>NC_138026.1:105808153-106408153 GCF_964106645.2 Podarcis pityusensis | reverse complement strand
GTTTAATAAGTTCACTATGTAGTTTTGATGCCTTTGGAGTCTCTAGAGTTCATTAGCACCTTTTCAATCACAGTAAGTGGTCTCTTGAAGCCCGCCGTTTCTCAGGGGTTTGAAATATAATGTTTTAATTGTATATAATTAAATACTGCTTGCCTTATGTAGATTGAAAACTCTTTGTAATGTTTCCAGCTCCAGGGCTTTGCCCCCCTCCCCTCACCACACTTTAATTAGCTGCCCTAAGTCTTTCTGTAGTCCTCTTTTCCCCATAGGTATCAGGACTTCCTGGAGGGAAAATTGGACCACATCTAATTATTGTTAACGGAGAAGGGGCAGAACTATCTCACCCATTTGCTTTGCACCAGACATTTGAATTAACAGAAAAGGCTAGGGGACCCATTATGCAAGGCTAAGACGTTTGAAGCAAGGAACTGAATCAATGGAAGGGGCACAGCCAAATGATATCTGCTGGAGTGTACAATCAAGAAGGTGGGTAATATGGCAGGTATTTCCCCACCCACACAGGAAGCTGGCCATGCACACAGCAGAGTCTTTGTTAGTCCTGCAATGATGCATCACGGACTGGCAAAGGCAGAAGCACTTGACCTGTGAGTACTGCAAGATCCAGCTGAGCTTAAGAGCATGCCTGATCCCTAAAACCACAGCTATGAGGAAATGGTCCTGGGGTGGAGGTGTAGGATACCCAGTCAACTTTTCCTTTTCCATTTTTATTTAATCTTTATTGACACATCATCAAAATTTAGCTTCACGTGCTCACCAGCCACCGGGGACAAAGGCTACATCCACACTAAACATTGAAAGCACATGACTCCCCCCCCCCCCCAAATCATGGGAACGGGAGCTCCATGAGGGGTAAATGACAACTCCCTGGATTGTTCAGAGGAAGCCAGGTGCTTTAAATATATGGTGTTGATGGAACTAGAACTCACACCTCTCCTAATGCTGGTGCCATTTTTAAGAGGTCCCTGAATAGTGCCATTTCCTACTTGCATTGTATGTTTCATAGGATGTTGTGGTGTTGAGCAGCGTTAGAAATTTGCCAGGCCCAAGGTCCATTTTGCACCTGGCTATCAGCCACTTGTAACCAAGATGCTCAGGTGCCAGGACGGCGTACGATGTCCCCACCACCTGGAGGTGCATTCCTGGGGATCACTGGATCTTGCCTGTTTTCACACACTGGCAACACATCCTGTAGAATTCTATCAGTTATATTCTATCTGCACAGTCAGAATGAATTTCAGTAACCAAAAGGTCATATTGAAAAATATGACTTTTGAGCTCTCTGCCCCCAAAATGGCAACTAGACATTCCATTTTGGTGACTGTAAACCTGGTTTAAGTAGCCACTCAGCCCCCTAACTTATATATATGAGGTTCTAACACTGGTGTCAAGGGAACAATCTTTTCAATACCATACACACCATGGCTTCCTGGAGTAAACATTGGATAATATCTTAATTGTTTGTAAAGGATAAGGGAAAATGACTGCCTTGCCGAGTAGATTTTATGTAGAATTCTGATATGGAAGTAGTAGACGAGGGACTGGATTCAGTTAATAGATCCTGCCAGCAAAAGCCCTGCGGAAGGCCTTCCACCTTCCAACAGGGAACTCCACTCTTTCCTCCACCTGCATGTCTCCCACCCTGAATTTGGCAGGGAGTGGAAGAGGTCAGGAGAACCCCCCAGAACAGTATGCAGGGGGAAGAGAAGGTTGACTGTTCTGTCTGGCAAGCAAAAATGCTTGCACTGGTGGAATGATCAGAAAACGTGACATCAAATTCCTTCCTAGGGAAAAAAGAAATAAGAAACTGATGAATGAGGGGATTGCAGAACTTGCAATAAGGATTGCAAGCAGCTGAAGGAAATGGGGATTGTAGGACTTGGGCTGTGGTGTCTACGCAATAGAAGCTGCAGAGCAGGCCCACAACAGGAAACCTATGTTCACTTTATGCTTAGCGCACATGTACCAGAGGTATCTTGGATTAAACGCAGAAGCCTAACCAACCACGTTAACTTTGAGGAAACCAAAAGATAGTTCATAGACTATCAAACAGGCTCATTAAGCTCATGCACTGGTTTAAAAAACACAAAATGTCAATAGCATAATGTGCTTAAGTGAAGGAGACTGACGGAATCAAGGGAAATCATTGGACAATTTAATAAGGGCTGAAGACCCAATGAGGCTGTTTGTTTTTATCTGTCACCTGGGCATGAAGTTGCCTTGAAGAAAATAATTTCTGGATCTGAGATCATGTGGTCATCCTATCCTTCTCATGCACACTGGTCAACAAACCATGACAGCCTTTCTGTTACAAATTCTTCAGGCCTTTGCACGTTCTAATTTATTTTAATGGCTTTGAAGACAGAGTTTCCACTGCATCCCCGGGGAGGTTGCTTCAGCCTTACAGACTTCGTTGCCAAGAGCATTTCTTAATGCTGTAACATTTAACTTAAGCTGCCCCCTGAATCACTCCCAAGCCATTCCTCCTCGCCCCAAGCATAGCAAAAGCTGACTCTAGTATTAAGAGGGTTCCATTGGCTGCTATCCAGCTCCAGTCTCCTTCCAGAGCTACAGCAGAGAGAAGCACAGAAGAAGTAAGCAAGAAGGGATGGTGAAGAAATTTGGCACACTGGGGCTTACTTCCCTCTGTGTGTGTGATTACTCTGTTAAATATTTTTACGTGGTATTTAAGTTTGGTATTTGGTATGGGAGAGTGCTAGTGATGAATGGAAGTGAGAGCTGGACCATAAAGAAGGCTGATCGCCGAAGAATTGATGCATTTGAATTATGGTGCTGGAGGAGACTCTAGAGAGTCCCATGGACTGCAAGAAGATCAAACCTCTCCATTCTGAAGGAAATCAGCCCTGAGTGCTCACTGGAAGGACAGATCCTGAAGCTGAGGCTCCAATACTTTGGCCACATCATGAGATGAGCAGACTCCCTAGAAAAGACCCTGATGTTGGGAAAGGTTGAGGGCACAAAGAGGAGGGGCAAGATGGTTGGACAGTGTTCTCGAAGCTACCAACATGAATTTGACCAAACTGTGGGAGGCAGTGGAAGACAGGAATGCCTGGCGTGCTCTGGTCCATGGGGTCATGAAGAGTCAGACACAACTAAACAACTAAACAACAACATGGGAGAGTGCTATTACACTCATATCCATGCCTACCTTGACAACAGAATACTGTAGTGTACTCAGAGCTAAACCAGACTCTGGCTTAGCATTACATCCAAAATTCTGGTTGTTTTTTTCTCTGTCTTGCTCTGCGACGAGCTGTTCTATGGCTAACCACTCATGGTTTGTCTGGTGGAGACCAACCACAAGTCTGCATTCAGATGTAACACTATGCCAAACCATGGCTCAAGCCCAAGTAGTGCAGCTGTGGCAGCAGCAGGACTAAGGAGTGCTGCAGCCACAATCTTCACTCACAGAACCCACATGATTGCTCATTCATGCTGAGCTATGGTTTGGCTCAGCATTACGCGCAAACTGGGTCACGGCGTGTGAGTGTGTGGGTCAGCTAGGTGCTCTCTGTGTGTGCACTCAACACTTCCGCTTATTGTTTCAGATCTCCGCTTGGTCTTTCAAATCTGGCTCCCGTGTGATGCAAACTTCTATAAATTTTAATTTGTTCCTCGCCACCCCCCCCCCCCGGTGCATCCTGGCGGAAGTGTACACAGGCTCCGATGAAGCTAATAAGTGGTTTTCACTTGGCTCTCAGAATTATTACACAGCTAAGATCCAAGCTCTCTTAATCAAGCGCAGAGATGCAGCTGGCAGTGGGAAACTGCCAACAGCTCATTACAAATAAGGAAACATGGCCTCTTCAAGGACAAAAGACAGGTCAAATCCTAACAGGGATGCGATACAACTAGCATGAAGCACCTTTTCCTCTTCTCTTTTCTCTTAAGTTTTTTACTTGCTCTCGGGTCCTCTAGTTAACAATCTCTGGCAACAATGGTAGGGAAGGAATCTCTGCCTGAGTACCTGGAAAGCTATAACCACTCAAAGGTAGACAGTACTGGGCCAAGCAAACTGACAGGATAACGTAGCTTCTGTTTTCATTTGTGCCTGTTGGGGGAAAAAAACCTTTTTTGTTCAGGCTTTCCCCAGCAGAACATTTAAAAAATGTTATTATTGTTCAGTCCAACTAAGATATACTCAGATCAACGGTTCATTTGTTTCAATGAGTCTACTATGAGTATAACTAGCTTTGGATATCACTTATTACTATTACTACTACGTGCAATGGATTTTCCTGTGCCAGTATTTTATTTAAAGTGCAGTTCCATTTCACCCAAATTCCCCAAGGGATATGCAAAACTGTCCCTAGAACTCTGTTACCCAATTTGGAAGTTTGCAAGTTCTCCTCCATGTGTGTTTCCTGGGAAATCCTTTAAAAGCTCAAGTGAGAAAAACCTCTTGCCCCTGTGCATTTTAAAGAAGGCTCCCTCTGGCTGACTTTGCAAACCAGGCCTATAGCATGGGAAGTTGCCACCTGCCAGCATCCTTCGATTCTATGCACCTTTTAAAAGTGCAAGAGTCTTGTCCCATAATGAATTTGAGAAACCCCCTCCATGGTCTCTTCAATGTACTTCACACTGAGCTTGGCAAATGGCAACCCTTAGGCTACAGGCCATGTGCCGAGTGCTGCGACCTGGTTGTCCCAACTGCCAACAGAATCCACACACACACCCCAACATCAGCTTGCTTGCAAAAAGCGGTTTAGGCAGGGAGAAGTTTGGAGAAAGGAGGCAATTGTCTCATTTTGCCAACCCTTTTCTCCCCTGCCCATCTATATGCACTTCTCTGTTTATCGCACTTGCATTTACGAAACTCTGTCCCCATGGTGTTTAGACAGGCACCTACTAAGTCTGTGCTTTAGATGCCTGTGGGGGAAAAAAACCCTTTATTTTTTGTTCAGGACTTCTCCAGCTGAACTGTTAATAGTTTGCAGTTGATGCGATCTACAATGAAGGGTTTTTTTTAAAAAAATTATGCTTTAAAATTTTGTTATATGACTGATTTTATCTTACGTATTTCCCCCCATATGCTCTTGCTCACTGCTTAGATCCTTTCAAAAACGCGTTTATAAATTCAGAAGAGGGCTCTGATGAGGAGAAGGGCTCTAAAGTCACCTGAATGGAGAGCTCTCCAGGTGTTTTCTAAAGGCAAGGAAACCCCTGGGGTTCTGAAGAAAGACTTTGGGGGCCCATAGAGGGAGGATGGAAGGTCTTGCTTACATTTACACCCCAGCTTTCCTCCAATGAGCCCACGCTCATGGTTCTCGTCCTCCATGTGTTAACCTTCTATAACAACCCTGTGAGGTAGGTTAGGGTGACTGGCCCAAGGTCACCCAAATGAGCTTCATGGCTGAGAGGGAACCTGAACGCTGGCCTCCCAGGTCCTAGGCCAGCGGTTCTCCACCTGTGGGTCCTCAGATGTTGTTGGACTACAACTCCCATCATCCCTGAGCTCTGGCCTTGCTAGCTAGGGGTGATGGGAGTTGTAGTTCAACAACATCTAGGGAGCCACAGGTTGAGAAAGGTTGTCCTAGGCCAACACTAATCACTAGGCCACACTGGCTCCACACGAGATCTGCTGCCTGTGCACTAATTTTTTTTTAAGTGAGTGTGGGAGCCTATCTGGTTCCACAATCTTCCAGTCTTTCTGCAGTGATCCTGTTATCAGCCCCAGACAGAATAAAATACAGCTGCAGCTGTCAAAAGCAATTTTCTTTATTTATATCTTAATTCATTGCAAGAAAAGCTGAGATCCTGTTCAGGGAAGTCACAAATAAGTTGCTCTAGTTGCCAGCTTATTTTAGGCTTCAGACGCATTCCCCCCCCCCCCCCCAATTCATGATGAAAAACAGGTTTTTCTTTTAAAATGCTGGTGTATGGAAAGTGGATTTTGCACACAGAAAGCGGAAGTCCTGAAAAATGTATTGTAATGTTTGTTTGTCTTCTTTAAAAAAACAAAAAAACTACCAAACATTATGTATTAGGGCTGCAAAGTTTAATTGGTCTGATCAGCTGAATACATAATCAAATAAAGCTTTATTTAGTTAATTGATTAGAAAAGCCACATTTCAGCCAGCATGAACATCTTTTTTTATTCATTCATGTATTGTTATTTTATTATTTATTAAATTTATATACCACCCTTCATCACAAGATCTCAGAGTGGTTGATGGAACAAAAACAAGGTAAAAAAACCAAGTAAACAAACAAAACAATACCCCCCCCCCACCAAACACATTTTAAAGGCTGTAGAATATTAATCAGCCAAAAGGCTGGTTTGAGAGGAATGGAATGTTTTCGCCTGGCACCTACAAATATACAATGAAGGTGCCAGGTGAACCTCCCTGGGGAAAGCATTCCACAAATGGGGAGCCACTGCAGAAAAGGCCCTGTTTCCATCTTGCCACCCTCCAGACCTCTCATAGAGGAGGCACTTGAAGGGTCTCAGATGATGAATGCAGAGTCTGGGACAAATTATATGTGGAAAGGCCATCCTTGAGGTATTCCGGTCCTGAGCCTCTTAAGGTTTTATAGGTCAAAACCAGCACTTTGAATTGGGCCTGGAAACTGACGGGCAGCCAGTGCAGTTGGGCCAGGATCAGTGTAATATGCTTAAACTGTCTTGTCCCAGTGAGAAAACCTGTCCACCCAGTTCTGCACTAGCTGAGGTTTCCGAACCATCTTCAGAGGCAGCCCTATTTATTATTAACATATTTATTTCAGGAGCTAATATAAGTCTCAGCACATGATAATCAGGTGGCACTTATAAAAATTTTAAAAAGGAACAGCCCCCTTCAAAAACATTAGCGGAGTGGGAAGGCTGGCAGCTGAGACAGCAGCCGATTCACTGGAATGCATGTCCATTGGGCGGAATGTGTGGTACAAGGCAGGTGTAGGGAACTTTTGGGCCCTCCAGATGTTGCTGAATTACAAGTCCCATAATCCCTGGCCAATGGCCATTCTTGCTGGGTCTGAAAGGAGCTGCAAGTCAGCAGCATCTGGAAAGCTGTCAATGGTTCCCTAACCCTTGGAGTAAAACAAAAGCTTTCACTTTACTCCGAAGCTGTCTGATGGACCGTGGAGAAGAAAACACCACAAAACGTCCTCTGATGGATGGGAAGCCTCCGTGGACACGGTGAGGCAACTTTGCTTTATATAATTGGGCCTTGGGGAAATGCATAACAGAGGCTAAAGAGGATCATTTTCAGAAGAACGAAGCACCCATAACGCCTATTGATTTTTCACCGAGAGTTCTTGGCTCTGAGCACCTCTAAAAATTAGGCCACATCTTTCGAGTGCTGCTTTTTTTTTTTTTTAAGCCTTCATTCATTTCATTTACTAGCCTATCTTAGCTGCCTGTGTTGCTCTGATACTCGTCTCTTAGAAAAGGTTTCTTATCATAGCTGCAATCTTACACCAATCAATAAAATATAGAGTATCACTGCTGGGGCAGCACAAAGCCTCTTTTGCAAGAGTACCAGGAGAGGTCTACTACTCTTATCCAGGTATGTGTGTATATGTGTGTGTGAAATGTTGCAACTCAATCTGCACAAACTATTTCAAATTATTCTATATGTTTCTAAAATTAGCCATGCCAGCTTGAGATCATAGCAAATGAGTTGAACCAGTGAACGGGCTTCAGGCACATAATCTCTACATGGTCTTCCGGAAATAATGATTTGTCAGTTAGGCAAAAGTTTTCAAACAGTTCCCTAATGTTGGGAAACCAAGTGCCATCTATGCTGAATTCTCACACTTTGGGTCCAAACTAGACAGATATGTGCTTCTTTTCATATCTTCCATGACCATCAGCACATTTTCCTTCAACAGTTCACCCTGGCTGGCACCAGGAAAACCAGCACATTTTGAGCCCATTCTAAAATTGTCTATATGTTTCTGAACCACATGACCACTGGCCATGCAAGCTGGGTTGATGGGAGTTTAAATCCAACATCTGGAGGGCCATAGGCTCACCACACTCTTTTTAAAAGCCAGTAGCAAACTTCATAAATTTTGACATTGCTGCTGCTACTTTGCTGATATGGTAACCCCCCCCCTTTCTCTCCCCCAAAATAGAGAGGCTGGTCTGGATGTATATTGTGGTCTTCGTTGGTTTGCACCTGGTGAAAACACATGAATTCTTTAAAACTAAGTGAAGCACAGATTGACTGAGACAGCAGATAAGTCTTGAGAGATCAAAGACTAGTTGCTCAAAAACGTTGTTCTGCCTTCCTGATACACTTCAGTACATCACACACTGGCTGCATTTTGCACACACCTTAACTCACACATCTGCAGAACCTCCCAGATAAAACAGATATCAATTTGAATTTGCCATAACTTCATAAGGACAAATGCAACATCAAGTATTTCTGCTAGCACAACAAAACTATCCCCTTCTCCTCCTGGACACATGCGTTAGCTTGGAGTCCTTGCCCTGGTTTCCATTAGTGTACCAGTTAGTTGATTCCAGTTCAGATATTTTACACCTTGACTTCCTCTCCTCCTTTGCTATTGTTTCTCTTTTTCTTTCTTCCAGGCAGTTTAAAAACTTCAGCACAAAGTTTTAAACCACCGTAAAACTCCTTACAGCACCTGCTCTTATTCATCCTGATTCCACAGAATACCATGCATTGATTCAGAAGGAAAATAAAAGATTCAGGGCATCCAGAATACTACCTTTACCCCTTCTAATATATATATTCAAGCAGTTTTCCATTTATACCTCAGCATGTAGCACAGGATTGCAGCTGCCCACCATAATGAACCTGCTGCATTAATGCATTGCACATAGATGTTTAAATGGGGCGTATATGTCTTAAGTGCATGTGGCTGGAAAACTGGATTCTCAGCAAACATGATCAGGAATGTGCAGAAGCAAAATGGGCCCAGAGATGGGATAAGTCACACTTCAAGGGTGCGGCAGGCAACAGAAATGTCACGTCCCTGCATCTCAGGTATCTCTAACCATTTTAAACCTAAAACAACAGCCAGCTTGAATTCAAAAACACTAGAACGTTGTCGAAGTTGTCAATCACTGCCCAATGATGCCAGCAGGGAAATATAGCCATCAACATTGATGGTCTCAAGAAAGAAAGAAAAACCTCGTAATGAAAACCAAGCTTACCCAATGGGCAGGTATGTGGGGGACTCAAAGCATTTTGCTTAGGTGACGCTTCTGAACACATGTAAATATTGAACAAGGAAAGGAGTCTTTCATCCCACAGGTTGGTGCCCTCCCAAAATAATTTTTTTTAAGCCCTTCACTTATTTATCAGCACCACTGCTAGAACAATTTCTACCTCCACATTATGCACGGCAACAAGATGCAAATTCATTATGTGAATGCATAAACTAAGTCACAAAACTTAATGTTAAGCATTCAATGTGCCGGTCTCAGCAGACTTCCTTTAAATAGGGAACTGGTCCATGATCTCCAGAGTTAATGCAAGGTGCACGATTATTCACAAGTGGTTTTGCCTTAGGAATAGTTTGTTTTCATGAGGGACTAGAACTTGAGATGGGCAGTGGCCTCTTTCCTTCACACTGAAGTATATAGGATGAAGTATTATTTGATTTGCAGGGTGGTCCTTCAGACTTCCATTACTTCCCTTCCCTTCACCATACAATAAATAGACAATAATATATTTACAATTTTGTGCAGAAACGAAAGATGGAAATTCTGTCCCTAGTTGCCAGGAAATGCTTATCAGCAATGTTTCCTCCCTAGCCTCTTTCCCCGTCTGTAAACTGTCAAACCTGGCTGCCTTGCCTAATTGGACTTTCCCCCACGTGGCAACATTAACTTGAAAGCGCAGGGCATAAATATTTCATGATGTCACAAAGGCTAATGACAGCCCTCTCTGAACTTGCAACCTGACGGTGCTTATTAGTCTCAGGCTGCTTTTTGCAAAGGGAACAGCAGGACCATCCCAGAAAAGCTCTGAAAGCAAGATCTTCCTAGCCACATACCTGATGAGCTCAAGCCTTAAAAGTGTGCATGGGAAAAGAGACTACGATGTCTACATTGGTTTCACCTTGTACTGTTTAGAGCTACTCCCACCTGGGATCTCTGAAAAGGCTGGTAATTTCCACACAACAGTCATGTGGACTTTCGAAACAATGCACAGACACACTTCTGGGATTCACTCCTTTTGATAGCGCTCTCTGACAGGCACACAGCTTCATAACATGGGGAATCTGCATGTGTTTGCCACAGTCACACACAGGCACACACAGCACCTAAGGTGTCATGGCTTCCTCTATATTTTGCACACAAGAGCACCCAGCATTTGATTCAGCATGAACTTTGACAATAACATTTTACCAGATATGATTGCAAGTATACCTGAACTGTTGACAAGCCACAAAGGTTTAGCAGTACTTACACAATCTCGTCGTTCTGGAACTCAAGCTCTCCGCAAGTGTCTTCGAAGTCCTCACCGCCCCCTTTGGCCGTGCCTTCGAGGGTTTTGTAGGGCACAATAACATTTCCTCGCGCTCCAGATGTCCGTAGCACTCTCACTTCCATCGTTCCCACGCTCTCACTCACGTGAGTGACTGGCTCCTCAAAGGTAAAAATGCCAGCGTGGTCGTCGTCAAAGATCGTGACAGTGGCAGTAGCAGGCGACCCCAGGCAAGCCACGGTTGCAATGTGGTTGACCTCCAGAACCCCATCTTCTCCCTCCTCAGATAACATTTTCACATTACTGAGGTGAACGAGGAAGTTCTCGTCTTCCTCAAATATATCGTCGTCAATTATGCCCACCCGTATTTCCTTCTGCATCTCGCCTGGCTTAAACACCACAGTCCCTTCAGTGAACTCATAGTCGGAGCCAGCGTTGGCTGTGCCATCTTCTGTTCGGAAGTCAACTGAGATGGTCTTGGTCAAATCGCCACCTCGGCGAGCAATAGTTAGAGCTACCGTGCCACAGTTCTCTAGGCACTGGTAGGTGCCCTGCTCAAAAAAGACCTTACTGATAGGGTCGTTGTCTGCCACTTCACAGTTGACCTCGTGCATGCTGACCGCTTTCCTTGCCTGGTCAGCTGCATGCCTCTTCAGTATGTTGCCAGCTCCCGTCATGAGCCGAGTAGCCTGGATGCGGTAAAAGGCTCGGCTCTTTTGCTGCTGGCTCAATACCTGATAGTTAGCTAGCTCTATCAGCTGCTCAACTTCTTTGTCTGGGTGCTTCTGCTTCAGCTCTTTGAGGATCCTGGCCATTTCCCTCCTTGCTTCCTCGTCGTCATGGTCCTTCTCGTCCACCTCTAGGACCAGGGTGCCGTCCAAGAAGCTTTCGACATGAGAATTCACCACCTTCCCATCCATTTCAATGTCCGCTTTGGACTGTGGCCCTTCGCCTTCGTGCTCGATGATCATGCCCCTCTGCTTGCCAGCCCTGTACTTCTTGTAGACGTACTTGTAGAACAAAAGCCTTCTGTCCGCAACCCATGCGAACACCACGCAGATGGGGAAAAAGAACAAGGTGAGCAAGCCTTCCCAGACCTCGACAACCCCAGGAGATATGACAGACAAAATCAGGTAGAGCCATGTGTAGGCAAAGATGCTCCAAGCGGCCGTGACGAAAAACACACGGAGGTGCTTAATCTTCCTAACCTCCCCATCAGGGACAACGTAGACACAGATGGCTATGATGACAAACATGTTAAAAGCAGCACTTCCTACAATGGTGCTCGGCCCAAGGTCCCCTGCAGTGAAGCCATGGCCGCACACTTCAATGACAGAAAGGAGAATCTCAGGTGCAGAAGAGCCCAGAGCCATCAGCGTTAAGTTGGAAACAGTCTCATTCCAAACTCTAACAGTCGTCTTGGTGGTCTCGCCATTGGGTTTCTTGATCGTGATCTCTCTTTCTTGGGATGTGATAACTTCTATGGATGACATGAAGCGGTCTGCTATGATGGATACTCCTAGAAACATATAGACCATAGCCACAAAGTATACGGTAGCTCTTGCTATTTTATCTCCAAAGGAAGGGTCTTGAGGCTCCCAGATTGGCAAAATCACACCTTTCTTACAGAAATAGGTACCAGTGCACGCATCATCTTTGCTGGCATTTTCGGACTGATGTTCTGCATGCACTTTGTCCATGTGAAATAGCAGCAAGAGCACACAAACACTTAAAAGGTGAAAACCACCAGGAAAGGCAGCTAGATTCTTTAATCCCATCATGATTGGCTTCTCGTACCAGTTTCCCAACGTTTTCCAACCTGCAGAATACAAAATTGTAAAAACGTGTTATCCAGATTCAGGTAGCAGGGGGAGAGTTGCAAAATTACTCTTTCCGCAGGTCACATAGATTTAGAGTATCTCACATGGATAAACCCCATTTACAAAAAATAATGGTTTGTCAAGTCATTAGCAAATTAGAACAGTTATATCATGAAATCCGTACATCTGCTGTTGGCTAATGATTTCCAGTTCAACTTGCATTCAGTTGAAAATCACTGAACTAATAAACAACAAAAAACAGGTGTTTACAACCAATTAAGCTTGTCTGAATTAACATGGATTTTTGACAGCACAGGCAGATCCTTGCTGAAGTGTCACCTTTTCCCTTTTTTAATGAAACAAACAAAACAAGATACAATTTCCTGTAGTAATATCTGGTAAAGGTTTTCTAAATGCCAAATGAAAATTACTAGTAACATTCTAAATCTGGGTAAGAATAATAAACAAACTTGTTCGCAAATTCCCTTCCTATATTTTATGGCCATGAATTATACAAAAAGTGGAATAAAAAATAAATAAATGAAGGTCAGTGGCATGCTTGTCCATTCTCCAGCATTTACATGTCGATGGGGAACTTATACGATGGGTCTCAGAAAGCTAGTCACCTAGAAAGTTGCCCGTGCCTTAATAACGTAAAAAAACCTCTGTTCAGAGGCCTCTGGGTACTGCATCTGATACTGGAAGCAGTGCAACTTATCCATCATGACAAGGGGCCATTGATAGCTTTATCCTCCATGAATGTTTCTGGTCCCCTTAAAGCCAGCCCAAGCTGGTGGCCATCACTTGCAGTAGCAAAAGAAAGAGGTACTTTCTTTTTGTCTGTCTCGAATCTTCTGGCATTCAGCTTCACCGGATGAGACCAGGTTCTAGCACTGAAAAAGAGGAAGAAAAAACTCTCCCTGCCCACTTTCTCAACAGCATGTACAATCTTATATACCTGGTGCTGTCCCTGTGTTTTGGACTACAACTCATGCTGGCTGGAGCTATCGATTGCTCCATTATTGCTTTATTCTTTATTGTAAAGTGCTTTGAGGGTTTCCCCACAAATCAAGCAGTGTATAAATTCGATGAAACAATCAAATAATAATTGGGAGCTGTAGACCAAAACATCTGACAAGCACCAATGCTGGCGAAGGCTGTCCTAGTCTGTTTATGGCTGCAGCTCAAATTGCGTCGCTATCAGTAGGGCAACAAAGATATGGATACACTTCTTTTATCTCATTCTGCAACACAGATTCTACCATACCCCTCTCCTTCTGGATCTATGTGCAGATCATATACAGTGGTACCTCGGGTTACAGACGCTTCAGGTTACAGACTCCGCTAACCCAGAAATAGTACCTCGGGTTAAGAACTTTGCTTCAGGATGAGAACAGAAATCGCGCAGCAACGGCACGGTGGCAGAACACGGTCCCATTAGCTAAAGTGGTGCTTCAGGTTAAGAACAGTTTCAGGTTAAGAATGGACCTCCAGAATGAATTAAGTTCTTAACCCGAGGTACCACTGTATAAGGTCTGTGGTCCACTTTCATGTATCTGATGGAGCTGCGCCTTTTCTGCTACAGCTCAAGCTACGACACATTTGTCACAGCAGATCTACACCACTGCACACTGCACAGGCAACACACACACGTGACTCCCCTCAACAAATCCTGGGAACTGTAGTTTGTTAATGGTGCTGGGAATGGTAGCACTCTGAAGATTCCTTGTGGGGATGAAGTCCTGCGTACTGGATGTGCTTAAAATCAGTGTTCAAAATTAGCCAGGTGCCAAGCACATTTTGCACCTAGCTTCCAACCATTTATGAACAAATGAAGGTGCCTGAGTGCTAAGATGGCGTCTGACATCTCCACCATTTGGAGGTCCATGCCTGGGGATCATTGGAACTGTTTTCACACACTAATAGCCCATCCTGTAGAATTCTATCAATTATATCTCAGCTGAAAAGTCGGAATGAATTTCTGGAACCAAAATGCTTTTTCTGTGCAGCCTGAGCAGGAGCAGTCACCATTAAGAAAAAGAGGTCAGAACAGGTCAATATATATGTGGGCTATCCCTGGATAAAGCGACTTTTCGTCTTTAAGTTCTCAAAGCTCTTAACCTAGCTCAGATGTTTAACTAAAAATGGCACCAGAAATGGTGCCCTCTGCTATGCTGCACGGAACGTTTCTTTTATTTTGAGCTTATTTCTGTTTGTTTGAAACATTTACATATCCTTTTTTTCTATTTAAAATATCCAAAACTGTTTACTTTAATTATAAAACAATTAAAAGGGCACACAAAGAGTTTTGAAAGAACAGGAGCAGCAAAAACCTGTTCTGCAAGCCAATAAAAGCAGCAGCCAACATCAGTCAGCTCTTTAAAGCCTTGGAGACTAAAAGGGTCTCCACCTGTCACCTAAACAATAAAAAAGCAGGTTTTGCCTTCCTGAGAATTCTGGGGTGGGGGTGGGGGCGGGGGGCGGGAATAAGGTGTGAAACTTCTTTCTGTGGTCCTTTTAGTTTGCTTGTTTGCCATGGGTGTTAATGTATAATGAAGGTTTGCTGACCAAGGAGAGTCTGCTAATTTCCTCCTCTTGGCCATAGGAGCTGGTTTTAACAGATGCTATCTCTGGCACCCATTTGTTACACAAATTGTGGCCAAAAAAGAGGTGACTTTAAAAGGCGTCAAAACCACAGATGAGCAGAGCACCTTCTTTCCTGCCCATGAAGAGCCATTTCTTTCCCACAGGACGTTGTAATGGGGCAGTGCACAGACCCATGCAAGAACACAGAATGATGAAGCAATGGGTAAGGCTGGGATCTAAATAGTTATATTGGATGCGCCTAATGCTTACTAAGGTAAACGGTAAAGGGACCCCTGACCATTAAGTCCAGTCGTGGCCGACTCTGGGGTTGCGGCGCTCATCTTGCTTTATTGGCCGAGGGAGCCGGCGTACAGCTTCCAGGTCATGTGGCCAGCATGACTAAGCTGCTTCTGGGTGGCGCTGTGGGTTAAACCACTGAGCCTAGGACTTGCCAATCACAAGGTCGGTGGTTCGAATCCGCACGATGGGGTGAGCTCCCGTTGCTCAGTCCCTGCTCCTGCCAACCTAGCAGTTCGAAAGCATGTCAAAGTGCAAGTAGATAAATAGGTACCGCTCCAGCGGGAAGGTAAACGGCGTTTCCGTGCACTGCTCTGGTTCCCCAGAAGTGGCTTAGTCATGCTGGCCCCATGACCCGGAAGCTGTACGCCGGCTCCCTCAGCCAATAAAGCGAGAGGAGCACCGCAACCCCAGAGTCGGTCACGACTGGACCTAATGGTCAGGGGTCCCTTTACCCTTTTTAAGTGTTTGGCCCATGCCCACCAGCATTTTCCCTTCTTCTTCTTTTTTAAAAGCATGACGAGCTGAT
Source organism: Podarcis pityusensis (assembly GCF_964106645.2). Taxonomy (NCBI): domain Eukaryota; kingdom Metazoa; phylum Chordata; class Lepidosauria; order Squamata; family Lacertidae; genus Podarcis; species Podarcis pityusensis. The sequence continues at coordinate 106,392,473 of NC_138026.1, read as the reverse complement.
TTAGTATTTGTATTCCACTTTTCCAACAACAAATGTTGAGCTCAAAGTGGTTCGCAGTAATCACAGTAGCATTTTTTTAAAAAACCAACCAAAAACAAAACCTCATTGTGATCACTATACTATCACACAATAGCATATAAAGCAAACAACAACAAATTCATCAAAACAACAAATACCATTCAGCAAAGTCATAATAACTCGCAGTATTGCCAGGATACTTCCTAATCACATGGAACCAATGAAACTCGGATCAGCTCTTGAGTGTTGGACTAGGATCTGGGAGATCGAGGTTCAAATCCCTGCTCAGCCATGAAACTCACTGGCTGAACCTTGGGCAAGTCACAGACTCTCAGCCTAACCTGAGCTCACGGGGCTGCTGCAATGATAAAATGGGGAAGAAGAGAACCACATATACCACCTTGGGCTTGCTGAAGGAAAAGTAGTATATAAAGGGAACAAACAAACAAATAAAGAAATAAATAAATTGTGCAAGTCATTTGGATCTTAGGCCACAGGAGCAAAAACCCAGCTCAGCTCCCAGAGGACCCTGGTTTGAGACTCTATGCAGACAAGAGGTCCTGACATACAAATGCACTTTGTGGAAATGTTTACCTTACTGTGAATCCCTGTGGAACACATTCCCACTGCCCATACACTCAGTTTCTCTTCAGTTTTCAGTGTGATATGTATACTCTATGTGAGATAAATCCATTCTACACTTCCTTTCCATTCAGCCACCATCAATTTAATCCATAGTTGTTGCTTTAAAAAAAATATATCTATATCTATATCTATATCTATATCTATATCTATATCTATATCTATACAAGTGTGTTTTGCGAACTCTGGTTACTTCTACTGAATACCACAGAGTTGGCAATGTTAATTGTTTAATTATATATACACATCTGTGGCAGAGAAGAAGCCTGGAAAGTTTATGTAAGATGCGAGTGATTGAAAACAGATAATTAGAATGGAAATTGCTACGTAAACTTAATCTGCAGTAGGCCGAGATTGGCACAGCTAGGAAAACACAGGATGTAAGGGTCAAACTTCAACCAGCAGCAACAGACCAGTGTGTAGAAGCCAGGCTACCATTAACTTAATATAAAGTGGCAGGCAGTGGTGGAGGGGTAAAGTACACCAAGGCCAAGAGCCAAGCCCTCCTCTCCAGCACTTTCCCCCACTAAAATTGCTTTCTTTTCAATGCCTTTTTCTTGAGCTGGGATCTGATAAAAAACGGCATTAAAAACAAGTGATGCTTGGGGGAGGAATCTGATTCCCCTTCCCTCTCCTGCCTGTCAATGCTTCACCCCCAACCTCCCACTTTATATTAAAATCAAAATGACCCACGTTTATTTAATTTATTTTTTTGCATCTATATCCCACATTTTTCTCCAAGGGGCTGAAAGCAGTGCACATGGTTCTCTCCCCTCATTTAATCCCAACAACAACCACATAAAGCAGGATAGGCTGAGATGCAGTGACAGGCCCCAAGGTCACCCAGTGACTGGGGATTTGAACCCTGATCTCTGACACTCTAACCACTGCACCACACTGGCTCTTGTGTCCTGCACAGAAAAGTCTTGTGTAACCCAAATCCTGTTTACAGTACTTGTGTACCACAATGCACTTTCATAGATCAGATCATTGCATGCACGGTTTCCTCTCCAGAAATGTCCCTTGCTGAACTCCCAAACTTCCTTAAGCTCAGAAAAGCAGTTTACAGTTTGGGACTTGTGAGCACTTGCACATGGATTAGTATCTCCACTGGATCCTAGCCATTGTCATCCGCTGTTCAGATTTTTATCAAAGACATGTCAACAAGAATGCAAGTTCTTTCAAAGTGAGTGCACTAACCCCTCCATCGAGGAACCTCTTCAAAACAGGCAACAATGTTTATGGAAGCAAATCTGTTGGGTGTGGGAAGAGCTGTTCTCTGGTTTGGATTACAATCCTAGCTGGAAAAGAACTTTCAGGGTCACAATGTTCACCTCGAATTATAAGTCACCCCAGTTTTTCTTCCAAGTGCAGGAATTACAAACTTTGGCAAGGTCACCACCCACCACTAGGATATTGAGATATTTAGTCACTACTGAATGTTCAGCCTCAAGGAGAAGATATTTTGCAGCAAAGCTGATCAAAAACACTGGAAAAAAATAATAAAATAAAATAATCACAAGTATTACACTGAACTGAAATTGCCTTCACGTAGAAAAACAATAAATGTTCCCACAAGTATTATGGTTCCCCATCAAGACAGGTGCCATCTGGATATATTTGACTTTCAGAACTGCTGTGTTATGAAACATTTTTACATGAGTAGATTATATCAGCAAATATAATGGTTATAGTATTGACATTTTCTAGTTACTGAACACTGGTAACCGGTGTGGGCAAGCACTGGAGCAAATCCTTTTGTTGCTCTTGTTTACTTGCAAGAGTGAGGGCTCATCCGAAGGCACCCAGCAGCAGAGAGTTCTTAGGGGCCAAAGAAAAAAAGGAGAATTTCGTACCTGTTTGGCCCGATTTAGTTCTATTTGAAAGCAAGGGGGAACATGGTTGAGGATCACACACACAGCTTACAGACAAATATGGCTGATAAAGTGACTCAGGGCATTTGAATACTTTAAATACTTTCCCTTGGTATAATAGAGCCCATGTTTTTGTCGCCCTCGCTACCTTCCACGCATTCGCATACCTGTGCTTTGTCTATTTTGGTTTTATTTTATGTCTTGTCTTTTTCTTACATTGATCCATAACTGTATATGGACTATGTATATCGTCATCAGAAACCGATAACACTGCATTTTGCAGAATTTTGTATAAACTTTCTTTTGAAAAGTAATGAAAAATATTTAAACTGCATGTATTACATTAATCACCTACTTTGCCCTTAATGCAAGCCCCAATCTGGATTAGGGCATTGGCATGGGTGTGTGGGCAATCCTCTGCCCTTTGTGATCCTGATCTGGTTGGGCCTCCTGTCCCTACTACCTTTTGAAAATGAAATGTATATACTGCTTGAGCGCAATGAACCTTCCAAGTGATTTATTTGCACGGAGAAAAGCTCCCATTAGCTTTAATGAGATATTTCCCCATGGGAACAGCAAAGGCAATGGATTCTCTCTCTGTCTCTGTCTCTCTCTGTCTCTCTCTCTCTCTCTCTCTCACACACACACACACACACACACACAATCGTGCCAGGGCCTCTCTGGTAAGTTATCTGTGAAAGAAAAACCTTGGATGTAGAGGGCAAACCATGGCTTGTGTCCAGCTATGTTTTACTCAGAGCCCATTCTTTTCAATGGGTCCTCTCTTGGTAGGACCTGCACTGGATACAGCCAGAGCTATTAACAGAATACAGAGCAGGAAAAGGTAATTTATGGTGTGCCTCCCAAACTACAAAGGCAGGCAAGTCATGCAGTCCTTTCGCTGAAGCTAAGTGCACTTGGGTAGAGTCAACATCTGGGATAAGTCTGGATGGGAGATTGCCTGTGAACCCCATGCTTGTGTTCCATGGAAGAAAGGCAGGCTATAAATATGAAGATTAAATACATTGGGTAGATATCTTGTTTTACTGGATGCAGAAGTTACACTCTAATGTCCCACCAATCTTTTCACCCAGACTGTGAGAGAATTATGGGCAAATGAACAGGCCAGCCTCACATGCGCTCAGACTTATGTCTATGGTTTGGGAAAGACCATAACTTCTACAGCAAACATTTAAGTGTCGGGACAGATAAAATCTTCAGGGTTTTGCCACTGCATAGCTTGCCTCTGGAAACTCAGTCATGTTCACATGATTTGTAGGGACTTCTATTTGCTTTTCTATTCTATTCCGTACACTGGAAGCAGTTTGTGGGGGTGAAGAGCTAAGTTTCTTTAGTTTTAGCTTAGTCATATGGCTTCATGCAGTCAGTTTGACTGAGTGTCATTTGGTAAGAAAACTGATCCCCTTTGGGATAGTTTAGATGGCTTCCTCCAAAACCACAGCCGTGAACAGTTTTAGAGCTCTAATTTGCCACTAACAGCCTAAAGGAATATTACAGAAGAAGATGAAACGCTGTCATTTAACACTGCCACATGTGTTATAATTATGTACATATACACACATGCATCCCATAAATCAGTTGGGGAACTATTGTGGAATTTGGTTTTCTAGGAATCTTGTCTTGCTTTAAAAACAAAAGGCATGGTGCTAGTCCTGATTGTCGGTGAGCTGGGAAAATACGTAAGTGGGCATGAGTGACCAAACCTTTTAGACCCCATGAACACATTTGGAATTTTGAAGGAGGGCCATAGGCAGTGCCTCCTCTGGTTACTTCTCTTCCTTCGGACTCCCTTGGACTATTCTTCCCATTATCACCACCACACAGAAAGAGAGAATGCATGCATATACAGTGGATGCTCGGGTTGCGGACATGATCCATGCGGGAGGCACGTTCGCAACCTGCAGCGCCGCACCTGCGGGTTGTGATTCGGTGCTTTGGCGCATGCGCAAAGCGCGATTTAGCGCTTCTGCACGTGTGTGACCGTCGAAACCCGGAAGTAACCCATTTCAGTACTGCTGGGTTTTGGCGCGTCCGTAACCCAAAAAAACGCAACCTGAAGCGTCTGTAATCCGAGGTATGACTGTACATAACTTGTTTTGGGGTCTGGGGAAAAGTCAGATCCAGTAAAATTAAAAGCTGAATGATTTTACACAGAGTACCCCAAAAAGCCACCAAGAAATTAATGCTAGTGTTGGTAACATTGCTCAGTAAAAACACAGACCTGCTGCTTGCCAGCATCACCAAAATATTGATGATGATGATATTATTTATACCCCGCCCATCCGGCTGGGTTTCCCCAGCCACTCTGGGCGGCTTCCAACAAAATGTTAAAAATACAATAAAACATCAGGCATTAAAAACTTCCCTAAACAGGGCTGCCTTCAGATGTCTTCTAAAAGTCAGATAGTTGTTTATTTCCTTGACACCTGATGAGAAGGCGTTCCACAGGGCACAAATCTGCCTGCATGGTGATGATTTTCTGAAGTGGTTGGCCTTTTGGCACTGGAGTCGCTGCTGGCACCAGTGAGGAGAGGAGAAGGGGAAGGTCAGATCTGTGCATGCACACACACGACTGCTGGATTGGTTCTGCCAGCGCATTTGCACAGCACTCCCTGCCCCTCTCCAGATAAACTGCACTTCCATGTCAGCCACGCCTAATGATTTTCCTCACGTAGGAGGGCAAGGAACCCACTAAGACATCACTGAGCACATTTGTGGACCACACAGCTAACCTATATGGTTTTGCGGTGACCCCATTTAAAGATCTAGCGTGCTTTTTAAAAAAAATTTTTTACTTTTAATTATTTTTTTTAATGATGCACGTGTTAATGGGTGCCAGCACAAAATGGCTGCTGTGAGCAGCAAAGAAGAGGAAGTAGGAGTACTACATACCAGTGAGCACCTTCATGCACAGCAAACAAAGAACTGTGAAGACCCATAATGATCCATGTCCCACATCAATGATATTTTTGGGTCAGTCAATGGAGACAGCTCTGATCTGTGATTTGATGGTGGTTTCAGGGAAGGGAATGGAAAAATTGGGCAATTTTTCAAGGATTTGTTTTACTAGATTTGACCTAGATTTACTAGATGGGCACACACACATTCTCTGCCCAACAAACACTTAATTCTCTACCTCCCTTCCCTGACTCCTGCTGCTCTCCACTTTTTCTCCCTTTCGCTTCCCTCAGTCCATCCGCCTCTGGAATCTCCAAGATCATCCCCTTTCCCCTCATACCCAGCTGGGGTTCATGAGGGGGCAGAGTGGCAGATCTGCCTTGAAAACTTGATGATAATAATAATAATAATAATAATAATAATAATAATAATTATTATTATTATTATTTAAATCCTGCCCCCACCCCACAAAAAGGAGAGAAAAAGGTTTCTAGTATATATACCGAGTAAAAGGTAAAGGTAAGGGACCCCTGGACGGTTAAGTCCAGTCAAAGGCGACTATGGGATTGCGGCGCTCATCTCACTTTCAGGCCAAGGGAGCCAGCGTTTGTCCACAGACAGTTTTCCAGGGCATGACTAAACAGCTACTGGCGCACGGAGGACTGTGATGAGTAGCAGAGCGCATGGAAATGCCGTTTACCTTCCCACCACAGCAGTACCTATTTATCTACTTGCACTGGCATGCTTTCGAACTGCTAGGTTGGCAAGAGCAGGGACTGAGCAACGGGAGCTCACCCCACTGGAAGGATTCGAACTGCCGACCTTCTGATCAGCAAGCCCAAGAGGCTCAGTGGTTTAGACCACAGCGCGACCCACGTTGATATACTGAGTATGATGAAGGAAGTGGGTTTTGCTTTATTTGTCTTACGGGCAATTCTTTTAGAAACTGAAACAACCACACTGTTGCCTCAGAAATATATCTCCCATTTCTAGTCACGAAGGGCATCCTTCAATCAACAAAGGTGACCAAAGTATGAGGGAATGAAAGAGAGCAAGAGGCTTGTCCTGTGTGTTTCACGGTCGTGTGTGTGTGTGTGTGTGTGTGTGTGTGTGTACAATATATAATATTTCCTGTTATACCTGAGATTGCTGTGTAAAAACGGTGTGACTATTAATTATGCCATGTGGAACATTTTGGGTGGGTGATTGCTTCATGCTGAGTCAGAATAAGGCTTGAGTTAACTAGGGAAATAGGGTGAAGTCATTTTTTAAATAGACAGCATTTGAAAAACAAAACATGTCCAACAGAAGCACCAGTGGTTAACACGAATTCATAATTCAATGGATCCCAGCTGCCCCCTGAAATAAAACCCTCTTCAACTGACATCTGAAAACTAATAGAGAAGGATAAAATACGTAATGCATTAATTTGCTTGGGGTTTGGGGGAGGAATGCGGCACGGAATAAATCCGACCACAGTAATGAGGCACCCCAATGACTTTTTGTTCTTAGGGGATTATTTCAAGGGAGAACATGCCATGAAGAAACATTCAGGACTGTGCTGCCTAACAGCCCAATTCTGCACAGAAAAGACTCAAAAATAATATTGTAGAGCTGGAAAAGGGCAACCAAAATAAGACTGGAGCAGCTCTTCATAAGGAAAGGTGACATCATTGGCAGCAAAACTCAATAAAATATTGTTATTTTTTTAAAAAAGATACATTTTGGGCCATCCAACTTGGATGGTTTAAAAAGGGAATCAAACAAATTCATATCAGATAAGACGATCTATGGTTACTTGTCATGATGGCCATATTACCTCCATTATCAGAGGCAACATCCATGGGAGAGGGCTCTTGTCTTCTGATATGCCCCTGGCTGGCAACAACAACAACAACAACAACAACGTTTTGTTATTTATACGCCACTCATCTGGCTAGGTTTCCCCAGCCACTCTGAGTGGCTTCCAGCGCATATAAAAACATAATAAAACACTAAAAAATTTTTAAAAATTTAATAATAACAGTGATAGCTAGAAAGGAAGAAAATGAGAGAAGAAAGGAGAAAGAAGTTCATATGGTAGGGAGGAGGAATGATAGAAATAGCTTGTGGGGAATAGGGTGCAAGTTAAGCGTGGAAGGAGAAGGGGAGAAGAAATTACAGGAGATGAGTAAAAATACTTTCAGGGGCATGTATATAAGATAAAACTTAGAATCTCTCAGCTTAGAACAGAATGCTGGACTCTATATGTCTCTGACTTGTTCCACCAGGGCTTTTCTTACGTTCTTTGCTCTAATGCAAGCGCCAGACTCTAATATATCCAAGGGATGACATTGGAGCAGAGCTGCAGCAGGTAAATGGAGCTCATATGATGTCCTGCAAGATATCAAAAAGGCAACTGGAGTACTGACTGCCTTCTCGTCCAGAGCAATGCTGGCGATTCTTTAGTTGAATGGGGGCAATAGTCCTGTCCCATTTTGCTAGCAGATGATGCTTTTTTACCCAAAGAAGTAGACACCTCTCAATGAGCTTCAGTAGTAACTAACACTCGGCCGTCCTAACATATCCCAATAACATTTACAACATTAAGTGAATTTTGGGCTCCAGTTGCATCATATATGGTGAATCAGCTTTCTCTAACAGATAAATCTTGCATATTTGTGTGTGTTTGTGGGTTCATGTGTACATCCATGGATGAAACCCATTTAAGAGTTTGCAATACATGCATTTTATATTTACGAAGCTTATGGAAGTCCATCCACATGGTTTTGTTTACACGTGCAATTACTCAAATAAAAATTCTTTTGAAAGCAAACGAATAAAGTATAGGCTTGCCTGTAATTTTCAGTATCTGTGGGAAGCCATGTGTTTCAAGGAGCAATGCAATATTGCAAGATCTCCCTTAAGGTGATTCTGCTGACAAGGCCTGTTCGGATATTCTTGTGTGTCCTACATTTATCCAGAACTTAAGGCAAGAGTTCCGTAGAAAGCCCTCTGGCAAGAATGGGAAGCAGATGGTTCAAGAGGAATTATTACACTTGGGGTCACTGAGTAAGGTTGTGAAGAAGAGCAGAGCCTCATCACGGTCTGGACCAGCTCCACTGCCTTAAAAGGATTTGGCACAGGTACCCTCAGCCGGCACAGCTGCGTTGGAACAGATTAATAAAGCACCTGAACTTTCATTTGGATCCTTATTCCACAAGCCCTTTTAATGTACAAATTCTTCTAAAACAAATTTCAATAGGCAGAGGCAAGCCAAAAAATATATTGTATCATCGTTGCTGTCTTTTTGATGTACAGTCTGACAGGTTGCATGTAAAAAAAAAAAAGAAGATCATGTGAAAAAAAGATCTTATACGTCAACTGACACAGCAAGAAGAAAGAATTTTAGAGCAAATGGCAAAAGGGTTTGAGGAAGCGGGGTGAGGTGGAAATCAGCATGCACATTGCGGGTCTCCATGCAGCCTGGCCTAAATAGAGCAACGCTTGACTCTGAAGAATGCTGAATTATGCACCTTGCATACATGATGCAAATCAAGCAGATTTGCTAATCCTGCATTATTCATTTTGTTTCTGCTGATTCACGAAGGCAGGGGTGCAAGGGTCTACGCAGGACGCTGAAGCCCCGTCCCTGGAAATCCTATCCCTTGACAGGAGCCACAGTTTAGTGGTAAAGCACAATATTTGGATGCAGACGGCCCCGGGTGCAGTTGCTGGCATTGCCGGCAGCAGGGCAGGGGAAGGGATCTCTGCCTGAGACCTCAGAGCGCTGCTCCCCAGTGCTGTACTGTCCTAGACGGAACAATGTCCTAGTGCAGAAGGAAGCAATTCCCTATGATCACTAGAAAGTCCCTTCTCTGCCCCGACATGCCACTCCTGTGTTTTCTGCTTCTGAAATTTCACCAAGCCTTGCCCAGACTGTGAGGGGTACAGCCCCAGGGCTCGGTTCCCTGAGATCCACCTCTGAGGGCCTCCTGGCTGTTCCTTCACTGCGAGAAGTGAAGTTACAGGGAACCAGGCAGAAGGCCTTCTTGGCAGTAGCACCCTCCCTGTGGAACACCCTCCCATCAGATGTCAAGGAGAGAAAGAACTACAAAACTTTTAGAATACGTCTGAAGGCAGCCCTGTATCGGGAAATTTTAAACGTTTGACATTGTGTTATATTTTTATAAGTTCTGGAAGCCGCCCCGAGCGGCTGGGGAAACCCAGCCAGATGGGTGGGGTATAAATATTATTATTATTATTATTATTATTATTATTATTATTATTATTGGTGCTTTTTTCTAAAAAAAATGTTTAGGGGTACTCTCATTTTGACTCAAGAAAATCACCATTTTATAGTTCAAATCGGGGGAAATAAATACAGTAGATGGATGAAAGTACAAAGATTAACAAAATGTTTAGGGGTATGCGTACCCCTGTGTACCACAAGGGAAAAAAGCACTGATTATCATTATCATTATCATTATTATTATTATTATTCCCACTTGGGCAACCTTCCAAGGGCCACATGGGAGAAGCCAGAGGCAAAACTGGAAGAAGCAACAAGTGTAAATTTTACTTTGTAGAGTAGACTAGTTTCTACATACACTTGAGCATAACTCTTTATCCTCCAATCCTGGACACCAAGTTCAATTATCACAGTTCAACAGCACATCCTAGTCTCGCAAAAACACCCAAGAAAGCTTGGTGCCCTAAGGCTCCCCACCACAACCACGCTTTCAAACCTGTGCAATTGCTGGATGCTGGGCCTTGAAAAAAGAAAAAGAAAACTTAAGATTTTCAGCCTGCACCTGTTGGCTGCACACAAAACCTTCAAAGCACATCCAAAGCACATTCTTTCCCTCAAAGAATTCTGGACCCTGTAGTTTACCCCTCACTGAGTTACAATTCCCAGCAACCCTTAGCAAACTACAGCTTCAAATGTACCTGAAAGGTGTAGTGTGAACACAGCCTTAGTTTCTTGTTTCCATGCTGCTGCAGCTCACATAACGGCAGCATATACAATGTCCTGTTTTGACAATCCTGACTCTCTTTCCAAATCCCTGAACCAAGGGGGCTGAAATTGCAACAGACATGCTCTGTCCGAGTGACTATGAGACTTTATCAAGCATTTATCATTGTTGCTTTTAAGAACATCTTCTGAAAACATAAGACTGGCAATCATAGATTACAATACATCTTTAAAACACAATTAATACCCAAATTAAAAACAGGCAAAACATAAATCTCTGAACACTTTACTGAGCCGCACGTGGCAGTCTAAGGCTGGAAACCTATACCTACCTCCCTGGGAGGAATAATTTTGAGCATTGTACATAAATGTATCATAGGGACGCGGGTGGCGCTGTGGGTTAAACCACAGAGCCTAGGACTTGCCAATCAGAAGGTCGGCGGTTCGAATCCCCGCGACGGGGTGACCTCCTGTTGCTTGGTCCCTGCTCCTGCCAACCTAGCAGTTCGAAAGCACATCAAAGTGCAAGTAGATAAATAGGTACTGCTCCAGCGGGAAGGTAAACAGTGTTTCCGTGCGCTGCTCTGGTTCGCCAGAAGCGGCTTAGTCATGCTGGCCACATGACCTGGAAGCTGTACGCCGGCTCCCTCGGCCAATAAAGCGAGATGAGCGGCACAACCCCAGAGTCGGTCTCGACTGGACCCAATGGTCAGGGGTCCCTTTACCTTACCTTTACATAAATGTATCATTGCACAACTAATAACTTGCAGCTAGATTCTCTCCATGTTTACTCAGATGTAAGCTCACTGAATTCAACTGGAACTCCTCCACTGAAAATAAGCATATGGTATAGCCATAGTTTACAACGCTTGTGAAAAATACTCACAACTGGTTTTGTCATGTCTCCAGCGGAGTCGTCCAGACCATCTCACAATGCACCCTAGCTGTCTTGGATTTATTTGGGACATAGAAGATATTATTAAGTGAGTGGGGTTCTTTTTAGTCAATTCCAAATAATATAATAGGAAATAGAGAGGAAGGCAATGTCTTAGGCAATGCTGGAAAAATCCTAAACAGCTGGTCAACCAGCTGCCTTCAAATTTGGCTCTGACACCTAAGAATTTTGACCTACTTTCCATCCCTCTGCAGGGCTGATGTCTAAAAATTTGATGCTCACTGCTATTTTTCCAGCTTTGCTGTTACGTACATTGTATACTGTGACAATCCAAGATGCAGTGGCTCTTGTAGCTTTGATGACATTCTGCCACATTGAGGTGTGTTGTGCATGTATGCCAACTATACAATACAGTTAATTAACTTCATGCAATACAATTAATCAGAGCTGCCACAAAAAAGCATTTTGTTTTCATTAGGGCTAAAACTGACTAGCAGGCCCTGCTGGTCAACCAACTGGCCCTGCTCATAGGTTTGCCATCAAGCTCAACCATCAAGGATGGAGGCATAAAGAACAGAGCCTTTTCTGTGGCGGCCCCACCTTTGTGGGAGCTCCCTTCTGCAGGAGGCACATGTGCCTGTTTAAAAACAGCTAAAGACATTGCTTTATTCCCATCTGCTTTTAATTAATGGTGTTGGGCTGGAATTTTTAAATGTCCCTGTTCATTATTTCATATTACATTTTCTGTGGACTGCTATTTGAGTGGTTTTATCCTGCTGTTTTAGGCAATACTGAGCTAAATTGACCAAAGGTCTGACGTGGTATAAGACATGTTCCTATGTTCCTATTTGTTTGTTTCAGAATTTATAGTCAGCTCTACATTCAAAGAGGATGCGGGTGGCGCTGTGGGCTTGCCGATCAGAAGGTCGGTGGTTTGAATCCCCGCGACGGGGTGAGCTCCCGTTGCTCGGTCCCTGCTCCTGCCAACCTAGCAGTTCGAAAGCACGTCAAAGTGCAAGTAGATAAATAGGTACTGCTCCAGCAGGAAGGTAAACGGCGTTTCCGTGTGCTGCTCTGGTTCGCCAGAAGTGGCTTAGTCATGCTGGCCACATGACGCGGAAGCTGTACCCCGGCTCCCTCAGCCAATAAAGCGAGATGAGCGCCGCAACCCCAGAGTCGGTCACGACTGGACCTAATGGTCAGGGGTCCCTTTACCTTTACATTCAAAGAACACCAGAGCAGTACGCAAAAATTGAATATAAAACACAATACAAACCATATTAAATGTGTGGTTGGATTTTTTTGTTTTAAAAAAAATAGTCAGCAATAATTAAAAGCTGGAGAAATAGAATGGACTGATTTAGGAAGGCCTGAGAGAGAGAAAATGATAAGTTTGCAATAACCACTATTTTTATTGGTTGTTGCTATGGTCAATTATACCCAGACATAATGAAAGGGTTAAAAATCTTGGATTTATTTTTTATTTAGTCTTTGCCAGGTGACAGAAGGATAAGGAGGCAGGCGCCAGCCAAGCCTCCCCAGGGAGGGCGTTCCACAGGTGTACTACAATTACAATTAAAAGAATTGGCAATACAAGGAGCTACTAAAAATGGCTGTGCAGAAACCATGATGTGGATTTCTACTGAAGCTTCTCCAGAAAACATGCTAAGCATACAGCAGCTGTAACACAGCCAGCATCTACACCAGAGATGTTAAACTGTGTTAACCTTGCCGTGAAGTGAGACTTCCAATTCACGTTGTTGCAGTAAATTCAGAGCTAGTTATAAAAGCTATGCTCACAGCACAGAAGCCTATTAGTTCTAAGGAGAAATCAGAAAACAGTTCAATCCTATATACATGTCAACCTGAACTCAGTGGGACTTACCCCCAGGATAAGCAGGTACAGTATTGCAACTGAATTAGATTTACCCAATGAAATCCTTCTACTAATTCCAACCACATCATAGTTACTCCAGCAGCACCATGACAGAACAAGTCCAGTATAATTTATTTATTTATTTATTTATATTATTATTATTATTATTATTATTATTATTATTGCAGACTTCTTGTGCTCTGACCATTTTCCTTCAAGGTAACTCTTTTGCTGCAAATATATAGCGCATTCTCTGATCACGGATGAGAGAGCTGACCTGGGTGGGCAATAGGGATGGGGAAGCAATTCAACTCAGCTTGCATCTAAAGGAGAACATGCCTAGTCACACTTTCTGAAATAACACGTGAACCGAAAAACACAGCCTTCCTTTGAAACAGGCATTCTTTTGAATTTTTGCAATGCAGTTCTTCAGTCAAGCGATGGGTACAAAACTGTACGTAGTAGGTTAAAATAGGCATAAATATGCATATATAGTGAAAGTGATGTAAGAAAATGCATTATATTGGGGAAAACTTTTGCAAAAAATATGTATTTCAAGAAAAATTGCCTACCAAAATGTGTATATTAGGAAAAATTCACACTAAAATGCTGATGGGAGTAACTTAAGTGGCATATAAATTTTTGCTAAATTAATAAAATTATACACATATGCTTGCTTCCCCAGCTTAGTCTGTCCTAGCCTTTATGTCCCCATTTCCTCTGTTGTTTCTCTCAGCCTATTTCTGATAGCAATCTCCTCATATAATAATAATAATTAAAGCCACTGCAAATCTTAACTGGAACATTTCCAATTTGGGGACTGTCCAAACTGAGTCTTCCTACATTCCTAGTTCAGCACTGAAATTCGCCATTCCAAAACTCACCCCCGCCCAGTAAGAATTGCATTGCTGCTGGAAGCTAATTGCATAAAATTGCATCTCCTGAATTGGCCTCACTCTGATCCCAAGCAGACAACTAATGACAACTCTGTTGCTATGGTAGGTTTCTCCTATAAACATTTACCCTTCTGGGCTCTTCCACACCTCGCCCCAAAAATCACCGGGGAATTGAGATGGTTTTATCAGATGCTGGAGGAGCATATTATTAGCATAACCACAGTGATGCAAATTGGCAGACTTTACCAAATATGAGCATAGGCATGGTGATGCTGATAGATGCCAGTACTGCTAACTTTCAGCCATCCATTGGTGCACAGAGCATTACTCCCGCCTCCCTTCTTGGTTCTTTAACCTATCACTAGCCTAGGAGTCACACGGCATGCATATGCAAACCTCTGCAATCTTCTCATCAATATGACTTCCATGGCACTGAAATCAAGCAAAAGGTGATATAAAAATAACCACCCAAACATTTTCCAAAAATGGGCAAAAGGCACCGGACTTCACTGAAGGCAACCCCAATGCAAAACACCTCAGGGCTATCTTATATTTCCCGAACAGGACATTTCAAAATGTTTAAACGATTATGAAACCATGACTGATCTTTTTGTTCTTTCTCTTCATATCACCGTGTCTGATTCTTTCTGCAGGAACCTTTCAAAATAAAATCAGCAGCCAAAATGGAAAGGCAGCTGTGCATCTTTGAACATTAGTTAAAAGGTTAAATGTTTGGAACATCGGAGCATCAGGCAGACAGGCAAAGCCGAGAACTTGGATGGATAAAAAGGCTATTTATTTATTTATTTATTTATTTGCTTGCCTCCTTGCTTGCTTGGCACCCAAAGCAAATATCCCATCACCACCCTAGGTAAAGATAAAAGGTAAAGGACCCCTGAACAGTTAAGTCCAGTCAAAGGGGTTGCGGCGTTCATCTCGCTTTCAGGCGGAGGGAGCCGGCGTTTGTCCAGAGACAGCTTTCCAGGTCATGTGGCAAGCAGCTTCTGGTGCAATGAGACACTGTAATGGAAGCCGGAGCACACAGAAACACCATTTACCTTCCCACCACAGTGGTACCCTATTATCTACTTGCACTGGTGTGCTTTCAAACTGCTAGGTTGGCAGAAGCTGGGACAGAGCAACGGGAGCTCAGTTTGCACCAAGGTAACCCAAATTCTATGTCAAAGAAAGTTGAACAGGTCTAAATTATGCAAATCATTATGAATATTATGCTTATTTTGCAAAAAAAATATTCAGCTAGGCATAGAGGAGGGGGAAGGAATAGTACAGAGAACCAGCAATGATACCTGCGTCATTTATTCAGTCACTGTTCCGGTTCTTGAATTTTACCACATTGCCCACACACTTTCAAGCCTTTATTCACAGCCTTAAAGACTAGAAATGTTTGGGTTTTGTTTCTAAATTAAGGCTGTGATTCTCAAGGAGCTGAATTCTGCACCCAGCACCACTTTCGCCTGAGCATATGTTGAACTGCTTGTAGAACACTTAAAGGCATCGCAATGAGGTTTGGAGTAGAGTTTAATTTGTAAAAGGTTTTACAAATTTGCAAAATAATGTTTCTACTGCGGAAAGATGCAACGGCAGGATGGAATAGTAGGAAATTGGGGGCTGCGTCTGAATAAGTCTGTGCTCACCTTTCTACGTGAATAGTAACAGACGAAGGCACGCTGTCTAATAGAGCCCATAATCTGGTTCAGAATAGGGGCCCCACTTCTTTTGGCATGGTGTCCCAGATAATTGGACAGGAGTGTCAAAAGGAAATAATAGTGGCAGCAGATGAAAATTGGCAGCTACTTCAGCACTCAGAAGGAGCAGCCACAAAGACCAATGCTAGCATTCACTGCAAGAATTACTTAAGGGTTATGGTACTCAAAATGTGAAGCAGACCTCCTTAAGGATTTGAAGATTTGAACATATCCCATCAGCAGATCATCATTTCCACTGGCTTTTCCACTGTCCATTTTGTAGGCCAGTTCAAAACTCTTGTTTTGCTCGGGGCCAGATTACCTGAAAAACCACTTCCTCTCATATGTACCTACTCAGAATTTGAGATAATAAGAATACCCCCCCCCCCAAAGACACACACAATTCAAAGGCCATAGATGATTTAATTAGCCAAAAGCCTAAGAGATGAGGAATGTTTTTGCCTGGTTGGCACCTAAAGATATGCAATGATGGCACCAGGCAAGCCTCCCTGGGGAGAGCATTCCAGAAGCGGGGAGCCACTGCAGAAAAGACTTGTTCTTGTGTTGCCCCCCCCCCCAGACCAGGGGTAGGCAACCTAAGGCCCATGGGCCACAAGAGACCCACAGGGGTTGTTTAACCAGCCCACAAGCCGTCCATGAACCGAGCCACCTGCTCGGCGAGTCCCCGCGCGCTGCACTAAACCAGCGTAGCACGGTGTGGAGACTCACTTTCGTGGTGCCGTAAATCATGTCTGTGCATGCACAGTAGATGGAAATTACAGCCATGCGTACGCAATCCGGCCCACAGAGGGATCTCCTCTGGAGTGAACTGGCCCAGGCAAGGTAAACCTTGCCAACCCCTGCCCTAGACCTTTTGTGGAGGAGGCTTCCAGAGAACAGTGTGTTATGGGGCAGCACACATATGCTATAAACAAATATTGAATACATAAGGTTAGTGTTCTAATACTGTTCTTGTTTTCTTTGTAAGCTGCTTTGAGTAGGATTTTAATAGAAATGTGAGGAATAAATACCTCCCGGACCACCTCTCTCCGCATATGAGCCAACCTGGACCCTGCAACCATCATCGGAGGCCCTTATTCATGTGCCTCCTCCACAAGAGTCCCAAAGGGCAGCAATATGAGCACGAGCTTTTTCTGTGGCAGGCTCCCCATTCATGAAATGCTTCTCCCCACTTTGCGCCTTCAGCTTTAGGTGCCAGGCAGAAACATTTCTCTTCAACTAGGCCTTGGGCTGACTAGCATTCTACGCCATTTGAAATGTGTTTGTGGGAGGTGGGGGTTATTGGTTTGTTCCTTGTTTTTTATTTTGTTTTATTACATATTTTGTGTTCTCATTCGGAATTTTTATGTTGCGAAACACCCTATGATCTTCAGATGAAGGGCACTATACAAATTTAATAAAGGCCACTAATATTAAAATCTGACTTGATCTAATTTTGCAGCCCCAACCAAGTGTGCTTACTCATAAATGGAAGTCGCACTACATTTAAAGGGGCATGATAAGAATGATAACGGTTGCACTCTGGTCCTGCTTGCCGGCTTCTGGTTGGCCACCGTGGGAACATGATGCTAGACTAGATCACCCTTTGGCCTGACCTAGTAGGGCTATTTTTATGCTCTTTAGAAGTAGAATGCCTATTATGATTATTAACCCAGCACTCGGATCTTTTAAAAGTGAAAGGAGCCATGTCCCTGCCCCAAGGAGTTTGCAATCTAACAGCTCCATGCAACAAAGTTGTCCCATTAGAAGAAGAAGGAGAGTTTGGATTTGATATCCCGCTTTATCACTACCCAAAGGAGTCTCAAAGCAGCTAACAATCTCCTTTCCCTTCCTCCCCAACAACAAATACTCTGTGAGGTGAGTGGGGCTGAGAGACTTCAAAGAAGTGTGACTAGCCCAAGGTCACCCAGCAGCTGCATATGGAGGAGCGGAGATGCGAACCCAGTTCACCAGATCACGAGTCTACCGCTCTTAGACTTCCACGCCTGCACAACAAAACTTCCCCCTTCCTCTACCAGTGTGCCCATCCCTATCTGTTCTGGTGTCACCTTCCCCCACCCCCTCCGGAGCAGATTTGGGAAGTGTGCATGAGGAGAAAGCTCCATTGTGCAGGTAGAAGCGAATGGGATAACTTCATTGTACGGTAACCCTGTAATTCAAAGCAAATGAGACAACAGTGAAAGGAAAGGAAAAGAGAGAGAAGGGGGAGGAATATGTGCTTATTTCAGTCAAGCCTCCTTAGGCTTGGTTGCCATACAGTCTTCGCAGAAAAGGTGGGTTTTGAGGAGTACAAGAGGTGGAGCCACAGAGACATTCTGGGAGGCACTTCCAGGCATGAACGGCAGCAACGAAGAAAGGGTAGATTTGTTTCTGGGGAACAGGAGGCCTTCAGGTGCGTAAAGGTGGTGCAGCTGGAGGAGTGAAAGTCACAGACAATGTTGGGGTGGAGAGACACAGAAGCAGTAAGTGTGCTTTCTGGATAAGCAAGCATAGCATCAGAAATCTGTTGTTTTTCTACTGAGAGAGTACATGAGAAACCTTGGGATGCTCAGCAGATGCTATATATAAAATGCTGATAGCTCAGTCGGTAGAGCATGAGACTCTTAATCTCAGGGCCATGGGTTTGAGTCCCATGTTGGGCAAAAGATTCCTGAATAGCCAGCAGTTGGACTAGATGACCCTCGTGGTCTTTTCCAACTCTATGAAATAGTCAATCCTGGTATAAAACACATTCTATGAGTATCATTATTCTTAGCACACCCAGAACCAAGAAAAACAGTGAACACTGCTTGCTGAGATGCCTGTCTTCATTTTTCCATGCTGCCCTGGTGCAGCACACAGATATAGCAGTGTGACAAGCCCAAGGTCACCCAAAAGACAAAATCAGAATCTTAATTTCTCAGGACTACCAGATAATGACAGAAAGTGGGCTATCTCTATCACATCAAGGCTAGTGATTTCTCTAAGCAGTTCTGAAGAAAAAGGAGGAGGGGTGTGGAAATCAAATTACAGTATTGGGAACCAAGATAAAATGTTTAGGTGCCCAATATTTACGGCTGCAGATTTTGTGGCACTCGGCACTGAATGCAATCGTATGCACTTACACGGGAGCAGTGGCAAGAGATGCGCATTGGAACTGATAGGGCACAAGGCAAGAAGCCTGAACAGTAGGTGGAGCCAATGACAGGCAGAGCCAACTAATTATTGTGTTGCCGTCCTCTTTGCTGAGTTCTACAAGGGCAACACTGAGAAGGAGGAAGTGGACAGGTTGTGCCACCCCCTGAGCTGGTTGTCAGTAAGAAGGCAAGCAGGTGGGGGCTGGCCAAGCAAATACTGGAGTTGGTGGGGCAGTGCCCCCTTTGCCTTCGCTGCATCATGGGAGTAAACCCCACTGTGAACTCCGTGGGGCTTTTTCTGAAGACGCATGCATTTTATTGGGCTGCCTATGTTGCATTTTCTAGGCACTACAACGGCTGGCTTTTTAAATAAAAATAAAAGATTGAAGCACCTGGAATCTTTCCAACATTGGTGCTTTAAGCATCTGGCCGGTTGCTGTCAAAACGCTGAACTAGACGGACTGCTAGGCTAAGCCAGCCAGCACACAATTCCAATGTTTTTTGACACAGAAGGACCATGAGACTCTGGGAACCCCTGATATGGGGTGCCAGCAAGAACGGCTTCGTCCCATGAGAAGAAGGATCTGGGCAGCTCCACAGAAAAGTGTGGAGCTGGGGTAGTAGATTTTAGCATTATTAAAAAAACAGCCTCCTGAACACCTTGGGAATATACTGTATAAAATTTGTTCAGGTTGCAGAAGGATTCGGCAGATGGAAGTGGGAGAAAAAAAATGTCACTGAACCACCTAGCTGATTAAAGATGATGAGAAGACAGAAAGAGAGAAATCGGTCCTGCGCACCTGGATGGATTTGAACAGACTGCCTATAAAGCTGGAACAAAGAGAGCAGCAAAATTAATTGCATCCACTAGAGCTAACCCTTTTGTATGTTATTATGGCTTTCCTTCTTTTTAGAAAGCAAGGCTCTTCCCCCATCTGTTTACAGGATTGGTAGTGTGTTTTGGCAGTTTGCTGCTACTATACAACCTACCCCTGTTGGAAAGGTTGCTTTGCACAACCAGGATATTAAAAAATCAGCCAGGCTGCTATTAAAGAATTAAACTAAAACTACTGGTAAGATGCATTCATGCCTCCACCTAGAAGATGAAACCTACGCAATGTGTTTCTTGACAATAATGGAGTTCCTAATAGTACGAATCCCGAATTGCTTGGAAAGAGAATTAGAACTCAATCAGGGCTGCAGGTGTCTCTAATTATTTTCTTTGCCTGAGGAAGAGACTTAAGTAAATATCTAAAGGGAAAGTGTGTGTTGTGGGGAGCCAGCGAATTTGCTGTGCAGGAAAAAGAAAAATCGATTTTCGTCCAACAGCAAACATGCTAAATCAAGCAAAATTAACAAGTGCTACAAAGGCAGCAGTTTGCTTTTGCTTGTCAGACTGAGCAACTGTTGTGGAAAAATGAAGAAAATTAGAGTGAGCCCCCCGTGGAAGAACATTTTCTAGTTAACCCTCTACTTGCTCCCATGCTGTGCTTGAGAAATGGCATTTTCTCATCACTAAGCTTTCCAACCTCTCTCTAACATGCTGTTTTTTTGTTCCAGGGTCTTCACTATATTTCTCCCTGCTACCTTGCTTTGCTCATTAGAAACCTTGTGTGATGTACAATTAGGGCTATTTCGGAGGTGCTTTTCCCTTGCTGAAAGTCTGCAGGTTTCGGTATGTGCGGAGCTCTCTCTCCCCACCCAGGCACACAAGCACAAGTTCGGCACGCCTATTTCTGACAACCTGCTTCAAGAAACACCTGCAGATGCTTTCGGACAGCATGTTGCTTGAAGCCACTTGGGCTACTTCTTTTGCTGCTTCAAGCACCTTGCTGGAAATAGCCATCTCTAATAGCCATCTCTATATACACGGCAGGGAGTACCATGCAAATGCTCACCCACAGATCCCCAGCATGGCTGGCGCAAGGCTAAAAGCCACCTTCCCACAGCCATGGAAACTATAGCGGTGCTGCTACAGCCGTGAATTGCTCCACTATGGCTTTTCGTGTATGCGTCTCCCCCACCTCTTTGTAGTTAAATGCTTTAACACATTTAAGTCAATGCCACGATTAAGAAAAAATTTAAAATGCAGCCGCAAAGAGACTATTTGCAGGAGACGCGAAAGGCTCCCCCTTTGCATCCCAAGGTTGTCATCCCACAGTTGCTTAAGTTCAGGGGAGGCTCAAGGAAGGAGATGTGCACCTCATGTCTCTCAACCATGCAGGAAGGCAGGATGATGCCCATAAGCACACTCCACCCCACCCACCCACGCAGTGGTCCCAATGCAGCTGTTCTATCCATCCGCTACCACATTGACCTATGTAGGAGGGAGCGGCAGGGGCATGGAAAGGGAGATTCCTTTAGGTGGGTGTGTTCTGTAGTCATGCTAGGAAGAGATACCTGGATCCCGATAGCCTCTGGCTTATCCCTCAACCAGGACACCTCTCCCTCCCACCCACCCACTTTGACGGCATCAGCCATTTCCTCCCCATCGCTGAAATGAGATGCAAGAATCGCACGAGGTTCCGAGCTATGGTTTCTCTCCCTTTCCAGGCAAACTCTGGTTTCCACCCAGAACCATGCTGCTTGCACACACGATCTCTCTCTCTCTCTCTCTCAACACACACACACACACACACAGCTTTTCCTTTGCTGGTCACAGAGCAGCTGCTAAGAATAAGACGGCGAGTTTGCCTAGAAACTGCAGCGTGTGTGTGTTTTTTAAAAAAATAATAATAATCCTTTTCCTGATACCCTCTGCATATGCAGACCCTCCAGCCACCGGCGCAGTCTCCACCCCTCTGCCTCCCATTTACTGCGGGAGAGGGGTGCCCTTTCCCTGGCTGAAGACGCCCAGCGCCGTTCGCTTCCCCTTCCACACAAAACCAATCACACCCCAAAAGCCACCCGGGCTGGTTCCTCTCCCTCCCGCAGACGGAAGAGGGAAATACGAATCTCCGCTCCCAGCCATTCATCATCCCGGCTGCAGCGCTGTCAATGGAGCGGACACGCCAGAGGCAGCCGCCGCCGCTGCCGCTACAGCAGCATCCTCCGAAGCCGGAGCAGAATCTCCTTCTTC
This sequence comes from Podarcis pityusensis, assembly GCF_964106645.2. NCBI lineage: Eukaryota > Metazoa > Chordata > Lepidosauria > Squamata > Lacertidae > Podarcis > Podarcis pityusensis. The sequence continues at coordinate 106,370,477 of NC_138026.1, read as the reverse complement.
ATATATACTGAAATCAGATTTTTTAAATATATATAAATATATATATATATTTACCTCCTCTGCAGCAACAGGTCCCTCCCTCGGTCGCCGGGGAGATCCCTGCAAGCAGCACGAGGTGCCTGGGAAGTTCCCACCCTGGGCAGCCACGCAGGGAGCAGCGGGAGGAGGGGAGAGAGGGTGGGCAAAGGGGGCGTGTTTGCGGAGAGGCGCGGGCAACACACACAGACACACACACACCCCGGATAGGGAACCTTGTCTAAGGAGGAGGACCAGACTTAAGCATCCCTAAGCATCCCGCCTGGCGCCCCCTCCCCAACTCGTTTCTCTCTCTGAGCATCTCTGAGGAAGGGCATCTCCCCACCCCACATCTCCCCGGGAGCCCCCCACAGCCCCTGGCCAGGCACCCTCGCCGCTTTTGCAAGATCAGCTTTTGAGCCCAGCGCCCTCTCCCTCTCTCTCTCTCCACCCCCCGGTTACGCTAGTGCTCCCCTCCCCTCTCGAGAAGGCACATTTCCGCACACACTGCAATGGGTGTGGGGTCCTCGGCACAGGTGCTGCCTGCGCGTGATGGCTGCCCACCAGCCAGCCGAGGGGAGACGGAGAAGCCATCGGTCCCTCCCGGTCCATTCATCCCTCCTCCGTCCATGCAGCCGGCCGCTCTTTGCAAGGTGCCCGCCCGCTCCCGGAGAGGTCGGGCGAGCGCGCGCGGCAGGCGGCGAGGGCCCACCCGGAGGGGCGGCGGAGGCTCCTGCCGGGTCGCTCCTGGCCACCGAGCAGCCCTGTCGGCGGGACACAAAAGCCTCTTCCTGCTTCCGCTCCTTACCTACCTGCAGACAGAGTTGCTCGCCCGCCGCTCCCCGGCTGGCTGGCTGGCTGTGGGCAGGAGTAGGCAAGCGCCGCCGCCGCCGCTGTTGCTACTCGCCTTCCTTCAGCGGGTCCGCTTCTTCCTCCCGCCGCCGGGCCCCCCTCCTCGGGTGCCGGCGATCACAGAGAGCCCGCCGCGGCCGGCAGCGCCACCTCCACCCCCGACGCCGCCTTGACCATATCTGGAAAGCGCCAAGCGCTCGCGCCCCATGCAGCGCGGCGGCGGCGAAGAGCAGCAGCAGCCGGCGCCCCCCTTGGAAGGAAGGAGTCGCGGGCGAGGGAGCCGGAGAGCGAGCGAGCGAGCGAGCAGGCAGACAGACACGCGCCCAGCGAGGAGGAGGAGGAGGAGGAGGAGGAGAGGCGGCGGCAACAGCAGCGAGGAGAAAAGGCGGCGAGCGGCGTCCCCTCAGAGCGCGGCGGGGCCACGAGCGAGCTGCCTCCTCGGCGCGCCTTCCCCGCCTCTCCTTCGGCTTCGGCGGCGTCCCTTCGCTCCTTCTCCGACGCTGGAAGCGGCAGCAGGCAAGCAGCCCCTCCTCATGCTGCCCTGGGTGGCGGAAGGGACAGGCGGGCCAAAGGGTCGCCGCCGCTCGCCTTTCCCGCGCGTTTCTCCACTTCGGTTCGACTTTGGGACTCGAAGCGCGCCGGCGGCAGCAGCTCCCTGAGAGAGAGAAAAAGAGCGAGCGGCTTCGCCTCTTTTCGACTGGCTGAGGGAGCTCTTTCCCGGATTTCCTCTCGGCGCTACCGCGGCTGAGGGAGCCGCAGCTTGCTTGCTCGCTCGCTCTCCTGCTCGCTGAGGGAAGGTGGCGAGGTGCCAGTCAGCGCTCCAGCCCACCCCCTCCGCGCGGACGGACGCACACGCGCACCTTATCAGCATGCAAGATCCTCCCACCCCCGTCCCCAGACTCGCCACGCGCCCTGCACGCGCGTGGCGGCTGCTGCGGGGGAGTTTTCGCCAGCGACACGCGAGAGCGGGGCTTCGCCTGAACGTGTGAATGAAGATACCTGTGGCGCTCGTTGGGTGGTTTTTGCAGGAAGGTGGATGTGAGCGAGCGCTTCTTCCTTCCTAACGTGGCGTGTCACCTGTGCACAGAGATCTTCTACCTGCAGAGTCAGTTCTCTGCTCCCCGCTTCATCCTCGCACAACAGCCCTGCGAGGTTAGTTAAGCTGAGAGTCAATGGCCAGATTGTTCCTCCAAGTGCTTTTACTGACGTACAGCTGCATACACAGTCAAGCTGCAGTCTAGCTTGCAAGCAAATACAAACATACCAACCACATAATGCCTGTTTTCGCTCAAGTTGGAGTTCCTCATACGACATTCCCAGACCATACATATACATAGCATGAACACAAATCCTTCCACATCTCAGCCCGTTGTGACTTGCCATAAGTGCCTGCACTTGTTGGGCCTGCACAGTGCTGAACTGAGCAAGGGTGCAAAAATCTCCAGCACTCCTTAGCTCACAGCTCACACTCTTTTAACTGACTTGAAAAAGCGTATCCAGTTATGCGAATGTATGTTGAACACTCCACCAGCGGCACTTGTTCCCTTGCCCTACATTCCTGTCCTATCTCAACCCTAAGACACCAATAATCTAGAAGAGGGACTGCCAATTTTTAGGCCTTTTAAGGATTTCTGAGTGAGTTCCATGAGCTGCCTCCTGTGGGCACTTCTCTCAAACCTCCTCCATATCCGCTTCTCTCTCCTGTCTCCTCCAAGAGACAGAAAGAGAGAAAGTGTGTGTACGCATTTGTTTTCCCACGGGATTTGGGTAAAAGCCTGAGAAAAATGTATCTGAGCCCTGAAAAGTACATAAAACTAAAACAGGAAGTGGGAAAGACTAGAGTTTCACTCTTACACCTTCCTCTTTCAGTTCTATGTGCTTTTCCAGGAAGAGAAAGGTAGCCACCTCATGACCTGGGAGAAGAAGTAGTGATTAGTTTTGGAGGCTCTAAGGTTTCATGGGCACTGTGGGAAGACTTCAAGGGTGCCATTGCGCCCACAGGCACCATGTTGGCAACCTCTGATCTAGATGATACCAGGGACACACAATAGTCGGACAGGATCCCACCTTGAAAGACCATAGAGTCATAGAATTGAAAGTTGGAAGGGACCCCCCAAGAGTTATCTAGTCCAACTGCTTGCGATGCAGGAATCTCAACTAAAACATCCACGACAGATGGCCACCCAACCTCTGCTTAAAAACCTCCAAGGAAGGAGAGACCACAACCTTCCAGACTACAGCTGTGAGCAAATGGCCCCTCAAGATCTACCCCACCATTTGGTGGCAGAGAAATTGTGGGGAACCGTTCCACCAAATTTCTCTAGGGGGAGGATAAATTCTGCAAAGAAATGGTGGAAAATATATTGAGAAACGTCTACAAAATGCTTCTACCTCCCTCCCCCCCCTGTGGGAAAAAGAAAAAAAATCACAAATTTTCTCAGGGGGGTGTGTGGGGGGGGGAAGTCTTCTGAGAAACTTTTGCTTAGCTCTAAACTTATAAATTCTCATTGTGCTGAAGGGCCATTGGTGTTGTATTGTTTTTAAACATAATACTCTTGTTGCCTGGGGGTGGGGTGGGGGTGGGGAGAAGAATGTATCTCCGATCTTATGTAAGGAAAATAAGATAAAGGAGGCATATTAGGGGAAATTGATAGTCTGAAGCATATCCTAAGGCAAATAGCTGGCTCTTTGTCATTAGTTTTTCCTACCCTGGGGAGGGGGGGGGGTGAAGCTGGACCTGTATGCCTAGCATAATGCAAATTGGTACATTCTCTCTCCCCCCCCCCATTATATTTTATTAAGTTTCAACATTTTTAACCTAGACAGTCAAAACACAATTTCGTCTTTTCTCTCCTTTTTGTCGACTTCCCACCCCTTTTTCCATGGAGTTGTTGTTTCTTTAGTACATTCTCTCTCTCTCAACATCATAATAAGCCTACCCAACACATTTTGCTGCCTGATGCACTGTAGGAAAAGGCATCCTGCCTGCCCCCCTCCTTGGTTGTGCTCACACTCCCGTTGACTGTGCATTCACTGTGTTTTCAGTGCTGAGTTATTAAGCTGTGGTCGCACCATGTTCTCCAAAGTGCATATGTATCTTGGACTTTGTTAGCAGATACTTCTGCCTGATGCCTTGTTTCTCAAACCAGCTTCACACTAGCTGGAGTTCTTAAAAGGTAAAGGGTAAAGGGACCCCTGACCATTAGGTCCAGTCGTGGCCGACTCTGGGGTTGCGGCGCTCATCTCGCTTTATTGGCCGAGGGAGCCGGCGTACAGCTTCCGGGTCATGTGGCCAGCATGACTAAGCCGCTTCTGGAGAACCAGAGCAGCACACAGAAACACCGTTTACCTTCCCGCAGGAGCGGTACCTATTTATCTACTTGCACTTTGACGTGCTTTTGAACTGCTAGGAGGGCAGGAGCTGGGACTGAGCAACGGGAGCTCACCCCGTCGCGGGGATTCGAACCGCCGACCTTCTGATCGGCAAGCCCTAGGCTCTGTGGTTTAACCCACAGCGCCACCCGCATCCTTCCTGGAGTTCTTAGGCCATTCTTAATTTGTTTCTGGGCAAGGTGTGAACACCTTTGCTTATGGGTGACCACCCCGCTTAATGCCCCCAGTGCGTACATGAACAGAAATGAATCTGACACTGGTCAAGCCATGCTGATGATGTGATGGGGTGGGGAGGGGAGGGGAGGGGAAGAGTTGTGAAACGTACTAGGGGAAAACAACTTCACTGTGCTCTTAAGGAAGAAATGTGAACATACCCCAAGTCAAGATGCATAATACCCAAGGCCATAAGTTATTTTGGTACCTACGGCAGAACATCCCACAAGCACCTCTCCCCTTCTCTGGCAGTAAAAATACACTAATAAATTAACTAACATGGACAGTTTGTTCTCTGACCATGAAAATTTGCAGCTTAAGATGACTAACTGCCCAACAGTAGGGCCGGCCCTGATGGCACTAAAATTGTCCACAGGGTTTTGAGCTCCCCCTATTCTTCTGTGCCATGCCCATCACATGGCTAGGCAGGACGACAGGCAGAACGACAGGACACGGACAAGAAGCTACAGTTAGAACTGGATATGGAACAACTGATTGGTTCAAAATTGGGAAAGGAGCACAGCAAGGCTGTATATTGTGTCCCTGCTTATTTAACTTATATGCAGAATCTATCATGCGAAAGGCTGGGCTGGATGAATCCCAAGCGGGAATTAAGATTGCCGGAAGAAATATCAGCAACCTCAGATATGCAGATGACACAACCTTGATGGCAGAAAGTGAGGAGGAATTAAAGAACCTCTTAATGAGGGTGAAAGAGGAGAGCGCAAAATATGGTCTGAAGCTCAACATCAAAAAAACGAAGATCATGGCCACTGGTCCCATCATCTCCTGGCAAATAGAAGGGGAAGAAATGGAGGCAGTGAGAGATTTTACTTTCTTGGGCTCCATGATCACTGCAGATGGTGACAGCAGTCACGAAATTAAAAGACGCCTGCTCCTTGGGAGAAAGGCGTTGGCAAACCTAGACAGCATCTTAAAAAGCAGAGACATCACCTTGCCAACAAAGGTCCGTATAGTTAAAGCCATGGTTTTCCCAGTAGTGATGTATGGAAGTGAGAGCTGGACCATAAAGAAGGCTGATCGCCAAAGAATTGATGCTTTGAACTATGGTGCTGGAGGAGACTCTTGAGGGTCCCATAGACTGCAAGAAGATCAAACGCATCCATTCTTAAGGAAATCAGCCCTGAGTGCTCACTGGAAGGACAGATCGTGAAGCTGAGGCTCCAATACTTTGGCCACCTCATGAGAAAAGAAGACTCCCTGGAAAAGACCCTGATGTTGGGAAAGACTGAGGGCACAAGGAGAAGGGGACGACAGAGGACGAGATGGTTGGACAGTGTTCTCGAAGCTACAAACATAAGTCTGACCAAACTGCGGGAGGCAGTGGAAGACAGAAGTGCCTGGCGTGCTCTGGTCCATGGGGTCATGAAGAGTCGGACACGACTAAACGACTAAACAACAACAACAATTCTTCTGTGCCATGCCCATCACATGGCTAGGCAGGACGACAGGCAGAACGACAGGACACGGACGACAGGCAGAAAATTAAGTGAGACCTATTGTAGGCCTGATCTGCAGCACTTGCACTCATCGTCTGTTTAACATCTGTGCCGCAGAAGTTTCTTTTGCATTCCATTCCGAGCCCTGTTAGGATGCTGCCTTGTACTTTCATGCATCAGTTATGAAAAAAAGCAAAGTCCTCTCGCCCTGTTTATTCATATCAGCCAGGCAAGAGGACAAAAAGTGCTCCTTCTACAGAGTCTAATTGGCACCTAGGCATGAATATCCAGCCCTCTTTCCACCTTTTACACAGGCTGCAGACATCCAAAGACTGCTTCTGTGATAGGGCTGTCACCGACTATAAGGAATCTTAGTCGGGTAATGGTATGAGTATGTCTTTGTTAAGCAATTTATCAAATCCACATGGATTTCAGTATAAATTGCAGTTCTGAAGCAAGAATAACACTTCCTTTGCTCTTAGGTGATACACACCCAGCTGGTGGGCTGGAGCCTTATCTCCTCCACCCCCAGCCATGGGCATAGCCGGGGGCGGGGCAGGGAGGGGCAGCTGCCCCACTAAATCAATAAAAATACATAGCTAACTGAGGTTCTGCTCCCCAACCAAAGGCCTGCCCCCCCAACAAAAATCCTGGCTATGCCCATGCCCCCAGCCGCCCACCTCCCTGTCAGTCACCTGATATCACAATGACATCAGTTGACTGGTTTTTGCATAGCTCCCTGCACAGTAGCCCCAATGACCACCTGACCATTGGTGGTTGCAAAGACTCTGCATGGGGCTTTGCAGGTGTTACTGATCAGCTGATTGGCGGTACCTGCAAACCCCCTTTGGCCCAGCTGCATCTTTACCTGGTGCACCCCTGACATCATATATGATGTCAGATGCAGGGCAGGTGAGGGGGTGCCACAGAGTGGCGCCCTCCTGACACCAGCGTCACTGATGCATACCAGAATGCCATGTGGGCACAGCAGGAAGGCAAGGCCTGCGTGGGTGGGAACACCAGAGGTCAGCAGAGGCTGGCTTGGCTCCCTCGATGTGCTCACACAGCCCCCAACCTTGCTACTGCCTTGCCCTTCTCCAAAGCTTCATTAACCACAAGCCTCAAAATTTGGGATCCCCTCCAAACCCGTGCCAAAACTTTGCAGTCATTTTGAAGTGAATCCCTCGCATTCTACAACACCCCCCAAACTTAATTGAGACATCAAACCGGGGTTCATAGTTAACACCCCAAAATCCAACATTGTCACAGGTTTGGAGGTGCTCCCAAATTTGGGGGTTCGTAGTTAATGAAGCCCTTCTTTCCACACTGTTCCAGTAAGTAGCTGCAGAGCTGGTGTCAGAAGGCCAACTCTGCAGCTCTGCACCAGTTGCTCTTGGTTGCGACCCCTCTGGCTGCCTCTGTGTCCATGCACACAAGATACATTGCTCACATCTCATACATGTGGCTGAAGAAAAGCTCCTGCATGCCACTTCCTACATATGAATTGCACCTGCTCATGTAGCACACATATAATGCAGTATTGAACACATGCACACTGGTTTCCTGAGTTTCATTTAAGTACATTTTATTACTATTACTCCTGTCATTCCTTTTTCTTGGAGAGAAAGACAACAAGACTCACAGGTCTCTCTTTAATTCAGTGGACGTTTAGGGATTATTTGTTGTTTGCTGCCTCTTTAGCCCACGGCTCGTTAATTTGCTTTTAACGCAGTGATCTTATGCCTGGGAGTAATTCCCCTTGAAACTGAATGGAACTTACTTATGAGAAAACCCACTTAGCATCACTTTGCAGCTTACTCAAGCATGCTGCGCTACTGTGTGCTTTTCCAGTGTATAACTGACAGCAGGGAGCACAAACTTGGTGGTGGTTGGGTGGGGGCAGGGGAAAGGAGGTTGGTTGATTTGTGAGGGCAGCAAGGATATCCCGTCCTCCCTTATTCATTTCCTTAGTTTATTGCAAATGCTTTTGGCCTGCCCCTCTAGAGAGATCCCAAGACAGTATACAAAAGTAAATAAAAATGAAGCAAACCAATCCAATATAAATTGGGTCCCATGCATGCCATACATTTGAAGCATATGGCTTCCTCCTCAAAGTACCCTGGGAGCCGTAGTTTGCCACTCTGAAAACAGCAATTCCCAGCAGCCTTAGTGAGCTACAGTACCCAGGATTCTTTGGTGGAGGCAAAGCCTTATGCTTCAAATTTGCTTTAAATATATGGTGTAGATGTAAAAGGTAGAGGACCCCTGGACATTTAAGTCCCGTCAAAAGGCAACTATGGGGTGTGGTGCTCATCTTGCTTTTCAGGCCGAGGGAGCAGGTGTTTGTCCACAAACAGCTTTCCAGGTTATGTGGCCGGTATGAATAAACCACTTCTGGTGCAACGGGACAACGTGATGAGTGCCACAGTGGTACCCATTTATCTACTTGTACTGGTATGCTTTTGAACTGCAAGGTTGGTAGAAGCTGGGACAGAGCATTGGGAGCTCACCCCATCACACGGATTTGAACCACTGACCTTCCGACTGACAAGCCCAAGAGACTCAGTGGTTTAGATCACAGCACCACCCCTGTCCCTGGTGTAGATGTGACCACAATTAACAATAAAGCCATATAACTGTAAAAAAAAAACAGAGGCATAGACATAGAATCACAGAGTTGGAAGGGAACTGAGGGATCATCTAGTCCAACCCCCAGCAATGCAGGAATATGCAGCTTTTCCTTACGGGGACTGAACCTGCAACCCTGGCATTATCAGCACCACAATCTAACCAAATGAGTTATCCATGCAGTTAGAAACAAGCAGAAGGGACTAGATCAGGCATCCCCAACCTTCGGCCCTCCAGATTTTTGGACTACAATTCCCATCATCCTTGACCACTGGTCCTGTTAGCTAGGGATCATGGGAGTTGTAGGCCAACACATCTGGAGGGCCACAGGTTGGGGATGCCTGTACTAGTTGCTATTCAAACCCTGAACTTTAAAATTCCCAGGCAAGTCAATGATGTCTAACCTGGTGCAGATATGATTGTCACATTGGTGCCAGTTGCACCCCTAGAAGGAAGACCCTCCTGAGAATGCGAGATTGTCTGTTGCCACCCAACAAACTTCACCCAGGAACAGGGCATGGAGAATATTCTCCCCTGAAGATAGGCAGGCTGCTATAGGGAGAAGCTCTTCTTCAGGCATTTGGGTCCCAAGCCATTCAGGGCTTTAAAGGACAGCAACAGCAGCTCTGAGGCGAACGGGCATCTTTCAGAATTGGTGCAACATGATCCCATCTGGCTGGACCAGTTAGCATTAAGGCACTCATATTCTGCACCGATTGGAGCTTCCAGGTCATCTCCCAGGGCAGCCCCATGTACAACACATTGCAGCAATCCACTATTCTGGGAAGGTGGAATATTAAAATTTTGTTGCAGTTACCAAAAAACACACACAAAAAAAACCAAAACAAAAAAAACAAACAAACCCGTACTTGGAGACAGGTTTCCATTATTGTGCAGAAACGCCCAGAGTGGCAAGTTTAAGAGTGTATGAGAGAATGAATGGACTTTTGCAGCTAAGAGCCTTCTGCACCAAGTAGATGAAGGAAGTGGCCTAAGAAGGTGATTGAGAGTGAAAGTGAGGGTGGGAAACCCATAACATAACCAACATTTACTTGGATCCTGAAGCGAGGAGACCAAACGAGCGCCGCAACCGCCGATGGAGAACAAATACTTGCGAGAAACCCACCCACACAGTCCTTATTTATGCTTCTTATTAAAACTGTGCAGAATAAAAAAAAAAGGCCAATGGACTCTTAATTCATCAGCTCCCCTGTTCATTGCGGCGCGCGCACATTTTAACGCACAGCTGGAGCGCAGTGGGAAAGCGAAGCAATGGGCTGAATACGAATTGGGAGGCGGGTAGGAATCACCAAAGAAAGGATGCTCGGGATGCAGAAGGCGAAGGTGAAAGGGGGGTGGGGAGGAGACCAGACTTTTAACTGTTCTCCAACAAGAGGAAGGCGGCGGAGGGAGGGAAAGGGAGCTGGGGGTCAGAGCAAAACGGGCTTTGGTGTTCTCGTTCCGGCTCCTTTTGCACAGTTTGACCTGCCAAACGTGGGGAGATGAGGAGGGACCCGAGGCGCCTGCTCACTCTCGCCCCTCGCCAAACTCCAGAGACCCCCGAGCGGACAGAGGGCGAGGTGGTTGCAGTGCTGCGCGTTCCCTAGGGGGGCGCAGCGGGTCCCAGCAAGGCCGGACCCCCAGCCTTAAGCCGGGCGGAGGAATGGAGGAGATCAGCTCACCACTCTCCTTCTTCCCGGCAAGGCGGCTCCGGGCTTTGCGCGCGCGCCAGGGTCATAGAATCATGGGATCCTAGAGTTGGACGGACCCGCGGGTCATCTAGTCCAACCCTCTCCAAGGCGAGGATCTTTTGCCCAACGTGGGGCTCGAACCCGCGACCCCGAGATTTAGAGCCTCATGCTCTCGGGCGCGCCAGAGAGCGGACCGCGGCGCTTACCTGACAGCAAGGGACGGCAGACTCCGCCAGTGGGGCGCAATGGCATCACCTGCAAGTCCAGACGCCAAGGACTGCGGGCTTTTAAAAGCGGGTTTGTGGACTCTGTTTTAAACACGCACCACACGTCGCCCTCCCCACCCCTAATTCCCAAACCGGCTCACCTTGCTGTTGGCCTCTGCCCAGCTGTGGCCTCTCGCCTCAGTCGCCGGCCTCCTTGGCTCAAGGGCGCCCCCTCATGGCGACATCTGCCGAGGAGCGTCCCGTTCCTCTCTGCCTCCGTGAGTCAGAGGAGGGCCAAGGAGGGGGCTCAGGGGCAGAGCAGCTGCTTGGCACGCAGAACTCTCCAGGCCCCCCACACTGCAGGCATGCGTCCCTCAGAAGGTTGCCCCAGAGGGAGAGCGGGCCTGGAGCTGAAAAATGTTCCCTGCCCTGGCTATACTCATCCCGAAAGAGGAGAGGAAACATAGAAAATGAAGGGGATGGCTGTAGCTCAGCAGTAGGGCACCTGTCTGTCACGCAGAAGGTCTCAGGTCCACTCCCTGGCCTCTCCAGGTAGGGCTGAGAGAGAGACTCCTTGCCTGGAACCCTGGAGCTCTGATGCCAGTCAGGGGAGTCTAGTCTCCGCCAACCAGAAGTTGAGGATGATAAATCCCATCAGATCCATCCATAGTCAGGGATAATGGGATTTGTGGTCCAGAATATTTGGAGGATACTTGGCTGGCGAAGGCTGGTGCAAACAGTGCTGATCTATGTGGACCAGTGGTTGGACTTGGTATAAGGTGAGCTGCCAGTGCCTCTCAGGTTAGACAGTTTTTATACCCTTGGTTTGTTAACCATTATGTATCCAGATACCAGTTGCTGGGAATCGAAGACATCTGGTCCCACAGCTGCACTAGATGGGCTACTGGCCTGATCCTGCAGGCTCTTCTTATGTTCTGTTCTGCCAAACACATGCACAGAAATGATCTGACCATTGTTTTAAGAACTAGGGAGGGAGTCAATTAGCTTTGCTTTTTGGTCTTCTCTTAGTACAGTAGCAACTATCATCACCACCTACTGCATGTCCATAAGAGTCACTCCAAATTTCACCATGCAAACTCCAACGTGTAATCCCAGCAGTGTAAATAATACCACATGTAAAAAAAAATAAATGCACCAAATAGGACATATGTCGCCACACCTGCGACTGGCCCTGCTTTGAGGGTTTTTGCCTGGCTGGAATATGCCCTTGAACTCTGAGAGTGCCTCTTGCTTGTCCAGATAAAGGCTGGAGAGGTGTATAGGGTTTGTTTGTTTTTTAAAGAAACCAACCTGCTGTAAGGTTAAGGTAAAGGGACCCCTGACCATTAGGTCCAGTCGTGGCCGACTCTGGGGTTGCAGCGCTTATCTCGCTTTATTGGCCGAGGGAGCCGGTGTACAGCCTCTGGGTCATGTGGCCAGCATGACTAAGCCGCTTCTGGCAAACCAGAGCAGCGCACGGAAACGCCGTTTACCTTCCCACTGGAGCGGTACCTATTTATCTACTTGTACTTTGACAGGCTTTCGAACGGCTAGGTTGGCAGGAGCAGGGACTGAGCAACGGGAGCTCACCCCGTCGTGGGGATTCGAACCGCCGACCTTCTGATTGGCAAGTCCTAGGCTCTGTGGTTTAACCCACAGCGCCACCCGCGTCCCTCACCCGCAACCTGCTGTACAAAGGTTTTTTAAAAAAGCATTCATTGTTCTGCCCATTTTTGCCTGTGGCATCTGGGAGATTGTTCAGAACAGGATGTGGCTCTTAAGATAAGAAAAGTTCTGTATTCCTGCTATATCGAATGTAACTCTCCAAGTTCAATAAAGTTTGCTCTGTGTATGGGAGAGGTAGGAATCTCAGCACACACACAGTAGTTCTCTGGAGTGTAGATTTCTTGCTCCCATATTTGTGTCCTAGTGACACTGATCCAGAATGTTTAGGTATTTGTCTTCACAACAGCCCTGTGAGGTCTGCGAGAGAGAGAGAGAATGAGAGTGACTGGCCCAACAGGATTTTCTTCATGTTTAAAGGTCTGTAGACTTCACCACAACTGGCCTCTCTTTGGATTCCCTGATTCCTGCTGCTTTGAAATTCTTCAAATGAACCCTTCAGCCCTGCGCTGCCACGCACTGGAGACATTTTTTCCGTACGCCTTGCCCACAGTTATCTAACCCACGGAGATTTAATAGCCTGCCCTGCTGCTGCTGGTCTAATCAGGCTTCGTCCAGGGAGGGGAGGGGTACCGCCACTCTGCTTTGTTTATAGTGTGGGTGGGTCAGCCCAAGTGGGTCATATAGAACAGCGCTAGATGGGGGAATTTGGCAGCTGTCTCAAAGTTTCCTAGCTGTAAGTTATTACCAGGTTGCCATGCCCACAAGAAGGAAGCCTGCTTAAACAAGGGCACCCCTTTCTGTTCCAGCAAAATAACCATGATGACCAAGAAGAAAAAAAGAAACCTGTTGCTATTTAAAGCCCTTGGTCATTTCCATCCTAAATACAGGGTTCCTGTGGCACAATGCACGGGAAACAAAGGACAGTGGTTTTTTGTTCCCCCTTCAAATCCATTAATTAAATTTCTATACTGCCCTTCATTCGAGGATCACAGGGCAGTTTACACTATAAAAACACCCAAATGTGCAACATGGTAGCAAATAAAACAATACTCCCTACAGTATTTATTAGAATCAAGTCGCCACATCAGGTATTTTCAGGAACTTCTGTTATGGAGTGGGGCTTCGCAATTCCCCACGTTCGGATTAAGAACGTGATGCCAAACTGGCTTGTCCATGAAAGTCATACATTCTGAAAGGGTGTGTAGTAAGATGATAAAACTTTTCTTCTCCTAGTAACACGCCAGAAATGTCCATTCTCAAAGCAGCAACTGACTTATGGGCTGGGCTAGTGGCCCCTGTGGATTTCCTCTACCCAGGCATCTGCACCCTCTTCAGGCACAGAAGGGAATCACGGCACGCTGCATCTGCAGCCAAGATTGACAAGCGATGTGAAGCTGCTACCTTGGTCATTGAAGAGGACGTGGAGGGGGTTGAGGAAGTGTTGCCCTTTGGATATCCCAGACCCCTTCCTTAAAAGTTCAGCTTTCACGTAAAAAAAATATGGGAAGGCTGTTGGCCTTTTGTGGGGACAGAAGGAAAAGCACGCAGTTGGTATCATTAATTCCCTTTACAGTGGTACCTCGGGTTAAGTACTTAATTCATTCCGGAGGTCCGTTCTTAACCTGAAACTGTTCTTAACCTGAAGCACCACTTTAGCTAATGGGGCCTCCTGCTGCTGCTGGGCCGCCGGAGCACGATTTCTGTTCTCATCCTGAAGCAAAGTTCTTAACCCGAGGTACTATATCTGGGCGAGCGAAGTCTGTAACCTGAAGCATATGTAACCCGAAGCGTATGTAACTCGAGGTACCACGGTATTCCCAATTTTCAGGAATGGTTCTTATTGTTTATGCAGACAAAAACACCAGCACCCATCCACAAGATGGAGGTTTCAGGAGATCCCAAGATCAGCAGAATAGTGGATGAGCACAGATTAAATCTTGCTGCCTAGGCTGTGCAATCCTGTCCCTTCTGGGAACAGGGTGGTATAGGCAATGTAGGCGGGACATCAGGTGATGTGGCATCAGGTGATGGCCAAGGTTTGAGGAACATGGCCTGGTTGGTCAAATTGGGAGACCAGGATTAGCTTGTGAGCCAGAGGTTCCCCACCATGACCAAGGGCAAGGACCATGGGGTTCGCACTTCCTTGCAGTGCTCTACTGGGAGTAGGGGAACAGCCAGCTGAATTCCATGTCTCCTGTTTGGCAACTTCAGACTGTCTCCCCTCTGGAAAGTTGGACGAAGGTATTTGCAAGGAGCATAATACATGGTCTGGGAGACATGGGGAAGTCTTGGGATTTGGCCTGACTCTTAACACTGCCAGACCCTCTCCTCCAATCCTTTAAGAGAGTTAACTTGACTGATGTGTCAGCAATGGAGGTCTTCTGAAAGCTTTTTCCTCCTGCTCCTGGTCATTAATCTCTCTAATCCTCTTTTTTGCTGAAGAACTATTGTGCACCATCTCGGCTCATGTGGCGCAGCCAGCAAATGGCTTTTGCAGCAGTTCCTGCCTATGTGTAAGGTTACTCCCATTTCTTCCTGTGAAACTGTGAAAACAACAACACATATTGGATTTTTGAAATCATGTTTCTAGGGTGTGCCACAATCCGGCTATTTTTTGTGACCAGCAGCCAAAGCAAGGTATGGCCTATAAAAAGGGACTTTACAGAATGCAATCATCTATCTGAAGGTATCCTCTCTTTGAAAGACAGTCTTTTCCAAGTTTAGTTTAAAATCAAGAGAAAGGAGGAGAGCAAGAGGGGCCTTGAAGTTGCCCACCAGCACTTAGGACCATCATCAGATGATGATGATGATGATGATGATGATAATATACTTATACCCTGCCCATCTGGCTGGATCTCCCCAGCCACTCTGGGCAGCTCCCAACCGAATATTAAAAACATAATACAGCATTCAACATAAAAAACTTCCTTAAACAGAGCTGCCTTCAGATGTCTTTTAAAAGTAAGATAGTTGCTTACTGCCTTGACATCTGATGGGAGGGCGTTCCACAGGGCAGGCACCACTACCGAGAAGACTCTCTGCCTGGTTCCCTGTAACTTGGCTTCTCGCAGTGAGGGAACCACCAGAAGGCCCTCAGAGGTGGACCTCAGTGTCCGGGCTGAACGACGGGGGTGGAGACGCTCCTTCAGGTATACAGGACCGCGGCTATTTAGGGCTTTAAAGGTCAGCAGCAACACTTTGAATTGTGCCTGGAAACGTACTGGGAGCCAATGAAGATATTTCAGGACCGGGGCCACTCCCAGTCACCAGTCTAGCTGCCACATTCTGGATTAATTGCAGCTTCCAAGTCACCTTCAAAGGTAGCCCCACGTAGTTGGTTTATATTCCTTTTGAAATTTGATTTGCAAATTTGTATCTGTACAAATAAATTAGCATATACAGATCTGATGAAAGTCTGTGTCCTCCATTTTTGGATGACACATTTCCTCCCCTCTGCCCATTTTGATGATGTGCAAGAAGCTATCCTCATACACAGTCTGACCAGCAGACTGATACAAAGCCAGGTTGCATTCCAGTTAAACAAAGCTACCATAAATAGGTAGTGGCTTGGGGTGGGCTTGTGTGCAATCTAACCTGCCTAAACACAGCATGCTGTTAATGTTAACTGCAATAAGTAAATGACACTCCCAATTTTAATTCATGAATATACCATTCAACAAATGACTTCTTGGGAGCCATAATTCAGCCCACCCTGACCTAGGGATGGGTCACTTACAACGAAGCATTGTTACCATTTTATTCTTTGGATGACCAGCTGCAAGGGAAGAAAAAGTTGCGCAAGAGAAGGAATTTTGATCCAAAGGTACAGAAGGCCCCCAGCTGATAGGATAGATATGACCCCTTTCCATTCATCAAATGATTGATCTGATGACTAGGGAGGGTTGATTTTCACCCCCTTCATCAGGTGGTGGGCTGGGTATAGAAATGTAACTCTGGCCATCTCAATGTCATGACTTTTTGTCTCTATCAAAATTGGTGGGGGCAGAAAAAATTGCTTGTGGGGGATGAATCAAGTCCTCAGGTTGGGGTTAGCCACTTCTGCCCCGGGGGCAAAAATTATGAGCTCCCTTTCCAACAAAAATGTATATGGTGTTACCCACAATTTACTTCTTGACTAGAGCAATAGCATCTTGCTTGGAATTTGAGTATCACACAGCCTTGCTGGTGTGCACAGAATTTAGGTATTTAGGGGGATGGGATGAGCTGTGCTGGTGAAAAAATGTACCAGTTGGTGACATTAACATGCAAAAAGCATGCAGTCTCATTTGTAAGGAAATGATATATATTTGAAATAAATGTCACCAGACAGCGTGGAAGTGGCTCACTTAGTTGGCTACTTCTCTTCCACACTATCTGAATCTCTCGTTCACTTGCATATGGAGGGAATCAGAACACTACTCAACAAGTTGTCTGGGGCAAGTAACTTATCTGTCATTCTTACCCATCCCAAAAGGTTGCCGGGAAGTTAAAATGCTGCTTTGAGTTCTCTGAAGGAGGGGAAGAGGATACAAAACAAGTAGATAAAACACGAGTACATGCTGCACTCTGTCAAAGGACAAATAGCTCAAAATGGGAACACTCATCCCTCAGTCATGGGTAGCCTTTCCCTGATTTGACCCATAGCTTTCACACATTCAAAAGTACTACATGCCCAGTAGAATTTGTATTTCTTTTTATTTGAACAGCAAACATCATATACTATGGCTTCAGATGCAGCGGCTTAAAACACAGCAAGGTTGTTTCTTCTCTGCCGCATTTCAAGGTGCATTCTTACATTGCTGTACATGCCAGGATGTGTGTCTTCAGCTGATGAGCATCACCTGTTTGGCTTCCCTGTTTGTTCCTTCCCAATTCCTATTTATGTCCTGTGCACATGCACAATGGCTGTCTCACATGTACATACCTGTGGCTTACGTTCTTTGATCAGTAAGGGTTAAGGGCAAGCACAACAAACAGCAGCGTTTCTCCAGAAACTATGGGATGCAGATGGATCGGGGCTAACATCATGTGTGCTCAGCTTCAAACGCCGGCAGTGGGATTGTGCTGGAGCCAGAGCAAATGGTTATGTGTACACAGCGTTCACTGTGAATTTCTTCTGAAACTTCTGTAGCGCAGAAGGGGGCCATAGGCAGCAGTAGATTGCATGTTTGGCATACAAAACCCCACCTTCTATTCCTGGCATCTTCAGCTAAAATAATAAAGGGCATTCAAGGGCTAGGAAAGGGATCTCCATCAGAGACCATGGATTGCTGGTGGTGCTCAGAGCAGACAAGATTGGCTAGAGCAGCGGTTCTCAACCTGTGGGTCCCCAGATGTTGTTGGACTACAACTCCCATCATCCCTGAGCTCTGACCTTGCTAACTAGGGATGATGGGAGTTGTAGTCCAACAACATCTGGGGACCCACAGGTTGAGAACCGCTGGGCTAGAGGGACTCATGGTCCTGCTTAGTACTAAGGAGCTTCATCTTTCTCCCTCATTGTCAAGAGTTGTTTGTGGCTCTGGGGCAAGCACAGGTCCAAAGTCAGAGTGGGTGTACAGGGGATGTGACAACTTTCTTCAGATCTCAAGCACAGGAAGTCAGAAGATCTGCACTAAGGCAATACTGAGCTGAATAAGGTCTTGTAACAAGTTGATGATTCCTTTTCTTCTGGTTCATTGTAGCATAGCCTTGTAAATAAGCCAGCCAAAATTACAAGCCCACCATGGAGGAACAGAACTTCTTCTCGGTATTGGAATGCCCTCCCCAG
The DNA here is from genome assembly GCF_964106645.2 of Podarcis pityusensis. Taxonomy (NCBI): domain Eukaryota; kingdom Metazoa; phylum Chordata; class Lepidosauria; order Squamata; family Lacertidae; genus Podarcis; species Podarcis pityusensis. Next base: position 106,352,623 of record NC_138026.1, on the reverse strand, counting down.
AGATTTCCAAGGTGATAATCTTTACGGAGCCAGGGGAAGATATTTTTATTCTCGCAGACCTTTGAATTTCAGTTTGGATTTTAAATCTGGGCACAAATGGCTTTCTCTGTGCTTTTTCATAGGTTGGATTTCTTTTTATAGCAATTTTACTCTGGTCAGGTGTTATGCTGGTTCTATGTTCCTATGAAATTTGTGCTGAGATGGTTTTATAGTTTGTATTGCATTTGTATACTTCACTAATTTTTTGAAAACCATCCAGAGGACTTGGGTTGGTTGTCGGCTTGGAAATGGCACCAGATTAACCAACAAGCAAACCATTAATGCTTCTTAGGCTGCTGTGGACTGGGAGAAGAGGGAGGGAGAGTTCCTTCCCTCTTGCATTATTAGCCTGCTGATTTCTGTGCTGACCCCAGAGGAGGGACAGAGCACTCTGGTCCCCTTCTACAATCCCACTTATTTGCCAACATGGGATTCCTTATCATCTATTGCTCCACTAAGCATAGTGGACATCTCTTTCTCATGTACTTGAAAGCACATGGTCTTTTATAACTGTTATGTACTGAAGTTCTCGCCCTGAGCCAGCAGGGAGATACTGTAGATAGTTTTCACTCAGGTCCACATATGCAAATAAGGGATTGAAAGTGACGTTCAGTGATTGGATAGTTACAGAAAATGGTTACTGTTGCATTGTAGTGGAGCTCTAAATAAGCAGGCTGGCTGAACCCTTCAGTTTAGTTCTGTTCTGGCCTGTGAATAAACAAGAGCTGTTTGAAGAATCGCTGTGTCGTCTGATATGTTCACCCACAACTTAACAGTAACAATTGTAAAGAATACAATCCCCTTCTCCTGGTACGCACCAGTCATATAACTCCTGGGTAACTTGCACATTTGGGACCCCTCCACACCCCCCTTTTATTCTGCATTCATGATAATCTGTGCTCATGGTGGTAATGGGGCAATTATACATTCTCAATACTATTCGCACTTACTCAAGTTTCAGGGTTGACATACTGCGTTGTTTCCACTCAATGCATGCATGGCCTGTAACTTTCTGCTGAAATCCTGTTTTTTGTTTGTTTTTTAATATCACAAATGTTCTAGGTTTTGGTCCCACTTTAGTTGCCCTGTACAGTGGTACCTCTGGTTACGTACTTAATTCGTTCTGGAGGTCCGTTCTTAACCTGAAACTGTTCTTAACCTGAAGCACGACTTTAGCTAATGGGGCCTCCTGCTGCTGCCGCTGTGCCGCAGGAGCCCGATTTCTGTTCTTATCCTGAAGCAAAGTTATTAACCTGAAGCACTATTTCTGGGTTAGCGGAGTGTGTAACCTGAAGCATATGTAACCTGAAGCGTATGTAACCCGAGGTACCACTGTAGTGCAAGAGTGCATCTCCAGATAGCAATAATGTGGCCTCATTGAGGAAGTATCACAGAACAGACAAGTAAAAGGGAATGATGTGCGGATGCTATTATTGCATGAACGACATATTGCAGAATATGCCTGCAAAAAACGGGGACCCTTCCTTGCTTACGCCCATGTCCCAAGCTACAAGGATGGTGATGAGGATAGCCTACCTGGCAGGCTTGTTGTATGTTCGAAGGGAAGAAAGAAAATAAATAAACGAAAAGCCACTTTGTATCACTGAAATGCTATTTAAACGATTTATTATAAGTTTCACTTTACATCAAGCAACATAATACATGAGGAGTGTAATGGCACTTTTCATATTTAATAAATAAGAACATCAGTGCATTTTAAAGCTGTCTGCTGCTGTCAACTGAAATTTCCTGCCTGCCCCCATGAAAGCAGAACCCCCTGGAGTCTTGCTGCAAAATGTAGGTCAGGCTCACCTCAGAGTACTCCAAGCCTTGTTCATAGCTAATGCAGCTTTTGCAAAATTAAAGAGAAATGACAGGCAAGAAGTTCTTGGTAAGTGGCACAGACGGGGACTACTACAGCAGCGGGTATATCTGGTAACCATTAAACCAAACTGATAATAAAGTAGTATAGAAAGCATGGGGAAATGAGTAAATAGATTTTTAAGCTTGTGCGCCAATGCAGCAACACCTTAGGGGTATGGGGCTCCCTCGTCTGAAGTGTGTTGTCCATTCCTTTCAATACCAGAAGCAGATCCGAGTTTGTCTCCAATTGCACCATGGACTTGCTCCTGCCAAAGAAATGAGTGGGACAACTCATGTCTCCACACAGAACACTTATTTCACCATCAATGCCTGCTGGTATCTGCACTATACCCTACCCTCCAATATTTCTCCACAGAAAATAGGGACATCCTATTCCATACCCTCCAACATTTCTCCAATGAAAATAGAGACATCTTAAGGAAAAGTGGGACATTCCAGGATCAAATCGGAAACTGGGACGACTTCTGTAAATCCAGGACTGTACCTGGAAAATAGGGACACTTGGAGGGTCTGCTATACATTTAAAGCAGTTTCATACCACTTTAAACCGTTGTGGCTTCCCAGTAAGAAACTGTAGCTTGTTAAGGGTTCAGAGAGTTGTTAAAGGTAAAGGGACCCCTGACCATTAGGTCCAGTCATGACCGACTCTGGGGTTGCGGCGCTCATCTCGCTTTACTGGCTGAGGGAGCCGGCGTACAGCTTCCGGGTCATGTGGCCAGCATGACTAAGCCGCTTCTGGCGAACCAGAGCAGCGTACGGAAACGCTGTTTACCTTCCCGCCGGAGTGGTACCTATTTAGCTACTTGCACTTTGACGTGCTTTTGAACTGCTAGGTTGACAGGAGCAGGGACCGAGCAACGGGAGCTCACCCCGTCGCAGGGATTCGAACCACCGACCTTCTGATCGGCAAGTCCTAGGCTCTGTGGTTTAACCCACAGTGCCACCCGCGTCCCCTGAGAGTTGTTAGGAGTCCACTATTTCCCTCACGGAGCAACAGTTCCCAGAGTTCCCTTGGAAGAGAAACTGACTGTTAAAGCATGAACTGTAGCTCTGTGAGGGAACTAGGAGTTTCCTGACAACTCTCAGCACCCTCAGCAAGCTACAATTCCCACAATCCTTTGGGAGAAACTATGGCTGTTCAAAGTGGTTTGATATTGCTTCTCAATATGTCACCACAAGATAAAAGCCAAGTAGGAGCAGCTTGCCACCCGTGGTGGTTAGAACAACACTTCAGTGACACAGCCAAATGGGTGGAGACCGACTGTGTGGGCCTTTCTCATCAAACGGGCCTCCTCTTCTCTTGACAGGGTGCCAGTTTTGTGGTCAGGGGTGTGGCCTGGTAAGAGCCACATGGGCGGCCTAGATAGGTTCACTACCCCAGCTTTAAAGAAACAATTGGAAGGTAAAAAATGAATGTGCATTGATTTGGTTGAGTATGCTTATCATGGAGAGCTTGCCTTCAGAGTCATTTACCTTTTCAAAAGCACAGCACCAGCCCATGGGGTCTATTTGTTACCTAGGGCATTCCTAGTGCCTAGTATTCCAATTTTACGGCAGCACAAGTTTTCGTTGCATCATCCGATTGCTTCTAAGCAACGATCGTTCCATCCACGTGAAGTGGATGTATGAACAGTTCAGAAATGATCTATTGTTCGCTGAAGTTATATTAACAGTACTTTGATCCTGTATTGAGTGCTAAGAACAAATACAAGGATTTCCGTGTATTGACCTTCCTGGGTCAATAGCAGTGTGGGATAGCTTGGGTGAGAAAACGTGCCAATCTCTCTCTCTCCCCCCCCCCCCCGTCTTTCTGCATTACTTGCTTTGCCCTCACAGAACATTTCCCTTCTGGCTCCCAGCCATTTCAAACCGAGATGTCACCTATCTCCCGTCTCATGGTACAACACTTGCTCATGGATCTTAATTACAAGTGCTCTGTTCTCACCGCAGGGTTAATGATGGTTTTCGAGGGGTGTCGGGTGAGTTAAGTCATTTCCATTTCAAAAAGTGAGAAGTTACTGACCGCAGGCAGCTGTATGGAAACACCCTGCTTGCAATTCTCTTGAGCCAAGAAATTTCACGGAATGTATATTGCAGCATCTAGTAGTTTGACAGTCGACCGCTTTGACATGAAAAGGAAAATAAGCCAAACGCCTTGGCTAGCAGGCCTGTAATCATGCAAGTGGCTTCTTTTGACTTATTTGTGATCTGTGTAGGAAAGTGACTAATAAATGTTTTAAATAAAACATTCAAATGCTAAATTCAGGTAGGTAGCCGTGTTGGTCTGACATAGTCGAAATAAATTTAAAAAATTCAAAAATTGTCCAGTAGCACTTTAGAGACCAACTAAATTTGTATTGGGTACAGTGGTATCTCGAGTTAAAAACTTAATTCATTCTGGAGGTCTGTTCTTAACCTGAAACTGTTCTTAACCTGAGGTACCACTTTAGCTAATGGGGCCTCCCGCCGCTGCCGTGCAATTTCTGTTCTCATCCTGAAGCAAAGTTCTTAACCCGAGGTACTATTTCTGGGTTAGCGGAGTCTGTAACCTGAAGCGTCTGTAACCTGAGGTACCACTGTATAAGCTTTCGTGTGCACGCACACTTCTTCAGATACACTGAAACAGAAGTCACCAGACCCTTATATCATGTTTCAGTGTATCTGAGGAAGTGTGCATGCACACAAAAGCTTATACTGTACCGAACAAAACTTAGTTGGTCCTCTAAGGTGCTGCTGGACAATTTTTTTAAATTTTTTAATTTATTCAAATGCTAAGTGTTATTAGTGTTGCTATTATTAATAATAAAATATAGTAATAATGAACCCCTGATCTGAGTGTGGATCCTTGGGTAGCAAGAATCAACTCTGTTGACAAATGTACCCAAGAAGTGTTGTACGATTTCTCCGGCCATTCACTGATTTTTAAATGGCTATTTCTTTCTCTGCCTTCTTATTTTCTCCCCCTCTTTGTTTTCTCGTTGTTGTTTTTGATAACCCTAATTATATAATATCTTGATCAGAAATTTTTCTTATTTGCTCATTTTCCGGACTGAGATTACATAAATGCACACGTTGTCAAATTGTTATATTGTTAAAATTGAATAAAAATTATTTTTTTAAAGGAAAAACAACAACACCCAAAACCACTTGGAGGAGGTTTCAGGAGGTCTGAGGGAACCCCAACATTTGCAGAAGTAAAAAATCCACAATGGGAGAAGAAGAAGAAGAGTTTGGATTTGATATCCCGCCTTTCACTCCCTTTAAGGAGTCTCAAAGAGGCTAACATTCTCCTTTCCCTTCCTCCCCCACAGCAAACACTCTGTGAGGTGAGTGAGGCTGAGAGACTTCAGAGAAGTGTGACTGGCCCAAGGTCACCCAGCAGCTGCATGTGGAGGAGCGGGGAAGCGAACCCAGTTCCCCAGATTACGAGACCACCACTCTTAACCACTACACCACACTGGCTCTCAGGGGAACCTTCCCTGAAAACAGCCCAGTGGGGTGAAGCAGGCCCACTGAGCATGGAATGATGGGACTATACTAAAGGAGAGACCATAAGAACTGAAAGAAGTGGTGAATGGAAAGGAAGAGGACATGGTTTATTGGCTGGTGCCCTGAGCAGGAGTACTGCATGCTGCAACGTTTTGTTGCAAGCCCCACTTGCTGCCGCAGCAGAAATATTAGTAGCAGTAATACAGTAATATCTAGATGCTTTTCTGTAGACCCTCGGCAGAAACAGGAGAGGAGGAGCAGCCAGAAACAACTGCAGGTCAGGCAAAACTTTTGCCATCTCTTTCTGCTTTGATTTCCTGCTCTTCCCACTGATTCACAGCAGCTTGCTTTGACTTCTGGGTGGAGTGGGGAGTGAAAAACAAAAAGGCAAAGAAAGAAACAGAAAGTCAGGTTGACATGGCTGACTCTTCCGGACTACGGATTACTGGGCAGGGAGGGGAGTGTCAGGGTTCAAGTTTTTATTTTCCATTGCTGGTTAGTATGCAGGAATTGAAGTAGTAGCAGTTTTATCTGTTTAGCTATAAGCCATCCCTTTTTTTTGGGGGGGGGGGGAGAGTTGAGCCACAAATTTGACTCTTAATTTCCCGGCAAGCAATACAAACAGAGAAACACGCCAACTAACATGATTTTCCTTGTCCAACTGAAATATACTTGGAGTCAAGTGTGAATTTTATGCTCCTTATTCAGCTCGTGGTAGCAATGAATGATACTTTCCCCAAAACGTCTAGCTATATATACATTATTTACACAAAGGGCCCTGCAGGTTGGCTAATTCCAGGCTGCTCCTGTAGACCAATCAGGTTGTGGATTCACTTCCTCCAGAAGCCTGATTGGCTGCTTCTGCAGGCCAATCAGGTTGCGGATTCACTTCTACCTGGAGCTGGATTGGGTGGCTCCTGCGGACCAATAAGACTGCTGCATTCTGGATCCTATTGTTCTAGGATTCAGCTCAGTACATAACACCGACAATGAAAAGCGCACAAACTCACTTGATGTCACTAGTGGGAGATATAGTTTAATATTTCTATATTGTATGGAATGCTAATGTTTATGCGTCGTCATCCCCCCCCCTTTGTATTCCATTTCTAATGTATATATGTAAATAATGTTCTACAACACAAGTTGCTTGGTAGAATGAGAGACTGAGATTGGTAAACCCCATCAAACTCAGGCTTACTGGTACTAATTAGACAGGTATAGGCAGCGCTTTTTTTCCTTAAAAGAAAAATGTTTAGGGGTACTCTCATTTTCCTACTCATATTGAAATACTGCCTCTCAATGAGGCCAAACGTAGATTCACAAAATGTTTAGGGGTATGCGTACCCCTGCGTCCCCTCCAGAAAAAAAGCACTGGGTATAGGATTATGCTGCCGTTTATTTTATTTTCCTAACCCCTCGCATGCCGTTGCCAAAGGCGAGTCAGATAGCAAGCCACCTAACTAAACTGCATGCAGCAGATCAATATCCTCACCTAACAGCTTCAAGTAGCTTTAATTATGCTGAGTGCTTGATGAACAAGTATCACTTCTTCCTCCAAACTGGCCTTGTGAAGAGTGGGAAATAGAGTTCACAGTTGTGTGTATTGCAGCAACAGTAAACAATATGCTGAGTAGAACCGTCTTGCAAACAAGGCGTAAGAAACTAGCTCTTCTTATGCATCTGCAGAGAACAGACTTTCCTATAGAAGCACACACTGGGCAGTTTATATATCTCCAATTGCAATACTTACTAGGTGCAGAATCCACTTTCTCATCACACCACAGATGGATAGGTCCTTAGCTAGTTAAATATAGTGCTGTATAATCAATACCATTCAATTATAGGTATGCACATTTGGTATATATTAAGGGTTGAAGTCAAGTGTTGGACAAGTGGAATGCAGCGGCGTTGCAATGGGGTGGTGGTGGTGCACTCCCGGTGCTACGTCTGTGGGGGTGACAAGAAGGCGCCCCGCAGCGGTGGCGCAGCCAGTGCGCCTCCGCAGCTGCATGTGGCGCATCCTCCGTTCGTGGCTGCAGCTGCGAGCAGAGGATCCCGGTGTCGGCGGCAAACCACTATGTACAGCACATGTGCAGCTCTGTACACATGCGCTGTACATAGCAGTTTGCTGGCGCCGCCGCTCCAGCTTGGGAATGTGGCCTCTCGGAATAATGGCATTGCTCCAAGTGAGTCTCCACCTTCTCCCATTATGCGTCATCACTATGGGTGCTAAGATGTGCCCTCTGTCTCTGAGCTCTCTGCTCTCCTACTTTCAATGCCCGCTGGGTTCTGGGAGGAGGGGTCTGGAGTGCTTTCTAAAGACGCTGAGTTTGTCAGCTGTCTCTTCTTCTTCTTCTTCTTCTTCTTCTTCTTCTTCTTCTTCTTCTTCTTCCTCCTCCTCCTCCTCCTCCTCCTCCTCCTCCACCTCCTCCTCACCCATTAGTTCCCAGTTTTCCCCCTCATCTGCTTCTGAGTTGTGACCTTTCTCCCTGTTGTAATTCTGGCTCCTTCTTCTCTGGAAGGGTCAGGCTGGGGAGGCGGTCTCCACCATTCCTCCTCTGCTCAGTCCCTGACACATGGACTGATTGGACACAGAGGAATGGTGGGAAGAACCAGCTGGGGAATAACTAAGGGAAGAAGGCTCAGAGCCTGGGGAGTGGTGGTGGGACCAGAATGAGTAGTCAGATGGAGAACACTGGGAAGAGGGGGTGTTGGAAGCTGAGGAGGTAACAGGGCTTAGTGAGATGGGAGAGTCCGTGGCAGAGAGAAGAACAGAATCAGAGGCAGAAGCAGAAGCTGAAGCAGTCAGGTGAGAGGAGAGAGGTTAAGAGCCAGGGAGGTGTCAGGCTGGTGAAGAGTCACAGGTGTCTCCCTCTCCACTGGAACCAGATCCCCTCCCCCCTGTCTTCCAGAACCAGAAGAGGCATGAAAAGGGAGAGCTCGGATTCACACAGGCCCAGTCTCCAATTGCTTGGGGGAACCCCAGTGGGGAGGGGACTTAGCTGGCTGTGGGGAGGCAGGGGCTTTCAGCCTCAGCACCTGATCCATGGGGCAAGACCTACTGCTGTGCAAATTAGGCCTGACATTCCACCAAGTCTGTGCAGATAATGTTCTTGCTGATAAAGGGTCAACTCCAACTTGCGCGGTGTGTTTTATTGCAGGTTCGTTCCTGTCACCAGTCCATCTAGTTCAGTATTGTACACAGGGTCTGGAGGCCAGAGTCTTTGCCAGTCACATCTGGAGATGTGGTCTGAACCTGGGGACTGTTTGCAAGCAGAGCCTGTGATCGACCACTGAACCTCAGCTCTTCCCAAACACCAGCAATTGTGTGATTGACCTACTTTGCATTGTTTCAGGTGACTGGTGAAGTCCTGATTTTTTGAAAAGGCCTTTGGTTGAATGGTCTTTTGCTGGTTCGGTTTAGTGTTTAGACAGCTGTTCTGTACTTCCATTTCCCCCCTCCTGTGTGGGTATGAAAATTGATTTTCGTTGTTCATGTTTATATTTTGATTTTGCGATTCGGTTTAATTTGGGGGTGGCTGTCTGTTTTTATACTTCGGATCTGTTGGCTGTCTTGCATTCCTTTGGGAATATAGGCAGGGCAGAATGTTTTTTTTTAAAAATAAAATAAAATAAATGTGGTCCTTGTAGCTGGGGTCTACTGTTTTACTTGGATTCATTGGCTTAAGGTAAAATTAATTAATATGCCAGCAGGCAGATCTCTCCTTCAGTCTACAAATGTTGACAGTGACATATGTACAAAGATCCATTGGAGTTTACGATAAGAATTTTCTGCCGCTTGGCTTTACTGAGGCATGGGAAAGCACACAGGGAAGGTAAATGCCAGAAACTAAATCTATGTTTATATTTCTGATAGGAAGCAGATTCTCTCTTGTGAGAGCTTGAATACGGCATGTGGTTTTCATCTGAATGCTATTACCGATGGCACCCACAGAAGCAGCAAACTGCATTGTTCTGGAAATCAAAGGGAAGGGAACCTCACTGACTATACTGGAAGATGAGCATAGAATTTATAGTTATAAATTGCAGAGTTGGAAGGAACTCTGGGGGTCATCTAGTCCAACCCCCTGCAATGCAGGGATCTTAACTAAGGCGTCTGTTATAGATGACTATCCAAACTCTGCTTCAAAACATCCGATGAAGGAGAGTCCACAGCCTCCCGAAGGAGGCCATACTGTTGAATGGTTCTTAACATCTGAAAGTTCTTACTGATGTTTAGTTGAAATCTCCTTTATTGTAACTTAAAGCCATTGGTTCGGGTCTTACATGCTGGAGCAGAAGAAAACAAGCTTGTTCCATGTTCCAGTGTGGTGTAGTAATTAGGAGCAACGGACTCGTAATCTGGGGAACCGGGTTCGCGTCCCCGCTCCTCCACATGCAGCTGCTGGGTGACCTTGGGCTAGTCACACTTCTCTGAAGTCTCTCAGCCTCACTCACCTCACAGAGTGTTTGTTGTGGGGAAGGAAGGGAAAGGAGAATGTTAGCCGCTTTGAGACTCCTTCGGGTAGTGATAAAGGGGGCTATCAAATCCAAACTCTTCTTCTTCTTCCATGTGACAGCCCTTGAGATATCTGAATAAATCTCCTCTTTCCCATGTTAAAAGTACCCAACTCTCTCAACCGTTCCTCATAAGTCTTGGTTTCCAGACCCTTGATCATCTTGGTTACTCTCCTCTGCACCTGTTTCCTGTCACCCAGAATTTGACAGAATACTCCAGGTGTGGTCTGACCAAGGCAGAAGAGAGTGGTACTATTACTTCTCTTGAGCAGGACACTATACCATATTTTCCCGTGTATAACATGCCCCCGTGTATAAGACGCCCCCTATTTTCGGGGACTCCAAATTAAGAAAATGGGGGGAGATTGCGAAGAGTTGTTAAGCTTTTTTTTGGGGGGGGGGGGTTGCCGAAAATCGCTCACCCACCAGACAACCGCAGACAATATCACACGTTGCCAAAGCCACCAATCGTCTGACAGGTCGCCACCAGCAGCCGTCAATCGCCCGCTGCAGCGGCAGCCAATCGATAACAGCCCTTGCCACAGCCACAAATCACCTGCCCGAGTGCCGATGACTATCTCCTGCTTGCGGCAGCAACCAATCGCCTGTCCCCACAGTGCGCTATCCGTGTATAAGACAACTCCCGATTTTTAACATATATATATATATTTAAAATCCTCGTCTTATACACGGAAAAATATGGTACTTCCGTTTCATTAGCTTTTTTTGCTGCAGCATCATACTGTGGACTCATGTTAAGCGTGTGGTCCACTAAAACCCCTAAATTCTTTTCACATGTACTACTGGCAGGCCAGGAGGTGCCCCCCATTTTAAATTTGTGCAGCTGGTTCTTCCTGCTCAAGTGCAGAACCTTACATTTGTTGCCCCTGGTTGTATACCGAAGGGGTAGATAACGAAGTAGAAGGGGGCTCGTGCCTCTTTAATAGTTGGTCCCTCTTCTGTACAACTATTAAAGGAGCACGAGCCCCATCCAGTTTTGCATCTGCCCCCCCCTAAGTTGCACATGCAGATATTTCACCTCAGCATGTCTTTGGCAGTACTTCTATCCATTATACCTATAAGAAATTGCCATTTCCAGTCTGTCGGAGAAGACATGCAGGTGCTGGTGTTTTTTTTTTCATTGCCGGTAGGGATGGAAGGATCTGTCAGTTTCAGCTCTCTAGGCTTCTAATTTTCCCAGTCTTAAATTCAGTTCTCCATATTTCTGCAGCCATATGCATTTTTTTAAAAAAAATCTGTCATAAAAATACTTTGGCTAATATGCAGTTCCTCCTAATACTTGGCCATTATGTGTGTTATTTTGACTCATATATATTCATACTTCTGTGCACTTTCTCCATTTATATATGCATCTTTCTGTTTCCTCCTTCCAGAAGCATGCCAAGCCAGCTTCGTTATCAGGCCTGGAGATGGTGATGCAGTATAAAGAAAAGGACAGCCTTGGGTGGGGGGCATCTGAGGTGAGGGGGTCAAAGTGCTAGAGAAGGAACAGAGTTCTCCCACAACCTCCTTTGGCTGGAGAAGGTTGCACTTTTCAAGTGCTTTTACAGCTCCATGTCCAAGTACCAGCTTTGGCTGACATTGGAGAAACAGCAGAAATAATAATAATAATAATAAGAAGAAGAAGAAGAAGAAGAAGAAGAAGAAGAAGAAGAAAAAGAAGTTGTTTCCCCAGCCACTCTGGGCGGCTCCCAATCGAGTATTAAAAACAATACAGCATTAAATATTAAAAACTTCCCTAAACAAGCATACGCAAAAAGCAGCGTTTCCAAAGAAAGAAACGATAACTTCCTAGAAAGGCCATAAGTGGTATGGAGTGATGTCACCTGTGATTAATTCCCTAAGTTCAGGAGATTTCCTCATTCCTTGGGCAAAGCACACACTCTCGGTGAGGCTGAGTCACATCACATGGAAGGAATCTCAAACGCTGGCAAGATATGAATTAGCTGCAAAGGAAAAGGCTCCCGAAATAACAAGGAGTAACTTGACTATGTCGTGGGTGCTGGAAGAAGCCATAGATGGCCTCCTCTTAATCACTCATTGGGGCAATGTGGATCAGTCTACAGGGGTAGCCAATGCAGTGCCCTTCCGATGTTATTGGACTACAACTCCCATCAGCCCCAGCCAACATGGTTGCATAAGGCGTTCGAAAACCAACTTTGAGCTCCTCTCTCTGGGTGCTTCCAGTTAATGGGCTGCTCGTGCAGGCAAGCAGCACCCACCTGATTTTGTCATTGTCGAAATGCTGTCCCACACTTCTGATTTGGAACAGCAGCCCATGCCAGTTTCTTGTTCGCCGACAGCCTCCTGCTACACCCCTTGCTACATGCTCCTGACGGTGCTCCGATATTCTGTTTTATTTTGGGCAAGATGGCTGCTGAGGGCATAGCAAAACAATACAGCTGCCATTGCACACATGGAATACAGTGGTACCTCAGGTTACATATGCTTCAGGTTACATTTGCTTCAGGTTACAGACTCCTCTAACCCAGAAATATTACCTCGGGTTAAGAACTTTGCTTCAGGATGAGAACAGAAATCATGCTCTAGCGGCGCGGCAGCAGCGGGAGGCCCCATTAGCTAAAGTGGTGCTTCAGGTTAAGAACAGTTTCAGGTTCAGAACGGACCTCCGGAACGAATTAAGTACTTAACCTGAGGTACCACTGTAACACAAAATTAGAGAAAGAGCAAAGTCCTCACTGCTCCCTCTGGGATTGGCCCCCCCGCCCCCTACCTCACACAAAGAGGTTGTCGCTGTCTAGTAACAAAGAGGAGTGGTACCAGGAAATAATAAACAAGGGGGTCACCCCACTCTTTCTCACATGTACACACATACTCATCACACACACACAGAGACTGCAGACACACATGCTTCTTTCTCTCTCACACATACCACATAGACTCATACACTTCACGCATCTCTCCTTTCCCCTCTTCCCAAGTATATCCTCTTTTTCACAGACCACACATACCATGGCAATCTCCCTGCCGTCTCTCCCCTCACCCTCTGAGCAGCGGCTCAGTTATTGAGAGATCAGGTGAGCAGCACAGACAGTCCACAAGTGAGACTAAATAATATCTTGGTTGTGATAGATTGGAATGTGAAATAGATAATTTCTGATGACCCTGGATCTCCCTGCCTAGCAAACTTTACCTTCCTTGCCCTTCCACCAGCCAATTAAGGCTTCCTACTTTAGGCAGGCGTTTGGCCTGCCGAATTGTTGAACATTTTTTATGTCCTTGAAATATTAGCCGTTGCCTCTCATATCCTCTTACAGCTTTAGTTTGAAGCTTTCCTGTACTTTATTGTTTTAATGGTTGTTCCAGGGGAACTTGGACATTTTAAAAGAGAGGTGGGGTATAAACATGGGCGCAGCCAGGATTTATGGTGGGGCAGGGTTCATGTTAAGGGGGTAGAACCTCAGTTCGTTAAGTATTTTTATTGATTTACTCGATTTAGGGGGGACAGCTGTCCCCCCTGCTCCCCTTGGCTATGCCCATGGGCATAAAGCCCCCCCCCCAAATAAGCAAACATTTGATCTTCTCAAAGACATCCAAATACTTAGAGGTATACAGTCTGCCAATATTTCTCCTTATAACAGCTGTTACAAAACAGTAAACTAGATCTATACTTTGGAACCATACCGTTGAAACCGTCCATATTGTCATAACCACCCATATTGTCATAGCAGCTCCAGCTCAAGATGGTTTGCTGCCCTGAGGTGGGAATGTAAATAAAACCCACCTCCAAAGTCAAAATACATTCAGTGACCATGGCAGAAAATGCCACAAGTGCATTTCCTCATCCCTGCCAGTAAAAAACACAATATTAAGTTAAGTAACAATTTGTTGCCCTTTCATGACACCTAAAATCTGCTGCCTGAGGCAGCCACCTCCCTCTGCCTAATGATAGGACTGGCATTCAGTTTTAGCAGTTTTCAATAAGTATTTGAGGAGGCCCTCTCACTCTAGGGGACATGGGTGGCACTGTGGGTTAAACCACAGAGCCTAGGACTTGCTGATCAGAAGGTCAGTGTTTCTAATCCCCAAGACGGGGTGAGCTCCCGTTGCTCGGTCCCAGCTCCTGCCAACCTAGCAGTTTGAAAACACGTCAAAGTGCAAGTAGATAAATAGGTACCGCTCTGGCGGGAAGGTAAACGGTGTTTCCGTGCGCTGCTCTGGTTCGCCAGAAACGGCTTAGTCATGCTAGCCACATGACTCGGAAGCTGTACGGCGGCTCCCTCGGCCAATAAAGCGAGATGAGAGCCGCAACCCCAGAGCCGGTCACGATTGGACCTAATGGTCAGGGGTCCCTTTACCTTTACCTCTCACTCTAGTCTGGCCTTCCCAAACCTGGTGCCATCCAGATTTTTTGGACTACAACTCCAACCAGGTCCAGCTAGGCTGGTTGTGCTGATGCAAGTTGTAGTCTGAAACATCTTGAGGACACTGGGTTGGGGATCTAGATTAGTATGTCTTCTCAAGGTATTCGGTGTTTCATCATGATCTTTACTTGCACTCACACTGGTATCGCTCATGTCTTCCTTTATTTTGACTTTAGCTTACTGAGAGGTCAAGTAAGTTGAAAAAAGTTTTATCCACAGTTTGACGCTGTGTATGAAGCTTGTACCTTTCATAAATCTCATTCATCCATGGCATCGTGGAGCCATTGAGTTATCAAGTTCATTCCGACTGAGGCCGGCAGTTAAATAATGAGACAGTTTCATTGCTTGCATTGTTCAGAAATATTGCCTCCTTTTGGACCTCTTCCTGCTGGCTTTCCTAAGCAAACCAAACTCCTGCATGATATACTCATAGTCGTTAGCAGCATTCGGAGTTAAGTTTACATTTCTAGGTACATTTGGCTTCGCCATCATTCAGAAATTGTCACCTTCACTTAACTGGCCTGGCTTGCACGTAATGGTAAGCCTGAGTTAAACAAACGGCATTCAAATTGAGTGTAAACATGAGTCTCGAAGGGATATGTGAAATAGGTAGTTTAAATATATGCCTGCGATTTAGGGATGCTTAAAAGAAATGGTTCAAGCAAGGGGAAACATATACATGAAGATGTTTTGCAGAAAAATACCTGTCAGAGCTTCACACGTATTTCTTAGGTTTACTGCAAATGTGTTCAGTATTAAATATTCATGCAACTAAATGACACAGTTCTGTTGCAGATAATTCAGAGGGAATTTGGAAAACAGTATTAGGCAAAAGGTCACACAGGAAGCCTGCTTTATACCTCAAATAGAAACCTGGATCTGAGAGCCGATTCAGAGGCACTGTAGATGACTGTTACAGGACTGTAGTGCTTTGGAGTGTTGAACTAGAACAGGGATCAGCAAACCTTTTCAGCAGGGGGCCGGTCCACTGTCCCTCAGACCTTGTGGGGGGCCGGACTATATTTTGAAAAAAAATATGAACAAATTTCTATGCCCCACAAATAACCCAGAGATGCATTTTAAATAAAAGCACATATTCTACTCATGTAAAAACACCAGGCAGGCCCCACAAATAACCCAGAGATGCATTTTAAATAAAAGGACACATTCTACTCATGTCAAAACAGGCTGATTCCTGGACCCTCTGCAGGCCGGATTTAGAAGCGATTGGGCCGGATCTGGCCCCCGGGCCTTGGTTTGCCTACCCATGAACTAGAACCTGGTGCAGCAGGCTTCGAATCCCCACTCAGCTATGAAGCTCATTGGGTGACCTTGAGCTCCCAAACCTTCAGAGCTGATTTTGAGGACATGCGGGGCTGGAGAGGAAGAGGAAGTTCAACTGCACACATAGAAGTCCCTTATGGCACACAAACTTTGAAAAAACACCCCCCTCCTTTATAATATATTTAAATGATTAGTTGAATAAATATATATATGTTCCAACCATTCAGAAACTGTAATAGTTTGGAGCATTAGAAACTCATCCCCAAAAATTTAAAAATGGAAACAGAAACTTGAGGGACAAAACAGGACAATCTCTCATGTCTGCTGTAAAGGGAAAGAAATTTAGAAAGGAACTTATGACTGGTCCCCCACCTCTACAGTAGATATTCCCAAAAGGAATCGGTTTTCCTAATTTCCCCACATGGTTTTGTATGCCCATGTCCAAAATCGTGAGGAACCCGAGCTGCCTCTTGCATGCAGATTTAACCTTTTCAAAAGTTGGAAGCTTATACCCATGCAAACACAACTTTTGTCAAAGGTAACTTACTTCCAAAGATTTAAAACACAAACTACTTGCTGTAACTTTGATTTTTAAAGGGCAGGTATTCTGTGGAATAATGATTATATATTAGCTTGACTGATGCCCCTATCCTTTCAGTCTAGCAGCATAGGGCTTGGCTTTAGGGAGAACCATTCCCCAAGATGCCCACACTCCCGAAATCTTCCCTTCCATCAGAGACGGGGAACTTGTGGCCCTCCAGATGTTGGCAGAGTACAACTCCCATCCCCCTCGATCCCCCTCCATGCTGGCTGGGGCTGAGTCCAGCAACATCTGGAGGGCAGCAAGCCCTCCCCTACTCTTGCCTCGGATGGAAAAAGCAACAGTGGGGTGTGTGCTGCCGCTTTGAAGAGACCGAGTCTTTCACAACATGCCACTGTCAATTAAAGATCTTTGAGCAGGATGCAATCAACTGATCTGCGCTTAAAAAAATGGGCCCTGGATTGCCAAAAGAAACACCGTTGTTTACGAAAAGCTCTTCCTACAATCCGTGGCTCAGCAGCGCACAGCATTCAGGCGGACACGCCGCCAAACATGAAAGCAACACACATTCTGCACCTCCAGATGCTCACATTTGTGCGCAGTAAACACACAGATGCACGAAAAGGCGACACAATGGCAGGCTTATGCATTGTGTATGCACTGACGAGTTCAAACGAGACGATTCACAAATCCCAACAAAGAGGAACCCGTTATATGAATACTATTCTGCATATCTCTCCCCCCCCTCTAAGTTTTGCTGCTTTCCTAGTTCCTCCATGGGAAAGTTCTCTGCCTCTTGGGTAAGCAGCACTGCTCCATGCCATTCCTTCAGGGATCTCCGCCAAATCCTCTTTCTCTCTCTCTCTTACGAAACGCATGAAAAGCCTCTAGTGCAAATGCTGCTCTTCTGGGAATTCCTCACAGAAAGTCATGCAAACAAGCCGTTTTCTCCTCCCCAACCCCCACGCCTGCACTTACCGCCTGTCAAGTCTCGGTACCTCTGTTTCGGGCTGTGTGGAGCGAGAACTTCATATGATAGCTCCTCTGCATTTACCAGAAAGAAAGAAGTTTGGATGCTTGTCCTTTAAGTGTCTCTAAACATGGTTTGCATAGCTGGATAGCGGCTTATCTCTGCTTTTCTGCTTTCGCTTCCATACATGGATCTGTTCCCAACAGTAACTCCAAGCTGTCGAAAAGAAGCTATCTGGCAGCTTTAGGCTTCATCCGACACGTAAACGATATATATATAATTTTAAAAAGTGCTAACCCTTTCTCTCCGTCACCTTTTGCAACCTTTAGCCCGTGCCACAAAGCCTCCCCCTTTTGCCTTTACCCCCTTCCCAAATCAACTGGAAGACAACATATTCCTTTTTGTGGCTTGCTGGAACAAATCATTTGAGACTAGTATATGCAACCATGAAAAATTGATGCTTAGGCTCGCACTGTGCTTAAAATGGCTTCAATCTCTAGTGTATCTCCCGACCGTTTGGCTGCTTCTTTTCAAAATATTTGTACAGTAATCGTCAAGACCCACTAAGTATACATGGAAAAGAAATACACCCCCCCCACACACAAATCCCTTCCCTTTCAAAAGGTTCCCAGCGGTTCGTCTCTAAGAATACCTTTCCCCCCACTTTAAAAAGGAATACTTTCCTTAGAGGTCAAGGGTTTTGTTTGTTAGGTCTCTTGGAATGGTTTCAAGACAATATACATCATGTCTGCAAGGATGGGAGGTTAAGAGTCGCATTTTTGTGGAGAGGCAAGAAACACAGAAGGGAAGGGGAGCCAAGACAATCCTGGTTTAAGAGGAGGCGCAGCTGCTGTCATTACTACTGGGCTAGGAAGGGGCAAAATCTGTCAATTTTGGTTTCTCTCGCTTTCTCACTTTCCCATTCTTCACTTCATTTCTCTACATATCTGCATCAGCTTGCACGTTTTTAAGTCCTCATGAAAATTCATTAGCATTTGGGGACATATTTCTCACAATATACATATGTTTGCCATTTTGCTGAATGTATATATTTTTGCAAAGCGGTGCTCCCTGGTATAATGGATCTGCCTACGTTTTTTTTTTTTAAAATGTGCATTTTCCACACACTTTACCTTAGTGCATTTATTCTCACACACATTACTTGGCTGGAGAATGGCCCTGCAAAATTCAGAGAAGTGCGAATTGTGGTACGGTCACCTTGCATATTGTTTCAGGAAGTGCAAATGTGGTACAGTCACCTCTAAACATGAACTCAATTGAATTCTTGCCCCATTCCTGTACAGAACTCATGCCTGCCAGTTTAGCAACCCAACCCCATTTCACGGGGTCCCTATCTCAAAGACTATGATAATTTAACAATACAAAGGAAAGCTTTACATGTAAAGGCATTTGAAACAGCAGACAGACAAAGGGGATCACCACAAACCAACAAGGAATAAGGGGAGGCCAGGCCTCCTGCACAGCTTGTGACCTGGCACATTAACCACAGCCACTCAGCTGTATATTTGGGCCTGCCAAATGCTTGATAAGCTCACCCTCTTTATTTTTGGCCATCAGTGGCCAGTGTAGGGCCGGCCAAGTGTCCTGCTTCAAAGAGGACAATTCTCTAGCTACTGGACCAGTTTTAAGGTCCTGCTACTTGCACATAAGGATCTAAAGGAATACTGGACCAGGTTATCTGAAGACACAGGTGGTGCTGTGGTCTAAACCACTGAGCCTCTTGGGCTTGCTGATCATAAGGTCAGCAGTTTGAATCCCCGCAATGGGGTGAGCTCCCGTTGCTCTGTCCCAGCTTCTGCCAACCTAGAAGTTCGAAAGCACGCCAGTGAAAGTAGATAAATAGGTACTGCTGTGGCTGGAAGGTAAATGGCATTTCCGTGCGCTCTGGCTTCCATCACAGTGTCCCGTCACACCAGAAGTGGTTCAGACATGCTGGCCGCATGACCTGGAAAACCTGCCTGCTCCCTCAGCCTGAAAGTGAGACTAGTACTGCACCCCATAGTCAAATTTGACTGGACCTAACCGTCCAGGGGTCCTTTCCCCCTTACCCTATTACCCTATCTGAAGAAAGGGGTAGCTCTGGCACTGTGAGGCGGACATTCCTCAGTGGTAAAGCCCATCTTCTGCATAACAGCCCCTGTTTCAGTTCCAAGAAGGTCCAGGATACAATAGCAGGTGATGGGAAAGACCTCTGCTCAAGACTTTTGAGAGTTGCTGCCGGCGGACAATTATGGGCTAGATGGACCAGTGGCTGACTCTGTGGCATCATGCTTCCTTGCAAAAGTTCACTGTGCCCAGAGAAGCATATCTCATAATACAAAGCCTTAGCCCCTCCATGCCATGTCCAGCAGGCTTTCGGATCTCGGGCCTTTTAGTTCAGTCAGCCCACACTACCTCTTTCTGCTGCTGTTTATATATTTATTACTAACTTAATGCATAGCCTTCCAATTAGCTCTCTGGAGCCCATTATATGGCTGCCCTGAGGGGGCCTGGTGCTCTTTGCTGCCTAAGGCATGCCTGCACCTATCCTTTCGGATCTCCCCCGGCAATAAAGCACTTCTCTTCCATACTGTCTACACAGCCATCTTGTTTGCAGAGTCACCTATACCCATTACAGTGGTACCTCAGGTTAAGTACTTAATTTGTTCCGGAGGTCCGTTCTTAACCTGAAAGTGTTCTTAACCTGAAGCACCACTTTAGCTAATGGGGCCTCCCACTGCCGCCGCGCTGCTAGAGCACGATTTCTGTTCTCATCCTGAAGCAAAGTTCTTAACCTGAAGCACAGCGGAGTCTGTAACCTGAAGCGTATGTAACCTGAGGTACCACTGTATATTTCTGAACAACAGCTTCCTATGACCGATGGTCAGAAACTGACCTCTGCCCCGTGTGGCAAGCCACAGAACTGCAGCTTCCCTGCAATACCTTCTGCCAGGAACTGCTGGCCTGTATCCTGTGAGGGAAACCACAACCTCCCAGTGAAGATCTGTGCACAGGCTTTTCTGTCAACTTCTCCTAGACAGAAAGGAATCTAAGAAGGCTCAGGGCTGGGTCTCAATCATTAGGCAGAGTGGCCGATGGAAGGGGGCAGCAGTACCCCCTGAGCCCCCAAAGGTGCTACTCTGCCAAAGAGTAAGCCAGCAGTAAATCACGCCGTTCAAAGTTAACTCTTTATTAGCAAAAACACAATCTGACACAGACGTGGCTAAGTTTCAGGCCCAATGAGCACAGCAGTTGGTCCTTTCCCTTTCCCGCCCTGACCTGGCCACAGTGATCCATGCGATGGTCACCTCCAGGATTGACTACTTTAATTCGCTCTACACGGGGCTGCCTTTGAAACTGTCCCAGAAACTCCAGTGGGTGCAGAATGCTGCAGCGAGGCTCCTCACAGGGTCTCTGCCATGGGAGCACACTTACCCAGTGCTTTTCCAGCTGCACTGGCTCCCGGTGGAGTACAGGGTCAGATTTAAGGTGCTGGTTTTGACCTTTAAAGCCCTTCACGGCCTAGGATCCTCGTACCTACGGGATCTCCTCTCCTGGTATGCCCCACAGAGGACCTTAAGGTCCATATATAGCAACACCCTAGAGGTCCCGGGCCCTAAGGAAGTTGGATTAGCCTCAACCAGAGCCAGGGCCTTCTCAACACTGGCTCCGGCCTGGTGGAATGCTCTGTCTCATGAGACCAGGGCCCTGCAGGATCTGATTTCTTTCCACAGGGCCTGTAAGACAGAGTTGTTCCACCTGGCCTTTGGCTTAGAATCAGTTTGATTCCCTCCCCCTCTTTCTTTTTCCTTTCTCCTCCTCTGAAGACGCTGCATCCTAATGTTTTAATGTTGTATCTTAATCTTTTAAATTGTATTTTAATCAACTTGTTTTTATTATTGGTTGTTAGCTGCCCTGAGCCCGGTCTTGGCTGGGGAGGGCGGGGTATAAATAAAAATTTATTATTATTTATTATTATTATTAGCAGTTCATGCCCTGTAGGACCTTCTCCATGAAATCAGTTGCTGAGATTAAAAGTCCCCACCTACCCACAGCTGTCTATGTATCCTCCTCTCCAGGGCTTCTTGCAAGCAATCGGAGACTGTGCCTGCCTGCAGCCTGCCTCTGCTCTGCCCATTTCATGCCTCTTCTGGTTCTGGGAGAACAGGATGGAGGGGAGCTTGTTACAGCAGGAGGGGGAGACACCTGTGACTCTTCAGCAGCAGGACTCATCTCTGCCTCTTGGCCTCCCACTCGCCTGCCACAACTTCTGCCTCTGCTTCTGGACTTATCTCTGCCACCAAATCTCCCAGCTCACCAAGCCTTGTTACCTCTTCCTGGTCTTTTCCCTCTTCTCCCTCTGCCCACTCATCATTGTCCCACCACCACCACTCCCCGGGTTCTGATTCTTCTTTCCTTACTGTTTCCCCAGCTGGTTCCTCCCACCATTCCTCTGCCTCAAACCAGCCCAGGACATATTCACTGTTAAGAGGACAGAGCTCTTCATGGAGGGTTACCGTATTTTTCGCTCCATAGAACGCACTTTTTTCCTCCTAAAAAGTAAGGGGAAATGTGAGTGCGTCTTATGGAGCGAATGGCGCTGTGCAGAGAGGTAGAGCTGCGCAGCGCCCCTTCAGCGAAGCGGGAGGAGGAACGGAGCCCCTTCTGTTCCTCCTCCCACTTCGCTGAAGGGACACTGTGCAGCTCTACCTCTCTGTGTAGCGCCTGTCCTGGAAGCCGGAGGAGGAACAGAAGGGTCTCCTTCTGTTCCTTCTCCAGCTTCGCTGAAGGGGCGCTGCGCAGCTCTACCTCTCTGTGTAGCGCCTGTCCTGGAAGCCGGAGGAGGAACAGAAGGGTCTCCTTCTGTTCCTTCTCCAGCTTCGCTGAAGGGGCGCTGCGCAGTTCTCCCTCTCTGCACAGCGCCTCTCCTGTGAAGGAGAGAGAGAGAGAGAGAGAACTGCACAGCGCCCCTTCAGCGACGCACCTGTCCTGGCTTCTGCCTTAGCCATGCGCAGCTTCTTCGGGCAGGGGAAGCCTTCATTCCGCTGCCCTGAAGAGGCTTGGCGCGGTTATCCCAGAAGCCAGAAGAGCCACACAGTATCCCAGAAGCCAGATCCCTCTTGCTGCTCTGGCTTCTGGGATTCAGAATAATTTTTTCTTGTTTTCCTCCTCCCAAAACTAGGTGCGCATTATGGTCTGGTGCGTCTTTTGGAGCGAAAAATACGGTAGATTATCAATGGTTACTAGCCATGATGGCTACACAAATGTCTACTGTTAGAGGGAGTATGATTTTAGGAACACAGGAACAGAGGAGACTGCCTCAGACCAAGTCAGACCTTTGGTCCATCTAGCTCAATATGGCCTACGAGTGATTTGCAGCGGCTCTCCAGGATTTCAGACAGGAGTCTCTCCCAACCCTCCTGGAGATGCCAAGGATTGAACCTGGGACCTTCTACTTGCAAGGCAGATACTTTTCCACTGAGCCATGGTTTCCCCCCATACCAGTTGCTGAGAATCCCAAGTGGGCCGAGCTCTGAAGCAAACAGACTAGAAACAGCTGTGTATTTCCTTGCTGCCTGCGGCTTCCTGCCAGTGAATCTGTGAGGAAAACAAACTTCAGCTGCTCTGCAGACACTCAAGCCTAAACAACGGCCCCAATCCTCACAGAACTCTAGCCCAATGGTTGCCATTAATTTGATTTTGAATTGATTTTAAAATGAATTGATTTTAGAATGTTGTATTACTTTTATTGTTGTTAGCCGCTCTGAGCCCGGCTTTGGCTGAAGAGGGTGGGATATAAATAAAATTTTATTATTTATTTTATTATTATTTATCTGGAAAAAATGTCCTCTCGCTTTATGTTTCGTTAGGGAAGCCCTGGGCTTAAAGAAAGTGGTTTGCTGTGGTGTCTGTCACCTGTAGCTCTATAAACCAGCCTTCCCCAACCCAGTGCCCCTTCCTTAATAATAATAATAATAATAATAATAATAATAATAATAATAATTTATTTGTACCCCTCCCATCTGGCTGGGTCTCCCCAGCCACTCTGGGCGGCTTCCAACAAAGATTAAAAATACATTAAAATGTCACACATTAAAAACTTCCCTGAACAGGATGGTTTGGACTAATGGGGCAGATGGGAGTTGTAGTTCAAAATGTCTGGCAGACTCCAGATTAGGGATGCAATGTTGGAGGGTATAATTTATAGAAATTCCCTTAATACCAAGCTCACAAGACACAAGCAAGTTTCAAAGGTTGTCTTAGAAGCCCTGGAGACTTGTACCAAATTTGTACCAAGCCATTTCTCATTCCTCTTGTCTGTCCATAGACTCAGAATCATTACAGAGCAAATTCCCACAAACTGTTTCAGTTTTAGAACTCCAGGGTGAAAGGTGTTATCTTCACAAAGTGGGAATAGAACAGCCAATTCTCCTTCTCGCTCCAACACACACACACACACACACACACACACACACACACACACAAGCATGTACACACACGTGTTTGTGTGTGTAATGGGACACTGGATAATTGACTGCATTTTCCCTTTAGATGTTGCTGCTCTGTTTCTTAATTTCTAACCTTTGGTTGTGTCCTGCTCCTGTTCTGTAGAGCAGCGTTTCTCAGCCGGAGGCCCCCAGGATATTCCAAGGGGGCCACAGGTGAAAATCACATAAATGGAGGGCCACAGCACAAGACTAGGGGGCCACAGAGGGAAGTGAGAAGTGAAGAAAATGGCTAATTACATACATGGCAACCACAAAATTAATCACTTTGAGAGCATGTGATTGCTTTCAAATGTTTTCAGGTGTTCTGTTTTCAAATGTTTTAAATTGTTTTCAGATCCTTTATATATGATTTTATTGAGTTTTAAAAACATGTACTGTACGGACATGTTGATATTTTCCACCCTGGGCTCTAGATTAACTAAGTAAATAAATAATATTTGGAAGTAAGTCTCATTGAACCTAGTGGGGCTTACTTCTGAGTAGACAGTTACATGCTTGCACTATAAATAGGTCTTCTGTGGCTGCAATTCTATGCACACTCCATTAAATACAATGGGACTTAATTTGGAGGAGAAATGTATAGGATTGTACTCTTAAAGCTAAATATTTGTACCAGGTGAGTGCATTTAAGGTGGGGACGAGATCTTTTATCTGATTTTATTTTTAACCTCACTACAATTTCTCATTTCTACACGAAATCAAAACTGCAGAACATTCAGTGCAGTTGTAATGAAACCTGGTGATCTCCTTAAAAACAAACAAACAAACAAACAAACAACCCCAAAAACATTCTTCTTAAGGAGAGTAATGGAGTGCCTGACTCAAAATGGGCAGCATGTTCCTGTGCTTAGGCCAGGTCTTTGGGCAAAAATGGGCCATAATGATTCTCCTTTTACACCAGTGAAAACTCTGGGCCCCCAGAGAGTTTTTAGTGACAGCACCGGCGCTGTGATGTTTTCAAGCCAATTAAGGGGAAGCCTGCAACCCTGCTCTCTTTCCAGCCGCAGTATTATTCACACTGAGTGGATTTTGCTACATTATAAATTGTCTACAAATAATTTAAAAAGTGACAGAGTTTCTTAAATTATCTTATCAAGCTCTTTAAATATTGAACGGCATCAAATATTCATGCCGGCCAGTCCTGGCAAATTCCTGGCCTCAATTTGCTGCAGCTGAGAGATGCTGTCGACGGGCTCAGAGAGTTGCCAAGGTGCTCAGTTCAACTGGCATTTTGCACATGGCCTGGACCTCTCTGACTCCTTTGGCTTTGCAGGTGAATGTGCAATGAGCGTGGGAATCGCTGCAAACTTCCCAGAGGAGAACCAACAGTGTCTTACGCTGGCAACTCTTCCTTAACACCGTGCCTCTGTTGGGTCACTCCTCAGGCCTGGAGGGAACAAAGGTTCACAGAATCTGTCTATTTCAGTTTCTCATCTTTTCAATCTCAAGTTCAGTTATCATCACCACTGATATTTTTATTTATTAAATTTATATATTCCCCCTTCATCCGAAGATCTCAGGGTGATTCACAAGATGTTTTCCACACATCCACACTAATTTGCAATTTTTTAAAGTCCTCTACTAAATCTCTTAGCATTTTAGCGTGAATTCCCCTGCCTGCCCCCCCACATTTTAATGCAGTTTTGTTTATTCATTAAATAAATAATGACCACAAGATTAAAAAATGACCCCATGATAACCCCAAGATCATTTTTCTGGTTTTTTATAGCTCATCCAGCTTTTCGTGACCTGATGCTCTCCAGCTGTTTAAGACTTTCCTTCTTTCTTTCTTTCTTTCTTTCTTTCTTTCTTTCTTTCTTCTTTCTTTCCTTTTTTATTTCTTTAACTTATATAACCTCCCTTCAACAGAAGAACTCAGGGAAGTTCACAAGATAAAAACACAAGACTACAATTCCCATGAGGGCCAAATAAATAGGTCTTTACATCCAGCATGAAGGGTTGTTGTTGGTTTTTTTTTTTAAATGCAAATTGCATTAACAGGGGTGGGGGGCTCTGGTGATTAATGGGATCAGAGGAGGCAATGAGAGAGAATTAACCGGGAGTACTTGATGAAACATCTAGACAGCATCTTAAAATGAAGACATCACCTTTCCAACAAAGGTCCATATAGTTAAAGCTATGGTTTTCCCAGTGGTGATGTATGGAAGTGAGAGCTGGATCATAAAGAAGGCTGATCGCCAAAGAATGGATGCTTTTGAAGTATGGTGCTGGAGGAGACTCTTGAGAGTCCCATGGACTACAAGAAGATCAAACCTCTCCATTCTTAAGGAAATCAGCCCTGAAGCTGAGGCTCTATTACTTTGGCCACCTCATGAGAAGAGACAACTCCCTGGAAAAGACCCTGATGTTGGGAAAGATGGAGGGCACAAGGAGAAGGGGACAACAAAGGACGAGATGGTTGGACAGTGTTCTCGAAGCTACCAGCATGAGTTTGACCAAACTGTGTGAGGCAGTGGAAGACAGGAGTGCCTGGCGTGCTCTGGTCCATGGGGTCACGAAGAGTCGGACACGACTAAACAACTAAACAACAACAACTCGATGAAAATCCGTCTTCTAGGGCTAATATTTGCTTTGGGAAGAATTCCCCTAATCCATGCCTTCTCCATGCCTGCTCTAAATCCATTCATCGTCCCCCGCACTGATGAAATTTGCACTAGATGCAAAGACACGGTTAACATAATGTACAACTTGCGCCAGAGGCATCAGCTGAAACATTCAGTCGTACCAGTTTCATGGTCTATATGTAAATTTCATTGGGTTTGGATGGCCAAAGAAAGAAGTACGGTAGCTCGTATTACAGGTAGAGTTTAGTAAACAGGTAGATTTTATTACGGGTGGTGCTGTGGTCTAAACCACTGAGTCTCTTGCGCTTGCCAATTGGAAGGTTGGTGGTTCAAAACCCCGCGACAGGGTGAGCTCCCATTGCTCTGTCCCAGCTTCTGCCAACCTAGCATTTTGAAAGCACACCAGTGCAAGTAGATAAATAGGTACCGCTGTGGTGGGAAGGTAAACGGCATTTCCATGCGCTCTGGCTTCTGTCATTGTGCTCCGTTGTGCCAGTAACAGTTTAGTCATGCTGGCCACATGACCTGGAAACTGTCTGTTGACAAACCCCGGCTCCCTTAGCCTGAAAGCGGGATGAGTGCCACAACCCCATAGTCTCCTTTGCCTGCACTTAACCGTTCGGGGGTCCTTTACCTTTTTACCTTAGTCTCTCAGTAGTCATAGAATCATAGAACTGCAGAGCTGGAAGGGACCATGAGGATTATCTAGTTCAACCCTCTGCAATGCAGCAATATTTCCCCCAACGTGGGGCTGAAACCCACAACCCAGAGATTATGAGTCTCTTGCTCTGCCGACAGAGCTATTCAACTAGTCTTTAAGCTGGACCTCACTGATCTAAGCAGAGCGAAACTTACTGAATCAAATACTACAGAGGGAAATTAGGTTTTCCTTTCTTGCCTCTTAAGGCTTCGCCAGCACAGAGTAAGTTAGGAATGAAGTCATCCCCACCTCACGTGAAGATGGAATCATGTTGCTAAACAAGTTTTGAAAATGAGCCTCAGGCTGTAACCTAGAACCATGCCTGGTTTCCCGAGGATGAGACTTTATGATTAAAAGAGCAATTCTCACGCATGCTTGACATATCACCTCCACTATATACAGGCCGCAGGTCCTTCTGACAGCATTCACATTGGCTCAATTCCAGGTTTATTGCCCCGTAATAGGAAAGCTGCTTAAGAGGTCATGTTGCTTAATTGCACAGCCTTACTTTTTCTTTTTAATCCACCTCAGTGCAAGATGAGTGCACCTAGATATGCTATTATTGACAAATGTTTGCAGAAAAGAAAAGGATTTAGAACTTCATCAGTCACGTCAAGGCAATGCACGCTGCTAGGAGCAGGATAATCCTTGATTTTATTTTTTATAGCAAAGGCATATTAGGTCACAGCTTTGCAGCTCTCTCTGTAGGGAAAAACGTGCGTCACAAAGTTCTGAACCTCACTAGGAGTCAGAAGTATTGAGACAGAAAGCTTTGGGTCCAGGTGTGTCTCTACCCCTTTCTTTCTTTCTTTCTTTCTTTCTTTCTTTCTTTCTTTCTTTCTTTCTTTCTTTCTTTCTCTTGATACACTGCATTCTGATCCACGCAAGCACTTGTGGTCTGTATAGTTGAATCCGTATTGAAATGGGATGATGATGATCTACAACCCATGCCTCATTAATGTTGATACCAAGGTGGAGTACAACAGAAAACAAATTACTTACCTGAAATTATACGTAAGGGGAAGAATATGACATAACATTAAGGTGATTTTTCCATTAAAGTAAGCGTTTCAGCTTGCCAGAACTCTCATTCCCTGCACACTCTTCTGGGGGTTATCTCAACCATCATTCCCCAGAGCCAATTTTGGGGATTGCAGGGGTACACAGGGGAAGGAGAGGGGGCAAAGCCCCCTTGCACAAGTAGATGGGCTTCCATTGAAACTAAGGCTGGTCCTAGGGAGCAAATTGGACACTGCCCCACCAACATAATTGCCCTTATCTTCTTTCTAACAACCAGCCGGTGGGGTGACTCTGCCTGATGTTAGCTCTGGCTCCCCGTACTGTTGGGCTCCCTGTCTTCTACCCTACCAGTTCCAGTTGGTACCAGCCACCAGCGGCAGTGTCAGTACCTGTTTTCCTTTTAAGGTGAGGACATACCACAAACAGGGCACCATCACAGTGAAGGCTTCATCCTGCATCATCACTGATATAAAGAGAGCCCCCCCCTTCATGTATTTGGTCCCAAGCAATATAATGAATTTAAGATAAGCACCAGCACCTTGAATTGTGCTCAGAAATGTATAGGCAGCCAATACAATTTTTCCCCAGGATTGGTGTAATGTGATTCTGTATACCGGTTAAAATTTTGGAAGCCTCATTCTGCATCAACTGATGCTTCCAAGGGCAGCCCCATGTACGATCCATTACAGTGATCCAAACAGGGTAGGATTACTAATTTATCCAGACTACCAAGGGAAGTTGAATGTACAGGTGACACAATTTCAAGAACATAGTGTGAAATGGTGGACCTAGAAGCCTCTGGAGTTGCTTGTGGTATGGAGAAGACTTCGGGGAAGTACAAAGATGAAGCACCTTTAGTGAATTGGGGTGGGAACTAAGCCCCCATGGAAAGTGTGAGGATCACAAAGAATTTGGAGCTACCTTTGCCATTTGCCATGCTTTGTTCCCATCTGTCACTTTCTCACAATGAAGTGGGTCACTAATGGCCACTGATTTGTGACTCTTTGGCGCACAATCAAACCAAGGTGCCTAATTTTGCCTTCCTTGTTTGTCTGCTTCAGATCCCTTTTTGGTGAATCCACATTTGAAAAATACCTTTGCTGAATTCGAAGCAGAAAGATCAACCGGCATTAGTGTTAATCTAGGGAAAGGTCACTGGTGTACTTCCTTGAATTTATCTGATGAAAAACCCAAAATAAAATTGCATCTCCCCCGCTACACTAGCTTGGAAAAGGAAAATATTTTTGTACCTTATTGGGAGTGGAGATAAACTTAAAGCAGAATCCAGGAACTGTAGCTTAATCTGGTTTTTGCAAACTTCCCAATAAAACAACCCACAATTTATTCAACACGGATTTGTAATGTCCGTTGTGAGCCTTTTTGACAGCAGGATCTTTGCAGAGCGGCTGTTAACTTCATGCTCTGTCACTCATCAAGAAAACGATGTCCGAGTCAGAGTCCCTTCAAATGTGCCCCCAACACAATGCTCATGGGTGGATTAGTATGCAGCAAGTGAACATCATTTTCTCTGAGTAATAAAGGTATACAACATTCTGCAGCATGCTATTGACATACACAACCTCTATGGACTGTGGGAAATGTTTCAATTGTGAGCAGAGACACACTGCAGTTGAATGCATTGTTATATCAGATCAACGGTTCTTTTCAGTCTAGCATTCTCTCTCCAATATTTGCAAACCAGATGCCTTTGGAGACTCACAAACAAAAACAGGTTGCTCACTCGATGGGGTGGGACAGCAGCGGAGCAAGCCGATTGGGCGCCTGGGGTGGTGCGCATGCCTGCACCTAGGGGCAGGGCCAGCCAGGGCAGGGTGCTCCATGGGGCCTCCGAGGAGTCGGCCTGCCTCCTCCCATACAGCCACCCTACAGCTGAGGGGGAGGTTGAGGGCGGACTGTTTGGGGCAGCACGGGGCCTGCGGGCGCCCAAGCCACTGTGTCACTCCCAGGAGAGACACGTGGCTCGGGTGCACTGCAGGCCCCAGGGTGAGTGCTGCCTGGCATTTTGTCACCTCACCCCCCTCAGTGGTGACGCCTGGGGCGGCTGCCCCCACCGCACCCCCTTCCTCCACCCCTGGGGTGGGGCTGCCATGCTAGTGTACAGGCAGCAGCATCACTGTTGCTTTCTAGGAGAGGTGAAGCGGCAGGGAAGTCAGCACAGTGCAAAAGCAGTGGTGGAGCCAGTCCACTGTTCTTGCTGGCGCACCCACACCACATCAACCTTTCCCACTCTTGGTAAGGAGCAGTGACTTTGTGGCTTCATTAGGGGAACAGTAAGAGAGAATGAAAAATACATGCTATTGATTATTATATGTAGTTTAGCCTTGAGCAGATGCTCTGTCAGTGTGAATTCCCCCGTCTTCTTTATAAAGGTCAGACCACTCAGTCTATTCTTCATGTTAATTTTGCCTGGTTTTATTCATAAATCTGTTCTGCTCCATATTTGTGACTTGAAAAAAATCCTCATGAAAATTCACATGTGCTATCCATTTAATAACATAATAATTTTAATCACTTGCATCCTTAAATATGCATTTTAATGCATTTCAATACTATTTTTTAGCCAAGAAGCGCATTGTGAAATTTGGAGAAGGGCGAAATCTGAAGAAAACCTGCATGTCAATCTGGGAGGTACAAAGCACATGCTATTTGCACAAAATCCACATAAATCAAATTCCCCAAGCACCCCTACTTTCTATGTATGCTTGCATTTGAAGTGAGGATTTGAGTCTACCTGAACAATGGTGAGCACAGAATTGGCAAGGAGCAATGATTCCTTCCTGCCTAGTGTGTCCCAGAGTACAAGGTTGTCCTGTTCTTCTATCATTGCTATGGATGCCCACAGATGATCAGTGAAAATCTGATTAGTGCCCTCTTAACACCACTTAAACAACCCAGAAAAACAGTAATGTACTTAGAGATTTTTTTCCCCACCCTTCCATTGCATGTTTATGCAAGATATGGGGATTTTCGCCTCTGTCAATCATTGTGCTGATGGGACTCAGGGATGACGGTTATTGCATTTGATTGTGGAATATGATCTTGAGTGTGTGTCATACTTTCCATTCTTTGAAATCCCTGCTTGAATCATTTACATTCATCTGGTTTATTACAACGTCGCAATCAACAGTCACTGTGTTCTCCCTACATAAACATACTGAGTGCTCAGAATGAATTATTTTTGCTGAGTTTTAAGGTGTCCTCTAAGCTATTCATACGATATGTACATGTCTGACAGAATTAAACTACACTCTGGAAGGCAGTACTAACAACAGCCATGCCTTGTAGTTTGATTATGTCAAATTAATATTTCCTTCCCTCGGGCCTCTTACTTTCTAGCCATCAACACTTCACCTGCTAAATATCTACCTGCTATGATGCAGCATGTCTATCAATAAAAAGATTGGGGGCACCTCAGAAATTGACCTGTTGTGTCTCTGGAGTCCTGCTGTGACCTGGACATTGTCTCAGAGGTGCCAAAGGAGGAGATGCACAAGCAACATCACCGAATTAGAGACTCCCCAGAGGTCAAGATACTAAAGGTCTCCAGGACTGAGATGCCAGAGGCCTCTGAAGCCAGATCCCAGCAAGGGGTCATCAGTGATGATTCCTTCTGGCCTGGCTTCACATTCCAAAAGAGCTGGTGTACCAATGCAGGCAGTGTGTCTGGCAAGTGCTCCTAGAAAGACGCCAGAGGGGCAGGCCCCAGGCTCCTGCTTTTTGAAGAGGAGATAGAGACTCAGAAGGGAATTATGGTGCCAAGGCATGCCCAGTCCTCTGCGGCAGTGTTTCTCAACCTTTTCCCGACCGTGGCCCCCTTCCGACCTTGTTTCCTTCCAGTGGCCACCCCCCACCCTCCTAGTAGAAAAGTAGCTATTTAAATGTTTTGTTTGTAAATGGAACATGTTTTCTTTATATATATTTTTTTTATAATTTATACAAAATACAATTACATAAAATTTTATACTTTTAAGTCTTTCTTGGCCAATGTGAACCTTAGTTCATTTAAAAAGGAAACAATTCTGATTCAAGTTCAACATGTCCCGAAAGGGACTAATTCCAGCTCACATTTGTCCCTTTGCCAAATGAACTAGTTCAGTTCAATTCAAGTTCATCCAAATGATCACTGACATTCCATCCCGCCCCCCCCCCAGCATTCAGAATGTTACAAGCAGCTGCGATGAAGTATAAAATATACTTAAGACTAAGAAAACATCCAAAAACACATACAGTGGAATGTGGGTTTCTGAATGTTATTATTATTCAGGGAAGTTTTTAATAGTTGATGTTTTGTTGGGTTTTAAATATTTTGTTGGGAGTCACCCAGCGTGGCTGGGGCAACCCAGTCAGATGGGGGGCATATAAAATAATAATAATAATAATCCCAACAATTATGCTTCAAGTCCCCAAAGGATAAAAAATACATACAGTGGTACCTTGGTTGCGAACGGGATCCGTTCCAGAGCCCTGTTCACAACCTGAAAGGAACGCAACCCGCGTCTGCACACACACAGGTTGCGATTCGCCACTTCGGTGCATGCGCGTGACGTCATTTTGAGCGTCTGCGCATGCGTGAGCGGCGAAACCTGGAAGTAACCCTTTCCAGTACTTCCGGGTCGCCGCGGGACTCAACCTGAAAACGCACAACCTGAAGCGAACGTAACATGAGGTATGGCTGTATAGGAGAATGACATTGAAGATGAACTTGAAATTGTTAAAAGTGCTATTCCCCACAAGTGAGCTTCATTCATGTTCAGTTCACTTGGCAGTTATGGGAACTGTTTTCAGCTGTCGTTCAGAGATTTTTGTATTAATTCAGTGAACATCATTAAAGCAAACTAGTTCTTTGTAAGCACTGGATACGTTGCTTTAAACTTGATGTGGTTTGGGGGCCTCCTCTGAAATCTCATTGCTATCCCCTTCACTGAAATGATAACCCCCACATAACTCCTTTTTTAACTTACAGAACTGGCACAACAAGGAACACAGGAAGCTACTTGATGCCGGGTCAGGCCACTGGTCTATTTTTGTTCTGACTGACAGCGATTTCCCAGCATCTCAGGCGAAAGTAAACATAGGTTTAAACAGAGGGAGCTGCCATATACAGAGCCAGACCATTGGCTCATCTAGCTCAGTCTCATCTAGAAGAGTTTGGATTTGATATCCTGCTTTATCACTACCCGAAGGAGTCTCAAAGCAGCTAACATCCTCCTTTCCCTTCCTCCCCCACAACAAACACTCTGTGAGGTGAGTGAGGCTGAGAGACTTCAGAGAAGTGTGACTGGCCCAAGGTCACCCAGCAGCTGCATGTGGAGGAGCAGGGAATCGAACCCGGTTCACCAGCTTACGAGTCTACCGCTCTTAACCACTACACCACACAGGCAGTGACTCTCCAAGTTGCAGGCAGGGGTCTTTCCCAGTATCATGAGGTGATGCCAGGGATAGAACCTGGGCCCTTCTGCAAAGAAAGGATGTGCTCTGCTGCTGAACTTAGGAATGCCTTTGCACAACCAACATGCAAATTAGATTGCTGAGTGCGTGCACACGGCAGCTACTCCACAGAGAACATAAGAAGAGCCTGCTGGATCAGGCCAATGGCTCATCTAGTCCCGCATTCTGTTCTCACAGTGGCCATGCCCGTTGCGAACTCCTCAAACAGGATCTGAGAAGAAGAACACTCTCCCCTCTTGTCTGTGTCCAGGGCAGCTGCCTACCAGCTCCACCTGGTACGCAGGCTGAGACCCTACCTGCCTGCAGACTGTCTCACCAGAGTGGTGCATGCTCTAGTTATCTCTCACTTGGACTACTGTAATGCGCTCTATGTGGGGCTACCTTTGAAGGTGACCCAGAAACTACAACTAATCCAGAATGTGGTAGCTAGACTAGTGACTGGGAGCGGTCACCAAGACCATATAACACTGGTCTTGAAAGACCTACACTGGCTCCCAGTACGTTTCCGAGCACAATTCAAAGTGTTGGTGCTGACCTTTAAAACCCTAAACGGCCTTGGCCCAGTATAGCTGAAGGAGCGTCTCCACCTCTATCGTTCTGTCCAGACACTGAGGTCCAGTGCTGAGGGCCTTCTGGCAAGAAGCCAAGTTATAGGGAACCAGACAGAGGGCCTTCTCGGTAGTGGCACCCGCCCTGTGGAACGCCCTCCCACCAGATGTCAAAGAGAAAAACAACTACCAGACTTTCAGAAGACACCTGAAGGCAGCCCTGTTTAGGGAAGCTTTTAATGTTTGATTCATTACTGTATTTTAACATTTTGTTGGAAGCTGCCCAGAGTGGCTGGGGAAACCCAGCCAGATGTGCGGGGTATAAATAATAAATTATTATTATCATTATTGTAGCTGCGAGCAACTGGCATTTGGAAACATTGCTGCCTCCAGCTGCGGAGGTGCCAGGAGGCAGAGTCAGGAGCAGGTGAGAAAACACCAGTGAAGTTTACTCTTTATTCAAAGAAAGCAAACCAGGCCTAGTGATCACAGCAACTCTTCCCAGTAGGTCTTGCCCCAATGAGGCAGTTGCAAGGACTGAAGGTCCTCCTTGCCTTTGTTAGTATTTCACTCCTCCGATGCTGCAGATGAGATTGGTGTAAATCACATGTCTGTCTGGGAAGAGTGTGGGAACGGAGGACAGTCTTATGTCTTCTGCTGTATGTACTATTGTACTGTACTTTTGCTTTTACTTGTTTCTGGTTTCCCTCTCGGAGCTGGAGAGAGAGGATGCCATGATTCCTTTGTCTGTACATAGTGTGTAAATAAATATGTAGATTAGCTCTACGATGTCTCACACTTCTTGCTGTGTTATGCTAGAAGATTAGTGTGCATATATCATTTGATATATGTCGCTGAAGCGCACTGGAGAAGAAGGGAAATGCCTTTTCCAGAGCTGCTCAGAGGAGCATTCCAAAGGATGCTCAGAGTTCGGGGCTGCAGGGGCACCCCCAGGGCGTTTTCCAACAGCCTTCCCACCGCTCTCTGAGGCCCCTTCCTTGGATCCTTCCCCAGCAGCCTAAGTCTTGTCTCTCTTTGCCTTGCCCTCTTTATACCTCTTCGGGTTCTTGGAGACCAGTGGGGAGGGGAGATGGTTGCAGCAGGAGGGGGAGACTCCCTGGATTCTTCAGCAGCCTGCCTCATCTTTGTCTCCTGGCCACCTCCTCTTCTGCCTCTGAGTCTGAACCGCTCTCTGTCACAGCCTCTTCCTGCTCATTAAACCCTGTTGCCTCTTCAGCTTCAGATACAGCCTCCTCTCAGTGGGCTCTCTCTTCTGCCTCTGACCATGAATCATCGTCCCACCACCACTCCTGGCACTGAACCTTCTTCCCCTGGGGGTTCCCTTGGGGGTTTCCCAGCTGCTGCCTCCTACCACTCCTCTGCATCCAGCCAGTCCATGACAGGGGCAATTGGCTCACACTCTTAGCTGGTTTTAACCACCGGATATCTCCAGAAAGATGTCTAGTTCTGTGACGATTTCAGAGGCCCAATTTTCCCCACCAAGACTTTGTCAGAAGTACTCAAGCAAATTTCTCTAGGCTCCTTTAACTCTTGATGCTTTTCTCATTTGGGATCTTCCCAACGGATTGCCATCCATCAGCATTTCAATTTTTGGGGACAGGAAGGCAAGCGGAACCGTGTTTGCAGAAAGGTCAGCTCTGAAGTGAGTCTGGGCAGCGGCCAAAATGTACTTAGCTGGATTGAAGCTGGTGTAACCCAGCTCATTGTTAAAGTCATTATTAATATCATCAGAAGAGGTGGCTCCGCTATTTATGCAGATATTTTAAACTAGGCCTGCGACATCAAAATTTGTGTCAGCTGAGAGGTCAGGCTTACCAGCTCTTTCCCTAAGTGGTGCTTAATGGGGTATGATTGCTGGATTCTGTTCTGGCAATTCTCAGCACTGGTCATTGTGTTGAGTTCCACCCACACCCACATAAAGAGGTATGTTTAATTTGATAGAATTTGATTTTGGCATTTGATTTTTTATTTTATTTATAAAAGTATTTATATACTGCAATATTCGGGTGGTGTACAACTAAGGCCAACCCCCCCAAAAATGGGTATGTTTAGCTTGGAGAAGAAGAGACTGAGAAGAGATATGACAGAGCATCTTCAAATATTTAAAGGGCTGTCACATGGAAGATGGAGCAAGCTAGGTTTCCCTCTCTCTGGAAGCTAGGACCCGAATCAGTGGATCCAAGTTACAAGAAAGGAGATTCCAACTAAACATCAGGAAGAACATTCTGACAGTAAGAGCTGTTCGACAGTGGAACGGTCTCCCTCAGAAGGCTGTGGACTCTCCTTCCTTGGAGGTTTCTAAGCAGAGGTTGGCTGGCCATCTGTCATGGATGCTTTAGCTGAGAATCCTGCATTGCAGGGGTTAGGACTAGATGACACTTGGGGTCCCTTCCAACTCTACTTTTCTATGATTCTAAGATTGTATGGTGCTCCCCTCCCCTCTAGGGTAGATCTACATCAAGAACAATGTGTGTATGTGTGTGGAGAAAGATCAACATTGTATCTGCTGCCCCTATGAATTCTGCCACCTGAGGCAGTCGCCTCACCTTGCCTTATGGGTGGGCCAGTGAGGATGTGGCCTGCAGTGAGGATATGGAATGAGGAGAGTCCTAAGGACCAGATAAATAGATCTGGAGGACTTCATTTGGCCCCCAGGGCTGTGTTTCCTCATGTCTGCACTAGGTTGTCTAAAAGACTATCCACTATTTCATCCCCCACTCAGTTAACAACAGGGCAGTCTTCAGAAACAAATTGCTTGTTAATATGGGGTAATAATACTCAAGAAGTTTGCAGCATCACACACACACCTACATGTGCCAATACCCTTACTATTTCTGTAGTGAATCAATGCCAGATGTTAATGGAGGCTAAAAGGGATCACCAAACCAAAGATGCACTATATTAAGGCGTGACAGCAATTATCTTTCCTCTGAATAGGGGAATATATGTCATGTCAGAATGTAGTGACTAGATTCAGCTGCTCCACACTATAATTGCTACTCACTCTACTTAACATTTGGTGTCTCTAATGAAAGACAAAAATTGCTTCCCCTAAAGGTTTATGGAATGTTGGACTATGGCATTCCTTTCCTCTCCCCGAGGCAGGTTTTAAGGCTGGGTGCCTGCCTTGCTGTAGACTGGTTCAATACATCCCGAGAATCTGGATGGGCAGCGAAACTGGCATGAAAGCAACACACACACACACAGACACACACAGCTGTCTTAAAGTGATACTGCTTGTGATATTGATCCTCATAAATGGATATGGATCGGGTGGCAATTTTTATGTCTGAGAAGGTATGAGGTGACGGAGTTAAATTTAAGATACAAAATTAACAGTTAACAGAGAGAGAGGGACAGCTTGCTGTAGTGGTTAGAGTGTCAGACTGCAACCTGGGAGACCAGGGTTCGAATCACCACTGAGCCATGAAGCTCATTGGGTGACCTTGGACCAGTCACCATCTCTTAGCCTAACCTACCTCAACCTATCCATTCTGAAGGAAATCAGCCCTGAGTGCTCACTGGAAGGACAGATCCTGAAGCTGAGACTCCAATACTTTGGCCACCACATGAGAAGAGAAGACTCCCTGGAAAAGAACCTGATGTTGGGAAAGATGGAGGGCACAAGGAGAAGGGGACAACAGAGGACGAGATGGTTGGAAAGTGTTCGCGAAGCTACCAGCATGAGTTTGACCAAACTGCGGGAGGCAGTGGAAGACAGGAGTGCCTGGCGTGCTCAGGTCCATGGGGTCACGAAGAGTCGGACATGACTAAACGGCTAAACAACAACAAACCTCACAGGGTTGCTGTGAGGATTAAATGGAGAAGAGTTGAACTATGTACTTTGAGATGCTAGGCAGAAAAGGATAAATAAATAAATAAATCCTTAAAATGGGAGGGGGCACTTTGGGGGAACAACATGGAATCACAGCGGGAACACATAGGAGCAGTACATTTTTTGGTCCACAGGCCATAGGTTAGACACTCATAGTAGAT
This sequence comes from Podarcis pityusensis, assembly GCF_964106645.2. Lineage (NCBI taxonomy): Eukaryota > Metazoa > Chordata > Lepidosauria > Squamata > Lacertidae > Podarcis > Podarcis pityusensis. Next base: position 106,314,644 of record NC_138026.1, on the reverse strand, counting down.
GGGTACCCTAAACGAATATTTAAAAATGGCAAGGAAGACGCTGAAAAGAAGAGCTGCACAGCTACGTTAAAGGCATTGTTAAAATTAAATGGGATGGTTTTTTAAAAAACAAAACAAAACAAAAAACCCGCAAAGGATACTCCAGATAAAGGGGAGGGGGGAATTTGGAGAGTCACCATTTCCGACAAGCTAAATATAAAGGTCTACTGATGCAGGCCAAGAGGGATTTCAGGGGCAGCCAGCAAAAAGACATTAAAAGCAAACAAACATCCAATAACAAGATAGAAGGAAAACATCGGAAAGAGGATACTTGCCAGGGAGCTGCTGGACCACCAAAGGTGCTGGTGGAGAATACTCTGTCTTCCCATCCATGACTTTAATTGGGTTTCCAATGAAACTGTTGGAAGAAATTAACATCTGGCATGCATTCCTTGCAATTGCAATAACCCCCAGCCCCTGCCACATTCCGGCTCCCTCTTGATATAAAGAGGAATAAAAACATGGTAGCAGATCTGTGTTGGTTTTCATGTCACCAGTCCCTAAAGTGCTGCACTGATTGTTGGTGAGATACCAGGTCCAATTCAATGTATTAATGCTAGCAGACAAAGCTTTAAATACCCTAACAATCAATTTGTATGGAAGAAAAAGAACTAGACCCCCAGGCGATGGGCATTTCTATTTCATGACTGTAATCATATATAACAATAAAAATAGCTTTAAAATAATTTCATTTGGTATTTACTAGGCTTGAATTTCTCAGTAGAGAATGTCTGGGGATTTTTCAATTTTTTTAAAAAATAGTATCTATATTAATTGATACTTGCCCAAAGAAATAAAAAAGTTCGTGCCCAATGCAAAGTATCTTTTTAGTGCTTGCTTCGGCAGCACATATACTAAAATTGGAATGATACAGAGAAGATTAGCATGGCCCCTGAGCAAAGTATCTTTTTATAATACACTGGAGTAAAAGAAATCTTTTAAAGTTATTCTAAAAATGAAGGGAGATGGAAAGAAGGGAAAAGGGGAAAAGGGAAAAGGAAAAGAGAGGGACGGGGGAAAAAACAAAAGAAGAGAGGAGGGGGATGAAAAAAGATTTTAAAACTTCCAAGTCTCTGTCTTGAAACTAAATGTAGTATTCACTCATTAACATCCATTTCCTGAAAATGTTTGTTTTCAAGCTCCTCCTAAATGCCGATTGGAGAATTCCACCTCTCTGTGGAGAAGTTTCAGCAAAATCCCACCAACGCAAATTTCTCTGTCTGCAAATAGGGTGGAGACTTTGGGGTGACCATTTTAGCAGCCCATCGGGAAGTCTTTGGCCCAAGATGCTTATTTCTACTCTTTCTCTGATACATCCCCCCAAACCCTTCCAGGTTTCCACCATCTCTGGAAGGAGGTTCACGTGACCCTACTTGTTCTGAAACAGCCTGTGAGGTGCAGCTGCTGCAGGGACTATGTGGGTTTAATCCTGCCATAGCCTTGCTCTGTATAAATACTTCCTTGCTGCTCAGTCAGGGTCCTGGTGGTGCGATATGGAAAAATGGGTGAAATTGCACTAAGTGCTTGGTCTGTGTCTTGAGCAGCTCACCTATCCCCCATGTCTGGATTCTGTTTAGAGTTAGCCCGCCACCCTCCCTTTCTCTAAGGAATGTGTGTATGTGCAGAGGTAGGTAGAAATCCAAGGCTGTGTTATGTATTCAGTGGTCTGTGTTCGCCTGATCTTGAGACATGGATTCTGAGCCCCTGTGTTCTGATTCGATACATGATATCCAATCACATAGCATTTCAGGGTTGGGGCTAGTGGCACTGGTTCTTAAGCTCTGAGTTACGATTCGCAGCTTGGGAGTTTAGACAGCCAATCACGTTGAGATTGGGAGTGGCCCAGGGCTTCAGAAATACATATAAGCAGTTGCTCTGCCCCTGTTAGCTCAACAAAGTCTCTTGCTGTTATCACTGTGTATTGCCTCATAGAAACCCATGTACACTTCAGGCTGCATTCAGCAGCATTGACAGGAGTGTGAGGTATTCACCAATAAGAAGTTTTGCTCAGTACAAGGTATCAGCAGAGAAGCTGAAGGTTACATGCAGTGTAGCATGGTGAGCTAGCATGGTAAAGTGCTAGTGGATCTCTCTGTATACTTGTATCTTTACAAGGTTTACTTTAAGAAGAATGGCATTCTAGTAGATTAGATCATGATGTACCAGCATCTCTTAAAGTTTATTAAGCTTATGCTTGACTTGTGCCATGAGACAATAAACACTTTATATTCTAAACTGAATTGAGTGGGAAAGGAATTTCCTTAACCGGGAACTCTGGAAAAGGCAGACTACTGGAAAGCAGGAAAACTGGTGTTCTGCTGGAAGACTCTGCTGGAGCTGTGCATTTTCTGCTGATCACACTGCCCAAAGTGTGGTGTAGTATCAACACAGGGATGGTGGGCCCGAGTTATGGGCCAACTGACTTCTACAAATCATAACAGGTCCCTCTCTCCCCATCAGGACCCATCCCTGTGTAGAGGATAATAATAATCCTCACAGTCTAAAATTAAAAAAGAAATTCTGAAAGGACCCTATGAATTGAAGCAGAGAAACAGAAACCACTTTTGCAAGAGAGGAAAACTGCCAAAAAGATGGAGGGCAGGAATTAGCACACTGCAAGAGAAGAGGAGCTGTTATGTAGTGCAGAGTTTCGATGTGGGAAAGGAGAACATGTAACACCCATCTTTCCTGAAGTTGTTTGACTGTTTGGTCACATACATTTAAAGCACCATTGTACCATGTGGGTTGCTTATCATGCTCAGAGTTTTTAGGAGGTTTCAATTCCCATCACAGAGCTACCATTACCAGAGTGGTTTAACAATCCATCTCTGAGAATTATAACTCTGTGAGGGGTGAACTACAGGGTCCAGAATTCTTGGAAGGGTGAAACATGCCTCAAATGTATATAGTGAGCATACACACACACAAAATATTTTGGAGCCAACACAACATTTTTTATTTTTTTATGGAGCCAAGTCAAGACAATTTAGTTTTGTTTATTTTGGTCAGGCATTTTATTTTTGTCCTCTGGCCGTTTTGCAGTTTGATCATTTGTGGCCGCTCTGTTCTATTACTTCTGAGGTTTATTTATTGCGTGTCGGTTTTGTTCATTATGTAAGCTGACAGTGAGGATAACATTTATTTATTTATCTACCCCTCGGATGCCAAAGTGGCTTCTAAGCAGTTTACAACTATTAAATCAATACATAATTAAAATCCGCAATAACAAGTCCACTGGGGCATTAAAACATCCTTAATTGAAATATTCAATAAACCAAACAGTTAAAAAGCAGAACAGTTGAAATAGCTTTAAAAAACAGATAAAACAATAAAATGATAAATTCAGTTCAGGGGAAATAGAGGATACTTCTTACTGTCTGTTCCATCTCAGAAAGAAAAGGAAGCAGATCTCTCTCTGTCTCATCCTCTCCACCCTCCTGGTTTAGGAGCCACATGTAACAGTAGTCAAAATCATAGGTAAAGGTAAAGGGACCCCTGACCATTAGGTCCAGTCATGGCCGACTCTGGGCTTGCAGCGCTCATCTCGCTTTACTGGCCGAGGGAGCTGGCATACAGCTTCCGGGTCATGTGGCCAGCATGACTAAGCCGCTTCTGGCGAACCAGAGCAGCACATGGAAACGCCGTTAACTTCCTGCCAGAGCGGGATCTATTTATCTACTTGCACTTGACGTGCTTTCAAACTGCTAGGTTGGCAGGAGCAGGGACCGAGCAGCAAGAGCTCACCCCATTGCAGGGATTCGAACCGCCGACCTTCTGATCAGCAAGTCCTAGGCTCTGTGGTTTAACCTAGTCAAAATCATAGAAATAATAATAAAAAATGTTTCTTGCTTGCACATGCCAATAGATAATACAAAACATGGATACCTTCGCTTGGATCCTGGAAAATGGCATTATTATTATTACTACAGCAGATTGGTATTTAAACAACTGAACATATGTGGTGTATTCAGTCATGGAGATTACTCTGAAGGGTGTTTAGCATTTTATGATTTGTAAATTTACCCTGTTGTGATTATTTCTTCAATCTGTTTGCTTGGTCTTTTTTTTTAGAAAAGAAATGCTGTGGACCGATCAAATAAGCTGGAACTGAAGATCGAAACTGCATGGCCAAGGACCCACGAAAGCCTACAAGAGCATAAAGAGGGCTAATGGCTTTTCTTAAAATGGGGTGTCATGCTTGGGCAAAAACCCGCAGCAGTTGAACAGGAGTGCACTCCTTTGGGACAAGTCTTATCAGTTCAGCTCTGTTTCTCACTCTGACAGAACCACGGAGAGCCGGATTTACAGAGCTGCCTACAGTTCTCCTAGCTGGGTTCTGCTGAGCTCACTGCAACATGTGGCAACTTGGAACTAATTTCAGCTGCTTTTGCAAAGAGATGCTGCGACAGCAAATCCCACTAGAGCTGCTGCTCAGCCAGGAATCGAGCCAGCTGTGGCTGCGACTAAGAAGGGATCGGCCAGAGTGTTTCTGGACAAGCATGTCCTCCTTCAAAAGGCGCCTAGTTTTTCTACCTCCTTGTTAACTTTCTGCAAGTTGACTTGGGGAGGAGGCCGCCCCTTTCATTTGCCCTTAATAAAGCCCTCCGTGACTTTGGAATTTCAAGCATTTTTTTGCCACAGCAAGGCATCGTTCCTTCTCACAGCCAGCTTGGGGGTTGGAATGCCTATCACTTTGGAAGCAACAAGTGTGGGGTATTTAAAGTGCAGTCAAAGCAACAATTCACATTTTGCTAGATAGGCACTTAATAGGAGCTGAAGCTCACAGAGTTTTCCTGTAAGTTTGCTAGAGGGGACTCCGTGAGAGACACTCCCACTGTGCCCCCACAGGGGGAGGGAGTAGCTATATGTTCTCTTACCTGCGAGGGCACACTCTATTACACCTTTCCATCTCTTTCATCACCAAGCCAGCAATGTGAAAAATTGGGCACGTGTTGTGGTGAGACCTGGCAACCAAACCCTGTGTTGTGGGTGGGTTTGATTGAATAGCCACAACACCCAGTTGGTAGGTCCCTTGATGCTGGGTTTAATCAGGCCAATGGGACACATGCTAAACGGATCAAGGGACCTATATATACCTATGCACGTGACCCAGAGCTTCCTCTTTCAGTGTGTGCATTGGAACACCTGCCCACCTCTACCTATATTTAGGGCTGTGCGCTTGACCTTGCTATGCCGTCGTGTGTCGTCTGTCATTGGGACAGGGGCACGGCAGGAATTTTCCCCACTTGGCTGATTGGCTGGTGCCATTTGGGTTTCACCTGCTGCGTAGCAGTAAGGTTGCGGATAGGCTCTGGTTCAGGTGATAGGGATGGGAGAACGCTCTCGCCATCCCTACGTGAAGGGTATTCTGTTAAATGAATCCAGGGACTCGATGGTTTGGTCAACCCCTGTGAGGGGGTTGTGCCCGTGCCTGAGTCCAGGGGGGATTTGGGTGGTGGAGATAGCCTGTTCCCGGCTTTCTGCTTATCCAGGTGTTCACCCTAGGCTGACCTATGCTGGTGCCCAGGGTCAGCGCTACCTGCAACAGTGCAGGGAGCTAGTCAAACCAGAGCCTATGCAACCACTCACTTGCTGTAATCAATAAAGTTGTGGCCTAAATTCTGCCAAAAACCAAACCAAAATTTGGGTCTTGTCTGAATTCATTTAAGGGGGAGGTTTAAAGGTCTGAACACGCAACATCTGGTACATGCTCAGACTATAATTTAAGATACTATATCTTTGTAACCCAATTATCATTTTAAACCTGCCTGAACAAAGCTTCGTCTGTTACTCTTCAACAAGTACCCCGAGTGAGCAAATGCTATGTTCATCTTTTACAAGACCGTGTTTTACAGTGGAACCTCAGTTGTCGAACGTAATCCATTCTGGAAGACAGTTAGGCCTCCGAAACGTTCGACAACTGAGGCGCAAAGGGCTGTCAGCAATTTCAATAGTGAAAATTGAGAAACGCGCCTCAGAAGCTGATCGACTTCCAAGGCGCGTTCGAAAATGGAAGCAATTGCTTCCGGGTTTTCAGTGTTTGGGTTCCAAAACGTTTGGTTTCCGAGACACTCGAAAACCGAGGTTCCACTGTAGCAGGAAAATCTAGTCTGCCTTAAAGCACCCTGGATTACTTAAACTAAAAGGCTAAAATTAGCCTATCTAAGCTTCCCCTTTAAGCTGCAAAGGAATGCCACTCTGCTCAAAACTTGAGATGTCTTGTCAGGTGTCTGATGATGTTGAGTCCTGATGTTACATTTTGCTCCAAGAGATGTAGAATCTTGCTTTCTAGAAAGCTTCCTCGGAATCACGCTAGTCTTTTTCTGAAATGGGTGTGTTCGGCTAAGTCAGTATTATTTGTAATGGTCTAGGTTTTGTCATAATTTGCATGATGAAGTCTCAGTGAAGCTTGGCTATTACACTGTGCCATTACTGCAGCCAGCAGCAGGAACTCTCCATACCACAGTAGAATCATGATAAGAGCAAAAGGGAGGCCGTGTACATGGATTAAAGCTGAGCAAAATGCTGCCTACAGTTTTTCTCACATTTCTTTTTTGGCAAACACCCCGCCCGCCTTTTCAATTACTTTTTAAAAAATTGCTCCTTGCCAAAATGAACACATAAAGCTACTTTATAGTGAACCAGACCCATATTATCTAATTTTCTTGGTCCTCACACACCCTCAGTGATGTCATCGCATGGCCAAATATGATCGGCCCATTCCTGTTACTATGAGGTCTCCCGGTTCGCAACATGATCCCTAATTGGGTTGAACCGCTCATCTGAAGAAACAACTAGGAAAAACAACAGTGCCAAACAGACTGATTAATAATGGATATGTGCACAATCTAAATACTTTTCTGCCAAAAATTATACCGCAACAGAATTCCAGTTATTCATATAATTTTTAACTACAAAGTCAAAGCTAGGTAAGACTTAGTACAGCTCTACCATAGACAGCGTCCTGGTTCTTGCTGAACTCATTTTCATATAATTTTCTCTTAAACCATAACATGCTGTAAATTTTATATCCATATTCCACAATTGTTCCCATGCTTCCATATCAATATTATGACCAATATCTACTGCCCAGTGTATCATTGAGGATTTCACTTGCTCATCCTTTGTCTCCCATTCCAATAATATTACAAGAGAAGGAGAAAAACTTTTATCTACCCACTTTTATCCACTTCTACCATGTCCCCTCTGATATGGAGGTGAATGGTTTGTCTGACCAGGGAGATGACCTTCAGCCTATGCTGGATGAGGTTCCATGAACCCTTAAAGATGAAATCTGCTGCTGGTTGTTGTTTAGTCGTTTAGTTGTGTCCGACTCTTCGTGACCCCATGGACCAAAGCACGCCAGGCACTCCTGTCTTCCACTGCCTCCCGCAGTTTGGTCAGACTCATGCTGGTAGCTTCTACAACACTGTCCAACCATCTCATCCTCTGTCGTCCCCTTGTGCCCTCCATCTTTCCCAACATCAGGGTCTTTTCCAGGGAGTCTTCTCTTCTCATGAGGTGGCCAAAGTATTGGAGTCTCAGCTTCAGGATCTGTCCTTCCAGTGAGCACTCAGGGCTGATTTCCTTAAGAATGGAGAGGTTTGATCTTCTTGCAGACCATGGGACTCTCAAGAGTCTCCTCCAGCACCATAATTCAAAAGCATCTGCTGCTGGAAGATGCTTTTAGATCTGGGGAGCAACTGCAATTCAGTGGCAGAGGATCTGCCTTGCATGCAGAAGGTCCCAGATTCAGTCTTTGGCATCACCAGGTAGGGCTGAGGAAAACGCCTGAGTGAAACCTTGGAGAGCTGATAAGAATCAGCTGGAAACCACCCAGAGTGTCTGGAGCAACCAAAAGTGGGGTAGTCTGGGAGTAGATCACAAGTCGCTTCTGCCAGTCTGTTTTAATTCTGCTTATGCATACCTAAGAGTACAGCCCTTCTGCTGCATTGTGAATGAAACTGAAATATATGCAAACAGATCTGGGGGTCTTTAATTGATTTACAAGAGTTAAAGGCAGCATGCATGAAATAACTTGGAAGTTTCAAAAAGGAAGATTTATTATCTGTGCAGATCTGCTGCCTGGGTTTGGGAAAATGGAACTAAAAATAGATTTCCATCTGAAGACTTCTGGAAAATTATTTATTGATCCTGTCTATGTGTGTTTTAAAAAACCAACAAAACCCTGAGAATGTCTAATGCTGATTTTTGGTGCAAGAAGGTCTAGGGTTCATTTTATCCGTGTTTGGTGACCAGTTCTCTCTTTAGAGATTGTAAAGCCCATTAAGGTTCTGTGAAATGATGCTGCGCTCGCCTACTTTCCTTATTCCAGCCAGTCATAAAATTATTACAGTCTATGAATCTCCATCCTTCATTAAACTGAGATACAAGCCTTTGCTCCAGAGAACTGATGCTTCCTTGTTTTGACTTCCTTCTGTGTGAGGAAAGCTGAAATCCAGCACTTCTACCCAGTTATGTGTCTACAGGTTTTTTATATATAAAAGCAGTTTATCTTGCCTTTTTGAAGGAGAAAAAAGGGTAAAAATTAAAGAATATTAAGTTCTTCATCTGGTTGGTCATGAAACTTCCCTTTATTCACACCACCATTTCAATGTGCAGTGGTACCTCGAGTTACATACGCTTCAAGTTACAGACTCCGCTAACCCAGAAATAGTGCTTCAGGTTAAGCACTTTGCTTCAGGATGAGAACAGAAATCGTGCTCCGGCAGTGCAGCAGCAGCAGGAGGCCCCATTAGCTAAAGTGGTGCTTCAGGTTAAGAACAGTTTCAGGTTAAGTACGGACCTCCAGAACGAATTAAGTACTTAACCCGAGGTACCACTGTATAGAGCTATATGGAAGAGACATAGCTCAGTTGCAGAGCATCAGGGCTCAATCCGCATTATCTTCAGGTAAGGCCGGTGAAACCTTTGTTCCTATGCCCAAACTGACATAGGGCTGAAACACTGGAAATATATAGCTTCGTTTCAGTTTATTGGGCCAGTTGAGAATAGGTCACTGGGAGTCAGCAGAGGCGCTCAGTGTCTCTCATGGAGGATTGGCATCAAAACTGGTTCACTCAGTTGCACTTCCCAGCCAATCCGTGAATTCCTTAGAAATCTTCATTTCTCCAAATTTTGCAGAGAGGTGCATAGACTTCCTGACTCAGTGGAACTTTACAGAAGCAGGGCTTCCACACTGACCCATTCATTTTTAACATAGGGTCAGCTCAGCTTATGCAGACTGGCTGTGGGCTGAAGTGGAAAATAAGGAAGACGTCTTGCACAGTCCTTCTGTATGTGCATAAGTGCTCTTGTCACAAGGATGAGCGTTGCTTGCCATTTCAGCCCTGCTTCTCCAGGAGCGCTTCGTGATTTCCCGTATTTTTCCTCAGTGAAAGAAAAACGCTGAATCCTGCAGGTGAATGGGTGGGCTTGCCCATGTGTGGGGATGGATGCACAGTGTGAAATGCATTTGGAAACGATTCCAGACTTTGGAAATCACCCCAGGAAGCAAATAAATACACACACTCACTTTTGACCTGCAGTATGTGTGCATTGCCTCTAGCAAACTTTGCAGAAACTGTCGGCAACGCTTTCATTCAAACCTGGCAAAAGGTGAAGCGTTGCATGCTAAAAGCAAGAACTGTTACTGTTTCAGGGCTGTCACAGATATTTGCTCATTTCAGGTTTAGGGTTGAAAACTAGGTGGTTTATTTGGTTTTTTTGCATTCTCTCTTTTTCTTTAGTGTGCCCCTCTGCAGTCATAGATCTTAAGGAAGCAGCATACTTTGTTTTTAGGTGATGCACACATCCTATTTTCTCTTCCAAAGAAGAAGGTTGCCTCTTCTAGGCACATGCTTGCTATCTGCAAGTTGTCTTAGGACTTTTATTTGAACTAATAATTAAAAAAATTCTTTTAAAAAAATATGCAGCCCAATAACAGGGAACAACTTATCGTTAAAGGAGGGGAGGCAATCAATCTAACTGATGAGCTCTGATTAATTAATTAATTTGTATACCACTTTATATTCCTAGATTTTTCAGAACAGACCCCGTGGAAGATGGTACCTGCACGAATCCCTCACTGGTAGAACACAGTGTCTGGCTGGTTTTATAAGGGGTGAGACAATCTTTCAGGCATCAGAACCAGCACTTTGAACTCAGCCTGGGAGTTCAGTCTCCCTTAAAGAACAATGATGCCCCAAGAACAACTTTTTTAAAGGACAAATACCAATGGCTAACCTACACACCATTTGACTGAACACCACAAGCCATATTCCACTAAACAGTTGTGGTAGTGGAACAAGTCCCCCCTATGTGCCTCACATCCTCTCTTAGCTCTAATGAGTCAGGAGAACAGCACAGAAGAAGAAGAAGAAGAAGAAGAAGAAGAAGAAGAAGAAGAAGAGGAGGAGGAGTTTGGATTTGATATCCCGCTTTATCACTACCCTAAGGAGTCTCAAAGTGGCTAACAATCTCCTTTCCCTTCCTCCCCCACAACAAACACTCTGTGAGGTGAGTGAGGCTGAGAGACTTCAAAGAAGTGTGACTAGCCCAAGGTCACCCAGCAGCTGCATGTGGAAGAGCGGAGACGCGAACCCGGTTCACCAGGTTATGAGTCTACCGCTCTTAACCACTACACCACACTGGCTCTCACAGGAGAAGGAAAGGGGAGATCATTATCTCCGGTGAGCATAAACTTATTCCAAAGGCCATTGGACTCTGATGGAGCTACAGGATTTTGTGAACCTTTGGCTGACTTTCAGTGGTGCTCTTGTGGGCAGAGCTGGCCAGGGGAAAGCCACCCATTGCCAAGATCTGAGTTGTGTGATGATCTTTTGGTGTGCTATCATGGCTTCCCCCAAAGAATCATGGAAACTGTAGTTTATCTCTAACATAGCTACAGTTCCCAGCATCCTTAATGAACTACAGTCCCCAAGATTCTTTGGGGGAAGGTATGTCCTTTAAATGTATGGTGTGGATGAAACATAGCTGAACTTAGATCCCATCAAGTCCATGGGACAAGTTAATCTCCATTTCACTTAAGTATCATTCATAGAATCATAGGATTGTAGAGTTGGAAGGTACCCCAAGGGTCATCTAGTCCAACTCTCTGCAATGCAGGAAATCTCAACATGGGGTCCCCCATCCAATTTGAAGTCATGCTGACTCCTGCTTAGCTTTGCAAATGTGCTAGCTGTTTTATTGCTGCACCACAATGAGCTTAAGTTTGGATCCACCTCGATTTAGGTCAGCCTTCCCTCCGATGCCCTCCAAATGTGTTTTCGTTTGTGCTTTTTTAAAACTACAAATCCCATCATTACCCACCACTGGTGAGGCTAATAGGAGTTTCTGTCCAAAAGATCTGTAGGATGGCAGGCTAGGGGAGACCGCTATATGTTGCAGTCCTGGGAAAATGTATATGTGCTTAACATCTTCACTTTCTTTAAAAAAATGGAAATGGCAAACTGTTTATAACATTTGGATCTCTCCTATTCATTTTTTCACAGGGGTGAGGGGAGAAAGCCTGTTTAACTCCCGCTTCAGCACAGTATTAGAGGGAAGGAGAATGAATTATTGAATGAGCGGTCTCGAAATGTTCCCTGAGGCTTGTGTCAACTCTCATTGAACAAGCACTTCCTAAGTGCTGAGTGCCTTCTGTTTCCAGATAATCTGCTTGAAAGCCTTAAAATAAAGCATTTATGGGGCAAATTCCTTAGGTCCCTCTGTTTTGAACACAAACGTTCAGGTGCCTCCAAGGGTGGGGGTAGGTGGGTGGCTGGGGGGTGTATTTCCATTTTTCACAAGTGCTGCAAGGCTCTCCTCCGTCTGTTTTTAAGAATGTGGCAAGAGCCTGTTAGATGAGGCACTGGCCCATCTGGTCCAGCATCCTGTTCTCACAATTGCTAAGCAGATGCCCATGGGACACATTGGTGGAGGAAGAGGAGTGCAGGGGGAGCACACTGCCCCAGCAGCACAATCCCAGTAGGGTGCCATCGCGGCTGCCCTCCCCCTGAGCTGGGCTCCCCGCCCCTGCAGGCGGAGTGCCCCGCCCCAGGATGTGCACCCCGCTCCTGGGACATGTGTCAGCCCCCCCGCCTGCTCTCCGCCCCCCCCCCCCGTTCCGGAGTATGAAGCTCCGCCACTGGTGGGAAGCCCACGAGCATTCTGGGTGCTGTGGTTTGTTAAGGGTGCTGGGAATGATTAGGAGGCCCCTCTTCCCCTCACAAAGCCACAGTTCTCAGAGCACCTTAACAAGCAATTCATAGGAAGCTCTGGGAACTGTAGCTCTGTGAGAGGAATAAAGGTAAAGGGACCCCTGACCATTAGATCCACTCACAGATGACTCTGGGGTTGCAGCGCTCATCTCGCTTTACTGGCCGAGGGAGCCGGCCTACAGCTTCCGGGTCATGTGGCCAGCATGACTAAGCTGCTTCTGGTGAACCAGAGCAGCACACGGAAACGCTGTTTACCTTCCCGCCGGAGTGGTACCTATTTATCTACTTGCACTTTGACATGCTTTCGAACTGCTAGGTTGGCAGGAGCAGGGACCGAGCAACGGGAGCTCACCCCGTCATGGGGATTCGAACCGCCGACCTTCTGATCGGCAAGCCCTAGGCTCTGTGGCTTAACCCACAGCGCCACCCTCATCCCTCCTGAGAGGAATAGGAGTCTCCTAAAAAAAACCCCAGCACCCTTAAGAAACTACACTTCCCATGATGCTTTGGGGGAGCCACATCTGTTTAAAGTGGTGTCATAGTGCTGTCAATGTATGGTATGAATGAGGTCTTACGTTTATGGTCACAGTGTGCTTATCGTCTCTTTATGGATTCTGGTCTTGCATTTTCGGCAAAGTCTTGTTAGACACCACCCGATGAAGGGCAAGGAAAGGTGTTCTTTGCCTTGGTCAGATTGGTAATATTTATGCCTGCAAATCCCTGAAGGTGAATATAAATTTAATAGGAATGCAAGACGTGTCATCCTCATTCATCAAGGCAGGGGACAAAACTGCAGTACAGCCAATAAATATTTTTTACATAAATAGAATAATAAATCCAGTCATATACAATCTAATCTGTTGTTCTATATATATCTATCTATTCTGCTGCCTCTCTTATTTTTGCTATGGTCCATCAGGTAGCAAAGGCATCCAAAATAAATTGTTTAAAAAGAGCTATTTGGTTTGATTTATGGGCTGGATCCATAGTGGGAGCTGGAGAAATTAATTGGAAATATTTGTTTTATATTTCACATTTCAGGCGGGGATGAAGGGAGACTTTGCACAGGCCGATTAAAAACAACAAAAGTTGCATGTTGTAACTCTTGCATGTGTAGACATTTCAAATCAGCCTAATGGCGAAGCTGAGAATGAATAATCCACAGCTATTTACCAAAGTCACTTGGCACAATCCTGGACGATAAGCCAGATCACTAAAATCCCATTAGAAACAGAATTCAGGCATATGGTTAAGTTCTTAAATCCATCAATGTCAATGAGATTCAAGTGTATCTGACTTCTCCAGGACTGTATTTTTGTACCTGCTAAGTAGACCAGCACCTTGAAAACCCAGGGACCATAAAGTTATGCATGATGTGGATGGAGATAAATTTCTCCACACTCTCCTAGTATTAGAACTTGAATTCACCCAATCACCACCACCACCTTTTATCTATTAATAGCAAATGCAGTTCTCTTAGTGCCACCCCTTTGTAGCCCATCTGTGAACAGACTTGGGGGAACCCCAAGGTTTTCAGAAACAGAAAATCTATAGGTGATGCCCTCCGTACAAAAGCCTGCTGAAGACTGAACATGCTCAGTAATAACTGAATGCTGTGTGTTGAGGGAAGGGGAAGAAAATCTCCCGGAATGGAATGGAGCTGCCCTGGTGCTAGGAAAGCTCTTTCTCTAGGCCTGTTCTTTGCTTCCTACTTCTTCACCTGTTCTCAGTTGTGTATTGAAATATATATAGAAAGGCAGTATACAAATTAAGAGTGAAATGAAAAATGAAATATTACTTGAAGCACCGTACCAGGAAAGAAGGCCTTTATTGCCAGCAACTTTCTTTTTTTAATCTAGAAGGTGCAGGTTGGGATTGTTGTCCCTTCGATGTAGAAAGGAGGGAGCAATTTTACAAAACATTGCCCCTTCAACACGCAGACAACTTAAAATTACGAAAATAAGGTTTGTCTTACAAATATACATCTCAAGTATCAGAAGCCATGTAATCCATAACTCGTCCGACTTCATGAGCACCCCATTCTTTTTTTGTCCTAATAACGTCTCAGGTTGAGCCTCTGACCTTAAATGACCATTAATGCAGCATAATATATAGCTTTGATCTTGAAATACTCCTGGCATTGTCTCTGCTTGCTCCAGTGATCAAGTCCGCCTTTCTCTTTCAGCCTGTCTATTAAGTCCTGCAGCCTGGTTTTATTGAGGCATGAAAATCCAACACCTTAAACTCCACGTAAAAAAATAGCCTCTCACATGCACACGCTCACACAGCTATAAAAGCACGGGCCATTGGCAGCCTAGCTAATCTTTGAACAGTAAATATGGCTTTAAAAAAAGAGGAGAGAGAAAGGAATGCTTTCTCAGAAAAACCAAAGGGCTTTTCTTCTTGGCAGTGTGATGTCAACACTCTGTCAGTTACCACCTCCAGGATGTAATTACAGTGAGTACTAAATGATTTTGAACTTCTGGTGATGGGCTGCCTGGTGAGCATGAGAAGCCAAGCGTTTTTTAAAAAATGTAAAAGCAATTGTCATATTCCGAAATTTATTAATACTGCCTTGCTGCTTAATTTTTCAACATGGTACAGTAATGGATTCTTCAATTCAGCAAATAATAATAATATTATTATAAATGGTGAGGGGTCTTAGGGAGGGCTGTGCACTGGATCCAGCCGCCTCTTGAGCCAAATCGGGCAGATTCAGAGGGTCCCAGGCATCCGATGAGTTGGGTTTGGATAGCCACAAGTAGGTCAGGTTTGATGGCCAGAAGGGATCTATAGCTGTCAGGTGGATAAGGCAGCAGGCAGGAGGGAGAGGCAGCTGTCAGGTGGAAAACCCTGCAAAAAGGCTGAGACCTATCCTGATCTCCAGCTGCATTTCTGAGATGAGGTAGGAGCCCCACCTGACTCCCATCCCTGGCTGGTGCAGGGCACTCCTTTGCAAGAAGCTCCCCCCCCTCTGCTGACCAGCTTGGTCAGGAGTAGTGATGAGGAAGGAGACACAAGTCTAATTGAAAATGAAGAACCCCTAGTTAAACATTAGCCCTCCCCCCCAAATTACTTTGGGACTGGATCATGGGTGAGGTGTGTGGTTGGCCCAGGGTGGGTCATCTTGATTCTGAACCCCTGAATTGAGGCCATAGGGTGAATGGGGTGTGTGCTGTGTTCTAGAAGAAGAAGAAGACGAAGACGAAGAAGAAGAAGAAGGAGGAGGAGGAGTAGTAGTTTGGATTTGATATCCCACTTTATCACTACCCGAAGGAGTCTCAAAGCGGCTCACATTCTCCTTTCCCTTCCTCCCCCACAACAAACACTCTGTGAGGTGAGTGGGGCTGAGAGACTTCAAAGAAGTGTGACTGGCCCAAGGTCACCCAGCAGCTGCATGTGGAGGAGCAGGGACCGAACCCGGTTCACCAGATTATGAGTCTATCACTCTTAACCACTACACCACACTGGCTCTCAGGGCAGGGGTGGGGTAGGGAAGCTCAGACCTGGGGTCCAAATTCTTCTCTGTCTGGCCCTCTGGATTGTACCCACTCCACATACCCTCCCCAGCCGTATCCCCTCTCCCAAGGTCATGCCCCCCATCAGCCTTGCTTCTCGCCTCCTTGAGTGCTTTTGCCTGGCTGGAACGTGTCCTCGAACTCTGACCATGTCTCTTGCTTTCCTGGTGGGAGGACACAGAAATGCAATATTTACTTCTGTGGCTCCGCCCGCTTTGGCTTCTGGTTCCACCCACCACTGCCAGGAATGTTGGCAAGAAGGGAATGTGCCCCTTGGACTGCAAAAGGTTCCATACCTCTGTTCAAGGGACAGCTTTAACCCCCTTTGCATGACAGAGCCCTGGAGACCTTGAGAGCCTTTGTAGTACTTGCTGTAATGACCAAAAAGAGTGTAAGTGAAGTCCAAAGGGCTTGTAGCAGCTGCCAGAGCTAGATCTGTGACCCCCTGGGTTTATGTGCAGTTTCCCTATGCAGTTGTTCTACTTGGACTACTCTGTGGGCAATGAAAGATTCCCAAGTCCTAGAGTTGCTCCACCTGCCAAGCTGGCCATTGGTTTTATTCAGTGAAGAAGGGCCATAGCTCTATAGTTTAGCATCCACCTTGAATGTGGAAGGTCCCAGATTCTGTCCCCTGAATCTCCAAGTCGGTCCCCTGGAGAGTCACTGCCAGTCAGTGTAGACAATACTGAGTTAGATTGACCAATGGTCTGTCTCAGTGTGTGACAGTTTCCTATGCTTCCTAAGTCAATGAAGACCTCCTGTTCAGGCTGATAGTTTGTGTGGTTGGTGATGTTCTTTCCTGGCTCTTGTCTTGTTCTGTGGTTTGACTCCCTTGACTTCTCCTTGACTCCTTGCCAGTGGCTCAGTTTTGACAAAGGCTGAAGATCCCCCAAAGACAACTTGGGCAGCTTTCCAAGGCATGCTTCAACCCTCCCTCCCTCCCCCTATTTCAATTCACTTCAGTTAGAAATTCTGCTTTCACTGTCTGCTCCAGTTGCAAATGGCACACCAAGCACCCCGCTTCTGCAGCCAGTGGGGCTGTGTGTGCACCCACAGCCATTAAAGGCCCTTAAAATTATTTGTGTGTTGAGGGCTGTGACCCACATCCAGTGTTATTTTAGGTGAGCTGCAGAAAACCTGTGGCTCTCCAAATATTGCTGGTGGACAACTTCCATGATCCCTAAGCATTGACCATTCCTGGCTGGAGCTGAGGAGTTGGACATCTGCTTGAGGTCTACAGGTACTCAATGCCTGCTTTAGCTCAAGCCATTATGACAGACGCACAGATAGCCAACTCTTTCTCTTTTTTTGCAAGCATGCTCATTACTGCTCCTTGGCAAGATGTGCTATTATTACCGGTTTCACTGGAAGAATATTTGGGTTGGTGCTATGTCAGAGCAAATAAAGGGGCACCAGGAATCATTGCACAATGTGCAGGAACTGGGTGTTGGTTGCTGTTGTTGTTTTCCTCTTGGTGGCCCTTGGTTTTCATGCCAGGGGCTTCCAGGAAAATTCAGTGCTGGACTTAAACTCTCTTGACCTGAGCAAGCCAGAACATGTAGCATGGGAGTGGAGTTTGGATTGTGCCTTTGTAGTTAACTGCTTTGTCATCAGCATTTCCAAATTTGTCAATCAGAGTTCCATGGAGAGTTCTTTAGAAACTCAAACAGAAAACTTACTCATGTTCAGCAGGAAGTTATGGGGAGGAGGGGAGAGCAAGACAAACAGGCATGCTATATCCTGACTTTCCACATCATCATGATAAGGGGAGATTATATGAAAACCGTTATAGGGATGAAAAAATCTGTCAATTCCAGTTTCTCATCTTTCCACTCCTAAACTCAGCTCCACATTTCAGTATCAGTTTGTGGATTTTTTTGGGCAGCATTTTAGTGCAAATTTCTTCAGTTATACACATCAGACCTACACTGGCTCCCAGTACGTTTCTGAGCACAATTCAAAGTGTTGGTGCTGACCTTTAAAGCCCTAAATGGCCTCAGTCCAGTATACCTGAAGGAGCGTCTCCACCCCCATCATTCAACCCGGATGCTGAGGTCCAGCGCTGAGGGCCTTCTGGTGGTTTCCTCACTACGAGAAGCCAAGTTACAGGGAACCAGGCAGAGGGCCTTCTCGGTAGTGGCACCCACCCTGTGGAACGCCCTCCCATCAGATGTCAAAGAGAAAAATAACTACCAAACTTTTAGAAGACATCTGAAGGCAGCCCTGCTTAGGGAAGTTTTTAATGTTTAATAGGTTATTGTATTTTAGTGTTTTGTTGGAAGCTGCCCAGAGTGGCTGGGGGAACCCAGCCAGATGGGCGGGGTATAAATAATATATCATCATCATCATCATCATCATTATATATAATTTTGCCCAATAATGCATGTTTTTGCAACACAACGCATTTTAATGCATGGTTGTGTGCTATTTTCATGAATATATGCATTTTAATGCATGTTTTGCCCTAGTGTGTGCATTTTTGAATACATTACTTGACTGTGGGAAAAGTTTGAGGACTGTGGGCTTAAGGCAGCTCCAATGAGCTTCTTGGCAGAACATGGATTTGACCCCTGGTCTGTTCTGTCCCAGATCCAATTCTCCATCCATACAATCGCACTGTGGAATACTGGATAAAATGTATGTTTCATTTCTGTGACTGTATCTTGGGCCCAACCACCTTACAGTTTTATATAAGAACAGACCTCCTCCCACATCCAATTATTTTGTTAATCTTTTGATCTTTATGGGCCTGGCTCATGATTTTTCAATATTTACAGCCAGGAACGCTGCACGACATGCCAAGGGAACAATGCCCCGGAAGACGATAGCCTGATTGTGGGGGGCCGGCATTCAAAACAAAATATTATTTAATTAAGTTCTTGTGCTGGGGAGCCGTTAGTCTTCTTAAAATAGACTGCAATGAAGCAGAAACCCTATCGGGTAACTAAAGAAATGTTGTAGCTCATAGGCATTGTTATTATTCTTTTTATTTCAAATAGAGGAGATAAATGAAAAAGCTTTTCTCAGCATGTTTGCAATTAATCTGCATTTAAAAAATAAAAGTGTTCTTTCTGTGCTTTGATCGGATAAAAAGAAGCCTTTTTCTCATTCCTTCGAGAAAATAATTTTTTCACCCCACCATGTTTTTGCTGGGAGATTGCCAAGATAAGGCAGAGGTTCGAGTGAGCTTGTTTCCACCCCTAAAGCAACAGAGAAGCAATGCTGAACCTTGTTACAATTAGTTTCCCTTCCAGTAGCTTTAGTTAAGAGGGTGAAAGGAAATGGGAAAGAATGACGGGGTTTAACGTGCCTGAATTTCAACAATAGCTCAGGCGATCTGAGAAATCTCCATGCTGCCCTGTTTTATTATTATACAGTGGTACCTAGGTTTACGAACTTCATGCATTCCGGAAGTCCGTTCTTAAACCAAAACCATTCTTAAACCAAGGCATGCTTTCCTTAATGAGGCCTCCTGCTGCCGGTGCCCTTCCACCATTCAGATTCCATTCTTAGACCAAGGTAAAGTTCGCAAACTGGGACACTACTTCCGGTTTTGCGGAGTTCGTAAACCGAATAGTTCATAAACAAGGCTGTTCTTAAACCGAGGTAAAAAGGTAAAGGGACCCCTGACTGTTAGGTCCAGTCGTGGACAACTCTGGGGTTGCGGTGCTCATCTCGCTCTATAGGCCAAGGGAGCTGGCGTACAGCTTCCGGGTCATGTGGCCAGCATGACTAAGCCGCTTCTGGCGAACCAGAGCAGCGCACGGAAACACCGTTTACCTTCTTGCCAGAGTGGTACTTATTTATCTACTTGCACTTCGTGCTTTTGAACTGCTAGGTACCACTGTATATTAAATTTGGCAGTTGCCGTATCTTGTCCAGGGCAACCCAAAGCAACTTACAACCAACAAAACAGACAATAAACTCCACATAAATACATTCAAACCAAGAGGCAAAAGAAGTACTGCACATTAAAAACATCCTACCCACTTCTAAACGGCAACAGATAGTTAGAGGCCAAATAACTGGCTATAGAGGAAAGTTTTTGCCTGGCGCCTGGCACCTGAAGATATATAATGCTGGTGCCATGATGGGGTTTAACTGATTGTGATGTTCACACATCACACAGCTTCATGCCCTGCCTTTCCCACTGAATTGACACTGAATTTCTTCCTGCGAATTCACCTAGAAGGGGGATGGTTTTTTTGCTAAAGACTCCACCAAGGCCTATATACATTCATGTACGTGTCTGGCCCACTGGCTTATTTCTGCAGAAACTCACACATGTTGATTAGGTGTGTATGTGTAGCTGGCTGCCTTTAAGGATATTGGAGAATTCTAACGGAAACAAAAACGGGAGCAGAAATTGCTGATATTTGTCCTTTGTCCCATGTCCAGGACAGAAATCAATCAATCAATCAATCAATCAATCAATCAATCAATCAGTATTCACTGCTGTTGTTGCTTTCCATGTGCAATTGATATTTAATTGATTACACCCCCCCATTTGCTTTGTTTTCTTTGCAATGAAACGAACGGGGTGGTGGTGGAATGATGTGACGTCAGTGTAATTTACGTATGTAATTTCACCACAATGAACAGTGAGATTGATAACATAGTCTTTGGTGGAAGATGAACTGCAGCAGAGCAGAAACGATGCTGCCTGCAACAAATACAGGGTGGAACAAGAAATGATGCCTTCCAACATCCCAAGCTGCCGTGATGCATCCTCCTGCCTCTGTGTGCTAATTCCTAGCTCATGGAGAACCAGTTCTGGAGGCTACAGCACCATGTATGGGATATGGCTTTGGGTACCCCATTGTTGTTGTTGCTGTTTAGTCGTGTCTGACTCTTCGTGACCCCATGGACCAGAGCACGCCAGGCACTTCTGTCTTCCACTGCCTCCTGCAATTTGGTCAAACTCATGCTGGTAGCTTTGAGAACACTATCCAACCATCTCGTCCTCTGTCATCCCCTTCTCCTTGTGCCCTCCATCTTTCCCAACATCAGGGTCTTTTCCATGGAGTCTTCTCTTCTCATGAGGTGGCCAAAGTATTGGAGCCTCAGCTTCACGATCTGTCCTTCCAGTGAGCACTCAGGGCTGATTTCCTTCAGAATGGAGAGGTTTGATCTTCTTGCAGTCCATGGGACTCTCAAGAGTCTCCTCCAGCACCATACGCCTTCCGACCTGAGGGGCTCATCTTCCAGCATCATAACTTTTATATGCCTGTTGTCTTTGTCCATGTACATTTATTGGCAGGGATACTGGAGTGGCTTGCTGGTTCCTCCTCCAGGTGGATCACATTTGGTCAAAACTCTCCACTATGACCTGTTCATCTTGGGTGCCCTGCACGGCATAGTTCATAGCTTCTCTGAGTTATTCAAGCCCCTTCGCCATGCCATGAAGGGGGGGTACCCCATTGCAAGTGTGCAAATGTTTGCAGTGGCTTGCCAAACATCACCAGGTAGCTGCACCGTGGCATCTCCCCACCAGATGGGCCCAATTCTTCTTCTTGTTGTTGTTTAGTCATTTAGTCTTGTCTGACTCTTCATGACCCCATGGACCAGAGCACGCCAGGCCCAATTCTACCATTCTGCAATTTCACTTTGACTGCCTTCTTGATTGGGCAATTGTGTTGAAGCATGCTTGGGGTTAGCTAATCCATAAACATGATCTTGAGGGTATGCAGCCAGATTCTTTCCTTGGCATGGGAAAACGTACAAAAAAAAGAGCGCTTTTGATTTTCTCTGCTTCGGAGAAGATTAAGTCAGCTCTTCCCACTTCTTCTGGAAAGCACAGGATAGTAGACCAGCTGTCTTCTTGGCAAGGGCTGAGTGAGAAGTCCCTCCTTCCTTGATTGGAGATGATTAGACGCTATAATGAATCCTTGTCACATGACAGAAAAGCAATGAACAACCAAACCCTGACAGTGCCAGATATGTCAAATGCAAGGCTGACCAGCTCATTCCTCTCTGGCACTCATCTAAGAGGAAGCTTCTAAGAGGAAACTTCATTCTTGTTCATTGTTTTTTACAAACTTGTATGTGTACAGAATGCTGTAGTTCTGGTTCTGTTACGTCAGAGGTTGCCAATGTTTTTAGGCCTTTCATTTGGATTTTTCTGTGAGGGCCACGGGGGGCATTCTGCCGGTCACTTCTTTCAGCCCCTCCTATGGCTCAGCCCCTCTGCCAGTGAAGCAGAAAAAGTGAAAGTGCGGGCACAGATACTTTCCTTTTCCAAAGGATTTGGGTAACAGCTAGACACAGTAGAATTAAACTGAGCCTTGAAAAGCACATAGAGAAGAAGGAGGAAGTGTGAAAGAGGGCCAGTCTTTCAACTTCCTCCTTCAGCTCTATGGATTTTTCAGTGGTAATCCGCCACACCACCTCATGACCAAGAAGAGCAGTGAAGGGGCTCTGAAGTTTCATGGGCACCAGGGGAAGGCTTCATGGTGCTGTTGTGCCCACGGGCACCACGTTGGCAACACCTGCTTTATGCAATGCAGTTTTAAAAGTGTTGGCTTTGGCCCAGATTTCAGTGTTAGCCAAGAAACTGAAGCATCAGCCTTCTGCAAACCATTAACTGCTTACCTAATCTATAACATGGGTATGTGTTCTACTAAATGGAGGACAGTCCTCTCTCTGAAGGCCTATCAGAAGCCTGTTTAGAGGACTGTCTGGTCCAAGGCTGGTTTCAAGACAAAGTGCCCTGAGAAGGGAGGAGAGCAGGAGGATCCTTGCAACTGCCCATCAACAGTTGGCACCTTGATAGCAGGAACAAGGGTCAGCTGCCCCAGTTCACCCCCCCCACTACAATGTGATGTACAGTGGTACCTCGGGTTAAGTACTTAATTCGTTCTGGAGGTCCGTTCTTAACCTGAAACTGCTCTTAACCTGAAGCACCACTTTAGTTAATGGGGCCTCCTGCTGCCACCGTGCCGCCGGAGCATGATTTCTGTTCTCATTCTGAAGCAAAGTTCTTAACCCGAGGTACTATTTCTGGGTTAGCGGAGTCTGTAACCTGAAGCATCTGTAACCCGAGGTACGACTGTATTGTCTTTCTATTTAAACTATAGCATTTGTTTTTAAAATTGCATCCACATCTGTGCCCTCTCTTTTGTCCTCTTTTTGGGAGATGTGTAAATGACCATGCTGCCACCCTACCTTGCAGGGCTCTTTGGGGGATAAATGAGTTGGGTATGTAATAAACTTCCTGCACCGACAATGGCAAACGAACCGAATGATGATGACAGTGATGCACACAATCTAGCTAAAATTAAGCATTTTTGGATCCCATTGATTTTAATATTCATTTCTAAAAATTGAAGGCATCCTTTGAGGCAATATAATAAGAATAAGAATTTATATCCCGACCTATACCCACAGGTCTCAGGGCGGTTCATCTCTAAGGATAGTTAAATAAGGTTTCTCTCCTTCATCCTCATATTTGGTCAAAACAGCTGAGTGATTGTGGACTCAGCAAATATAACATTTTAAGTGCATTATACAAATGTGACGTTAGATGGCGCTGGTGAGCTAATGGCAAATTCCATATATATATTTTAAAAAATTAAAAAAAAACATTTTCACAGCGTTTTTTTATATGCATGTAGATTCAGCCTGTGTCTGCTTGCATCCTTTGCTCATTCCTACCTTGTCCAGCCTCACCTCTCTTTCAGTTATTTCCTCCCCCCCCCAGCCATATCATAAAATGGAGCAGACCAATATCAATGGCTATTAGGCTGTTTTGCTAAGCCAGACAGCTTACCCTCTCTGTGGCTTTTCCAAGTCATGGAAGTGCTACAGTTCTTGGGGGTTAAGGGCTTACCCAGAAGTACAAATTCTGAATGATAAATATCTTTGTAGTTGTCCTGACAAGCCACCCGCACAGCAGTTGGAAATCCAGAGTTCAAGGTGGGGTTTCATGTGTTGATCCCTGCACTTCCCTCGTCTCCATTAGTGTCCCACAAACTGAGGTTGCTGGTTGTTGTGGATTAAACCATGAATCTGTTTAGCTGCAGCTGCCTGCCATTTCGCAGTCCTCAGTGCCTGCAATGTAGTTCCCTTATCTTGAGAGCTAATATACTGAAGTGTCGAAAGATGTGAACTCTGAGACAGGAGATCCCTAATTAAAATCTCACTTCAACCTCAAACCCAGGAACGGTCCAGTTCTATACATTTCTACTCAGAAGTAAGACCCATTGAAATGACTTATTGAAATCAGTGATGATGATGATAATGATGATTTGTTTTTTGTACCCTGCCCATCCTACTGAGTTTCCCCAGCCACTCTGGACGGCTTCCAACAGAATATACAAAAACACAACAGATCACCACACACTGAAGGTTTCCCAATACAGGGCTGCCTTTGGATGTCTACGGAAATTCGTCAGATTGTTTATCTCTTCGACACCTGATGGGAGGGTGTTCCACAGGGTCGGTGCCACTACCAAGAAGGCCCTCTGCGTGGTTCCCTGTAACCTCACTTCTTGCAATGAGGAAACTGCCAGAAGGCCCTCAGAGCTGGATCTCAGTGTCTGGGTTCCTTCAGGTAAACAGTGAAAATTACTCCCAGGTAATTGTGTATATGAATACAGCTTAAATGGTCTTACCAAACCCAGCATTCTCTCAGCTAGACTCTCTTGCAAGTATATAATCAGGGCTGGCTCTGCCATTGAGTAGAGTGAAGCTGCACCCCAAAATGGCTGCCATGCTGTCATGAAAAATAGAAGAGGGTAATATGGCATCTAGTAAGATGGCGTCCCAGATTTTGGCTTCAAAGTGTTGAAGGGTATGCCGCGGGCAGCAAAAAAAGAAGTCCTTGTATTGCGTTCTGTTGAGTGTCGTCACAAAAATGCCATAATAACGACAACAATACACTCAGAATGTCCTTTCTGTTGTACTCCGCCACATTTCTTTTCCGAGCAATGCCTTTCTGCCTTTGTTGCGGTATTTTTTTCCCTGAGAACAGGCACGGGCCTTGAAGCATGAAACTCTTGTAATCAAGTGAAAACACAGACAGGCTTGGAGCAGGAGAAGCCCTGTTTGCGGTCCAGCTTCTTAAATGAAAGGCCTTGTTCCACGTGGGCCTTGTTGAGGTTCATCAACAGAAGAAGCAGGCAGGCAGGTGGTGCCAGCTGGTCCCGCAACCCCCAGTGGGGGCTGGTGGCTGCATTTGTGTTTCGCTACGATACGAGGACTCGTCTGTGTTTCTGGGCAAGAAACAAAAGCTGGGCACAGGTGATAGACTAATTCAAAGGAGGGCGGGAGCACAAAGCAAAAACAGCACGTTACATCGGAGGCCAAGGCAAGGAACTTGTTTCACCGCATTGCCCGGCACTCGCTCTGGCGGGTGGTCCCATTCATGGCGGCAACAGCACCGCTTACCGGCATGATTGCTTTCCACTGTCAAAGGAGGGATCGTGGTCTGGAAAGCAGCAGGACACCCCTCTCTCAGAAAAATGGGCTCGTTCCCTCTGCCTCCACAATGTAAACGTTTCAGGCTGACAAGCGGCAGACATGCTGCTCTTTTCATCTTGGCACGCAGGGAAGGAGAACGTCTTTAGTAAAGCATTGGGGTGGGGCGGGGGGTAAGCATGGGGGTGTTTGCTGCAGACTGAGCAGCTGCCCTGTCAAAGGAAGGAAAAGGAGAATAGGGGGTTAGGGATGCCGCAAGTACTCATGTAGGTCAGTCATGATGATTCTGCCCTTGTGCAGAGGGAAGACTCCTGAATTTGCAGGGAGTGGTGCACAGCCTGTTCAGGATATTGGGACTACACAGACCTCTGACCTGACCCAACAGGGTTCTTCTCTCCTTATGTTGGAACCTGCAGCCTTCTGCATGCCAGGCATGTGCCCTACCACTGTCCTCCCTCAAGGTCAAAGGGAAGCAGAAGGACTGGCTCCTGCCATTTGCCATGTTCTCTCCTTGTCTATTTCAAATTACTTGCTTGCAGGGATCCCTCAGATTGGAGGAGGCAAGCTTTTCTCCCTGCCCCTAGAGTGGGCGTCTTCCCTCTGAGACCTACCCCAAGATGTCTCTTGCCCCTCCTGCAGCCTGTGATGAAGAGAGTTTGGCCACACATCTGCATCCTATTGGAGTTCTGTGCAAGTTCAGGGAGTGACAGGATTCTCCTCCCCCACTTTTGAGTGGATTCCACTGACTTGGAAAGGGCCATCGCTCAGTGGTAGAGCCAGTGTGGTGTAGTGGTTAGAAGCAGTGGACTCGTAATCTGGTGAACCGGGTTCGCGTCTCCGCTCCTCCACATGCAGCTGCTGGGTGACCTTGGGCCAGTCACACTTCTTTGAAGTCTCTCAGCCCCACTCACCTCACAGAGTGTGTGTTGTGGGGGAGGAAGGGAAAGGAGAATGTTAGCCGCTTTGAGACTCCTTAAAAGTAAAGGTAAAGGGACCCCTGAGCACTAGGTCCAGTCATGGACGATTCTGGGGTTGTGGCGCTCATCTTGCTTTACTGGCCGAGGGAGCCGGCGTACAGCTTCCGGGTCATGTGGCCAGCATGACTTAGCTGCTTCTGGCGAAGCAGAGCAACACACGGAAATGCCGTTTACCTTCCCGCCAGAGCAGTACCTATTTATCTACTTGCACTTCGTGCTTTTGAACTGCTAGGTTGGCAGGAGCAGGGACCGAGCAATGGGAGCTCACCCAGTCGTGGGGATTCGAACCGCCGACCTTCTGATTGGCAAGCCCTAGGCTCTGTGGTTTAACCCACAGCGCCACCTGCGTCCCTTGAGACTCCTTAGGGTAGTGATAAAGCGGGATATCAAATCCAAACTCTTCTTCTTCTTCATATGCTTTGCCTGCAGAAGAAGGTTCAATCCCTGGTACCTCAAGGTAGGGTAGGGAAAGACTGCTGCCTGGAACCCTGGAGAGCCCTTGCTAGTCAGAGTGGACAGCTCTGAGCTAGACACACTGGTGGTCTGGCACAGTGTAATGCAGTTTCCTAGGATGCTAGCAGGAGCTGGAGACAGGAGCACGGCAGCAATAAAACACCTGGTGTCAGTAATGTCAACTCTTTATCCAAAGAAATTAAAACAGCTCAGGCCTAGTGATCACAGCAACTCTTTCCAGTAGCTCTTGCCCCAATGAGGCAGTTGTGAGGACTGAAGTCCCCGCCTTCCCACCACTCTCTAAGTCTCCTCCTCCCCTGGGTCCTTTTCTAGCAACCTGAGGCTCCTTCACATTTTCTCTCTCTGCTCCACCCTCTTAATTCCTCTACATGTTCTGGGAAACATCCTCTCCAGCCTTCACCTCTGCCTCTGATTCTGGACTGCTCTCTGCCACAGCCTCTTTCTGCTCACTAAACCCTGTTGCCTCTTCAGCTTCCAACGCCTCCTCCTCCCAGTCAGCTCCCTCTTCTCCCTCTGACCACTCATCATCGTCCCACCAGCAATCCCCTGGCACTGAGCCTTCTTCCCCCACAGGTTCCATTGGGGGTTCCCAACTGGTGCCTCCCACCGCTCCTCTTTCATCCCATGAAAGACTCCCAGCTTCGCCACACAGCTGGGAGCCCACCACAGTTAAGGTGACAAACTGTTGTCTGCATTTAGCCTCTGATTCCTGCACACCAAGGCTATCCATGACATCACTGAGGCTTACCTTTCTGTGGCTGCATTTAACCTGGGGGGGGGGGGTGGACGGGCAGGGAGAGAGGAGGAACCTGTAGGTACAGGTTTGATATTTCCATAGTACTTTCCGCTTGTTGATCCTCTCGGCACTTATTTCAGAAGATGGAAACACCGAAGGAGTGCCATTCTATCCCCTCCAGGGTCATGGATCTCATTACTTCAGCCCGAGAAGCACCTGTAGTTAACGCAGTATCTGAAACTTGGATCTGTCACCTCAGGACCTCAGTTCTATTTCAAGCTCTGCTGTCCGTTTCCCGAACGACCTTGGGTAGGTCATGGAACCTGTCAGGAAACTCAGTGACTCCATCTATAAGACGGATGGATAGCTTGCAGCCTGGTTGGGGGCAGGCTGCTAGGCTTAATAAAATAAGGGCTGCACCGCTCACACACCGTCATTATGAACACCCCGGGGAGGAACATGGGATGTGCTGGCTTCCTGCCCAGTGTTCTCTGCAAGGAAGGCTATTTGAAGAGTGTTGGTTTCTTTCAGATGGCCTTTGTATGCTGGAGGTTGCGTTGGATTCTGCCCAGCCAAGTTGAGCTGATGAATTGATGGAGGGTTAGCTTGTTATTCATTAAAGGTCTAAGAACACCCACCCTCCATATTCAGGGAGAGTCTTCTTTTCCTTAGCAATCACTCGTAGCCGAGTAAGATTGTCTTCCACAAACACGGTTTTAACAGTGGGTCTGTGAGTGACTGTGGAGGCCAATTCTGCATCCACATGTCCTTCCACAGTGGGGACATAGGTTTCCGGGCGGGAGTTGATCATGGTGAAGGTTTGCCAAGTGTGCCTTCCTCTTAACTCGTTTCTCCCTTTTGTCCTGAGTTTGTGCTTCTTCAAAGCCCAGGACACCTTTGGTAAAGGCTGTTCTCCAACTGGAGCGCTCGCAGGCTAGTGTTTCCCAGTTATCAGTGTTTATACGATTTTTTTTTAGATTTGCCTTGAGAGAGAGTCTTTGAACCTCTTTTGTTGACCACCAGCATTACACTTTCCATTTTTAAGTTTGGAATAGAGTAGTTGCTTTGGAAGACGATCATCAGGCATCCGCACAACATGACTAGTCCAACAAAGTTGTTGATGAAGAATCATTGCTTCGACACATGTGCACCACATGCTGGGGAACAAACCAGAGGGACTAGCTACACCCATGGTGTAGCATTTGCATCCCTGGTTAAATCCCTGGCATCTCTAGGTAGGGCTGGAAATGCTCCCTGTATGAAACCCCAAAGAGCTGCTGCCGATCAGTGTAGACAGGACTAAACCAGAGGGGCAATTGGCATGACTTGATATAAGGCATCTTCTTTGCTTGTCTCATGAACACCCAGAAGTCTTTAGCTGGCTGCTTTTGGAAGCAATGCTAGGCTAGATGCCACCTAGTCTGGTTCATTGAGGCAATTCTTATAGTCACATGAGTCGGTTGGTCAGGTGGAATACAGTGTCCTATATTAGGTAATGTGTTGTGCACGTTTCCTACCCGAGGGCAGTTCTGATTCCAGGTTTTATGAACTCCTGGGCAAAATATCACTTGGGAACCAAGGAAGCTGACTTATACCGAGCCAGAACATTGTTCAGTCTAGTTCAGTTTTGTCTGCACTGACTGGCAGTGCCTCTCCAGGGTTTCAGCCCTACTGGAGATTGCAGCTGGGAATTTCTGCATGCAACACATGCGCTGAGTTGTGGCCTTTCCCCAAAACCAGGGGAGACAGACCTGCAAATGTTGGTGGGCTACAACTCCCATTATCCCTAACCATTGGTCCTCCTGGCTGGGGCTGATGGGAGTTGAAATCCAGCAAGGCTGGAAGGCTACAGGTTCCTCATCCTTTGACACAGAGGGTTCTCTTCCCTGAGTGACCACCTTCTCTTCATTGTTGCTGGCTGTTGCTCATATCCTTGGTTCTTCCTCTGGGCTTGATTTGCATCTTCTCCTAAAGGGAGAAGACAAGGCATGTGGAGGCTACTGCATATTGGTTTCCTCCTTGCTTGCTTGCTGAGAGAGGGCAGGGACAAGAAGGAAGCGCATCAGCGGGGCCAGGGGTTCTAGGAAGTGACAGTGAGTTCCCCACTGGTTTGTGGATTTTCTGGCAGGTGCCAAACAATGCTTTCCCTGAGGTCAGCTCTGCCTGAAGGCCTATAATCGGGTATACGACCAAATCCTTGCCAAAAATCAAAAGCTGGCAAGCATAGTTGCACATGTAAGGAATAAATAACTTAGCCTGCAAGACTAACCATGTCTACTCAGAAGCAAGTCCTGCTGAATTCAGTGGGGCTTACTCCCAGGTAAATGGGGTTAGGATTGAAGCCCTGCAGTCCTTTCAGCAGTGTCTTAATTAATTCATAGCTAATGAAAGGTTAGCTCGGTCCCTGAGCATTTCCTTGTCTGGGTTTAGGGAAAGATCCATACTGGTGTCGAGTAAGGGATTCTGCTCAGTGCTGATGACAAGACCAGGATATCCTGAATTTGTAATTCTTTCCGAGCAGGAATTGAAGCAATCGATACTGATCAATCTGCAAATATATTAATAAATAATATTCTTTCAGACAAATGCCAAATAGAAAAAGGAATGAGACAAGGCTGTCCCTTGTCTCCGTTGTTGTTTAGAGTGGAAATACTGCTTCAGAATATAAGGAGAAACAGGGAAATTAAAGGTATTGAGGTGGGACATAGAGTCTATAAATTAATGATATTTGCTGCTGATGTGGTGTTGACACTAGAACAACCTTTGGAGACTGTTCCCAAAGCATTAGAAGAAATTAAAAGGTTTGGAGAAGTGGTGGGTTTCAAAATAAACTCAGATAAAACCAAAATGTTGGTCCAAAACATGGATGAGCAGTCAATATTTTTTTTTTAGAAAGAATGTCTGGTTTAAAAATAGGCAAAATGTTAAATATTTGGGAATTTGGCTGACAGTAAGAAATCTTATTTTAAAATAATTATATTAAATTGTGGAAAGAGTTTAAGAAAGAGTTGGAGATATGGAAGAAAATGAAACTTTCCCTGTTAGGTTGAATTTCAGCCATTAAAATTAATATACTTCCCAGGATGTTCTTTTTATTCCAATCAATCCTGATTGTAAATAATTTAAGCTGCTTCAAAGAATGGAAAAAAGATATCTCTAAATTCATCTCGCAAGGGAAAAAGCCAAGAATTAAACATAAAATTATGACAGAGACAAAAGAAAGAGGAGGCTTTGACCTGCCAGATTTGCAACCGTATTATGAGGCAGCTTGTTTGTGTAGGTTAAATGAATGGATTGTATTGGATAATGCAGACATTTTAGATTTAGAAGGTCATGATTTAAAATTCAGCTGCCATGCATGTATTTGATATGGGAAGGCTAAAATCTATAAGAGTTTTATGAACCACATTCTTAGGAAGAATCTGTATAGAGTCTGGGAGAAATATAAAAATCTGCTAGAAAGAAAAGCACATTTATGGCTATCTCTTACTGAAGCAATTACAATTAAGAGAGTTAATATGGATAGACAATGGGTGACTTGCAGGGAACTGCTGGATTTTACAGGGGGTGAACCCAAACTGAAATCAATGGAAAACTTATGGAGCCAAGTTACAGATTGATTGCAATATCACCAGATATATGACATGTTTAAATTAGATAGAAAGATGGTCTTCTGGACCAAACTCACAATTTGAAAAAGAACTCTTACAAAATAAGGATAAACTTCTGTCTAAAATATATAGCTTTTTATTAGAATGGGAAACAAAAGATGAGCTTGTTAAAGCTTCAATGACACATTGGGCAATAGATATAGGACACACTATAGATCTTAACCTCTGGGAGAAACTTTGGAAAAGTGATCTGAAATTTACTGCATGTTATTCATTGAAAGAGAATTGTTTGAAAATGATTCATAGATGGTATTTAACTCCAAGCAGGTTGGCTAAGATTTATAAAACAGAATCAGATATGTCTTGGAAGTGTAAAGAAGCAGAGGGAAACTTTTTTCACATGTGGTGGACATGTCAAAAGGTAAAAGTATATTGGGAAATGATTAAAATGAATTGAAAAAAATGTTAAAAACTACTCCCCCCCAAACCCCCCCCCCGAGTTCTTTTTGTTGGGAATAACCTAGACAGAAATTCCTAGGTGTCAGAAAAGGTTATTTATGTATGCAACAACTGCGACCCATGTTTTGTTAGCCCCAAAATGGAAAGTGAGCGAAGTCCCAACTAAAGTGGATTGGCAACTTAAATTGACAGAATATGTAGATTTAACACAAAGAATAAGAGAGCAAGAAGAACATATATTTAAAGTAGAGTGGAAAACATTTATTGAAAATATGGAAAATAACTGTATACAGCTGAAAATGCTGGTAGCACTAAGATAAATTTAAAAGAGTAAATAATTTTTGATGGATGTAAAAGTTGAAAACTAATTTGAATGTTTATAGTAAGATATGCAGGAATGTAGGATACATAAAATTAACCATGGAAGGAGAAGAACGTAAGTCGTTGCATATTTTAAAGTTTGTAAAATGTTTATTTTGAAATGTAAAATTTAATTAAAATTATTATAAAAAAAAAGGATATCCTGAATTTGAGTGCAAATTGTATCCAGTTTAGGTGCAGATCTCTGCAGATACAGAGGTAGCAGGGTGAAAACAAACAGAACAAGGGTTTACAAAATGACGTGAACAGGCTTTAGCTGCTAATACTATTTTTTAAAATTTAAAAAAAACACAGTGGACATTTATGACAGTTACAAATATACATTGGCTTAAATTTTATATGCATTGATTGCTATTGATCTGTATAAAAAAAAACCCCTCAAAGAGGGCAACATCTATTGTACATTGCAATGTTTGGATGGGGCCTGTCATCTCTGCTTGGTTGTGGCTTCAGGGTGTTTTTGTGCAGGAGGCTTAAAATAGTTTGATGGCATCCTTCTTCCTACAATTAGTTTGTAACGAGCCTGTAACACCTGCATCAGGCAGAGTGTTCATTTGCATTACCAGCGCCTCTCTCCCCTTTTCTCTTCCATGTGAGCAATGTCCAAATCAATAGCCTCAAATGGAATTTATGCCACTCACATGGAAACGCTCGAGGGGATCCAGCCATAAATCTGAAAGGCAGTCTGCCAAGGATCTGCCAAAGGAGGATGTAGAAACCACTGCGTCTCCTAGGAGCCAGGAACTGGTCCTCAGCTCCAGCTACTAATATGCCTGTTTTCACACTGCAAAGGTGCTGCGTGCGACTGTGAATTGGGGAAATGAGAGACTCCACATATAAAGCGGAATGCGTCTTGGAGATCTGTTTGTTCCTCACTATTTTCTGTACTAATTTGTTGCAGTGCAACAGTGGACCGCTAGATGTCTCTGTCTTCTTTGAAGGGATGTAGGCAGAGTTTCAGTCCAGGGCCATGGAAAAGGGAGAGCAATCTGGGACCCAGGTAAGCAATGGTTCACTATATCTTCTTCATATTTAACAAATGATTCATGGCTAAAGTAAGCTGCTGGTGAGAGATCCTTAACACGCTGCATGCAAAGGGTGACTTCAACAAGACGTAATTCTGAAAACAAAGGGCTTTGTCTTAATGTTCACCTGCTCTGCCTTATCTTCAGGTTCCTTCCAACTCTCTGATTCTGTGATCACACCAACTGCTACTTGTATGGCAGCTTCTTAGATTGGATAAAAGGCGAGTAAGAGGTGAATTAGGGACGCGGGTGGTGCTGTGGGTTAAACCACAGAGCCTAGGACTTGCTGATCAGAAGGTTGGCGGTTCAAATCCCCGCGACGGGGTGAGCTCCCGTTGCTCGGTCCCTGCTCCTGCCAACCTAGCAGTTCGAAAGCACATCAAAGTGCAAGTAGATAAATAGGTACCGCTCTGGCGGGAAGGTAAACGCCGTTTCCGTGTGCTGCTCTGGTTCGCCAGAAGCAGCTTAGTCATGCTGGCCACATGACCTGGAAGCTGTACGCCGGCTCCCTCGGCCAATAAAGCGAAATGAGCGCCGCAACCCCAGAGTTGGCCATGACTGGATCTAATGGTCAGGGGTCCCTTTACCTTTTACCTTTAAGAGGTGAATTCTTTCAGGCTCCCCTGTGGCACAGACGTCAGAAGGAGATAAGATCCAGAAGGGCCAGCCCAAAACACATCGCTGCCTGAGGCAAAGGACAAAATGGCGCCTTCTCCTACTCCTTGTGAAAAAGTGGTTCCACCACTTCCCAGCGTCTTTCACCTGAGGCAGCCACTTCACTTTGCCCAATGGTAAGGCTGGGCCTGACGAAGAACCCAGCTGAGTCTAGTCATGAGAATCATGAGAGCCACCATGAGAAGAGCGGTGCTCGATTCAATGAGCCAGTGTCCTGATCCAGAAAGCTCTTCTTGCATTTTTTTTAAAAAAAATGTCTTTCCCATCACCTGCTACCTGATGGTTTGAAGATGCCTGGATTTGAACACAGATGCCTGAATCTGAGAAGGCTATTTTAAGCTGGTCCCAGACCAGAATAAGGCATCCAAGTGGTGGACAAGCTTTGGACTCACCAGCTACTGCAAGTTGCTCAATGTGGGGGAAGGATGACTTTTAAACATGCTCATTACATAAAAATGCCTTCCCTCCTCTGCATCTCGTCAGGTTTAATACAGAACATGGCACTTAAAAGTAATGACTTCCCAGCCATGCGCCTCTTGGAGGAACACATAAGAGCACAATTTGAAATAAAACAATTGCCCAGTCCCCTCCATGCCATGTGCTGATGCCAAGCTCAGTAGAACTGGTTTTGTGCAGCCTGCAGCATATTAGTTAGAAGGGATCTTATTACATTTCATTCCCTTTCTTGGCATTGTCTTGTTCCTGTCAGACTTCCTGATAATCCATTTTCCTTTTCATTTCGCTGTTTTCTTCAGCCACTTAGGTTTACTTACAGCAAAAATCAATCTTTGGATTGCTGATCACTCATCTTGACTCCATTCACTTTATTGGGACTATAAATGATTTGGAAAAGTCACTTCTGATTTATATTCAAAGGTCATTTGGCAATATGGGAACCTAATCAAATCTGGTTTTGTACCTTGAGAAGTTGGAGGGGGGACTGTTGTGTTGTTGTTTTTAGAGTCCCCCTCCCCATACAATTAGACACAATAATTATTTGACTTATATTTTGACATATTTTTCTCACTGTGCTCCAGAAGACTGATATGCATTTCTGTAAAAGTTGAAAGGTCACCTCACGTGAGGCTGAACAGCAAAAACTGGTTCACTCTGCCTGTTTCACGTTGACAGTAATGGCATCAGTATTATGACAGGTTTGTTTTAAATCAAAATCATCTGCCTAATTTTGGCTGGCACTTTAATTGACGTCTTCGCTTTTTTATTTAGCTGCTGCTGGCAGCTGCTTCTCTTCTTTTGGAAACAATTTGTTTAGTCCTTTTCTATTAAGTTAGAAACAGTGGAATCTGACCAGGAACATGCCTCTTGCACATTTGAATAAAGGCTGCAAAAGTAGATATATAAACTATTCTCAAGCCAGAGCCAGAGCCCAGCCATTATAAATTGCTTTAACTGATTTTAATATTGTGTTTTTATATTGTTTTAACCCATCCTGGGACCTGATAAAGAAATTAAATAAAGGATGATGTCAAGAAAATTAATAAATAATTTTGAAGATGATAGGAAAATCAATAAATGTTGATGCTGGCAAGAAATTCAGTACGTAATGATGATTATGATGATAAGAAATTCTATAAATGATTATTATAATAGTAAGAAAATCAATAAATGATGATAATAAGAAATTCAACGAAAGGTTAATGACGAAGATATGAAATCCAATAAATGATGATGACAGCAAGCGTAACAACAGCAACATGTTATATTGGCTGTGGGGAGGACTGCAGGGCCTGCTCCCTTCCAGGACCTTTTCCAGCTGGCTCAGGGGGCGTGGCCCAGGCCCTCTCTCCCAGCTATAAAGGGATTCCTGCTGCGGGGAGGCCTTGGACCATCGGCTGGGTGAGGACTGCAGGGCCTGCTCCCTTCCAGGGCCTTTTCCAACTGGCCCAGGGGGCGTGGCCCAGGCCCTTATTTGGAACAAACTTTTGGGGAAGTGTGGGAAGTGTTCTGCCATTGCTTCCCTGTTCCAGGTGGTTAATGTGCTTTAAAATGTCCTCAAGCAGTCGGTGGCAATTTAAATTTTTATTTCTTTATTTCCTTTTTTCATTTGTTGGGGGTGGGTGAGTGGGATGGATATTTGGTTGGGGATTAATTTTAGTATAATTGTTTTGTTCCTTTTGTTGTTGTTGTTGTTTTATTGGTTCTGTATAGTTTGTGTTTTGTTTTAAGGGGCGGGATCAGGGCTGCCTGGGAGTGGCTCCCCAGCCAACACGATGGCTGGGACAAGTTCCACAGGGGGGGAAGCACTGGGACATCTGATCTCGGTGATCATGGGCAGGAGGCGGAGTTACGCTAAGACCAGACCATGTCATTACCGAGGAGGCAGGTTTAGTCGTTGTTTGAAGACTATCCCTGTCTGGCCTTGACCGGATGGATACTGGAATCAACAGGGGAAACCCACATGACCTGAAGGTGTTGCTGTGTAATGCCAGGTCAATGATGAATAAAACCACTGCCATCCACGACCTGATTGTGGATGGAGGATTTGACCTGGCATGTGTGACAGAGACCTGGTTGGAGGAAGCAGATGGGCCTGTCCTTGCCGCTGCTTGCCCACCAGGTTTCTCTTACGCACAGCAACCCAGGTCATGTGGGCGGGGAGGGGGGGTTGCAGTGATTTTTAGGAAGTCACTAGCTTGCACCAGGCGTCCTACTGGGAAGATCCAGTTTTCTGAGTGCATGTTCTGGAAGTTGGGCAATAGGGGCAGTACAGGATTCCTTTTGGTGTACTGACCTCCCCGCTGCACCAAGGATTCCCTGTCTGAGCTGCTTCAGGTCGTGGCGGATTTTCTCCTGGAGACACCTAGTTTGGTTGTCCTAGGGGATTTTAACATCCATGCCGACACGACCTTACAAGGGGCTGCTCGGGTCTTCGTGGAAAGCATGGCCTCCATGGGGCTGTCCCTGAATAAGTTTGGCCCAACTCATAGTCATGGACATGCCTTAGACCTGGTGTTCACCTCTAGTGACGTGGGTGATCTGACACTAAGTAAAAGTGAAACAAAAGAAGTGCCATGGTCAGATCACTTCCTGGTGCAACTGGACTTCTCCGTGACCCTTCCCCTCTGCAGGGAGGTGGGACCGATTCAGATGGACCGCCCCTGCCACTTAATGGATCCAAATGGTTTCCAGAGAGTGGTAGGGGATGCTTTATCCCATGTTGATGGCCTTTCAGCTGATTCCCTGGTGGCCCGCTGGAATGTGGAGTTAACCAGGGCTATTGATTGTTCGGCTCCGAAGCGCCCTCTCCGATTGCATGGAGCCCGGACAGCCCCGTGGTTTTCCACGGATCTGAGGGCAATGAAACAATCGTTGAGATGGCTAGAGCGCTGGTGGCGGATAACCCATTCTGAATCTGACTGGACACAGGTTAGAGCTCAATGTCGAGCCTACCAAGTGGCGATAGCGACGGCGAAGAAGACTTTCTTCACCGCCTCTATTGCATCTGCGGAAAACAGCAGCAGGAGACTCTTTCAGGTGGTTCGCAATTTAGCGGAACCACCTGCTCCATCAGGGCCCAATACTCCATCAGGGCCACATGATCTCCTGCAATGATTTTGCAAAGTTTTTTGCAGATAAAGTTGCTCAGATTCGAGAAGAGGTAGACTCCACCGTGGGAGCAGGGCCGGGGTGGGAGAGTGCTAGAGTATTGTCTAGTCAAGTTGTGTGGGATCAATTCCAATCTGTTACCCCCGAGGATGTGGACAGGCTGCTTGGGCGAGTGAAACCAACCACTTGTCTCCTTGATCCTTGCCCATCCTGGCTTATAAAAGCTAGCCGGGAAGGACTGGGCGATGGGCTTTGTGGGGTGGTGAATGCTTCCCTCCGTGAGGGAGCCTTCCCAGACCCGCTGAAAGAGGCAGTTATTAAACCGCTTCTTAAAAAACCAACTTTAGATGCGGCCACGATGGCCAACTATCGCCCAGTCTCAAATCTTCCATTCTTGAGCAAGGTGACTGAGCGAGTGGTGCTGAACAACTCCAGGCACGCCTGGAAGAAGCGGACCATTTGGAACCCTTCCAGTCGGGATTCAGGCCTCATCATGGGACTGAAATGGCCTTGGTCGCACTGGTTGATGATCTCCGGCGGGCTAGGGACAAAGGTGAGAGCTGTTTCCTAGTTCTGCTGGATCTCTCAGCGGCGTTTGATACCATCGACCATAACATCCTTCTGGACCGTCTTGAGGGGCTGGGAGCTGGGGGCACTGTCATACAGTGGTTCCGCTCCTTTCTCCTGGGCCGTATTCAGAAAGTGGTGGTGGGGGATGAGTGTTCAGACCCCTGGGCTCTCACTTGTGGGGTGCCTCAGGGTTCTGTCCTCTCCCCCATGCTTTTCAACATCTATATGCAGCCGCTGGGAGAGATCATCAGGGGGTTTGGGCTGGGTGTTCATCAGTATGCGGATGATACCCAGCTCTACCTCTCTTTCAAATCAGAACCAGTGAAGGCGGTGAAGGTCCTGTGTGAGTGCCTGGAGGCGGTTGGAGGTTGGATGGCGGCTAACAGATTGAGGTTGAATCCTGACAAGACAGAAGTACTCTTTTTGAGGGACAGGAGGCGGGCAGGTGTGGAGGATTCCCTGGTCCTGAATGGGGTAACTGTGCCCCTGAAGGACCAGGTGCGCAGCCTGGGAGTCATTTTGGACTCACAGCTGTCCATGGAGGCACAGGTCAAATCTGTGTCCAGGGCAGCTGTTTACCAGCTCCATCTGGTACGCAGGCTGAGACCCTATCTGCCTGCGGACTGCCTCGCCAGAGTGGTGCATGCTCTGGTTATCTCCCGCTTGGACTACTGCAATGCGCTCTACGTGGGGCTACCTTTGAAGGTGACCCGGAAACTACAACTAATCCAGAATGCGGCAGCTAGACTGGTGACTGGGGGCGGCCGCCGAGACCACATAACACCGGTCTTGAAAGACCTACATTGGCTCCCAGTACGTTTCCGAGCACAATTCAAAGTGCTGGTGTTGACCTTTAAAGCCCTAAACGGCCTCGGCCCAGTATACCTGAAGGAGCGTCTCCACCCCCATCGTTCTGCCCGGACGCTGAGGTCCAGCGCCGAGGGCCTTCTGGCGGTTCCCTCATTGTGAGAAGCAAAACTACAGGGAACCAGGCAGAGGGCCTTCTCGGTAGTGGCGCCCGCCCTGTGGAACGCCCTCCCATCAGATGTCAAAGCGATAAATAACTACCTGACATTCAGAAGACATCTTAAGGCAGCCCTGTTCAGGGAAGTTTTTAATCTGTGATATTTTAGTGTATTTTTGGTTTCTATGGAAGCCGCCCAGAGTGGCTGGGGAAACCCAGCCAGATGGGCGGGGTACAAATAATAAATTATTATTATTATTATAGTGAAGCCTGAAATTCACAAATGAATGCTAACAATTCTGGATAAATTTTGTGAGCACCCCAAATAGGCAAATACTTCTATTCCCCTACCTTTTTTTATTGAGAAAATACATCTGTGCAGCTAATCATCCTTTCTGGATGGCTGCCGACATTCTCAGGTATATCTCTGCATGTAGGGAGCATTCAGGAAATTTCTTGGGCTTGTGAAAATGGGCCTATAAATTCACTCATCTGCTCCTTTACTTATATTTCACTTTCTCCAAACGATGGAGGCCAAAGCTGCTTACAATTTATCAAATGAGGAAGGCTACATAACGATTCAAAACATAAACAAAAATATTGGAAAATATCAATGACAGGGTCAGTGAGTCTATACGCAAACAATATCAATAAATTTCAGCGTAACGAAAGCAATGGCACTAAAGTCGCAATGAAACAATTGTTTAGTTGCTTGAATGTCAGGATGCGTTGTTGCTGTATAGCTGGCCAGACCTTGCGCTGTGCCAAATATTTTATTTCTATTTTCCCCCCCTCTTTAATTAATCAGAAAACAGACTGCGTTCAGAAAATAACAGAGGAGAGGAATTTGTTTTGGTGAAATTCTTAGGGGGGCGGGCAGGGTTTCTGCTGCAGTTGTTGTGACTCTCACTTTTGACAGAAGGAGAAGGAGCAGCTGGTCCAGGAACTGACGACCGCCTCACCCAGTGACCCCAACTCTTGATGCCAAATCCAGCATATGGCAGCTCAGAAATGACTTCCTTTTGCAGCAGTAGCTATGTGCAAACCCACAGCTGGTGGGCACAAGAGATAAGGCCTTCTCTACCCTATGGACATCCCTTCTATACATACATATACAGCTGGTTATACATATATACATATATATACATGTATATACATATATATACAGCTGGTTCCTTCACTTTTGATTATTATTTGATTATTACTTTTTTTTAAAAACCACACATACCTGTTTTCTTCGGCTTTTTAACTGAAATGTCTTTTTTTCAATTTTTTAATTGATTTCCCAAATTTATGACAAACATATAAAAGAAAACATCAAAAACAAACAATCAAACATAAATCCTAACTGTAATAATTCCATTTTTGTTAACATTGTTGGGTGACTTCCTCAAATCCCCCTGGCTGAATTTCCATATATATATCATTGTAGCAGTTTTCCAAAACTAATTTCACCTAAAATTTACTTAGTCAATAACCTCTTTCTTTTCATTTTAACATTAAACATATTGTTCTATAACATCACATATTTAAATCCTAGGCCAATCTGATACTTGCAAGTAATTCTATTTAAGTTATCTTGGCATATTTAGCTAAATAGTCTTTAAATTTCTTCCATTCCTCCTGGTATTCCTCCTTCTTCTGGTCACGGACTCTTCCGGTCAGGTCGGCTAGCTCCGAAAAGTCCATCATCTTCATCTGCCATTCCTTTAACTGAAATGTCTTGTTGCATGGGTGACTGCTGGAATTTTTTCTTGGGCTACTGTGATTTGAATGGTATGTTTCAATGTTCGTTTTTAATGAAATTGTATTTTGTTATTAATGTAAGCTGCCTTGGGAAGACTGTAGTCTTGAAAGGGGACTTAGAAATAAATTAATGTGCTGGTTTTGACCTATAATGTGCTATATGACTCAGGATCCCAATATCTTCCAGAACCCCTCTCCCAACATACCCTCCAACATTTCTCTGATGAAAATAGGGATGTCCTATACAACAACTACAACAACAACAACAACTGTTATTGTTTTATTATTTATACCCCGCCCGTCTGACTGGGTTGCCCCAGCCACTCTAGGTGATTTTCAACATACTGTATATAAAAACATAATAAAACATTTTTTTAAAAAACTTCCCTATACAGGACTACCTTCAGATGTCTTCTAAAGGTTGTATATTTATTTCCTTGGCCCAATACAGCTTCTTGGGACCTCTAATTTCTTCAGGGTTGGGGGACCTATTAACATGGCAGTGCCACAATCATGCACAACTCTGTCCAGACCCCCTTGAAACCATGAAATGAAATTCCCATGGTCCCCAGAATCTCTAGATCAGGGATGGGGAACCTGGGGCCTACAAATGTTCGACTCCTACCAGCCCCAGCCAGTATAGCTAATAGTAAAGGACATATAGAATTCAATTCCAGGGCTCATAGATTTGTAGAGTTGGAAGGGACCCTGAGTTATCAGGCTGGCTCCATCTTTTTACCATTTGTTTTCAAGCAGGCTTTAAGGACTTGTTTTTCCTCTGTATTCTTCAGGGGCTGATATAAATTGGACTGCAGCGATGATGTTCTCAGGTGCTGATGGTCTGTTGAGTTTATGCTAGTCTCCCTGATTGTTTTGGGCAATTATTAGTATTATTGGGTGACAGCCAACTAAGTTGTACTTAGAGTGGACCCACTGAAATAAATTTGTAGACTGCTCTTCATTAAATAAATCACCGAGTGGCTTACAAGATTAGAATGAGAAAACCAATATACCAGTTTAATTACAAATGTGTAAATCAGCAACACAGAACATGCCATTACCTACAGGAAGTGGCAGATATAATACACCTGGTTCAGTGACTGATCTCAAAAAATCCCAAAAGCTGGGTAAACTAGTACACCTAGTACAACTAGTTGATAGTGATAGGAAATCACCAAAGAGGCTCTAGTTCTGTTCCAAGATGGCGGTGCCTTCATACGCTGTGGCTCTGAGCTTCCAATAAGGTGTAATCTCACTGTATACAAGTTGTACAAGTGACAATAAAGTATATCAATTTCAATGTACTTCCAGCGGCAGGGAGTTCTAAGAGTGGCGTGCTACGATGGAGGAGGTCCTATGCATACTGTAGGATCTCTCATGCATATCTCAAAGGCTCCACTGGCAGATAATGGGAGTGGCACTTCTTCAAGTATTTGGGCCCCAAGTTGTTTCAGGCAGTATGAACAAGCATGGACACCTTGAAGGCCAAGAGGATCTGCGCAGCCAGTGTAGGTCATGGAGGACTGATGTAAGTTGCCTCCAACTTGGTGAGCTACTTAGTAATCTGGAGACAGCATTCTGCACCAGCTGCAACTTCTGAACTACCTTCACGGGGAGGCTCATATTGCAGTAGTCCAAACATGAAGTTAAGAGAACATAGGCAGCATTTCATAGAATCATAGTGGAAGGGAGGAAGCAGGTCATCTCATCCCGTCCCCACCCCCTTGCAATGCAGGAATCTTTTGCCCAGCGTGGGGCTTGAACCCAGGACCCTGATATTAAGAGTCTCATGCTGTACCAACTGAGCTATACAAGTCCAGCTTACTGCAGTTAGTTGCATTTAGTGTTTTTAATAGGTATTTATATTTGTGCTTGTTGTCGTATTTAGTGTTGTGAAGCATGCTGTCTTTAAAAGCAGAAAATAAATTTATAACATTGATTGAATTTACTGTAGGGTTGAGGTTCCCCACTCTTGTCCTAAATGCTGCTGCGGACGTACAGCAGAGTGTTGAGATTCCCCTGGGAACTATGGGAATTACATTTCCCATGCCTCCCTGGTGCCTTGTTGAGCAAATTTGCTGCAGAGTGCAGGGCCTAAGAAAGACGGCAACACAGTGCTTGCTGCAAGCTTTCCCTCATGTTGTTGCTTCCGGGTAAATTTGATTGATTTGGGGATTGATCTGTACTAAGCCCAGTTTCACCCTTGTCAAGTATGTGGAAATGTGGGTGTCTGTTTGAGCCCATCCGTATTTCTGTGAGCTTCTACGAGCAGCTACTTTTCTTTGTTGCCAAGTTCTGCCCCTGCCCAGCATTTACCTCTACAGCTCCAGCTCTTCCTAGCTGTCATGTTCTGATCAAGTGAGATATTTAGTGTGGATGTGGAGTCTAGATACTCTCTTTATAATAAATGAAGGAATAAATCAAAGGCAGAAATCTGAGAGAAGGCACCGGCCGTGCATTGGCAGGCACAGCACTCATAAAGCCTAGGGACTTCCTCCCACACACTGGCAAATGCAGCTATTTTTCATTGGTAGCAGATGTATTGGTGTATTTTTCTGAATTCTTCCCCTTTCATCTGTAGAAGTGACGGCTGGTCCTTCGTTTCCTCCTGCCAGTGGGAGCCAAGTGACAAAGGAGCTTTCCTGACAATTCTATTCTGCTGCATTCTAACCAAACCACAGCTCCTCTCCTTCTAATCAGGGGGACTTTCATTCCTAGCATCTCAAGTGCAAGCCATTGATTTCTCGGTGACAGATCCATATGTCATCTTCTTTAGATCTTCT
This sequence comes from Podarcis pityusensis, assembly GCF_964106645.2. NCBI lineage: Eukaryota > Metazoa > Chordata > Lepidosauria > Squamata > Lacertidae > Podarcis > Podarcis pityusensis. The sequence continues at coordinate 106,271,481 of NC_138026.1, read as the reverse complement.
GCTATAGAACACAGGTGGGAAAACCTTCCCTTCGGTCCAAGGTAGCTGCATTTTGCTTTGAGCAACCTCCTAGGACCCCCATGCTAGGGGCGGGTGGAGCCGGAGGCTAATGTGGCTGGAGCGACAATATGGTCTGAAGCTCAACATAAAAAAAACTAAGGTCATGGCCACTGGTCCCATCACCCCCTGGCAAAGAGAAGGGGAAGAAATGGAGGCAGTGAGAGATTTTACTTTCTTGGGTTCCATGATCACTGCAGATGGTGACAGCAGTCACAAAATTAAAAGACGCCTGCTTCTTGGGAGAAAAGCAATGACAAACCTAGACAGCATCTTAAAGAGCAGAGACATCACCTTGCCAACAAAGGTCTGTATAGTTAAAGCTATGGTTTTCCCAGTAGTGATGTACGGAAGTGAGAGCTGGACCATAAAGAAGGCTGATCGCCGAAGAATTGATGCTTTTGAATTATGGTGCTGGAGGAGACTCTTGAGAGTTCCATGGACTGCAAGAAGACCAAACCTATCCATTCTTAAGGAAATCAGCCTTGAGTGCTCACTGGAAGGACAGATCCTGAAGCTGAGGGTCCAGTACTTTGGCCACCTCTTGAGAAGAGAAGACTCCCTGGAAAAGACCCTGATGTTGGGAAAGATGGAGGGCACAAGGAGAAGGGAATGGCAGAGGACGAGATGGTTGGACGGTGTTCTCGAAGCTACAAACATGAGTCTGACCAAACTGCAGGAGGCAGTGGAAGACAGGAGTGCCTGGCGTGCTCTGGTCCATGGGGTCACGAAGAGTCGGACACGACTAAACAACAACAGGCTGGTTTCTGCAGACACTTGTGAACCTCTCTCTAGCCACCCAGACAAGCAAGAGACATGATCAGAGCTAAAGGTTGCATTCAAGCCAGGCAAAAGCACCCATGGAAGGTGCAAAGTAGGGCTGGTGAGGAACATGGTCTGGGAAGAGGGAGTGTGGCCAATCAGGGGGCAAAGCCTGGGGAGAATCCCTGGGGTCAGGCAAAGAGGCCAGAGGGACCACATTTGTTTCCTGTACCTGAAGTTCCTTGTCCCTGTTATAGAAGACGGTTGAAATTGTGTGATCCTTTTGATGGCACAGGAATGTAACAAGCACGCAAACATTTCCAAAGTTAGTTTTGAAAGTGCTGCGACTGTGACAAATCTCTTATTTTGCATATCAGATGAAATGCAAGCAATGAATCATTGTTGTTGTTTTGTTTAAGCTGCCGGTAGATTCAGAAATCACCGGTTCTCCTGCTCCGGTCCATTGCAAGCTCGTTTGATGAGAAGGCACCGTTACAGTAAGAGTCACTCAAGATGATAAAATACAGACAGTAACAGCCAAGGAGTGGTGCCAAGTGCACAGGAATATCTGCAATGTTAGGCACTTGAGACACATGATAGGGGCTCATAATTAGGAGGAGGATAAAAAGGCAAATCTGCTTCTACTTGGAAATCCATCTATGCTATTGGCATCGCAGCATGCTGGGGGAATGAATCAAGCCCATGTTAATTATGCTTTGCAGGAAGCCGCAGGTTTTCCCCCTTCTCTCTCTCATTTAAAAATAAGTTGCCCTGAACTTACTGCCAATAAATGTGATGACCCTGAGGTCCAGTGTTTTGAAAGAGAGTCATTTCCTTCAGATAATGATCTCTTCATCATTCATAATTGTATAAACGTCTGTCATGGCCCACCTCGGGAGAATCAGTAGTCAGCTTCAGCTCTGGTCTCACTGTTAGATAGGGCGGGCACTGAATTCAGGGTAGCTAATCTGTGTGGGTATCATTGTTCAACCCATGGATGGATATCCAGTGCTCTGTGTTGTATCTGCCACAAAGCTATCCCAAGAGACAAGATTGTGCAAAGCTGATAACGTATTTTTCGCTCCATAAGACGCACCTGGCCATAAGATGCACCTCGTTTTTAGAGGAGGAAAGGGGGGAAAGCCCCGTTTTTTGGGGATCAGCTCACAGTTGTGCAGCTTCTTTTGCAAAGGGAAAAAATCCTGTTTTTATGGGGTTCGATTCACAGTTCTGCAGCTTCTTTAGGAAAGGAAAGGGAGCCATTTCTGCAGTTTCCGGACAGATAATCTAATCAGCCAGTCACATGTCACTGGGGAAACAAACGGCCTCCCTCCTCAGAACATTCAACAATGGAGGCCTGGGCAAGGGGGCAGGGCTGGAAAGGGAGTCAGCGATCGATCACACATTCGCTCCATAAGATGCACAGACATTTCCCCTTACTTTTTAGGAGGAAAAAAGTGTGTCTTATGAAGCGAAAAATATGGTAACTAGAATCTCATACAGAATGTAAAAGTCCTTTTATGGATAACTGTTTTGATGCAGAATTTATTCTCTTTAATGTTTTCAGACATGGGAACAACCCCTGTTTCATAGAATCATGGAACTGTAGCACTGGAAGGGGTAGCCAAGGGTCATCTAGTCCAACCCCCTGCAACACAGGAAACTCAGCTAAAGTATCCATGACAGATGGCCACCCAACCTCTGCTTAAAAACCTCCATGGAAGGAGAGTCCACCATCTCCCAAGAGAGTCCGTTCCACTGTCAAACAGCTCTTACCATCAGAAAGTTCTTCCTAACGTTTAGTTGGAATCTCCTTTCTTGGAACTTGGGAAGTGGGGGTTATTGTTTAGTTTATTTATTTACTTGTGCTTTATCTTGTATTTTATTCTGTGAACCACCCTGAGATCTTTTGATGAAGGGTAGTATATACTGTTTAGGGAAGCTTTTAATGTTTTTCTTTTTTTTAATGATATTTATTAAGATTTCAAAGAAAAAAATTACATATACAAAAAAAATTACAAATTACAATAACAAGAAAGGAAAAGAAAAAAAGACAAAAATAAAGATAAAAGAAAAATACAAAATACAGAAAAAAGATTAAAAACACCTAAAAAAAATACATCAATCTTTCTATGCCTTACATTCATTTCCTTACTTCCCTGACCTCCTCACACCTCCCTTTTTTGTATTCCAATTCAGTTAGTTAATTCAGCAATTTCTTTCCCTCTTTGTTTTTATCTTAATCCTTTAACTTAATATATTATAACTTTGGATTCTCACCTGTTAACAGTCCATTTTTACATACACCTTTATAACATTGCTGCTTAAACCACTTAACTTCATTCTGACATCATTCTAACATTCATTAATTTTGCAATATTTCAGTAAATAGTCTTTAAATTTCTTCCAATCTTCTTCCACCGACTCTTCTCCCTGGTCTCGGATTCTGCCAGTCATTTCCGCCAATTCCATGTAGTCCATCACCTTCATCTGCCATTCTTCCAGAGTGGGTAAATCTTGTGTCTTCCAATACTTTGCAATAAGTATTCTTGCTGCTGTTGTGGCGTACATAAAGAAAGTTCTGTCCTTCTTTGGCACCATTTGGCCGACCATGCCCAGGAGAAAGGCCTCTGGTTTCTTCAGAAAGGTATATTTAAATACCCTTTTCATTTCATTATAAATCATCTCCCAGAAAGCCTTAATCCTTGGGCACGTCCACCAAAGGTGAAAGAATGTATCTTCAGTTTCTTTACATTTCCAACATTTATTATCGGGCAAATGATAGATTTTTGCAAGCTTGACTGGTGTCATGTACCACCTGTGTATCAATTTCATAATATTCTCTCTTAAGGCATTACATGCCGTAAGGGAAGCTTTTAATGTTTAATAGACTATTGTATTTTAATATTCTGTTGGAAGCCACCCAGAGTGGCTAGGGAAACCCAGCCAGATGGGCGGGGTATAAATAATAATGTTTTAACCTGATATTGTTTGGCCACCCTGGGTTCCTTCTGGGGGAATGGTGGAGTGAAGATGATGATGAAAATGATAATCTGCTAGTATCCCAGGCATGTGCAAACATGCAGGCTACTGGATAGGTTCATAGGCTAGCATCTTCTGGCAATCTGTTTGCAAGATTCCATTAGTCACCCATTGATCAGGGCAGAATGATATGCTATGGGTTTTTTTGACACCAATCTGCACGGGTCTAGGAGTCATCCTTATATAATTTGAACCGGTTAATATATATAAGATAGTTAACAGAGAATTGGTTTTTGTGGAGCCATGAATTGTAATGTTATCATTATTCAATATTTGAGAAAGATTGCACAAATGGAAAATCTTTGAGACACGGTTCAATTGGAGGGGCAAATAATAATGTAAAGTCTCTATAAACTTAGAGGTTCTTAATGACAGGCTTTCTCCGAACAGAAATTGGGCCATTAAATGTCAAAGGAAGACATGCCAAAAAGGGGTGGGGGGCAAAGCATGACCAGATCAATCTGTGTGGTTTTCAGTAATTCTCTCATAACTCCTGCATAAAGATTTTCACATGCCCTTGAAAAGCAGAGGATGAAGGGCAGACTCCTACTGGCATTGAAAACAAAAGCTTGGAAAATCTTACAGCCTGACAGTATGCATGCTTACTTGAAAGTAAGCCTCATTTTGTTCCATGCAGCCTGTATTTCCAGCTAAAAATATGTGTAGGATTTCAGCCTTAGGTTGCATATGTACTATACTACACTTCCCAAGATTCTCTCTCTGTGTGTGTGTGTGTGTGTGTGTTGCTTTAAATGTATGGTGTGTACACAGCCTTACTCAGTTATTTCTAGGGCTCCGCCATTTCCCCCCAAGTTTCAGTTTTGGGGCGTTAAATAATTTTGCCCATGGGGCAGATTGATTTATTCCAACATTATTTATTTATTGTTACATTCTTTACTTATTGCATTATCCAGTTATGTTGTTGTACACCACCCATGCAGCCAAGTTTATTTACTTGTGTTTTATCTTGTATTTTTCCTGTGAACTGCCCTGGGATATATAATTTAACAAATAATAATAAATAAATAAGTTCTCTGGGTGGGTTACAGAAATATTAAAATGCAAAATACTTCCCTTGCTTTTTCACACCAAAGCCCTAAAGGATATCCTCCTCCACCCAAAAAACAACTTTCATTGTGCAAATACTAATCTTTTAAACATTCTGTTGCCATACCCCCCCCCCAGTGTTTCTGTTTCAGCATTGCCTTTTCCTCCAAGGTGCCACATTTAATGTTCAATCTCAAGGTGGATGCCAGACATTCTTGGGATGATAGTGTAGCTAATCATATTTGGCAGTATGTTGCCATCACTAAGGGCTCATCCAGACTTCCTTTTGTGCTGTGTCTCTAGACACAGGTCTGTGCTTTATGCTCCATCTCTGAGTGTTTGTTTGTTGTTGTTTGCCTCGGCACTTTCACGCAAAACTTTAATGCTCAATTGGAACAAACAGCAGTTTCGGTTTTTCGCGGATTGCTGCTTCCTTCAATACAGCAGCAAAGAGTGGGCTTTTGCATGGAAGTGGTGGTGGTGGGGAAACAGAAAAAAGCACTCGGGCTTGAAAGCCCTGACCTCTGCCTTGAAAGCAAACAAGGTAAGTGTGGATGAGCCCTAACAGTAAATGAAATGGCAAATGGTGTGTTTTGGAATGTGGGGTCTTGCAAGGATCAGTATTGGAACCTGCAGTTCTTAACTGGTAAAAGGGTAAAGGACCACTAGATGGTTAAGTCCAGTCAAAGGAGAATATGGGGTTGCGGCGCTCATCTTGCTTTCAGGCTGAGGGAGTTGGCGTTTGTCCATAGACAGCTTTCTGGGTCATGTGGCCAGCTTGACTAAACTGCTACTGGTGCAACGGGACATTGTGATGGAAGCCAGGGCACACAGAAATGCCATTTAGCTTTCCGCCGCAGCTGTACCTATTTATCTACTTGCACTGGCGTGCTTTCAAACTGTTAGGTTGGCAGGAGCTGGAACAGAGCAATGAGAGCTCACCCCGTTGCGGGGATTCAAACCATCGACCTTCTGATCAGCAAGCCCAAGAGGCTCAGTGGTTTAGACCACAGCACCACCCATGTCCCTTAAGACCCATGTCCACCTGTGTCTTAACTGGTACATTAGGGCGAGGAAGAGCAAGGGATACAAGTGTCCTGAAGGTACCAGAGGAGTTGGCCAAAAAGGTTTGTGAAGCACTCCAAGAGAATCTCTCCAAATTGGATGAATGGGTGGTAAAATAGCCCTTGCAATGTAAGCAAGTGTCAGGTGATGCATATTGGCGTGCACACACACACAAATCTAATTTCACATATATGTTCATAAGGTCTGAGGTGATGGTGACTGACCAGGAATGAGATGTTGGGGTCCTTAATGAAGATGCCGTCAGTGTGCAGCAGAAGTGAGTAAGGCAAATTACACGGTAAAGATAATTAGGGAAAGGATTGAGAATAAAACACAAATGTCATCCTTACACAAATCTATTATACTTGGAATACTGTGTACATTATGGGACACTGGTGGTGCTGTGGACTAAACCACTAAGCCTCTTGGGCTTGCTGATAAGAAGGTCGGCGGTTTGAATCCCCGTGACGGGGTGAGCTCCCGTGGCTCCTGCCAACCTAGCAGTTCGAAAGCATGCCAGTGCAAGTAGATAAATAGGTACCACTGCGGTGGTAAGGTAAACAGCGTTTCCGTGTGCTCTGGTTTCTGTCATGATGCCCTGTTGCACCAGAAGCAGTTTAGTCCTGCTGGCCACACGACCCGGAAAGCTGTTTGCAGACAAACGGTGGCTGCCTCAGGCTCAAAGCAAGATGAGCACCGCAACCCCATAGTTGCCTTTGACTGGACTTAACCAACCAAGGGTTAAGTACATTTCTGTTCACCTCACATCGAAAAGAATATTGTAGAGCTAGAAAGGAGTCAGAAAAGGGCACACAAAATGATCAAAGAGGTAGAGCAATCCCTCTGTGTGGGATGGTTACAACATGGATTGTTCAGTTTGCTCATAATATTTATTTGGGGGGGGGGGGAGAAATTACAACAACAAAAAAAACCTTCAAAATCTGCCTTACTCCTAATGCATTTTGTGTGTGTTCCACCCCACCCCCTTTTAGTGGGCTTGATGGATTGCCACACATATCTCCTGTGCTTTGCGGACTCTAAGTAGGTCTGGCCAGGAGAAGGCAAGTGAGCAGGCTGCTGGATATTAGCTGGAACTGCATGTGTCTCTATCACTCATTGTGCACTTAATGGACCAGATTCTCAGTGATACGCTCTGACTGCTCTGATTTGTTGTTGTTTTTGCTACTCTGGCAATCCGAACCATCTAACAGGGCAGTTGCTTAGCTAGCTCAGATTTCCAGCAACTTTGCAGGCAAACTTTCGTTTGTTTGTTTGTTTGTTTGTTTGTTTGTAAATCATGCCTAAAATGTGCATGGATTATATTAGAGAGCTTCCCCATCAAGCGGTTACTATTGGTGGCAGGTGTTTGTTTTTTAAGGGATTCATACCTGTCCTGCTTGTAGACTTTGTTATCTTTTGCACCTGAGATTATACTAAATTGTTTCTCACCTGTTCCACACCGACTCATTGAACTCTAGTCTGTGCTTGCCCTGCCAGGCATTTCTGTTGCAAATATTAGCTGTGATGTTAGCAATTCCAAAACACCATTTTCCTAACTCAGGGTAAATTGCACCTTCTCTAACAAACTGCATATTATTATTTCTTATTTCAAACCTTTCTAGCGATCCCCTGTGTGGATCTCAGCTGTCACTTTTATCCATGCTTTCTTTTAAAAAAAGACTTGGGTGCAATGTGGTCATGAATTCTTGGTTGGTTGGTTGTATGCTGCCCTCCCCTCATGCTGTTTAAACTAGAAGGGTCTCGAAGCACCCACTCCTTCCTCCCCCCAGCAGCTCCCTGATCCCCAAATCCTCTCCCAAAGGTCAAGTGATTCTGCTGAATGGGGTGAGTTGTGGCATGGTGTGGTCTAAAGCAGAAAGGCGAATAAGGACACATTCCAAGAGCCTTTTTTAATTTTCCAAAAAAGTCTCTTCCTGAAGTTTATAATACTCAAAGTGACGGAGGTCTTCTTTTATTTTTATGAGGAATGAGCAACATCTGTGACCTTGACCACAAACGAGTCTTGCTATTGCTCTGCCATGGCTGGGAAGGAATAATAGGTTTTGTAACAGAGGTAGGCAAGGAAATCAATGCACCAGTTCTCCTTAATTTATTGTTGTTTTTCCTCCTTTTCTTTCTTATACACCCAAACCTCAGTTTTCGGGGCAATTTTTCTATCAATTGAGCCTTAACCTTGACTCAAGTGGCTTAATTTAGGATTACCTGTGTAGATGTCAGCCCCTTTTCTTGACAAGGTGAGGGGATGGAGGAAAGGGAAGGAACCAGTGCTTTGCAGCTCAGATGGATGTCTGATTTCATTGCTTGGTCATGCTGCATTGCTAGCAATGCTGTTCTCTTCTCTTGTAGAATTGCACAGGGTAGGCAGTGCTCAGTGCACAGACAGAGGCAGCTGAAGTCCAAAGCTAAGCAATTCTCTGAAATCTTAAGAAATCACAATTTTGATTTATGCTGCGTGTGCACGATTATGTCTTTAAATACGTTTGTCATGATGCTGGAGAATCAGTCAAGTCTGCTCTGGGCAACATGATGAAATTGGGCAGCCCTGACATTTTATAATATGCACATGAAAAGCTGCCCCCTGCTCATTCAGAATCTGGCTCCAGGCTACTGTCTAGGGCTTGATAAGTTATTTAAAGAGCAGATTTTTGTTTGTTAATGAGGGCATTTATTTCGGAGTCACTTTTAATAAAGCGAATGCTGTCTGGAAACTGCATAGCAATCCAGAGCTGTGCATTCTGTTCTGGTGTGGCTTGTGACCTACAGAAGAAGTGGTATTGAGCTATGTCCAGTCCAGCGCAAGGCAAAGCAAGACCTGGGGTGGGGGAGGAGAAGAAAAGGTCTTTGTCCTGTGCTGAAAAGCATAAGGGTGGACATTAGTTAAGAATCCATGGGGAACACAGGGCTTATTACTTTTTTAAAAATAATAATAATTGTTATTAGTATTTTCCACACAAGAACAACACGAAAAATATCAAAAAATAACAATACACAACACACGGAAACCAACATTTGAAAACTAAAGAAAGCAACAACTAAGAAACAACAACAACAACAAATCCATATCTTACAAGTTAATACTATAAACACTAAAACAACAACAAGACATTGACTTCCACCAATCCCACAGCACCTCCTTCGTCTCTCATTGTGTCTTCCTGTTTTCCTTATCATCTCTATCCTAACATCTAGATATAAATCCCTCTATCTTAGCCTTTCACTTCACAAGGTTATTCCAGACTCAGCCAGATTTCTGTCCTCGAACCTTGACTTTTGAGGTATTCATTTAGGCACTCCCATTCTTTTTTTACTTCACTTTTTGGTTTTTGTCTTAGTATGTCTGTCAATTTGGCTAATTCTAAGTATTCTGAAAGCTTACATAACCACTCTCCCCTAGTGGGTAACCGATTCCCTTTCCAATACTCAGCCACCAGGATTCTTGCTGCAGACATTGAGTATAAGAAAAAATTAGTTTTGTCTTTAGGAATATCGTCATTTAAAATTCCTAAAAGGAATGCCTCTGGCCTTTTACTATATGATATTCTTAATATTTTCTTTATTTCTTATTACTTATTACTTATGTATTACTTACGCCGCTTGATTGTGTAGAAAACAATAACAGAAAACACCCTCAAAATGGTTGTATCCAGTGCTAGTCCTACTTTGAGTAGACCCATTGAAGTTAATGAGCATGACTCTCTTGAGCATGACTATCTTAATTTCATTCATTTCAGTGAGTGTAAATCAGAATGGTAGAGTTTGAAAGGACCCTAAGGGTCATCTAGTCCCTGCAATGCAGAAATCTCAACTGAAGCCTCCATGACAGATGGCCATCTAACTTCTGCTTTAAAAACCTGAAATGAAGGAGAGTCCACAACCTTCTGAAGGAGTCTGTTCCACTGTGGAAAAGCTCTTAATATCAGAAAGTTTGGTAAGCGTAGGACTATGGTTGGATACAACCCATATTTCCAGTGTAGTGTAGTGAGAGCCAGTGTGGTGTAGTGGTTAAGAGCGGTGGACTCGTAAACTGGTGAACCGGGTTCACGTCTCCGCTCCTCCACATGCAGCTGCTGGGTGACCTTGGGCTAGTCACACTTCTCTGAAGTCTCTCAGCCCCACTCACCTCACAGAGTGTTTGTTGTGGGGCAGGAAGGGAAAGGAGACTGTTAGCCGCTTTGAGACTCCTTAGGGTAGTGATAAAGCGGGATATCAAATCCAAACTCCTCCTCCTCCTCCTCCTCCTCTTCTTCTTCTTCTTCTTCTTCTTCTTCTTCTTCTTCTTCTTCTTCTTCTTCTTCTCCTTCTTCTTCCATGAATTGGGTACCTCTGGTACTCTAACCACTACACCACACTGGCTCTAAGTTGCTTTTGAATTGTGCTTCAGTTCTTTTCTTAGGTCCATGCTTTACTTTCCTTCAGGTAAAAGATGAGATTTGCTGTTTCCTTTCAAGAGTCACTCTTTCAAATGACAGCTATGGTTATGGAAATCTCACTTGAAAGGGACAATTTCTCTATTGCATCTTCGCTCATTTTTTTAAAAAAGAAGCTGGCTCAAAATGCACCAAATCTGGCACAGAAATGTCCCAGAGTGGGCAGCTTAAATTAGAATTAAACTTCTGGCGACACATATTATCCTGAGCTTACACATATTTGGTTCAATGCTTGCAATTTCTTGGCCAGATAATTTGCAGTGCTTGGCCTCAAGATGATTTCATCCCGATTCTCTTCAGTGTCCTAAGTCAACATGGTTTGGTTGAACTGGTTTGTAGGTTGGATCATAGATATCGGTAGTTGCTCTTCCATAAGAAGTGGAAATAGAAAAATAATGCAGTCATAAGATGGAGTGACAATGGAAAATAATAATAATTACAAATGCCAACATAGGGAAATCAAGGCAAATGCAGAGCTGTAAGTGAATCAGCTTTTCTCTACCCTCCTTGAATGTGCCCTTTACTACTTACTAAAGCTTGTGGCTCACAGGGAAAGCCCAGCAGTGTCCCACCAATAGACCAGGTTGGGAGTCCAGAGCATGTTCAGGACCCTGGAGAGCTCCCAGGATCTTGCTGAGCTAACAGTACAAAGGGCTGTTGCTGCAAGCACCCAACTCCAACTGAAGCCATGTTTTGTGTTGTCTGTTCTTGCAGTGCAATAAGTCCAGCTTCTGCAGAGATGCTGACTGCCTCAACTTATGTTACAGCCTTTGGCTCCTGTAGGGCTGGGAAGACTGGGGAAGTGTGTGAGACTGCTCCTCTGAATTTGAGGGTAGTGTCTGGTGTCTGGATTGGGTGGGGCACGACAAAATGGACATGGAAATGAGTTTTATCAAAACGGAAAGAATTCAGTTCATTTTTGGAGCCAGTCAAAAGTGCAGAAAATTATCCCTGCCCTATCAACCAACACATTCTTGCTGCCAGACCCCGCTGACCTAGACATCCTCTTTCGCCTTCGTTTTACTTGCAGCAGGTGATGGGAGAAGTCAGAGGAGTGACAGACCTTCTTGCTGCCACTCTGCTTGCTGATGCTGGCCAGGCAAGTGAAATGAAGAGAAGGCATTTGGCAGGGAGGAAATTTTGGAGATTGGGATGGCTGGGGAAAGAGAAGCTGGAAATTCTCTGGATTGGATGGATTCTAATCCAAGCTGGAGAAGAATTTGTGCGAGTTGCAGCCACATTTCTGCTGAATGACAGGGCGGAAATAAGACATGCTCAAGGCTGAAGCATGTGCACTCTTAGCTAAAAGCCCCTTCTGTTTACATTTACAGTGTCAGATATGTAAAGACTGGCAGTGGTTGCACAGTGGTGAGAAAAGGGCGATTTCCTATGTTCACTCTCTCTCTTTATTTGTCAGTTTAATCTAGTTCTGTCTCAAACTAAGCACTAACTGCAAGCAAAGAATAATGAACACCACCCATGGCAATGTTTCCCTAGAATTTCTCAGAATTTGCCTCAGGCTTTTTAAAAATTAACACCACACTTTCTTACAACTTACGACAAAATGGGAGTATCTGAAATGGCAACCAGAGAAAGAGTGTGTCACACATATTGTATTAATATTTATACTGCTGGTATGCGGGCACCAGCCGTTTCTAGGTAGGAAGCATGAAAGGGAGACAATTTTTTTTTTTTTTGCAAAATGACACGTCTTGCCTCTGCTGCTGTTATAAATAACACTGAAGCTTAAGATGAATGGAGAAGACTGGGGGAAGGGGAAGCAGTGGGCACATTTCTCTGCGAGGTTAAATAAATTTGGTTCCATTTCAATCAGCGGCAATTTGCAACTTTTCTGTTTTATTGTTTCTCAGTAGCCAGCTTTCCCATAAGTCCATGCAAACATCATCTAGCTACTGCAGAGGGAGAGGGGAAAATTAGTGACAAATTAATACATGGTTGCCAAATCACAAAAATCAGCAGTTGGCCACAGTTATAGCTATATCACCTAAAAATAGGGATGGATGGATCAGCCGTTTATTTCATATTAATTTTGCACATGTACATTTGCAAGGTTGTTCTAGCCCATTTCTCCCTCTCGTATCTATATTTATATCATCTATATCCAGTGCTTTTTTTCTAAATAAAATGTTTAGGGGTACTCTCATTTTGACTAAAAAAAAAATCAAAATTTTATAGTTCAAATTGGGAAACATAAATACAGTAAATGGACAAAAGTACAAAGAGTCACAAAATGTTTAGGGGTATGTGTACCCCTGCACCCCCCCCGAAAAAAGTACTGTCTATATATCAATATTGATGATATAGCTATAGCTATATCATCTATATCTATATCTATATCTATATCTATATCTATATCTATATCTATATCTATCTATCTATAATTTTGTATTTAAATACATTGTTTAAATATTATTTTATTGCAATGTATGCAATTTGTATACAATATGCAATCTTTAAACAATTTGGTAGATTTATTTGGCTGAGAACTGTATCAGAAAAGGCAGAAAAGTGCTAAATATGAATGATAATTGTGTTTGAAGCCATGACTTAGTCCAGGAGGTGTGAATTTGGTCCATTTTCTTTAAAATGCAGGTCACATGAATTTCTGTTCCATCCCTTTCTCAAAATGCATACCATTCCAATCCAGCAGCTCCCTGCAAAATCAGAAAAATATTTTGAATATTGGGGAGGCCAAGACATGATCTGCATCTTCAGTGGTGGACAGGGAGCTGTGGGAAATATTGGAACACAATTCTGCAAAGTGTGCTTCTTTCTCTAGAGGAGAAGAATGAAAATCTCAGAATTTTTCTAAGAAAAAAGAAATCTGCAAGCAGGACTGGCGACCAGTTAGAGATCACATAGTGCAGCTTTTGCTAAGCTATTCCCTTCCAGATGTTTTAGACTACAGCTCCCATCATCCACCAAAATTAGCTGGGGCTGACATGAGTGTAGTGTAGTGGTGTAGTGTAGTGTAGTGGTTAAGAGCAGTGGACTCATAATCTGGTGAACTGGGTTTGCGTCCCCGCTACTCCACATGCAGCTGCTGGGAGACCTTGGGCCAGTCACACTTCTCTGAAGTCTCTCAGCCTCACTCACCTCCCAGAGTGTTTGTTGTGGGGAAGGAAGGGAAAGGAGAATGTCAGCTGCTTTGAGACTCCTTAGGGTAGTGATAAGGCGGGATATCAAATCCAAACAACTCTTCCTCCTCCTCCTCCTCCTCTTCTTCTTGTAGTTCAAAACATCTGGAGGGTAGAGAAGTTGAGGAAAGCTGGTCTAGTGATGACATCATGGTATTATGTAACAAATCAGACTTGGCTAAGTAAGGATGTCATGGAGGTCAAAGGAGCCACTTAAGAATGAGGGCAGCGCTTCCTGGAATGGTTGCTGTGGAAGAGTCTAGCTGATTCAATCACCAAGCGCCCTTTCTCTAAACTGCAACACTGCCCTCCCAGTATCAAAAGAGGACACTTTTCAGAGTTGCTGAACATGTTTGTACAATATGTCCACCATTCATCTCAGCCCTGCTGCAGACAGTGGCGGAGCTTCATGCTCCAGCACTGGGGGCGGAGAGCAGGAAGGGGTGTGGCTGGCGTGTGTCCTGCGGGGGGGCAGTCGCAATGGCACCCCAAAGGGATTGTGGGGGCAGGGGCGGTGCGCTCCCCCACCCCCATCTTCCTCCGCCAGTGGCTCCAGAGACATCACATTACTTGGATTTTTTTGGTTTTTGTTCTTAAATATTATTTTTTTAAAAAAGCAGTAGGGGGGGGAAAAAACAACATAACTTCAGAGATAAATGTCTCTGACATATCTAATAAATATCCAGGGCAGATTGAGAACAGAACCCTGACCATGAACACTCCTGCTACCGTATGGTGTGGTGTTGATGAGGGACGAATGGTATTATATGTGGGAAGACCTTCCAGAGTCATCAGAACAGCTGCATCTGAGGCCAGTCTAGTGCTTTTTCCACATTAAAATGCATAGGATCTTATTAACTGTAGCATTGAGCAATGACACAGGAAAATCAGAGCACATTTCATGTAACGCTCATGGATGGGCAAGAAACTGTCATGCACCCCTTTGCCAAGGAATTTGGTTGGGAAACTGATGGCCTTTTGCTATCATGATGAAATAAATTCCCCTTTCTGGTAAACATCTCCCAATGTGACCTTGTCAGGATAGAATTTAAGCAAGAGAGCTCTGTCGACACAGCACTGAATGCATAAGGGAAGGAGATCAATGGCTTTGGTAAGTGATATGAGAAGTATTTAAGACTTCTTTACGAGCAGATTTTTAATATATATATATTTTAGACTTTCTACCTGCGTGATTCTCTCTGCATGAATTCTGACACGAACAACACGGCCCTCCATTGATAGATGAGGTTGCCACGGCTGCGGAGGTAAACTTAGCATGAGTCAAAGAAAGGTTACTTGTTAAGTGTGGCTCTTGGATTTGACGACTTGCATGGATGGAATTTAGACTCTGCAGAGGGTACTTTTCTTGATTCCAAATATATGTGTTTTTCACGGGAAAAGCTCTAGCTTAATCGCAAATTGCTGTGCTTAAAACCAACTCACTTACCAGGTAGAGAAGAATCATTCCTTTCACAGCAAGGAGTAACTGGGACAAATTCTATTACCTAGGATGGGGTGGACGGCTGATGACACATTAACACCTGATGTATGGCTGATGCTGTCAAAAAAGAAAGGAAAGGAAAGGAAAAAGAAAACATGAGAGCCTCTTGCTGCTAAACATGCCTCTGACCCACAAACCACATTTTCCTCTATGCTGTTATTCATTCAGGTAGTCTTCCATTTCCACATATATGCGTGCATCTCTCCTGACACTTCATCAGAATTTCTCCCAATATACTCATTATTGTACACTCCTCCCCCTAACATACACATTTTTGCAAAGCATTTCCCCCAAATCTTTGTATGCTATTTTCACTAGCATGCATCTTTAGGCACACTGTACCTTAGCATATAAACACAGGTGGCGCTGTGGGTTAAACCACAGAGCCTAGGACTTGCCGATCAGAAGGTCGGCGGTTTGAATCCCCGTGACGGGGTGAGCTCCTGTTGCTCGGTCCCTGCTCCTGCCAACCGAGCAGTTTGAAAGCACGTCAAAGTGCAAGTAGATAAATAGGTACCGCTCTGGCGGGAAGGTAAATGACGTTTCCGTGTGCTGCTCTGGTTCTCCAGAAGCGGCTTAGTCATGCTGGCCACATGACCCAGAAGCTGTATGCCAGCTCCCTTGGCCAATAAAGCGAGATGAGCACAGCAACTCCAGAGTCGGCCATGACTGGACCTAATGGTTAGGGGTCCCTTTACCTTTACCTTTACCTTTACCTTAGCATATGCATTTTGTACACATCACTTGGCTGGAGAACTGCATTTCAGGATTCAGAGAAGTGCATGTTTTTGAAGGATGGCTGTTTCAGAAAGTGTTAATCCGGCAGGTTCACATTTAAATGCTAATGGAATTAAATCAAAGTCTCCCGTCCAATCCCTGTCTTCAAGGCAGGTATCACATTACGGCTCAATATCATAGAATCATAGAATCATAGAATCATAGAATCATAGAGTTGGAAGAGACCACAAGGGCCATCGAGTCCAACCCCCTGCCAAGCAGGAAACACCATCAGAGCACTCCGGACATATGGTTGTCAAGCCTCTGCTTAAAGACCTCCAAAGAAGGAGACTCCACCACACTCCTTGGCAGCAAATTCCACTGACGAACAGCTCTTACTGTCAGGAAGTTCTTCCTAATGTTTAGGTGGAATCTTCTTTCTTGTAGTTTGGATCCATTGCTCCGTGTCCGCTTCTCTGGAGCAGCAGAAAACAACCTTTCTCCCTCCTCTATGTGACATCCTTTTATATATTTGAACATGGCTATCATATCACCCCTTAACCTCCTCTTCTCCAGGCTAAACATGCCCAGCTCCCTTAGCCGTTCCTCATAAGGCATCGTTTCCAGGCCTTTGACCATTTTGGTTGCCCTCCTCTGGACACGTTCCAGTTTGTCAGTGTCCTTCTTGAACTGTGGTGCCCAGAACTGGACACAGTACTCCAGGTGAGGTCTGACCAGAGCAGAATACAGTGGCACTATTACTTCCCTTGATCTAGATGCTATACTCCTATTGATGCAGCCCAGAATTGCATTGGCTTTTTTAGCTGCCGCGTCACACTGTTGGCTCATGTCAAGTTTGTGGTCAACCAAGACTTCTAGATCCTTTTCACATGTACTGCTCTCAAGCCAGGTGTCACCCATCTTGTATTTGTGCCTCTCATTTTTTTTTGCCCAAGTGCAATACTTTACATTTCTCCCTGTTAAAATTCATCTTGTTTGTTTTGGCCCAGTTCTCTAATCTGTCAAGGTCGTTTTGAAGTGTGATCCTGTCCTCTGGGGTGTTAGCCACCCCTCCCAGTTTGGTGTCATCTGCAAATTTGATCAGGATGCCCTTGAGTCCATCATCCAAGTCGTTGATAAAGATGTTGAATAAGACCGGGCCCAAGACAAAACCCTGTGGCACCCCGCTAGCCACTCTTCTCCAGGATGAAGAGGAACCATTGATGAGCACCCTTTGGGTTCGGTCAGTCAGCCAGTTACAAATCCATTGAGTGGCAGTCAAGACCGCATTTTACCAGCTTCTTTACAAGAAAATCATGGGGCACCTTGTCAAATGCCTTGCTGAAATAAAGGTAGGCTACATCCACTGCGTTCCCTTCATCTACCAGGCTTGTAATTCTGTCAAAAAACGAGATCAGGTTAGTCTGACATGACTTATTTTTCAGAAATCCATGCTGACTATTGGTGATCACAGCATTCCTTTCTAGGTGCTCACAGACTGTTTGCTTAATGATCTGCTCCAGAATCTTCCCTGGTATTGATGTCAGACTGACTGGGCGGTAATTATTTGGGTCCTCTCTTTCCCCCTTTTTGAAAATAGGGACAACATTTGCCCTCCTCCAGTCTGCCGGGACTTCGCCTGTTCTCCAGGAATTCTCAAAGATGACTGCCAGTGGTTCTGAGATCACATCTGCCAGTTCTTTTAATACTCTTGGATGCAGTTCATCTGGCCCTGGAGACTTGAATACATCTAAACTAGCCAAGTATTCTTGTACTATCTCCTTAGTTATTCTGGGCTGTGTTTCCTCTGCTGAATCATTTGCTCCAAATTCTTCAGGTCAGGCATTGTTTTCTTTATCGGAGAAGACTGAGGCAAAGAAGGCATTGAGGAGTTCAGCCCTTTCTGTGTCCCCTGTTTGCATTTCACCATCTTCTCCTCTGAGTGACCCCACTGTTTCTTTGTTCTTCCTTTTGCTACGAACATACCCATAAAAGCCTTTTTTGTTGCTTTTAACCTCTCTAGCAAGCCTGAGTTCATTCTGTGCTTTAGCTTTTCTGACTTTGTGTCTACACGTGCTGGCTATTTGTTTGAATTCCTCTTTGGTGGTTTCCCCCCTTTTCCATTTTTTGTACACATCCTTTTTTAATCTTAACTCAGTTAAAAGTTCTTTAGATAGCCACCCTGGCTTCTTTAGGCACCTTCCATGTTTCCGTCTCATTGGTATTGCCTGAAGTTGTGCTTTTACTATCTCCCTCTTAACAAACTCCCAGCTTTCATGAACTCCCTTTCCTTTTAGTATTACTGTCCATGGGATCTCACCCAGCACTTCCCTAAGTTTTATGAAGTCGGCTTTCTTAAAGTCAAGGGGGTGGCTACAGCGGTCCTCCATCATAAAAAGCGTGAAGACAGGACAAATAACTCCCCCCCCAAAAAAAACCCTAGGTCTCCCCCAACAAACGTTTGAGACTAGCTCCCCTAAATCTAAAAGATGGATCAAACTGCGAGCGCTGCCCTACAAGCTCTGATAAGCTCCTCCCACAGCTAGTCACCTGCCTCAACAGAAACCCTGCCCCCTCTGACCTTTGCACAGGGAGAGCAGCTAATCAGCCACAAAGAAACACACACACATAATAATAATAATAATAATAATAATAATAATAATAATTTATTATTATTTGTACCCCGCCCATCTGGCTGGGTTTCCCAAGCCACTCTGGGCGGCTTCCATAGAAACCAAAAATACAGTAAAATATCACAGATTAAAAACGTCCCTGAACACAAGAAAACCCTTTTTGCTCCTTCTTCAGCTGCTGCCCTGCCATATGTGGTCTCTTGAAATATGTGGTCTCTTGAAAATGGAGAATTCTATTGTTGGGTTTGGGCTGTAGGGTTGAGATGGGCTGGAAGCTGGGGGCCAGGAATTGCACTGAGGAATCCTAGTTGAGGGACAAACTGAAGATCAAGCCAGGAGTGAAGGACAAGTCAAGTTAGGAATGAAGAACAAGCAAATGAAACAGGAACATACAGGAACATATATACAGAAGGCTTCTGTTGTTGTTCAGGCAAGAACCTCCTATATGCCTTCCTGCCCAGGAGGGTCCAATGGCCAGGTTGGGTGGGTGGAAGCAGTCTGGGCTCTGATGGTACTTCTCACCTCCTAGAATCCTAGATCAGGGATCAGCAAACTTTTTCAGCAGAGGGCCAGTCCACTGTCCCTCAGACCTTGTGGGGGGCCGGACTATATTTTGAAAAAATAATAATGAATGAATT
Organism: Podarcis pityusensis; assembly: GCF_964106645.2. NCBI lineage: Eukaryota > Metazoa > Chordata > Lepidosauria > Squamata > Lacertidae > Podarcis > Podarcis pityusensis. The sequence continues at coordinate 106,252,413 of NC_138026.1, read as the reverse complement.
CCTATGCCCCACAAATAACCCAGAGATGCATTTTAAATAAAAGGACACATTCTACTCATGTAAAAACACACTGATTCCTGGACCGTCTGCGGGCCGGATTTAGAAGGTGATTGGGCCGGATCCGGCCCCCGGGCCTTAGTTTGCCTACCCATGTCCTAGATAGATGCTGCAATATGCAGTTCACTGGCTCACCACAAGAGGCAGCTGCACACAGATCCAAAGACTTATCAGTTCAAATATTGACACCACCTGACAATCATAAACATGCACGCTGAGTTTCAGTGCAAATGACTCAGCTCCATATGTGCTCAGCTGCTTGTATTCTTTTTAAATATTATCCACAGCTGAAACAGTGCTAATTCACCCAGAGGAGGAACTGAGTCATGCAGTCTCTTTATTTGCCTAACCTAGCTGCTGCTTGAACTTCACACAAAGAATGAAGTTGGCAATCTGCTCACTAACGTCCATTGTGCGATTCTGCTGCTCGAATGATATATTAGCAGTGTGTTTCACAACATTCCTTAACTCCAAGGGGCAGGTGGGTTGAAGTTTTGTTTGAACCTCAAGCATAAAGCTGTGTTTTGAACATGCATCAGTGGTATAGTGGAAGGGAAATACATGGGGGAGGGGCAGTTATGGTATTTCTTTCAGAGCAGGAGCAGGGAAATAATCTCCCAGAGGAGTAGAGGTCCTTGCCCTGACAAGTCCATGAGGTGACAATGAAGCTTTAAAGTTTTATTGTGGTAGGTTAACATCGATGAAGTCACAGAATGAAGAGAATAATAAAGCAGAGGCTGTGTACATCATGTACTAAAGTTCTCACCCTGGGCCAGCAGGGGGATACTGTAGATAGTTTTCACTCAGGTCCACATATGCAAATAAGGGATTGAAAGTGATGTTCAGTGATTGGATAGTTACAGAAAGTAGTTACTGTTGCGTTGTAGTGGAGCTCTATATAAGCAGACTGGCTGAACCCTTCAGTTCAGTTCTGGCCTGTGAATAAACAAGAGCTGTTTGAAGAATTGCTGTGTCATCTGATATGTTCACCCACAACTTAACAGTGTACATGTATCCTTCTCTTTGATGGCGTTCCTGCTTCACGCTGGTAGCTGAAATGGTGTAATTTCTTTGTCATGCTGAGCTCCTGCCTTTAAGTGTTTACCACTGCACCACTGATACATCAACTGCGTATCATGACAAAATATTTTGTATTACATTATGTTATAGTTTGTGTTTTTCTCCCCACCCTTAATGGTTGGAGTGGTGGTGTCCAGCTAATTCAAAGTGTGGAGCTGTGTCATGATCGTGAATACCAAATTCCATCCTAATACCTCAGTGTTCAACATATAAACCAATAGAAGGCTGAACAAATAAGCCAAATTAAAGGGCCAATTTCAGTCAGTCAAAAGAAACCTTGTGAGTTTTTGAGAATTTCCTTGGCATTCCATCATATCCAATATGCCTATACAGGTCCTTCATTGGGTTGATCAATTATTATTACACACACACACACACACAGAGAGAGAGAGAGAGAGAGAGAGAGAGAGAGAGAGAGCTATTCCCCCATCAGTTTCTCCATTTGCAAAAAGTAATTCTGGGTGATTAAGGGCTCATGGGCTTTTGTTTCACTTCCTTGGACACAGAACTTCACTTTAACCTATCCTGCTGCTTCCTGTTACATAAAAGGAGGCTCAGCAGGTAGGCGCTGCTAGACATTTATTTTGTTCTCTTCCTTAAATTCCAAAATTAGCTTGGCTAGGGGTGGGCATGAGTTTGCAGCCTGTTATCTTGTTGCGCGTCCTTGCAGAGAGAGAAAATTGGAAGATGAAGACTCTCACTGCGTCACCTTATAGGGGCCAGAGCAAACTTGCAATAGTTGAAGGCACCATTTGGGAAATAACTGAAGTGGAGGAAAAACTGGCAAATTATCAACTTGCTGAGAAGGGGAAAGGAAGCGGGACTCCCCTCTCTGAATGAAAGAGAGGCGGATTTCATATGGGCAAGTTTAATTATGTACAGAAGAGCAAAACCTTTAATTTGAAAGAGATTTATGCGATCATTAATACTTGACTTGGTAATTATTAACTCGCCTACTTGACACTTGGCAAAACCCATCACTGCTCCCATGAGGGTGATGATATTCGGTGACATGGCGCTCACTTACAAATGGGTGCTTTCAAATGTTGTCTGCTCGAAAAAATTATAAGCTTTCAGTGGTGGAAGATGAGCCACCATGATATACTGGATCACCTGGTATTATTGCAGTGTGAGGGACGGGGAGAGGGGACCTGCTGGTGGTAGCAATGAACCATCACTATAACACGAGTGCTCATTCTATCTACAATCAGCAAAACTGACGGGATCAGTTAGAGGAATATCGAAACAAAAAACAACTAGAGAATGGGTAATATTTAAGAACTATGTAAAACTTTATTGTACAAACAGCTCCATATTAGCAGAAACTGAGTGATATTTGTAAAGAAGAAGATCAAAGGAATGTATACAAAGCAGAAAGAAATGATATTATACAATGTAAACTTGTGTAAAAAAGAATGTTATATCAAACAGTATAATGAGAAGGATGGGAAGGATTGTGCTGATGAGTACTTTTACTATGTAAATAACTTCGTTTCCTTTTTAAAAATTTGATTTGTTTCTTATCTTTGTTACTTCTTTCTTTCTCCCCCCCCCCTTATAAATTTTCTCATATCTATCTATCTATCTATCTATCTATCTATCTATCTAACCATCACTATAATCTAGGCTGTTATTTGGAGTTGAGAGAGAAAGAAATAGGGCATGTATTGGTGGATAATGGTCCTCCATATGGAAGACTGTAGCACTGTCATGCCAGTCACCTACGCCTTGGTTTGGCCCAATATTAGGGGGCGCATCCAGGCCATGACCACCCGTTTTAACTCTTTCCCCTACCATGTTCCTGAAAAATATTGCCCACCCTAAAGCTTCTATTTGCACCTGTAGGGAAGCCTCCATTGACACAGCAGCTTCAGAGGGGTGGTTTTAACTGAGACCATTGCAGGGGGGAAAGGTGTAAATTCTCCATCCCCACCATGTGCTTCTGAAGCTGCTCAGCCCCCTTACCTGAGACTTATGTTTTCAAGGGAAAGGGGCAGAGCATCTGCTTTGCATGCAGAAAGTCCCTGGTTTGCTAAGGTTTTCTGGGACATCATTTACAATGAACTAAAAGATATATTATAATATAACTTTAGTAAAAAACCAGAGGCATTCTTACTAGGGCTAATTAATGAAGAAATTTATAAAAAAGATGTAAATTTATTTATGTATGCCACAACGGCAGCGAGAATTCTTCTGGCTCAAAGGTGGAAGCAGCAAGAACTCCCCACACTGGAAGATTGGAGAATAAAGATGGTAGAATTTGTGGAGTTGGTGAAGCTGACGGGGAGAATCAGGAATCGACCCGAAGAAAAATATCAAAAGGACTGGAGCAAATTTATTTATTATTTGAAAGAAAACTGTACTCCTTTGAAAACGTTTGTAGCATTAACGTGAAATGTTTAGTAATGTGAAATTAAGATGCTGATTTATAAATAAGAATGTGATTTCTTAAGGTTATTATATGATAAAGAAGTGACTATGGAAATGCGATAGATATGTTAAATGTTATAGGGATGTCAGAAAGAGAGATAGAGGGAAGTCAAAGCTCATTCTGAGAAAATAATATAAGTTGTGAACATGTGTACTGAATTAAAATGAAACATGGAAAATTCAATAAAAATTATGTTTTTAAAAAAAGAAAGAAAAGAAAGTCCCCGGTTCAGCTCCCAGGTAGGGCTGGGATAGATCCATGACTGAAATCCTGGAGAGCTGCTGCCATTCGGTGGAGACATCACTGAACTAGATAGAGCAGTGGTCTGGCTCAGTACAGTGCAGCTTTCCTTCCATGCATGTTAATTGTGATCAGCCCTGTGCTTTCTGCCAATCTTATTAGCCAGCTGAGCTGAAGTGGCAAGAAAGAGGAGGGTTGCTGAGATCAAAATCACCAGAGCAGTCGGAAATCTGATTCTGGGGCTGATTTGAGTTGCGAGTGGAGACAGCAGTTCTGAAGGGCCACGGGGCTACTGGCAACGAGGGGAAAGGCTTTCAGCAAGGCCCAGAGGCGATGGAGAAACTGCTTTTTAAAGGAAGGCTCCCAGCAGAGCTCAAACACTCTGAAAACGACAGTCAGGAATCCGAAGCAGCTTGCATGAGGGACTGTAAAGACTTGGGGGGAATTTATTGTTTGAAGTCGTTTCAGCATTTCCTTATGCCAGGAACAGCCAAAATGGTTGAACAAAGAAGGTGTTGGACTCCTGAGGATCATAGAATCGTCGTAGAGTTGGAAGGGCTCATGAGGGTCATCTAGTCCAACCCCCTGCAATGCAGGAATCTTTTGCCCAATGGGGGGCTTGAACCTATGACCCTGAGATCACATGGACAGGGCTATCACTAAGGATGTTCCTTTTTCACAGAATACATCTGGTGCCGTGCAAACTGTATTGCTTCTCCTTTTTCTATAAGGCATATTAATCCACATGATGTGGGTAATTCATGGGAGGGGCAGCCCACCATGCAGAAACGTCCACCCCAGAAAGAGGAGATGAATGTATGTATGCCATCAATATGTGTCATTATTGTAGTGTTGGTGGCAGTGATGTGCAAAATACCAGCTTAGTAATTACGATTTTTATTCGAGAATGTTTGGGGGGAAAAGCTTGCTTTTCCCAAAAGCCCTCTTTTGGATCATAATGGTAGGAACATGATGGTGGTGGTGTATGCATGCACCTTACTGTATTGGCTCCTGGGAACTATAGTATTCAGCCATGGAGTCTCTCAAACATGTGGGAATGTTCGGGGAGGCAAGAGAGGATATATTGTTTAATTATATCCTTTCCAACTTGCGTCAAGTTCTATAATTTAGCAGAGTAACATTCCCCTTTTAAACTTACACAGTGGATAGGTTTGCCAGGCTTGCTTAATCCTCTAAAATAAGTTTCCTGGTAATTCCCCTTTATTCCCTCCTAAAAGGAATAGATACGACCAGTCTTGTATAAAAGGTATAAAATAGTTTACTCACACATTCTGTTCACAGATGGATCCCAGAAGGCAGACTTAAGTTACAAAATATATACACTTGGAATCAATCCCATAAGGAGATGTAGTTCCTTTGTCCTCTCTGAAGCCAAAAGAGCATCTCGGGCTGATGCTTCTTCGATGAAAGCAAAATGGAGAAGAGAGAGATGTGGTGGCCAGTCCTCTGCTTTTGTTACCTGCACAGGTAAGGTCACACCCACCTCTGGTCACATGTAGAGGAAGTTTGTCCCAGCACAGGAGGAAACAGGAAGTTTATCTACTGGCTGGACAAACATCCCTCTTCATGTCTAAACATGTCCACTCTAGGAATGTTGTATTTGACTGCTCTGTGTTTCACACCCCACAAAACAAACTCACTTCCCACAATTCAGGGGCTGTGTGACTATCAAGAGGATCCCCTCTGCTGATCTGATTTACACAAGAGTGCGTCTATAGGGAAGGAGGAAGCCCTTCAGATATTTGAGTTCTAAGTCATTTAGGGTTTTAATGTGAGTACCTTAAATCAGATCCAGAAATGAACTGGCGACCAGTGTGAAAAATATAGCAAAAAAATTATGTGCACATTGAAATCCAAAAGGACAGATCCTGAGAAATTTTTTGGACCAAGCTCCTTTTAGCTCCCACAAACTTCAATGCCCAGGATTCTTTGTGGGGGAAGCCCTGACAGCGAAACTATTACCAGTGTTTCCATCAGAGTGGGATTTTGGGGCCAGACATACAGGTCCCAAAATAAGCAGCCATGCCCCAAAACTGAGAAAGGTCAGCTTGCCGCACTTCAAAGTAAGTGAATTAATGCACATTCTCATCTAAAGAAGTGAGGGACATAAGACCATAAGTCCAGAGTCTAAAGTTACCATTTGACTGGTACCCAACTCCTAGGTGTTTGTTGTGGAGATACAGCCTTAGTTTTCTTGCCAAACTCTATTGCACCTCCACCCATGTGTGTATGCATTTTATATCCAAATCCACCCCCTCTCTTCTTTCTACTTCACACATTTGATGGAGTCGGCACTTCTGTGAAATCAATTAGATTTTTTAGAAGCTGCACAGTCTTTGTTTTTTCCCTGTGTAGCTGAGCTGCCCTTCCGAAATCTGCCTGCTAAGAGTTGTCCACAAAACTCTCATTTCCTGAACCTAGAAACTGCAGAAAGGTCAATTATTTTTCAGACACATCATCTCTTTAATCCTTTTTAGCACCTCGTAAGTAACCGTCATGCCCTGGAGATAATAGCAGAATTTGCAGGAACAAATTAGCAAGCAAGGGGGCTTAAAAACAGAGCTTTTGTAAGCTGTTTAATTGGGGACATTATGATTCTTTTTGAAGTTGCTGACCCACAAATTAAAATAAGCTTGCTGCAGTTCCTTATGGGGGTTTCAAGCATATGCTGCTTTCTGATTTATTGCTCAAGATTTGCCTTCTGCTTTTTCAAAGGAAATAGACGGGCAGTGTGCACAGGTAATGGTGTGTAGCTGATGTAGCTGTGAGCTCATCTCGGCCAAGAATCTACCAGGTAGATTTTGGCAAGCCATCAGCTCTTAGCAAGTCTCCCCTCCATCTGAAATTTGTGAATAATGATCCTGACTTCTCTTACACTGATGTTGTAAAGATGACTGAAGAGCAAAATCTGGTATGGATTTGTATTCAATGGCGTATTGATTACCAGGGAAGTCTCACAACCCCCTCAGTTCCACAGTCACATTCACACAACTTAGAATGGCTATGTGGGGGGTTTGGGGTAGTTTGGGAGGGCATTGAGGATATCAGAGTGACACCCCCCAGCATTTCTCCAATTCCCATTCAGCTGGTGACCACCATTTTGTTTTGCCCAGAATGCCCTGCGATGATGCAATAGCATGATGTAGCTTTGTGCTGAGGGGCATTCTGGGAGACAAAATGGCGCACACAGACCCTACTGACAGCTACCACGCTAATGCAGAAATGCAAAAAAGGAAGGAAGGAAGCTTCACCCTGTCTCACTCACCCCCTCTTTTTGTTTCCCCACAGCTTTCATTTGATAGCTTTCATCCCAACTCTGAATAATGTTCGCCTTTTCATAACAGCCAGTTCCTCCCTGCAGACAACAAATCAAACCACAAGTCCAGCAGAAGCAAAGGTTTGCAGTTGGATTTCCCCTTCAAACACTTCAACTTTCCTTAGACTGGAGGAGGAGGGATTGCGTCTGACAGCAGCCAGGGGTTTATCTATATTTGCAGAACTCTGTATAACCAGCTTGGTCTGCTATAGCTAGGTGTATATGTCCCAGTTTGTTGTGTATGCCTTCTCCTTTTCCCCTTTGATACTTCTGGTTTATTTCATGTTTAATTTACTCCAAATGAGCTTTGGATTTCCTTGGAGAATCATCTACACAGAAAAGCTTTTGCGTGTTTCTCAGAGCCAACCCAGATGCTTCAGCTTTGCAGATATGCCACTTCTCATCAGCCTACAAACAGAAGGCATTAAAAGTTTCGCATCTCCACCCTGAGCTGTCTCAAACGGTGGTTCATGTCACAGTGAATGGAACTAATTTGCCTGCTATCTTGCAGTCCTCAATCAAGCAGAATTCAACCTGAGTGAGCCCTTGCAAGGGTCAGATGACAGCTGCAAAACCTAGGTCCGCTTTCCTGGCAGTGAGCCCCGTTTAACACAGGAGGCTTGTTCACAAGTCCACATGTGCTAGCATCCGTTTGAAAAGAGTGTACACCCACTGATTCATACAGTCTGCGGGTACAAAGAATACATGCCGATTAAATGCTACCTGTGAATAACTGTATGAGTGTACAGCTTGATTATTTGTGCACACAGGTGCACTGATTGCACACTCATTGAATGTATGGTGTGAAACCCTTTGTGGGACTTGCTTATGAGTAAACAGGGATAGGGGTACACTGAACATGCAGTGGCTGTGATTTGTAGTGCACCCATCTTTCCAATGGGTGGAGTCACCCTTCACCTAACAGTAGGAAAGGGAAGCTCATGTTAGCAAATGACACTCATGGCTCCCCTAAACAGGGGCTATGGAACCTTTTGTCCTATAGAAGTTGATGGACTACAAATCTCATGGTCCTTGACCCTTAGACCTGCTGGCTGGGTCTGATGGGAACTGGAGTCCAGCGATATCTAGTTTCTGCAGCCCTGCTCTAAACCACCAGATGCTGGCATAATGCTCTACAAGAGAGCAGGGAGATTTCTGAATTTTAGGCCGTTCCCAAAAGATTTGCAAAAGGGCAGGTCTGGTTGCACAAAACGCTCATCTGTGCTACAGCTGTAATGCAATCCTTGTGGGAATGTTCAGGGTGGCAGGAGAGGATATATTGTTTATTAATATCCTTCCTAACTTGCGCTAGCAAGTTCCTATACTTAGCAGGGTTTACATTCCCCTTCTCTCACACAGCAGAAATCTAGTTGCAGGCTCGTTGGTGTTAGGAGCGTCCTACTCTTGTGTAGGACCTTGGCAGAGACACATGCCCCACTGGCATGTTCTCTCCCTCCTGGTCGATTGTTCGGGAGCTTCAAAAGTTTTCTTCTGCCCGAACATCACAGCGACCAATGCCAAAAGGCATTAGCACACTTAGGGATCTGCAGAGTATTCGCAGTTTGCATAACAGAACCAATAGCACAGCATTTTGGCTAATCTACTTTATTTACATATAATACACTCGGAGCATTCTGACTTAGCTCCTGCCATTTTCTCATCAGACAGCAAAGAGAAAGAACAAAGGACAATAGTCCCACTTCACGGAACACAGTAACACAAAACATCCTGTCTCCGTCACTTCCCACACTGTGGAATGAAAACATACACCATCATGTGATTTCTATCATGTGATAGAAAATAATCCCATGACTGCAGATCCCATGACTGCAGATAAGGGGAATGAATCTCCAACAGTTAGAACCTCTTACTATTATGCAATTCAATCTCCTTCAGATTGCATTGTATGTTCCTGGTAAGATCCCCTTTTAAATCCCTCCTAAAAGAATAAAGACACCACAGTCTTATTCATTAGCAATAAAAATAAAGTTTACTCATGATCAGGCAGAGCACAGTGTGATCGCTGAAGGCAGGCAAGGAAGGATGCTCCAGGCCAGGAGGAACAGGAAGTTTCGACTGGCTGGACCAAACATACCCTTGCATGTCCACTCTAGCAAAACAAGGAATGTTGTATTTGACTGTTCCCAGTGGATTACATCCCACAATCCTTGCCTTTGCAATTTTTAAATGTGTGTTGAGTGAGCCAGCCAGCAGTAAATCATGCGGAGTAAGTGGAGTTAACTCTTTATTAGAAAAAACAGGATCTGCACAGGTGTGTCAGGCCTAAGGAGCACAGCAACTCTTCTTCTGTAGGTCTTGCCTCTATGAAGAAATGGCAGAGGCTGAAGGTCCCCACCTCCCCTCAGCTGTCTAAGTCTCCTCCTCTTCAGAGTTTCCCCCAAGCAATCTGAGACTGCACCTGCCTATCTTTCTTCCTCCCACTTCATGCCTCTCCTGGTTCTGGGAGACCAGGGAAGAGGGGAGCTTGTTGCAGTAAGAGAGGGAGACACCCATGATCCTTCACCAGCCTGACTCATCTCTGCCTCTTGGTCCCCTCCTCTCCTACTTCAGTTTCTGATTCTGATTCTGAACTGCTCTCTGGCACAGACTCCTTCCATTCACTAAGCCCTGTTACCTATTCAGCTTCCAATACTTCCTCCTCCTAGTCTTCTGCCTCTTCTCCCTATGACCACTCATTGTTGTCCTACCGCCAGTGCCCTGGCTCTACTGACTGAGCTGTATAACTACAACAATTGTATATTTTCTCTTTTCTTGCCCTTAATTTGTTATTCCATTTCTACTGTTTCTCTTGTGCCTATTTTTAATGGTGATGATGATTATGAAAAACAGTAATAGCATGAGTAAGAAGTACGTTTATTGCAATTATCCCTCCATTAGCTTAGACGTGTGATTGATGTGTTTTCACGCAAAGGGCACAAAGCCACCCACATGTTATTTTCGACACCCTCAAGAGTAATCAATTAGGATTAAATAAACCATTCTAACACCAAGATGAACAGTTTTATTTTTATTGAGAGCATCCTCCTGGGTTGAACTCTTCCAGCTGCAGCAAACTGAAACAGATTGAATAGTCCTAGCTGCGAGCTGATTCTATCAGTCGTCTTACTTGGCAAATCAGTATGGAAAGGAGAATGGGGAAATTGCTCCTGCCTCAGTGTGACAGTATAGCCTGCCACTAGCATTACAAACTGGCCCAGGGCACTGTGTTTACACAACAGCCTGGTTCTGTGGTGATATGTGGTTTTAGGCACAACAGGGTGGGTATTTTGCGTAGAGATGGTATACTGGGCATGACAAAAATCATGCATGCCATGTCCAGAAATTCAGCCCTATATATTCTCCTATATCCTGGCTGATTCACCATGTGCCATTAAAATGATGAAAAGAATCATTGTTGTGGTTAGCATTCCCCCCACTCTTCAACCAAAAATCGGTCCCAAGGTGACTTATAAATATCAGTGAGAAGACAGTTCCCACCCTCAGGCTAACAATATGAGAGACACAACACAAAAGGAAAAGAGACTGGGAAGGGAGGAGGAAAAAAGCAAGCTGGGACACGAATTCTTTTTCTTCCTTTCTCTTTAAAGCCCACAGACAGCCTTTTCTTTCTTGTATAAAACAGTCATGAATGGCAGGGTTTCATCATCACTTGTTTTTCATTCTCTCATCTTACTCTTACTCCTATATAAGTGATTAAGTAAACCAGGACCAGTGCTTTATTTCCTTTTTTCTTCTTATTTACTTCCTAAAAGTACCTGTTATTTAAAAGCAAAAATAAAATTCAAATACATATATATTTATGTATAAATGTTCTTGTTAACTTTATATTTTCCCTCCGCCATTATCTTCCTTCCCCCTCTCTATCTCTATTTCATTCTCCTTCCTTCTCTAATATTCAGTTACAGAGAACTGCTAGTGAGCAGCAGAAACAGAACCTTTTTTTGGAGAGGAAACAAAAGTTGCTGCTCTTTCAGCAGAGCTCATGGAGTCCCACTTCTCCCCCTGGGGCCCTTTTTATTATGGATATATGATTATTTCTGCTCACGATGCTAACGGGGCAGTTATATGCAGTCCTGCTTTTTGTTCTGTTTGCAAAAGCACTGGGTCAATAAACTGTTTCATTTCCAATGAGTGCACATCCTGTAACTTGCCTGTTGAAATCTCGTAACCTTTTAGGCTGCAAATGTTCTGGTTTATTTCTGTCCCCCTTTTGTTGCATTATTGCCCCTCCAGACAGCAATAATGTGGTTGCATTGGGGAAGCATCGCAGGACACACCAAAGTAGAAGTAATCCACCACTAAGGGCTGTCACCTGGAAGGAGCAAGCTTGTTTTCTCCTGCTCCGGAAGGTAGGACCCAAACCAATGACTTCAAGTTACAAGAAAGGAGATTCCGACTCAACACCTGGAATAACTTTCTGACAGTAAGAGCTGTTCGATAGTGGAACAGTCACCCTCGGGAGGTGGTGGATTCTCCTTCCTTGGAGGTTTATAAGCAGAGGTGGGAAGGCCATCTGTCATGGATGCTTGAGTTGAGATTTCTGCATTGCAGGGTGTTGGACTAGATCAGGGGTCAGCAAACTTTTTCAGCAGGGGACTGGTCCACTGTCCCTCAGACCTTGGGGGGGGGGCAGACTATATTTTGGGGGAGGAAAAAAAGAACAAATTCCTATGCCCCACAAATAACCCAGAGATGCATTTTAAATAAAAGCACACATTCTACTCATGTAAAAACAGGCTGGTTCCTGGACCGTCCGCGGGCTGGATTTAGAAGGTGATTGGGCCAGATCCAGCCCCCGGGCCTTAGTTTGCCTACCCATGGACTAGATAACCCTTGGCTATTCCTTACAATTCTACAATTCTATGATTCTACTGCACTGCTATTTTTTTTAAAAAAAATATTTTTATTAAAGTTTTCTTGGTTTACAAAGGTATGCTCAATGTCTCTTTTTTCAAGTCACATTTTCCATAAGTCAGTTTCATTCGTTGAGACATTAGGGTTACATGAGGAAGAAAAAGGGGGGAGGGGGAGGGGGCCATGGTGAGTACTCACCTACTCTCAGCAACCAGAAACATCATAGCCAGACACTGGAGAGACCTGTCAGGAGTAAGCATGGACCAATGGTAGCAAATAGTATGGGAAACAGCCCTACTAGAAAAATTAACTGATAAACTGAAACTGACACGGGGACAAATAGAAGATACCTTCACCCCAGTTTGGCTCCTCTTTATCACATACACAGTCCAACAAGACAACGACAAGAATCCACCAACAGCATATGACTCAATATGGCTAACCTGATTCAAAAACACCCACCCACCCCACTCACACACAAAAACTGCACTGCTATTGTGTCAAGATCACATTCCAGAATATACTTTCAAGAAAACACCAGTCTGGAGGTGAGGTGGGCCCTCACTCACAGCTTGATGGAATGGCTCGATCATAGGGCTTGATGTTGTTATATGACGGTCGTGACTAACATTGTCTGCCTGAAGCCTGAAGCCAACTTTAAGTCAAGGAGGAAAAGTACCACTGGAATTAATGAGAGCTTGTCGCCTTTCAGCTTGTTCATAAACAGTCCGGAGTTAGAGGTCAGCAGTGAGATGGCCAACATTGTAGATGACACTGAATTATTCAGGTTGGTAAAAACAAGGATTGCAAGGCACTCCAAAATGATCTCTCCAAATTGGGTGAATAAACAGTAAAATGGCAAGTGCAAATCAATGTAAACAAGTGTAAATTGGTACATGCTGGGTTAAAAAAACAACTATCCTAACTTCACAAATATGCTTATGGAGTTTGAAGTGGCAATGGAGGACTAGGAAATAGATCTCGAGGCTTGGTGTCATAGGCAGCTCAATGAAAATGCTGACTCAGTGTGCTGCAGTTGTGGAGAAGGCAAATTCCATGTGGGGAATCATCATCAAAGGGTCTGAAAATAAAACAGCCTTTGCCCCAACACCATTATGCCAGTCTATGGTGTGACCACACCTGGAATACCGAGTGCAGTTCTGGTTGCTGCAACAGCTAAAAAACGCATTGTTTTGATCTTTTTGGTGTGGAAGGAAGATGAATAAGTGAGGAGGGACATGATAAAGTTTTATAGCTGGCATGGACAAAGTGCCTAGATTTCTTTTTAATTGTTCTTCCATCGCATTAGAACCCAGGTTCATTTAATGAAGTTCGGAGATTCAGAACAGGCAGGGAATAGTTAAACTGTGGAGTTTGCTGCCACAAGATGTGGCTATCGCTGGTTTAGATGGGTTTAAAATGGGATAAAACCAATTCCTAAAGGTTAAGGCTACCAGTAGCTACTAGTCATGATGACTGCATGCTGCTGCCTCCAGAATCAGACCCAGCATGCCCCTAAATATCAGTTTCTAGCAAACAGGCCTGGGAGACGGCTGCTGTGCTCACATCCTGCTGGTGGGCATCTCAGGATACCGGACTAGATGGGTCTTTGGTCTGATCCACCAAGGCTCTTCTTGTCTTCATTTTTCTCCTTTGGACACTAATGGTTCCTGTTAGAACATTGAAAAAGCAGCAGAGAAGCAAAGGAGGATAATAAATGTTGAACTGCAAATAACTTGCCTCTGGTATGCCTTTCCTGGTGCACCATCATTCAGTCTAAAATTCATGAGCTACCCTGGATTCACAATCACTGCCCATGAATTAAACTGGCAGGCAATCTAACACTTTGAAAACATTTTAAATAATGGAGGTTCATGAAGAATGGGGGACCGAGCAATCTGGGTTTGTTGATGAAACTGTTGCTGAAGAAACTTATGTGGAGGCCTCAAGATATACTTCCACTGTCTAGCAAGAATGAAACACAACATATAGCTCCGTGGTGACATCTTCGATGCAGTCATTGAAAATATTCAGAAGAGAAGTGAATGGAATGTTTGCAGGAAGCAGGAAGTTGGGTTATTTATGGGGTGTTGACAGTTGGACCTTAACTCCGGCATTCAGACTCCATGCAGATGTTACCTGAACAGGTGTCCAGGTAATAAGTATTCAGGTGTTACCTGACTGATCCCTTAAGGTTATGTATAAAAAGGTAAAGGTAAAGGACCCCAGACAGTTAAGTCCAGTTGTGAACGACTCTGGGGTTGCGGCGCTCATCTCGCTTTACTGGCCAAGGGAGCTGACGTTTGCCCGCAGACAGTTTTTCTGGGTCATGTGGCCAGCATGACTAAGCCGCTTCTGGCGAAACCAGAGCAGTGCATGGAAACACCATTTACCTTCCTGCCGGAGCGGTACCTATTTGTCTACTTGCACTTTGAGCTCACCCCATTGCAGGGATTCAAACCACTGACCTTCCGATCAGCAAGCCCAAGACTCAGTGGTTTAGACCACAGTGCCACCCGTGTCCCTCTAAGGTTACATATAGTGCCTGTTTTAAAAAACAAACAAAGCTTGGATGCTGTCCTTCCCAAGGTTCTCTTAGCTTAAATGATACAAGATGGTACTAGAATTCAGGAGACAATATTGCCCTTCAGAGAACAACCATAATACATCCTAGCAGCCACCCCTGTAAATTCAAAGTGCAAATTTCACTTTTGCTGCTTGACTATGTAGCACATTCTCTGCTGATGTTGTAGAACAGGAATAGCCAACATAGTTCACATGTTGTCTCCCTGCAGTTCACATGAAGCTTGACAACTGACTGGGCTGGGTGGGGCTGATGGAAATTGTTGTTCAGCAACATCTGGAAGGTACCACATTGGCTACACCTCTTATAGGGAGTGTGTGCTGTAGATACCTTAATTGTCTGTGGTGGAAAGGAAAGGAAAGGTATTGAGGATGGCCTGAAGGACAGGTGGCCTGCCAAGCCCAGGGAGCCCTGCAAACCCTTCCCTATTGCAGAGCTGCTTAGGCATCAGCTGGGTATTGT
Organism: Podarcis pityusensis; assembly: GCF_964106645.2. Lineage (NCBI taxonomy): Eukaryota > Metazoa > Chordata > Lepidosauria > Squamata > Lacertidae > Podarcis > Podarcis pityusensis. Next base: position 106,237,347 of record NC_138026.1, on the reverse strand, counting down.
GGAAAAGATAGCTGGAACCACGCTACTAAGCAGCACTGGGACTGTGATCTTTTGGCTGCATCAGAAGCTCTGAGGAGGAGCTTTCCCACCCTAAGGCTCCTGTTCCAGCCAGAATCATTGTCCCCCAAGCTGAGAATTGCAGGGAGTTTGTACCTGGTGTGTTTACACCTGCAGGCTGTTAAATGCACTGGGGCGGTCTGCTTCCCTCCAGGTTACTCTGAAAGTTCATGCCCTGCCAGAGGAGGGAGCCTTTTGGCGTAGGGTTGGTGCTCCTGTGAAGAGAGAAAAACAGCCCAGAGCTTTCCTCCCAAAGGACTGTGGAAATGATGTTTCTTAAATATCCCACATGGAGAAAATACATTGTAGATAATGTGAACCTTTATAGAACCACTCCAGAAACAACACAGAAGTGGTCCATTTCTCTCTCTGAGGGTGAAAAAGTGAAGACTAAAAACTATGAAAAATATTCATATGAACTCCCCAGTTCCACCATGAACACAAATTATCAAGTGACATCTGCAGGGGCCTTTGTTGTGTGACACACCATTGATCCATCTAGCTCCACACTGCCTGCACAGACTGGCAGGGGCTCTCCATGGCTGCAGGTAGGGGAGATCCTCAGCCCTACTGGGAGATGCCAGAGATTGAACCTGGAACCTCCTGAATAAAAAAGGAACCATGGTCTTTTCCCATAGGAAGTGTCAGCCTATTGCAAGCTTGGCCCCAGATCTGACAGGTGGTGGAAAAAGCCATCCCACTGCCAGTAAAAAGCACTAGGAGCCAGCTCTGTGACTTTCTTCCCTTCCTGCTTCAACGCTGCACAGTCACCAGGCTGCGGCATCAAGGAAGGACATTATAAGATGGACACCAGGTACAGAAGGCATCCATTGCATTTGTGAAAGTGCTCTGCGCAATTGGGCACTATTTTCTGCACCCCTCCACAGCTGTGCCTCTTACTTCCTTCTCTCATACAGCAGCATCCATTCTCTCCTGCAGGGATCTTGACCCTATACTATAACAACCTCTAACAACAACACCGGGTGACTGGAAGTCGGGTTACAGGAGCTGCCTTTGCCGACGACACAATTATTTCTCAGCATTCAGTTTCTAGACACCGATCAAGTGTTCCTTTCGCTTGCCTTTCTGTTTGTTTGCTCGCAGTTGTATATTAATGAGGTGCCTGGAATAGTCTTTATCAAACCCAGTCTGCAGCCACTGCCATATGGCACCTATCTACCTGCTGACAACATAATTAGCCACCCACCCCCTGTAACATTTTCCAGCACCGGCTTCTGAAAACACAACCAAACAACAACTCCCACCATTGCTCCAGCCCTATTCAGGAGTTGACAGATTAAAGCTTTGCTTTATTTCCAGTGTCTCAAGAAGCAAATTAGCTGCTATAAATCCTTTCCCAAAAAAATTTTTTTTAAGCTGTCCTGGATTTCTATTCTGCCCCTGCTACCTCACTCTTGCCTATTCATTCTATGTTTACTGGATCAGTTATGCCAAGTCTAACAAAAGCTCAGTGCTGGCTCAAAACATCCTGCAAGAGACCCATAACCTGGCTGAGTTGAGGAGATGGCAGGTTGTAGCTCAGAGGCAGAACGTCTGCTCTGCATACAGAAAGTTCCAGGTTCAATCCTTGGCATCTCCAGGTAGAGCTTGGAACACTCCCTGCCTGGAAACTTGGAGAGTCACTGCCAGCCAGTGTTGAGACTATTTAGCTAGATGGACCAATGGTCTGACTCAGGATAAGCAGTTTCCTATGAACTGTAATGTGAAGAGGAACAATTTATGCTGGAAATGCAGAGTCAGGTCGTTCTATATCAAGTGATCCAGGATTTTCACCTCATGTCATACAATTTTCTTAATATTTTGTACACTTGTTGAATGATCAGAACAAAGTTTAAATCTAAATTTTTTATCTCATCCCATTTATGAGTTATGAGGATTTGAAGTTTCAAGAAATTGACAGTTTTGGCCTTGTCAGGCTACACAAAAAACCTTAAAAGCTCAGCCCAGAACTGAGATACGTCAAGACTAAAAACACCAATCTCTTCAGAACTATATGGGCTTTAATATGATATGCCAAGTGATGGACTTACTTTAAAAATTAAATTTAAGTTACAAAATTTAAAATTGAAACAGTGATTAAAAAAATACGATTTAGAAAATACAAACAACCGTATTGATTATTTAATATATCTAAGAGCTACCTGCAAAATTTCATCTTGGGATCTCAATGGGATCATTATATATATATATATATATATTGTACATACATGTCTGCCTTATTGGGTTCTGTTTAGGATAAATGGGACTTCTTGGAGTAAAATATAACAGAATAAACAAGGCTTCAGACTGTAATATCAGTTACTTCAGATATTTCTTTAGAAAGTTATTCAATTAAAAGGTACCTGAAAAGCTAGTCAGGCTTTTCTTTTAAAAATGTGTTACAATGCAGAGCAATAGCTTGCAGTTGCATGATAGAAATGCCTGACGAGGGATGGAGGCCAGTGTTGCCCCTGACCATCATTCAAGGCACCAGGGTGCCATGGCACACTGGTTGAAAACCACTCAGATAATACTGAGCTAGATGGTCCAGTGGTCTGACTCAGTATTAGGGCTTATGCACACTTTATAAAGCAACCTGCATGCTGGCTGAGCCATTTCCTTCCCTTCCCTTATCTGACGTACACACTACAGTTGTACCTTGGGTTACAGACACTTCAGGTTACAGACTCCGCTAACCCAGAAATAGGACCTCGGGTTAAGAACTTTGCTTCAGGATGAGAACAGAAATTAGGAGGCGGTGCGGCAGCAGTGGGAGGCCCCATTAGCTAAAGTGGTGTTTCAGGTTAAGAACAGTTTCAGGTTAAGAACGGACATCCAGAACGAATTAAGTTCTTAACCAGAGGTACCACTGTATAATCATTTTCTTAAGCACAGCATCCATTTATTCTATGGGAAATTAGCAAAATTTGACGACTCTTGACTTGGGAGTTTGTTCATGGATCTGGTAGAAGCAGCACCTCAGTGCAGCCTTTAATAAGGCTCAGCCTTAACGCTCAGAAAAAGATAGAGAAGCAGATCCGCAGTCCCCTGGAAACAAGGAATGCCTTGGGAAAGCCGAAGGCAGACTTCAAGAACCAGATGTTTTGCCTAGGAAATATGATATGGATAAAAGCAGGGAGCCGATCTGAAAGGAAAAGGGGCTAGACCATATGACTTTGATTCTTGAGGCAGCTGCTTTCTCTCTTTTCACTCTCCCTGCCTTTGGCAAATGGACAATCTGATTGCTCCTGCTGCAGCAAGTTATCTTATCTCCTTTTCCTGGGCTGACTCTCCATCCTACCGACACAGCATATGGCAAGGCTTATCATGTGGAAACTCCTGATGACCTTAGTAGTTTCCACACTGCCAATGCCTGCTTCTGGGCAACACCGAGTCCCACCAGCACAGAACTTTTCCATGTCTTCGGCAGTTTCCTGCAGGGCAAGAATAAATACCTAGAGTACTCGAGCGATTTGGTTGTGTGAGTGGATCGGGCTGAAAAGACTTCGCTCTTTAAAGAGATGTCAAGTAGAAGATGGAGCAAGCTTGTTTTCTCCTGCTTTGAAGGGTAGGACCCAAGTTGCAAGAAAGGATATTCAAGAATGGATTCAAGTTACAAGTTACAAGAAAGGAGATTCCGACTAAACTTCAGGAAGAACTTTCTGACAGGAAGAGCTGTTTGAAAGTGGAACAGACTCCCTCAGAAGGTGGTGGGCTCTCCTTCCTTGAAGGTTTTAATGAAGATGTTGGAGGGCCATCTGTCATGGATGCTTTAGTTGACATTGCAGGGGGTTGGCCCCCGGGACCCTTTCCAACTGTACAATTCTTTGATGCTGTTATTCGCCTACCTCTCATTCTCATTCCATATAGTTAAAGCAATGGTTTTCCCAATTGTGATGTATGGAAGTGAGAGCTGGACCATAAAGAAGGTTGATCGCCGAAGAATTGATGCTTTGGAATTATGGTGTTGGAGGAAACTCTTGAGAGTCCCATGGACTGCAAGAAGATCAAACCTATCTATGCTGAAGGAAATCAGCCCTGAGTGCTCACTGGAAGGACAGATCCTGAAGCTGAGGCTCCAATACTTTGGCCACCTCATGAGAAGAGAAGACTCCCTGGAAAAGACCCTGATGTTGGGAAAGATTGAGGGCACAAGGAGAAGGGGACGACAGAGGATGAGATGGTTGGACAGTGTTCTCGAAGCTACCAGCATGAGTTTAACCAAACTGCAGGAGGCAGTGGAAGACAGGAGTGCCTGGTCCATGGGGTCACGAAGAGTCAGACACGACTAAACAACTAAACAACTAAACAACAACAACAACTCATTCTGATCTATCCAAGTCATTGTTAGGATGGTTTTTGTATAACCATCCACAATGAAACAGAATCACTTGTTCCCTTATGCCTGATCTGTGCATGTTTACTTAGAATTAGGTCCCGTTGACTCAATGGGATCAATTCCCGAGTTATGCCTCTCTCTTTCCCTGCCCCCCCCCCAGACAGATTCACCTCAGCAGCCCTCCCTTCAAGGTGCTTTGGGCATCACAGCTGCCTCCTCCCCCACCACAGTCCCAGCGCAGCTTAACTTTCAGCAAGTGCTTAATCTTGGCAGAGCATCACTTTATTGCTCTCAAAGGGAAAACATGTCTGAGGTCTTGCAAGAACATGAGAGCGAATTTCCTGAAATGAGTTTGATCTCTCCAAGTTGTTGTGTTTAGCCAGGAAGGAAAATCAGTCTAGACGGTCACATGACTGGTCAGGAGACCTGATTTACCGAAGGTTATTACTCCCCTTGCAAAGTGAAGAACATACAAAGCTCTGCTTAAACAAGAATGCACGTCTCAGTTGTATGAGGCTGTGTTCAAATGAAATGTGACAACGGCTATGAGGAAATAACCACAGACATAGAAACCACTTGCCAAAATAGAGATAGACAAATCTATCATTTTTGGTTTCTCTCCTTTTCTCGTTTTCCAGTCACAAGTTCTCCACATTTCTGCAGCAATCCATGTGAAATTTCATCAGCACTTTAGTGCAAATTTCTCCCCATAAACACCTTTTTATATGCAGTGTTGACTAACATACACATTTTTGCAAGGAATTTTCTCTAATAAAATACATTTTTGTACACTTTGGTTGGTTGGAGAACAAAATTGAATTTCCCCAGCACCCAGGAGCTAAATTCAGCCAGTGCAATTCTTTCAGCAGCCATGTCCCGTGATGGTGATAGTTTACTCCATGTGTTGATATTATTCAGCGACATCTCTTGTAAAGACAATCAAAGGTGGGCAGAACAAAGGTGAAGACAGAACATAGCTGGAATGAGATGATCCTGGATGAAGGTGGCAGATGTATTGCCTAAGGAGCAATCGTTCTTTTAGGATTTAGAACGCACAAATAGAGTGAAGGCTAAAGATTTCATCAAATGGCCCCCCTCCCCAAAGCTACAAAGCATTGCCATAATCTTATGCCCTCTAGTGCTGTCAGAGAACCACCCAATTGACAGCTTGGCACAGAGGTGACAACTAACAAATGTCTGCTTGGGGCTTATAGACCCTTTGGACTGTGCATTTGGGCGATACATCCATTCCCAACAGAGTGGCTGTTGGGGTTACATAAGCCACAGCTGGTGTTAGAGGGACACATCAGTTTCCCAAGTGAGTGAAAGTCTAACGCTTGGAAGGAAGTCAACACAGAGGTGACTCCCAAGGCTATCCTATACTACTTTTTTCAGGTGCCCCCTGAAGTGCCATCTCAGTGCCATCTCAACAAATAACCGACTGTGGGAGACTAATCCTTTATCAAATGAACAGGAACACTTAAAGGACCAGGCCCACAGGATTGATAGTAACTGCGGGGGCATAGGAGGGGCAATTGCTGGGCACCATGCTAATCTCCTCGAGGTAACAATAATCTTTGATGTGTCAATACATTGGAAGGGGACGATTTGCAGATAAGCTTTCAGCAGAGGGAAGGTGAGTTGACTATGGAAGGTTTGTAGTCTATTATTATACTGAGCTAAGATGAGTAGTTAAAGTGAAATTGTTGTAGGGAATGAAGCCTTAATGAAATTACCGTGCTCTCTGAGAACTGAACAAGCTAATTATTGCTGAAGTCCAGGAATCAATACACAGTAAAAGATGCAGCACTGAAAGGCAGCCAATATACACGCCACATTTTCCAGACCAGAAATTACTCCTGTGCAAATGCCATATGTGCAATTTGATTTCCTAGATATCCATGAGCTGCCATCAATAGGGGGGTTCGTTCTGTGTGCAATGAGTGAAGTTTAGCAATTTGCAGATATGAAAGGAATGCTTATTATTGATCTTCCACATATGTCCCAAGGTGATAAATATAGGGGGTGGGGAAACAGCTAAATAAAAACATATTAGGATAAGGTAAGGTACATATTGGACAGTGTTCTTGAAGCTACGAACATGAGTTTGACCAAACTGCGGGAGGCAGTGGAAGACAGGAGTGCCTGGCATGCTCTGGTCCATGGGGTCACAAAGAGTCGGACATGACTAAATGACTAAACAACAACAACAGGTACATATTAGGACAACATATTAACTCTGCGGGGTAGGAGCGGAACCAATGGATTCCAGTTACAAGGAAGGAGATTCTGACTAAATAGCAAGAGCTGTTTGACAGTCAAATGGTTCCTCCCTCAGGAGGTGGTGGGCTCTCCTTCCTTGGAGGTTTTTAGGCAGAGGTTAGATGACCATCTGTCATGGATGTGTCCGCTGCAATTCCTGCACTGTAGCAAGTTGGACTAGATGACCCTCCGAGTCCCAGCTCTACAATTCTATGATTATAGGGAACTAATCTACTCTAAAGTGAAAGTTACAGCTTAAAGCATGCAATGCTTTAATGGAGAAAGAAGTTATAAATAAATAGGTGGAGAAATGGTGTGTCATGAAGCCAGTTTTCAGGTAGCCTTTTAGGCTGCAAACCTGTACCAACTCACCTGGAAATAGTCCCTACTGAACACAATGAGACTTAATTCTGGGTAAGAAGATATCGTAAAGGTGGGGAACCTCCAGACCATAGGTCTAATTGGATCCACTACAGGTCCCTATTTGACCCACAAAGATATTTCACCCAAACCATGAACACGTGCCACCATATGTGATGCAAGGTATGGGGTAGGTGGAAAAACAGCTGCCAGTGAATAATAAGGACCCTTAAAGTGCTCCCAATTGTTGCTTGGCACAGGAGACCTACTGCCAGTACAGTGGAACCTCGGTTTTTGAGTGTCTTGGAAGCCGAATGATTTGGAACCTGAACACCAAAATCCTGGAATTGCTTCCTTTTTTGAACACGCCTCGGAAGTCGAGCGTCTTCCAAGGCACGTTTTTCTTTTTCCCCATTGACTTTGCAGCCAGCCTATTGATCCTCGGTTTTTGAACTTTTTGGAAGTCGAACGGTCTTCCGGAATGGATTACATTCGAAAACTGAGGTTCCACTGTACCTGTCAGCTGATAGGCCGTGACAGGAAGCCTGCACTGTGGAATTCCTCATTAGGAACTTGGTAGTGCATTGCCCTGGGAACATTGGGAGCTGCCTTAATACAAAGTCAGACTGTCAATCTACCTCAGTATTGTCTACAAAGACTGGCAGCTGCTCTCCAGGGATTCATACAGGGGACATTCCCCGAACTCCCTTGAGATGCCCGGAATTGAACCTGGAACCATCTGCATGCAAAGCTGATGCTCTGCCACAGAGCTATAGCCCTTGGCCACCCCATTCTCAACTCAAAAGGAGCTGTGTCTGGAAGACTGGAAGGAAAGTGCCCACAAAAGAGAAAACACTTTGTTACTCAGGCAATGCTTCTTGTTCAGAATGCCAGCTGATTCAGTCTCCAATTGCTTCCTTTCTTTCTAGCACAGGTCAATTCTGTGTCCAGGGGAGCTGTCTATCAGCTCCATCTGGTATGCAGGCTGAGATCCTACCTGCCCGCAGACTGTCTCACCAGAGTGGTGCATGCTCTGGTTATCTCCCACTTGGACTACTGCAATGCGCTCTATGTGGGGCTACCTCTGAAGGTGACCCGTAAACTACAATTAATCCAGAATGCGGCAGCTAGACTGGTGACTGGGAGCTGCCGCCGAGACCATATAACACCGGTCTTGAAAGACCTACATTGGCTCCCAGTACGTTTCCGAGCACAAAGTATTGGTGCTGACCTTTAAAGCCCTAAACGGCCTTGGTCCAGTATACCTGAAGGAGTGTCTCCACCCCCATCGTTCTGCCCGGACACTGAAGTCCAGCACTGAGGGCCTTCTGGCGGTTCCCTCACTGCGAGAAGCCAAGTTACAGGGAACCAGGCAGAGGGCCTTCTCGGTAGTGGCGCCCTCCCTGTGGAACGCCCCCCCCCCGATGTCAAAAGGAAATTTAACTACCAAACTTTTAGAAGACATCTAAAGGCAGCCCTGTTTAGGGAAGCTTTTAATGTTTAATAGGTTACTGTATGTTTGTGTTTTGTTGGAAGCTGCCCAGGGTGGCTGGGGAGACCCAGCCAGGTGGGCGGGGTATAAATAATAAATTGTTGTTATTATTATTATTACTAGCCTCTGAGGTGCATCGCATGCCACCCCAGTCTCTGAGCAGTGTGAGATTCCAGGGATTCGGGGGCACTTACCTAGGGTTCAGTTTCCTCTGAATGTGAGAAAGCAGAGACTGAGTTGTCTTAATGATTTTATTATTATTATTACCATTATTATTATTTTGATGCCGTGCTTCATACGCAGATCTCAGGGAGATTCACAACATAAAAATATATGGTTTATTTACACATACAGTCAAACCTCGGCTGTCAAACGTAATCCGTTCCAGAAGACCATTCGACTTCCAAAACGTTCGATGACTGAGGCGTGGCTTCCGATTGGTTGCAAGAGCTTCTTGCACTCAAGTGAAAGCTGTGTTGGACGTTTGGGTTTCAAAAACTGTTTGAAAGCTGGAACATTTACTTCCAGGTAAGCCGAAACGGACGATAACAGATGTGTTCGGAAACTGAGGTTTGACTGCATATACAACCTGAGCCTATGATGGAAGGGCTCACAGCATTAACACCCCAGAAGGTCTTCTCCCATAGCCACAGTCTTGAATTCCAGAAGAAATCAAGCTTGGCTTCTGCCTGCAGCCTGCCTCTAGCCTAGAGTTACCAGATGTCCCCAGTTCCTGGGGACAGACCCCGGATTTGCAAATCTGTCCCTGGATAAATTCCAACCCTGTAATGTCCCCAGATTTGCAAATCTGTCCCTGGGAAACGTGGCAGTGGCAGCCTCAGCAGCCCAGAGCCAGCCTGGTAGCGCAGTTGCCTCTGGCTGGCTTCAGGAGCTGCTCGCTGCTGTGGTGCCCGCCATTTTTCCTCGCCGGAAGTCCCCATGTGACGTGTTGTGCACAAGTCCCATCATATGGGGACTTCCGGTGAGAAAAAATGCTGCTGCCGCCACTGCCGAAAGGGAACCGGGGATGTCTGGCGATACAGATCAAAGGGGTAAGGGGACAGGAGATTGGGGAAGGCTTGGGAGTCATGGGCAGGTGGCATGCCATTGCCCAGGAGGGGCGCAAGGCGCATGGTTTCTCTGCTGGGCAAGGTGCAGAGTTCTTCTTTCACACCCTGTGAAACATAAATGCGCAGCGTTTTTTAAAAACTGGGCAACAGCGTGCTGCCCACCCGTGACTCCCAAGCCTTCCCCAATCTCCTGCCCCCTTCCCCCTTTGTTTTGACTTGGGAGTCCCGGCTCAGTTTTTAAAAAACTCTGCACATTTATGTTTCACAGGGTGCGAAAGAAGGGCTTTGCACCTTTATACAATATGCATGTGTGCTTGGGCCCAGGGTCCTTTGCCTCACCATCCCCACTACCGACTCCCTGTTGCTACTCAGCTTAAAAAAAAAAGAGTGTCCCTGGATTCATTGAAAATAATCTGGTAACCATATTCTAATACATGCTGAGCACACTGGCTTTTGATTAAGCTTAACATTGAAAGGCATATAGCATGAGTTTCAAAGACGAAGTTAATAAAAACCTTTTCTTCAATTGCACCACAGGCTCCAGTGTGAGATTAACTCAGACATTTAGGTGCAAAATAAGTAACTCTAGGAAATGAAAACTACTGATGAAGCTGCAATTTTTTTATTTTGAAAGTATGGCCCCATAGAAGGAAGTTTGAGAACCACTGTTCTAGAGTGTAAATTTGAACTCTGCTAATTAGATAATCAAATGAGCACTACTGGAGACAAAAGATGAAGAGGTAAAATCAGTCATGATCAAATGGGCACAAGATATAGGTCATAACATTATGATGGAAGATTGGGAAAGGTTATGGAAAATTTATTTACAGTTTGTTCGTTGAAAGAAAATTATATGAAGATGATGTATAGATGGTATACGACACCAGTGCAGTTAGGAAAAATGTATAAAACAAACTCAAATATGTGTTGGAAGTATAAAGAAAAGGGGGGGCATTTTACCATATGTGGTGGGATTGTAATGAAATTGAAAACTTTTGGGAAATGATATATAATGAATTGAAGAAAATGTTCCATCTAACATTTGTTTAAAAACCTGAAGCATTTTTGTTAGGGATTGTAGGAAAAGACCTGCCAAAGAAGTTGAAAAATATCTTCATGTATGCGACAACGGCGGCGAGAGTCTTAATAGCACAAGGATGGAAGACTGAGGAAATCCCGACTAAAGAATTGTGGCAAGAGAAACTGATGGACTATGCAAAATTGGCAAAATTGACACATAAACTATGGGACAAGGATAACTGTGACTTTAAAGATAAATGGGAACCTTTTACAAAGTATCTAAAGATCCAACAAAGTGAATTGGACTCCATGGCAGGCTTTGAATAAACACTCCACTCACAAACTTTTCATTGATAATAGCTAACCAGTTAGACAAATTAAGGATTTATACAGTGGTGCCTCGCAAGACGAAATTAATCCGTTCCGCGAGTCTCTTTGTCTAGCGGTTTTTTCGTCTTGCGAAGCAACCCTATTAGCGGCTTAGCGGATTAGCGCTATTAGCGGTTTAGCGGCTATTAAAGGCTTAGCGGCTTAGCGGCTAAAAGGCTATTAGCGGCTTAGCGGCTTAGAAAAAGGGGGGGGAGCGAAAAAAATCTCAAGACTCGCAAGACATTTTCGTCTTGCGAAGCAAGCCCATAGGGAAATTCGTCCTGCGAAGCGCATCGAAAAATGGAAAACCCTTTCGTCTAGCAGGTTTTCCGTCTTGCGAGGCTTTCGTCTTGCGGGGCACCACTGTACAATCTTGTAACATGCAGAGAATAGCATCTATAGAGAAACCAGAGATTGGAACTGAGGGAAGTCCGGGGCGGGCGGGGTGGGGCGGGGGTTATTTTATGGGAGGGAGGGTGGAAATGGGGTGGAAATGAAGGATGAAATGCTTTAAGATAATATGTTTAAATTCCTAATAATTTTTTTTTTAAAAAAGAAAGATAATCAAACGAGCACTATTACATTGATTTCTGCATATTAAACCATCTGTGCAAGAGCAGGTCAGGCTGCTTTCCCCCCTGGCTTGTTGGCAACCTCTGCCGCAGCCTTGTCTGCTATGTTTTCTAGGCTCTGGAGAATCAGAGAGGCTCTGCTTCTCTTTCTCCACAAATGAAACTCTCAATTCCTTCTGCTGCTGCTGCTGCCCACAAGCAGGGCTCCTCTCCTCTCTCTGCCCCTTTGTTCTCCTTGGAAATGAACCAACAGATTCTTCTTCCCATGTGGTGCCCTGCGCAAAAGTTGTTGACCAGTCCTTTTTTAAAAAAAAAGCATCTCCACAGCTTGCTTCCTGCTTTAAAAGAAACTGACTTTAAAAAGATGGGTGGCGGCCGCAACAGCAGCAGGGGTACCTTTTGGTCACACACCCCGCCTTGAGTCATTCCTTGTTCTCCGAGCTCTGACATAAACTGTCTTCCCCTCCCATGAAGGTCTTCTGCCTCTGAAGAACCTGCTTTGGAAAGGCAAAAAAGAGAAAGAGCCATTCTCTTTGATATTTTCCCATAGAGTAAGGTTACCAGATGTCCCTGTTTCCCGGGGACAGTCCCTGGATTTACAGATTTCTCGACATTCACATGTACATAGCAAACAATAACTGTCCCCCGGATTCATTGAAAAAAAATCTGGTAACCTTATTCTAGCCCAGCTCTCTCTCACACTGTTATGTACTGAGTTGAATAGGATCCAAAAGGCAGCAGTCTGATTGGTCCTAGAACAATAGGATTCATAATGCAGCAGTCTGATTGGTCCTAGAACAATAGGATTCATAATGCAGCAGTCTGATTGGTCCTAGAACAATAGGATTCAGAATGCAGCAGTCTGATTGGTCCTAGAACAATAGGGTCCAGAATGCAGTAGTCTGATTGGTCCACAGGAGCCACCCAATCCAGCTCCAGGTGGAAGTGAATCCGCAACCTGATTGGCCTACAGGTGAATCCCGGAATTAGCCAATCACGTGGGGCCCATTGTGTAAATAATGTATATAAAGCAGACATTCTGGGGGAACTTCCATTCCTCCTCACCACTATGAACTGAATAAAGAGCATGAAATCCACTCTCGACTCCGAGTATATTACACACACACACACACTCAACTCTCTGGCTTTTGTTTTTGTCATTGCCAGCTGCCGATTTCCCCTATGGTGCAGAGAGCTTCTGTTTTTACACTAACGACCCATAGTTAGGGGGCCATTATGGCCCTTGCCTGGCTAATTCAACACTAATTATGAGGGACTCAGACACCATGCAGCAGCTGCCCACCCCGTGTGTGTGTGTGTGTGTGTGTGTGTGTAGAGGGAATACGGAGAGAGAGGGGAAATAATGTTTCTGATTGACTGGCATCTAATCCCTCTGCTCAGGCCTCTGTTTTGCTGAAGGGTTCCTGGCTCATCCAGAGTGTTTTATTTCCACACATAAAAACCATGCGCATTTCATTTATGTCATACTTGCAGGCTGGACCTCATGCATAATAACCGTGTGTGTTCCATGCCAGCAGAGGAAATGGATTTTGGTTTGTGATTTTTTTTTTAAGAGCATAGCGGCCCAGAGCACACCATAAAAAGTATTCGGAGCCCTGTAAACTTTGGGTTTTGTTTTTGCGGGAGGATTACAGGCAGCCTGATGTTGTGAAAGAATAATGGCTGGGATGAGGGCAACTGACACTTGTCATGGAAACAATAAGCCTTCACAACCCACATGCGCCCCAGATGTAATCTCCTCTGATGGAGATCAAAGAATGCCAAATCTCCCAACTCAATGTACTCGCCTGCGCTTCTATTTCAGCTGGGAGATCTCCATCAGATAAAGCAGGCAGCATTTTGTCCGATGACTGTCTTGCCTTCTGCGTTGCTCAAACTCTCACTGTTTTCTAAGGATTTGTGAAACCCTGGATACAGCATAGCCCGACTCAATCAGGACAATAATTAGAGTCAAAATGGTTCACAGAAAATAATAAATGCTGGTGGAATGAAGTGAGGTGAAGTTATTGGGGGAAGGGCGTAGTTAATATATTGTTCCTAAGCAGTTTTCAGACCCCCGAGCAGTGCTTTTTTTTAATTAAAAAAATGTTTAAGGGGTACTCTCATTTTGACTCAAGAAAATCACGGGGAAAGGAAATGAGGCCACTATCGGAGGTGCTAGATTCCAAGTCCTACTTCACACGTTAAACACTCGCTTCCATCTGAGACTCAGGAAACACTGTGACAGAAAATGAGGCCGCCATCGGGGGTAGCAACGGAACTGATGATTTACCGTGCTAGCAAAGAAACTATTTTTTTTTTTTTTTTAGTTTCTTCTCCCGTTAGATTCACAAAATGTTTAGAGGTATGTGTACCCCTGTGTCCTGTGTCCCCCCCCCCCCGAAAAAAGCACTGCCCCTGAGTACTGAACACTGAAGATGGAGGGACTAAGGATAGCAACATACCGCTCCGTCTATTTCTGATGTTCAAGAGGAGAGTGTCATTACTAGGGATGGAAAGATTTGTCAGCATCGGTTGTCTCAATTTCTCTTTTTCCTCCCCTGAAGATCAGTTCTCCACATTTATGCAGCAGTTTGTGACTAAAAAAAAATAATAATTTAAAAATCCCCATGAAAATTATCCAGCATTACAGTGCAAATTTCTCCTAATAAACACATTTTTGCATGCAGTTTTGACACATTTTGGCATGCAATTTCTCTTAATATCATGCATTTTTGCATGTTATCCTCACCAATATATTTTCATGATCCAGCAGCCTTTTCTTATGTTCGCACATCCCTATGAAAGTGGAGCAAACAGCTTCTCTCCCCTGAGTAGAACTGCTGCTTATGCATGCTCTGTTTCATAAGAACACAGGAAGAGATCTGTTGGATCAGGCCAGTGGCCCACCGAGTTCTGCGTTCTGTCCTCACAGTGGCTAACCAGCCCTCTCCCGGCATGCCCAGCATAAGAATACAATGATAGCTATGAGAAGCTCATGATAAACGGAGAGCATAACATTAAATCTAATTCATTGCTAGTAACTCTTCACCAACGAAAGAGAAGATTTTCCCCTTCCTTCAATTCCCCTTCTCCTCTCTCTGGCATGATGAACTGGGTGGGTGGGGATAATCCTACAGTTTAGAGGAATGGCAGTGGCTGAGAGCAGCCTTGTCTTTGTGGATGAATGCTTTTAATTTCATCACGAACAGGACTGCTGCACCCGTCAAGTCGCAAAAGGAAGTTCTGTACAAGTCCAAGTCGAATGGAACTACCCAGCGTGAGATGCAGCGAAATGTGACCAAATAGGGAAAGCGCGGCTGAGAAGTAATTTAATGTGCTCCATGGGAGTGGAGATTTCTTCTTGAACAACGCTTGATAACCCCGCAGAGCGGAGTTCGCTATAGAGGAGAAATGTTTCACTCTGGCAAGGACCATTCAGGGGTACTGTTTCAGGTGTCACGGAGGTGTCAGAGGTTTTAGTAGTGAGGAAAGGAGACAAGACCAAGCAAGGCCCAAAGGCCTGTTCTTGGATATAGTCAAGAAGGATCTGATTTGGGCCCACACTTGATTATATGGGTTTCCTGCAACCTCACACACTCCAGTCAATGGTTAAGGCCAAGTTGATTGGTGGTGCTGTTCGTGGGAGGGAAAGAGAAAAAAACAACCAAAATGATGTCTGACATTTAACAAAGCAAATGAAATCCCTGTTGGGTAGCAGAGGAGTGGGGCAAGTGACAGCTGTAGCCCAAGGCCATCAAACAATAGAAGGGGGGCTGATTTAGGATTAGAGACCTATAGATTTCTTTATGTCTGTCAGGGACCGTGCTGAGGAGGGCTGCACTGAGGAGGAATGGTGAGAGCCACCCCCTCCCCCTGATCCTTATCCTGAATCTTCCCAGGAGCAGGAGGATAGTATAGATTTGGAACAGTGGTTTGCAGAGGGGCATAGTTCAGAAGGCAGATGCTGGGAAGAACTGTTTGGTGAACAGCTAGGAGAAGAAACACTGGAGGAAAGAGGGTTAACAGATTCACTGTCTATGGAAAGCATTCATCCACTCTCCCCAAGGTCAATAATAATAATAATAATAATAATAATAATAATTTATTATTTATACCCTGCCCATCTGGCTGGGCTTCCCCAGCCACTCTGGGCAGCTTCCAACAGAATATTAAAATACAATAACCCATTAAACATTAAAAGCTTCCCTAAACAGGGCTGCCTTCAGATGTCTTCTAAAAGTCTGGTAGTTGTTTTTCTATTTGACATCTGGTGGGAGGGTGTTCCACAGGGCGGGTACCACTACCAAGAAGGCCCTCTGCCTGGTTCCCTGTAACTTGGCTTCTCACAGTGAGGGAACCGCCAGAAGGCCCTCAGTGCTGGACTTCAGTGTCCGGGCAGAACGATGGGGGTGGAGACGCTCCTTCAGGTATACTGGACCGAGGCCGTTTAGGGCTTTAAAGGTCAACACCAACACTTTGAATTGTGCTTGGAAACGTACTGGGAGCCAGTGTAGGTCTTTCAAGAGCTGAGAAAGTGGCAGAACAGAAAGCACACAAAGCACAGAGGGGACAGGCCCAAATTACAAGACCTGGAAGTGACGTAGATTAATAGGGACAGAAGGGGGTGGGATCCTTAATTGGGAGCACTGCCATTTCTATGAGACGAGTTCTTTGTTCTCTCGCTGTGATTATTAAAATTTCTAAGTGGTAAGAAGACTCCTTTTCCTTTGTTCTGCTTATCTACTGCCATGGAGGGAGGAAGCTGATTCCCTGAAGCCTGACAATGTCCATATCAGAAGAGCCTGCTGGATCAGGCCAGTGGTCCTTCAAGTCCAGTATCCTGTTCTCACAGTGGCCAACCAGGTGCCTGAAGCAGGATCTGACCACAAGAGCCCACACCCTTCCTTTTAAAGCCATCTAGACTGGTGGAATGCAGCTACTACTGGCAGACAGGGGGAAGGTCTCAGGGCCAGAGGAATCTCAGTCATGGGATTAATTAACCAGCTTCTGCTTAATTTGTGTCCTGGTTTCGTTGCACACCATGCTTGCTTGGGGTGGGAAAGGGCACATTTCCCCAGAGGAATGGCTAACAGCCAAAAGTGTGCAAACATTCCCCATGAGACATGTGTTTGTTTAAAGCGAGAAAGCGGGAAAAGAACATCTTTGAACCCAGAGAGCACTCGGCCATCAATTTGGTTCCACCAAGACAGAGGCTGCATCTTGATTGAAAAGCCTCTCACACCCAAAGGATTCCTGTCTGGCGGCTTTCAGAGGAGAGAAAGAGACTGCATTCATCTCAAACTGCTTGGCTCTCAGCTCTGACAAGTACAGATTGTTTTTCTGGAGAGTGTTTTGATTTCACTCTATTCAGAAAAGAGGTTACCCATCAGGGGAAGGTGGTCATCTTGAAATAAAGAAAGCAACGCCGTGCCATTTGGAAAGAAATTTGGATTAAGGCGTCTGCAGGCCTGTCGGTCTGGAAATAGCATTGCATTTTGCAAAGGAAAAGAGGTGCATCTGATCTCAGGTCTAGCACGGCTTCTCCATTCAGTTTAAAATTATCAAGGTTCATCTTATTGCTTTAGTTCAGTGGTAGAGCATCTGTTTGGTGTACAAAAAGTCCAAGACTCAATGCCCAGCAGTGGAGAGCTGCTGCCAGTCAGTGAGGACAATACTGGGATAGATGGACCTATGGTACGACTTAGTATTAGGCAGCTCCTTATGTTCCTATTCAGATACATCTATACAGCCATCAGGCAATCAGTGTTCCCTGGGCAGCTTACAAACAAAATAATATATATAATTTTTAATATAATGAAAATGAAAATCAAGAATATGTCCTAAAAACAACAAAACCTACAACAAAGACAAAATAGAACCATTTGAAGCAAAACTTAAAAGCCCAGGTATCTATCTACCTGCTGCCGAAAAGACCATAGGGAAGGCACCAGGCAAGGTGAGTTGGGGCAGGGGAAGAGTAAAAAAAGGTAAATGGTTAAGTCCAGTCAAGGGTGACTATGGGGTTGCTGCGCTTATCTCACTTTCCAGGCCAAGGGAGCCAGTGTTTGTCCACAGACAGCTTTCCTGGTCATGTGGCCAGCAGGACTAAACCACTTCTGGTGCAATGGGACACTGTGATGGAAACCAGAGTGCATGGAAATGACGTTTACCTTCCCACCGCAGCGGTACCTATTCATCTACTTGCACTGGTGTGCTTTCGAACTGCTAGGTTGGCAGGAGCAGGGACAGAGGAACGGGAGCTCACCCTGTTGCACGGATTTGAAGGGGAAGAGCAGATTCCCCCCTACTCATGAGCTCCAACTGCTGCCCCCAAGTGACAGTTGTTTGCTTTCAGATGACAGCATAGGAGTCAATATCTAGGGGTTGAGGTCCATAAAATTTTTGAGGGTGCCCCAAAGTTGATTGGCATTGCCATTCAAATGGTGTGTGTGCGCCATGTCATGTGATCGATTGTGCAGAGCGCCCCCCCCCCAATATTTTATTCACGTTGGCTCCATTCGAAGACAGAAGGAGGTAACCAGACTTTCAAGTAGGTTCTAGGGAAACAATGTAGAATATAACATACAGTGGTACCTTGGGTTACAGATGCTTCAAGTTACAGACGCTTCAGGTTACAGACTCCGCTGACCCAGAAATAGTACCTCGGGTTAAGAACTTTGCTTCAGGATGAGAACAGAAATTGTGCAGCGGCGGCGCAGCAGCAACAGGAGGCCCCGTTAGCTAAAGTGGTGCTTCAGGTTAAGAACAGCTTCAGGTTAAGAATGGACCTCCAGAACGAATTAAGTTCTTAACTCGAGGTACCACTGTATTGTGTATCCTTCATGGCATGTGATGCTGATTAGTAAAGCTGCAGTAGCAGTTGGTATCTGTGAAGGAATCCACAGCCAAATAACAACCCGAAATACTGCAGTCATCAGGAGTGACTTTTGAGTTTTGGAGAAAGCAGCATGGTGCCCTCTGTTGCTGACAGTATGGCGCTCAATCTTCTAGTTCATGGGTAGGCAAACTAAGGCCCGGGGTCTGAATCCAGCCCAAACGCCTTCTAAATCCGGCCCAGGGACGGTCTGGGAATCAGCGTGTTTTTACATGAGTAGAACGTGTGCTTTTATTTAAAATGCATCTCTGGGTTATTTGTGGGGCATAGGAATTCATTCATCCCCCCCCGCCCCCAAAAAATATAGTCCGCCCCCTCCCCCACAAGGTCTGAGGGACTGCTGAAAAAGTTTTCTGACCCCTGTTCTCGTTATTCAGGATGAAAATAGACATCACCAACCACTTAAGGGGTGTCACATGGAAGAAGGAACAGGCTTGTTTTCTCCTGCTCCTGAGGATAGGTCCTGAACCGATGGATTCAAGTTACAAGAAAGGAGATTCTGACTCAACATCAGGAAGAACTTTCTGACAGTAAGTGCTGCATGACAGTGGAACGGTCTCCCTCAGGAGGTTTCTTTTCAGGCAGAGTTTGGATGGCCATCTGTCATGGATGCTTTAGTTGAGATTCTTGCATTGCAGGGGGTTGGACTGGGTTCCTTCTGTGGGAATTAAACTCTAGCTCCCATTTACAGAGTTACGCGGAAGAGAGTCCAACTCTTGACTTAGTTCCCTTTTTCCTCCTATAAAAACCCACAAAACACTCTCCTTGAAGTTTAAATAATAAATAACTCTTAACTCGATGCATTTGCACTTGCAGGTTAAATACACAAAGCAGGTAGGTGTAACTTATGTTGCTAATACATCTTACCTAGATTTGTAGGTGGGATAAAATACTGTTGCAGACTGACTAACTCTGAGACAGAGAGCAACATACCTGCTGTATGTTCTGCAGCACACCCACAGAACGTACCTGCTGCTCTAACTGTCAAGACTGTTCCCAACTGCCATAATCATACCAACTGAAAATAGCTGCCTCAGGTGTATGGCATCACAGAGTTCTGTAGCCCTGGTGATCATTAACCCTTTACTTAGCATTTTGGATCCTTTCATCCCACACCTTCCAGCTCTACAACTCTATGATAAAGTCTTTGATGTACTACTAACTTGATGCTGTTAAAAAAAGAAGAAGAAGAATGTGCTATGTGCTCTACCCGTGGTTGTTGTTGTTTAATCATTTAGTCATGTCCGACTCTTTGTGACCCTATGGACCAGAGCATGCCAGGTACTCCTGTCTTCCACTGACTCCCACAGTTTGTCGAACTCATGTTAGTAGCTTTGAGAACACTGTCCAACCATCTCGTCCTCTGTCGTCCCCTTCTCCTTGTGCCCTCCATCTTTCCCAACATCAGGGTCTTTTCCAGGGATTCTTCTCTTCCTTCTCATGAGGTGGCCAAAATATTGGAGCCTCAGCTTCAGGATCTGTCCTTCAAGTGAGCACTCAGGGCTGATTTCCTTAAGAATGGATAGGTTTGATCTTCTTGCAGTCCATGGGACTCTCAAGAGTCCCCTCCAGCACCATAATTCAAAAGCATCAATTCTTCGGCGATCAGCCTTCGTTATGGTCCAGCTCTCACTTCCACACATCACTACTGGGGAAACCATAGCTTTAACTGTATGGACCTTTGTCGGCAAGGTGATGTCTCTGCTTTTTAAGTTGCTGTCAAGGTTTGCCATTGCTTTTCTCCCAAGAAGCGGGCGTCTTTTAATTTCGTGACAGCTGTCACCATCTGCAGTAATCATGGAGCCCAAGAAAGTAAAATCTCTCACTGCCTCCATTTCTTCCCCTTCTATTTGCCAGGAGGTGATGGGACCAGTGGCCATGATCTTAGTTTTTTTTGATGTTGAGCTTCAGACCATATTTTGCGCTCTCCTCTTTCACCCTCATTAAGAGGTTCTTTAATTCCTCCTCACTTTCTGCCATCAAGGTTGTGTCATCAGCATATCTGAGGTTGTTGATATTTCTTCCGGCAATCTTAACTCCGGCTTGGGATTCATTTTAAAAAAGAGGGTGGTGTTTGTAGGGGGAGGGAATAGGGGAGGAAATGGCTGGTAGAGAAAAGGTGAAGCACCCTTCTCCTGCTCAGCACTTGTGCCCTCAAAACGCCCCCTCCTCACCTTCACCTGAGTCATCAAATAACATGCTGGGATCAGTATTCGCTGATGCAGCACCCACAACCTCTTTTGCCGATGGGGACAGAATGCCTTTTCCACAATGTCACAGCCCCTCCCCCTCCCCCCAATTAAATGTGAGGAACCAATTCCCAGGTCTTTTATCCTCAGGTTTACTGGTGTTCCACTGCAGAGCCAGCTTGGGAATGCCAGAGTTTAACCCTGTGGAGGATGTGGAGGGAATAGTAAATACGAGAGGGTGGCTTCTTTTGTGTTTAAAATATGCAGGAAGCGTTTCCTTCAGTGCTGCGTAACCATAATCAGCTCACACATCTGCGGGGCTGGCAGAAATCACGTCTGCTACTGCTGCTTGTCAGTTTAATCTGCATTGCGCTTCATCATATTTGCTCTTTAAACTTAGGGTGCACTGAGAATTTGGAACGGGGTGAACACCCCATTCCCAGTTCCTCTTTGCAGAACTGAACTATTGCCTGGATAGCTCAGCTGGATAGCTATCGCCTAGATAGCTCAGTTGGTTAGACAGAGCACGGTGCCGATAACGCCAAGGTTGCAGGTTTGATCCCTGTATGGGACAACTGCATATTCCTGCATTGCAGGGGGTTGGACTAGATGATCCTCAGGGTCCCTTCCAACTCTACACTTCTATGTCTGGCCATAAGCTACTACAGTGGGAAATGACACACCAGCCTCACTGTGCAGGCAACGGTTTTAACATTCACAACAGCTGGGGAAGGAGGAGAACCTTGTGGGTTCCCAGCACCCATTCCAGCTTGTCAACACCTTTCTTAAAATGCCCAGGATTGGGCACAATATTCCAGGTGTGGTCTGACCAAAGCATAATAGAGTGGTACTATTACTTCCCTTGACCCCCTTCTTATATTTGTGCATCTGATTCTTCCTGCCTAAGTGCACAACCTTACAATTGTTTCTATTGAAATTCATTTTGTTATTTTGGGCTCAGCTCTCCAACTTTGCTTCCTGTTCACCCTAATTCCTTCTCTGTTTAGTTTTTAGAATCTTTCAATTCCTCACCATGACCTTATGGCCCTTGCAGCCACAAAAGGAGCCATCTTTATCGCTGCCAATTACAGTGCCTAACCTTTGCAAGACAGACCTGCCCGGGGTCTTCCTCTGTTCTTCATCGCAAGCCTTCTCTTCAAATTCCATCCATCTCGTCTGATCATTGACGCCTTGGGCTGCAACAACATCCAGAGCAACTGGAGGGTAGACTTTATGCCATCCAGGCAATTCAGTTCTTCCCCCATCTTCCTTTTTATATGCCATTTCCTTCAAATCACTTCTTCCTGTGGTGGAGGTCATGCTCGGTCAAATGATTTGTGCCGGCTTCTTTCAACTGCTTCCCAAAATGTCAGTCCTGTGGTTTTAAGCTAGAAACTAGAGTTCTGACAATTTCATCTTTCCCCTCTCTGTGCTGGAATTAGATTCTAAACACTTAAGTTTGGGTGCTCTGTGATAACCAGCCTTCTGTCCCAGATAATCAGACACATCAGCTCTGGTCATAAATAACCTTGTGAAATCAGCTGTGCTAAAAGATGCTCAGGAAAGAAATATTAATTTGTAGTCTATAGTCTGTGATGTGAGAGGGAAACTGGCAATGCAATGATTGGATGACGGAGAAGCATTCAACAGAGAATAAGGAAAGGGATGGGCAAATTGGCCAATCATTGTTTCTTTCTGGTTCTCTCCCCACACCCCACCAACCTTAAATTAAATTCAGCACATTTGCAATTTATTTTTAAAGCCCTTGATACATTTTTTCAGCCTTTTAGCGTGCATTTCCTTTAATATAAACTATCTTTTCTCTAGCACACATATTAGGGGTGTCTGCTTGCAAAAATGCAACGCGTTTTCCTTTTTTAAAAATTCTAAAATATGCTGCACCCCAGTCACCTTTGACTGGACTTAACTCTCCAAGAGTCCTTTACCTTTACCTTTTTACCTTACAATTCTAGACGGGTCTACCAAGAAGCAAGCCCCATTCATTTCAATGGGACTTACTTTCAAGTGTATATTGAGACTGCGGCCTGAAAGCCTGCACGCTCCCTCTCTGCTTGCCCTTGTGATGACCTTCAGAAATCAATTAACAGGGAAGGCGCCAAACCCAGTATTCATGATACCTCCATTGTGCTGATGATTAAAAATGTCTCCTTATCCCTGCAAAGCTGTGCTCTTCCAGGAACTGTTTCGCTCCACTCAGAGCATTAATTTTTTTTTTATTTTTTTTTTGCACACATTCAGATGCACACAATGCAGCAATTCCAGGGGAGAAGATTGCAATGGATATTTTGATTTCACAGGAACAATAGCGTGTGCTGAGGTGTCTCGAAGGGATGGTGTTGCATGTGACCCTTGGTTTTTAAGGAGACAATTAAAACACCTGAGACACTGAGGAATGAAAAGCAGCTACTAGCTGCGTCTGTAGGCCAGTAGGCCCCCCACAATAGATGTATTGCTATGAAAGAGCACTGCACATATTTTAAAAAGCAAATGCGTAGCAGTAATTATGCTTCTCTGAGTCGTCAGTCATGTGTGTACCATGGTTGTACCTGGAATCATGCAAATTACAAGTCAGACCACTGTAATTTGGGATGAGAATGGGCAACAGATTATTAAACAAAACTTGGAGGGAACAGCTGCAGTCGCCTGCGGTTCCTGCGCAATGTTTGCCATCTTGCCAAAGGTTGCAGGCAGCTTTACCTGCAGCAATTGCATGTTGATTGCCCTCTTAAAAGACAAGGTCCAGCAACTGGAGGAACGTGTAGCTACGCTCCAAAGAATTAGAGAGCTGGAGCTCTTCTTGGAAGCAACAGAGCACACCGTCTCCACCAAGGAGGAGACAGGGGACTCCCCTGAGAAGGACGCTAGTTCACCAACACAGGAGCCAGATATATGGAGAAACGTGACTCAAAGAAGTAGGAGGCCCAGGGTTCGCTCTGATTGTTTAGAAATACACAATCGCTTTGAGGTCCTCTCCCCTAGCATGGAAGACGAAGAGCAGACTCCATTTGAGGATCTCTCCCTCATTACAGTCGATCAGGTATATGAAGACGAGCAGCAAAGTCAGTCCTCAGGGAATGTGCAGGCGACCTTGGAGAGGACAGCTCACAGAAGAACCCCGACCAAACCTAAGAGGAGGCGTGTAGTGGTGATAGGGGATTCCCTACTGAGGGGAACAGAAGCAGTGATCTGTGGGCCTGACAAGATGCCTCGGGAAGTGTGCTGTCTCCCCGGGGCTAAGATCCAAGATGTAACTGAACGACTGCAAGGAATCATAAAACCCACTGACAAATACCCCTTCCTCTTGGTTCATGTGGGAACCAATGACACTGCAAGCAATAGCCTCCAGAAGATCAAAAGAGACTACGAGGCTCTGGGCAGGAAATTGAAGCAATTAAATGCACAAATGGTCATCTCATCTGTCCTCCCAGTTGAACGACGTGGCCCAGGGAGAGAGGGGAAAATAGTGAAAGTGAACAGCTGGCTTCGCAAATGGTGTAAACAGGAACGGTTTGGATTCTTAGATCACGGACTGCAGTTTCTTGAAGATGGACTTCTGGAAAGAGATGGGCTGCACCTCACAACGGTTGGGAGAAATGTTTTTGCCAAAAATCTCAGAAACCTCATCAGGAGAGCTTTAAACTGACTAATGTGGGGGAGGGAGACAGTGCTCCTGAAGGTAGGAGTCTATCAATTGATGAAGATGATCATCCAAATGTCATAGACCAAATGGAGCAAACAGCACGCAGACCTAGTGGTGGGAGGAAAAAATCCTTAAATAAGAGACACGGGGGAATGATTAATGGACTTCAATGTCTGTACACTAATGCGCAAAGCACGGGAAATAAACAAGATGAGCTTGAGCTCTTGGTACAGCAAACTAAATATGACATAATAGGCATCACTGAAACCTGGTGGGATAAGTCCCACGATTGGAATGTAATAATGGGGGGATACAATCTATTTCAGAGAAACAGACCAGACAAGAAAGGAGGAGGAGTGGCGTTATATGTCAGGGATGTGTATACCTGTGAAGAGATCCAAGATTTAGAACCTCAAAGCCAAAGTGAGAGCATTTGGGTCAAAATTAAGGGAGAGAAGAATAACAGTGACCTCATTGTGGGAGTTTACTATAGATCCCCAAGCCAAACGGAGGACATAGATGATGCCTTCCTGGAACAGATGGCCAAGCATGCAAAAGGAAGGGAGATAGTAGTAATGGGGGACTTCAATTACCCGGATATTTGTTGGATGTCAAACTCAGCCAAGAGCATAAGGTCAAACAGATTCCTCACTGGCCTTGCAGACAACTTCATTGTCCAGAAAGTGGGAGAAGCAACAAGAGGAACAGCCATTTTAGATCTGGTCCTAACCAATGTTGATGACCTGGTTAGTGGGGTAGAAGTGGAAGGATCATTAGGCGCGAGTGATCATGCTCTTCTGAAGTTTACTATACAGCGGAAAGGAGCAGCCAAGCATACAAGGACTCAATTTCTTGACTTTAAGAAAGCTGACTTCATAAAACTTAGGGAAGTGCTGGGTGAGATCCCATGGACAGTAATACTAAAAGGAAAGGGAGTTCATGATGGCTGGGAGTTTGTTAAGAGGGAGATACTAAAAGCACAACGTCAGGCAAAACCAATGAGACAGAAACATGGAAGGTGCCTAAAGAAGCCAGGGTGGCTATCTAAAGAACTTTTAACTGAGTTAAGATTAAAAAAGGATGTGTACAAAAAATGGAAAAGGGGGGAAACCACCAAAGAGGAATTCAAACAAATAGCCAGCACGTGTAGACACAAAGTCAGAAAAGCTAAAGCACAGAATGAACTCAGGCTTGCTAGAGAGGTTAAAAGCAACAAAAAAGGCTTTTATGGGTATGTCCGTAGCAAAAGGAAGAACAAAGAAACAGTGGGGTCACTCAGAGGAGAAGATGGTGAAATAAAAACAGGGGACACAGAAAGGGCTGAACTCCTCAATGCCTTCTTTGCCTCAGTCTTCTCCGATAAAGAAAACAATGCCCGACCTGAAGAATTTGGAGCAAATGATTCAGCAGAGGAAACACAGCCCAGAATAACTAAGGAGATAGTACAAGAATACTTGGCTAGTTTAGATGTATTCAAGTCTCCAGGGCCAGATGAACTGCATCCAAGAGTATTAAAAGAACTGGCAGATGTGATCTCAGAACCACTGGCAGTCATCTTTGAGAATTCCTGGAGAACAGGCGAAGTCCCGGCAGACTGGAGGAGGGCAAATGTTGTCCCTATTTTCAAAAAGGGGAAAAGAGAGGACCCAAATAATTACCACCCAGTCAGTGTGACATCAATACCAGGGAAGATTTTGGAGCAGATCATGAAGCAAACAGTCTGTGAGCACCTAGAAAGGAATGCTGTGATCACCAATAGTCAGCATGGATTTCTGAAAAATAAGTCATGTCAGACTAACCTGATCTCGTTTTTTGACAGAATTACAAGCCTGGTAGATGAAGGGAACGCAGTGGATGTAGCCTACCTTGATTTCAGCAAGGCATTTGACAAGGTGCCTCATGATATTCTTGTAAAGAAGCTGGTAAAATGTGGTCTTGACTATGCTACCACTCAGTGGATTTGTAACTGGCTGACTGACCGAACCCAAAGGGTGCTCATCAATGGTTCCTCTTCATCCTGGAGAAGAGTGACTAGTGGGGTGCCACAGGGTTCTGTCTTGGGCCCGGTCTTATTCAACATCTTTATCAACGACTTGGATGATGGACTCAAGGGCATCCTGATCAAATTTGCAGATGACACCAAATTGGGAGGGGTGGCTAACACCCCAGAGGACAGGATCACACTTCAAAACGACCTTGACAGATTAGAGAACTGGGCCAAAACAAACAAGACGAATTTTAACAGGGAGAAATGTAAAGTATTGCACTTGGGCAAAAAAAATGAGAGGCACAAATACAAGATGGGTGACACCTGGCTTGAGAGCAGTACATGTGAAAAGGATCTAGGAGTCTTGGTTGACCACAAACTTGACATGAGCGAACAGTGTGACGCGGCAGCTAAAAAAGCCAATGCAATTCTGGGCTGCATCAATAGGAGTATAGCATCTAGATCAAGGGAAGTAATAGTGCCACTGTATTCTGCTCTGGTCAGACCTCACCTGGAGTACTGTGTCCAGTTCTGGGCACCACAGTTCAAGAAGGACATTGACAAACTGGAACGTGTCCAGAGGAGGGCAACCAAAATGGTCAAAGGCCTGGAAACGATGCCTTATGAGGAACGGCTAAGGGAGCTGGGCATGTTTAGCCTGGAGAAGAGGAGGTTAGGGGGTGATATGATAGCCATGTTCAAATATATAAAAGGATGTCACATAGAGGAGGGAGAAAGGTTGTTTTCTGCTGCTCCAGAGAAGCGGACACGGAGCAATGGATCCAAACTACAAGAAAGAAGATTCCACCTAAACATTAGGAAGAACTTCCTGACAGTAAGAGCTGTTTGACAGTGGAATTTGCTGCCAAGGAGTGTGGTGGAGTCTCCTTCTTTGGAGGTCTTTAAGCAGAGGCTTGACAACCATATGTCAGGAGTGCTCTGATGGTGTTTCCTGCTTGGCAGGGGGTTGGACTCGATGGCCCTTGTGGTCTCTTCCAACTCTATGATTCTATGATTCTATGATTAAACATCTGCATTATGGTCAAAGTGCATTAACTAGTCTTACATTATATTTAAAAGCTGTGGCCACAATACCAGCAATTCTGCTGTGATCATTCATAATATCAAGTCATCATATATCTCAGCTGTTTTTGCCTAGATTATAGGCTTGAAGCTAGAGCTGTAATTAATATTTCCAAATATGTGGACATTCTCACGCATTCCAGTTTCAGCAATTGAATTTTGCGCGAAATATTTCAAGCTCATAATTTCTTTGGACTGTTATTTTTTTAAAAAAATCTTGAAATGTTTTAAGCTTGGCCTCTCTTGACTGGTTTTGATTTTGACCAGTTTTGTGCGTAACAAGTCCACTTTCAAATACCGACTTCAATTGTCCTGTGGAATTCACTGCCACAAGATTCAGTGGTGGCCATCCATGTGGATGCCCATAAAAGAGGATTAGGCAAATTCATGGAAGATGAGGCTATTAATGGCTATTTTGCCATGTGGGCTCTGTTCTAACTCAGTGCTGGAGGCAATATACCTCTGTATACCAGTTGCTTTTGAATTCTGGTGCTGGAGGAGACTCTGGAGAGTCCCATGGACTGCAAGAAGATCAAACCTATCCATTCTGAAGGAAATCAGCCCTGAGTGCTCACTGGAAGGACAGATCCTGAAGCTGAGGCTCCAATACTTTGGCCACCTCATGAGAAGAGAAGACTCCCTGGAAAAGACCCTGATGTTGGGAAAGATGGAGGGCACAAGGTGAAGGGGACGACAGAGGACGAGATGGTTGGACAGTGTTCTTGAAGCTACCAGCATGAGTTTGACCCAACTGCAGGAGGCAGTGGAAGACAGGAGTGCCTGGCGTGCTCTGGTCCATGGGGTCACGAAGAGTCGGACACGACTAAACGACTAAACAACAACAAAATACCAGTTGCTGGAAATTGCAAGTAGGGAGAATGCTGTTCTACCTGTGAGCTTCTCAGAGGTGTCTGGTTGGCCTCTGTGTGAACAGGATGCTGGACCAGATGGGTCCTAGATTTAATCTCACAGACCTCTTATGTTCTCATTGCATGCTAGCACTGAAATGCTATCAGACAGAAGATACGATTCCTGTGTTGCAGGTTTTGAGTCTCTTCCAGCTCAAAAATTCTATGATTTGGTGTCAGCTACAAAATACTGTCAAAATGTAATTTCACATTTCACATTTATTTATTTTTACAATTTGGAAGCTTGCACAAACAAAAATCTGCAAAGACAAAAACGAAGACACAAGAAAACAACAATAGGAACACTACCCACATCAGAGAACAGAAGCAAAACCAAAAACAGAGGTTTCAGAAATGGGACATACTGAAATCATGAGGTTTCAAGTAATACAAATGTTGTTCGTTTTTCCTGTTTCTTGGTTTTACCTTTGTAGATTTTTGTTTGTGTAAGCTTTTAAATTGGAAACCAAAGTTTTAAATAGAAAACAAAAACAAATGAAAATAAGGTGATCAACTGTTAGTAGTCATGGTGAGTGCTTTTTCTCCTGGGGGTGCCTAAGGGTACGTGGTACCAGCATCTTTTTTCCTAGAAGAAAAGCACTGGTCATGATGACTACATGCTGCCTATATTCTGACTCAAGGCACCAGGCCTCTGGATATCAGTCACTAGGGAACCACAGTGCAAGAGTGGTATTGTGTTCTTGTTGACTTCCCAGGAGCATCTGGGCGGCCACTGTGGGAAAAGGGTGCGGGACAAGGTAGGCCTTTGATCTGACCCAGAAGGGCTCTTTGTACAATCTTAAGACCTGAGATGTCGAGACTGTCAAATAGTGTATGCCATTGCATGTCAGTACTGTCAAATAGTATATGCCATTGCACGTCAGAAATGTCAAATATCAATCCTCTGCCATCAAAAAGTTAAACAATTGCCTGAATTCACATACTCCCTCTTCCCTTTCTCCCTAACTTTTAGAGGTGAGGGACTGTCTTGGTGTTTTTTAAAAAATGAATTGTAAGCCACTTTGGTAGCATTTTGGGCTGAAGAACATGTTTGTGTGAAAATGCTGCAAATAAACAATAATTCAATTGGATGTTAAATACATATTTGGGAGTACTAGGTGTTGGAGAATATTTGACAACAACTTTTTCCAAAGCAGCACTTCGAGGACAAATCTGATGAGCAAAATCTAGCTGAAACCATTACGTAGCTGACTCCACACACCTTTCTGTTATAAAGTATGATCTCCCAGTTTTGTGTTTTTCTGTTTTACGTCCACTGGCATTTCCTGAGTGACACTGTTGGTGCTAAGCCCTCAGCTGGATCAAATCCTGAACGCTTTGCAAGATTGCCCATCAGCTCCTTTGCAAGCCAAGTCGTCCAGAACCTGAGCTGCTAAATAAAGTCTTCAGCTGCTTTACAAATCATTACTAATCAGTTGCTAGATCACTGATCTAGGTCTGGCAAGCAATGCTCAGTGCTTTTGCCAGCAACCTGAGCAGCAGGTACCTAGATCAGAAATTCAGTTGACAGAGTCAAGCAATAAAGCCTCTAATCTACCATCCAGCTTTTAAGTACTGAAAAATGAAGCATCTTGCAAAACATCTAGGCTTTGCTTTAATTCTAGCATGCCTGGGAATATGATCCAATTAAATGCAGCTATCAACACATACCTTTTGAACTATCTGTTTAATCATGAGGCAAACAGAAAAGCCTGTGGCAGAGCAGTTTTTCAGCTCACAGTGATATATCCTAAACATACACACAACAACAACAACAACAACAACAACAACAACAACAATTTATTACTTATACCCTGCCCATCTGGCTGGGCTTCCCCAGCCACTCTGGGTGGCTTCCAACAAGCGATAAAAAATACATTAAAACATCAGTCATTAAAAACTTCCCTAAACAGGGCTGCCTTCAGATGTCTTCTAAACATCAGATAGTTGTTTATTTATTTGACACCTGATGGGAGGGCGTTCCACAGGGCAGGTGCCACTACTGAGAAGGCCCTCTGCCTGGTTCCCTGTAACTTTGCTTCCCGCAGCAAGGGAACCACCAGAAGGCCCTCGGTGGTGGACCTCAGGCGATGGGGGTGGATATGCTCCTTCAGGTATACCGGACCGAGGCTGTTTAGTTAAGTGGGGTTATGAGTAGCAGCCTTTGCCCAACTTGGAACAGACCTGTTGACCAGCTGCAGAGCATGTTCCCATGGTTCCCGAGCCAGGCACATGCACCCACACCAGGAACCGGAGCGCTTGGGGAGGGCAGAATGAGAAGGTTGCATAGCTGTTGCAAAGCCCTGAGTGGCTTTCTGTGGAGTCTTTACATGGCGGGGTTTGTACCTATTTATCTATTTGCGCTGATGTTCTTTTGAACTGCTAGGTTGGCAGAAGCTAGGACAGAGCTACGGGAGCTCACCCTGTCACTCGGATTCGAAACGCCGACCTTCCGATCAGCAAGCCCAAAAGCTCAGTGGTTTAATCCACAGCGCCACCCAAGTCGCTCTAGAATTGTACTGTTAGTATATCAGTGTAGTCTATCATTCTCCATCAGATGAGAAAAGAAATTGCATGCAATAATTATTAAGGGAAACAAACAATTCAGTGACATTCTCATGGGTGGGGCATGCATCTTTGTCCATGCTCTCCTTATTTTAAAGGTGACCCTGTGGAGTTTGCACGTCTCATATCATTCATTCTAGAAAGAATCTCTCCAGTGTTCTGTATTTTGCAGCCTTCCTGGGTGCCTTTGTTTTGGTGAAAACCCAATTATCTCCTTGGCTGGGCTTTCCTGTAAACACAGCAAGCTAGAGAGGTTGTCTACCAAGGGTCTGGCTGTTCACTATTATTGTTTTAAGTGAAGTGATATCATGAGGTAATTCCTCCTATACAGATTTTTTTAAATTCAGGAAGTGCAGGCAGCTGGGGAGGCTGCAGAAATAAAAACATATAAATCCCCCTTGGACACCTTACAGCAATAATGCAAGCTCAATCCTGTACCTATCAAAATAATAAAGGAATTCTAAAGTGCTCTGTATGTGAGGCAAGAAGTCCTCTCCCCTTTATCCTGCAGCTGATCATGTCTCTAAAAATAGTTCAGAAAAGGGAGCCAGTGTGGTGTAGTGGTTAAGAGCGATAGACTCATAATCTGGGGAACCGGGTTCGCGTCTCCGCTCCTCCATATGCAGCTGCTGGGTGACCTTGGGCAGGTCACACTTCTTTGAAGTCTCTCAGCCCCACTCACCTCTCAGAGTGTTTGTTGTGGGGGAGGAAGGGAAAGAAGAATGTTAGCCGCTTTGAGACTCCTTCGGGTAGTGATAAAGCGGGATATCAAATCCAAACTCTTCTTCCATAGGCTGTATAATCCAGAAAAGTAAGGTATCTGGGCTGATTTCCACATACATGTACATTATCACATATATGTACGTTATGAATGTACTTCCTTCATAACCAGGAATTCTAATAGAAATGAATGAAAGACAATGAGTCTGAGGTTAGTCAGCTGCAGTGGCTAGGACTGATAATGAGGAAATGAGATTCCATGGCAGGAACAGGAAAGCTGTAGAATTACTCTGTGGTGTCCAAAGAGATTAAAGTGAAAGGAAATCAGAATATAGACATCTTTGTTTTAGTAGCAGCTGTTTCACTTGGTGGTCCCAATTTGGTCTCCACTGCATTCCTAATTGACTTGTCTGAGTTAGCGTATTTTCTTGTTTAATCAAGTTCATTTGGATTTCATTTTATTGTCTAACCGGGGCCTCCCTTTCATAGAGCTTTCTGGAGTTTAGTACTTTGCAGAGCTGTTATCAGTTATAACTTGGAGCATATGGCAAACCAGATGTACTTACATGCCCTGGTAGATAGATGCAACTGTAGTGATTCCTACAACCAGTGCACTTCGGAGCTGAGACTTCTGGGAATTGCCAGAGTCAACATCTACTGATGTTTACAGGTGATTCTTGCCCCAAGTAGTCCTGGATGAAATTTGGGCCATGGGTACAGAGTCCATTCATCTCCAGTGATTTTTAGAACATTAATTTGATTTGACGCTGGTCATTTGTTCTGCATTTTAGAACTTTATGATTTTATGATGTTTTTGACTGCTGGACAGTTACGTCCAGTTAAAGGCGACTATGGGGTGTGGCACTCATCTCGCTTTTCAGGCTGAGGGAGCCAGCATTTGTCCAGAGGCAGCTTTTGGGTCATGTGGCCAGCATGACTAAACTGCTTCTGGCGCAACAGGAGACACCGTGACAAGTGCCAGAGTGCATGGAAATGCCATTTACCTTTCCACCACAGCAGTACCTATTTATCTACTTGCACTGAGGTGCTTTTGAACTGCTAGGTTAGCAGGAGCTGGGACAGAGCAATGGGAACTCACCCCTTCACACAGATTCTAACTGGCCAAGAGGCTCAGTGGTTTAGGTCACAGTTCCATCTGTGATGTTTTAATACCTATATCAGTAGTCTGTGGGAAATCCGGACGTATGGCAGTCCATGTTGACAGTGCAGATTTTCCTGATTTCCCCCCTTAAAATAACAACAACTTTTTTTTGGGGGGGGGGGAAGCTCAGCAACTTTTCTTTCCAGACTCTCACTGTTTGAAATATGGAAACCTTAACCTACCCATCAATTTATATGAATGAGTTGGTGGTTTAGAAAGACTCAGTGCTTTTTTTTCTAGGGGTACACAGGGGTACGCATACCCCTAAACATTTTGTGAATCTAAGTTTGGCCTTGTTGTGGGGCAGTATTTCAGTATGAGTAGGAAAATAAGAGTACCTCGGAACAATTTTTTAGGGGGGGAAAGTAGATTGAGTATGGACTAAAACAAAGGACAGTGGCCAACCCTCCCCTCTGGGGGCAAGAAGCTGTGAACTCCTCTTTGTCCTCTGGAATGTATGCTTCAGGGGGAAAAGAGGTGTCAGGACACTCAGGTTACCACTTCAACCCCTCCCTAAACCCCTCCTTTTTGTGATGTATCAATGATGTAGTCTTAGGGGTGTAGCATGGGGATTAGGAGCTAATAAAAGTTGGGGTCTTCTTTTGTTCAGGGCTTCCATCTTGTTTCGTCTTGCTGTGAGTGGGAGTCCTGTCGTGACAGTTTCAAAAAAGACCAAGCCTACTGGCTGCTATTTTGCTCCAATATTCCTGGTTGATGTCCTTGCTTTTTGTTCAAGGGAGCCCTCGGATTTCTCCGTTAACAGTTCGCAAACCTTGGAGGTCCCCATTGAGCATGCTCCTTCCTCCCCCCCTTCTGTTTCTCAATAGCTGCACTCTGACCACAGAGCCATCAATCGAATCTCAGCTGTGAGGAGTTTGAGAACACTTTCCTAAAGTCCTGAAATCCAGCCCAGCCTTTTTGACTCTCCCTCAATTGATGGGACTGGAGTTTCCCAAGTGCGGGGGGCTGGGCAGGGGCTGGGCAGGGGGCAAGAAGGCATCTCAGACTGCTGCGCACAGACTTTGGTGATTATTATTAATAATAAAAACACCCAACAGAAAAACAAACTGCCGAGACATACTGTTCTGGGGAAAAGTATGCCGTGGCCCAAAGCTATCAGACAACTGATAAATGGCATATGGACATGGCTTTATAACATAACGAAATGAAGAAAAAAATTCAATACATTTTCCCTTCAGTTTAGACTGACACCTTATTTATCAAGTAACAAATCTGAATAATTTGAGGTTGTGTGCCACCCGATATTGTATTTCTTTTCTTGTTGCTGTTGGTTTTTTTGTCTGCCTGCAGATTTCTGTGCATTTAATTTCAGGCACAACTAAGCGAAGACCCAAGCTGCAAGTAAGCAAACTCTTTAGCATAGGCATTTTTCAAGGCTGACGCTTGCCCAGATGATGGCTGACATGGAGAGGAATGCATAATGTTTCTGTTCGTTCCGCAGAGCTACTGAGCTTGGCAATAGGCTGAAAATAAGGCCAAGCGAAAATCATTATATGCAGCTATGGCAGGAGCATTAGCCTTTTGCACTTGCAAACCTAATTAACAATTACCAAAAAAGCCAGTGTGGTATATCTATGGCTGGATGTTGCTATTCATAGAAGCATAGAATTGTAGAGTTGGAAAGAGCCACAAGGCTCATCCTGCAATATAAGAATCTTCCACCCAATGTGGGGTTTGAACCCACAGCCTGAGATTAAGAGTCTCATGCTCTAACCACTGAGCTATCCAGCCTGGATGGTGCCCAACCTGGAGCATAGAGCTCTGTTCACCCTTCACACCCCACCATGTAAAGACTCCACAGAAAGCCACTCAAGGCTTTGCAACAGCTAGGCAACCTTCTCATTCTGCCCTCCGCAAGCGCTCTGGCGCCTGGTGTTGGTGCATGCGCCTGGTTCGGGAACCATGGGAACACACTCTGCAGGTGGTCAACAGGTCTGCTCCAAGTTGGGCAAAGGCTACAACTCATAACCCCCCTTAACTAAACGGCCTCGGCCCAGTATACCTGAAGGAGCGTCTCCACCTCCAGTGTTCAGCCAGGACACTGAGGTCCAGCGCCAAGGGCCTTCTGGTGGTTCCCTCCCTGTGAGAAGCAAAGTTACAGGGAACCAGGCAGAGGGCCTTCTTAGTAGTGGCACCCGCCCTGTGGAACACCTCCCATCAGATGTCAAAGAAATAAACAACTATCTGACCTTTAGAAGACATCGGAAGGCAGCCCTGTTTAGGGAAGTTTTTAATGTATGGTGTTTTATCATGGTTTTAATACAGTGGTACCTCGGGTTAAGTACTTCATTCGTTCCGGAGGTCCGTTCTTAACCTGAAACTGTTCTTAACCTGAAGCACCACTTTAGCTAATGGGGCCTCCCGCTGCCGCCGCGCCACCGGAGCACGATTTCTGTTCTCATCCTGAAGCAAAGTTCTTAACCTGAGGTACTATTTCTGGTTTAGCAGAGTCTGTAACCTGAAGCTTAAGTAACCTGAAGCGTATGTAAGCCGAGGTACAACTGTATTCTGTTGGGAGCTGCCCAGAGTGGCTGAGGAAACCCAGCCAGATGGGTGGGGTATAAGTAATAAATTTACTACTACCACTACTAGATGTTTGGAAGCTGTGGCTGGATGGTTACGTGGAAGCCGGTTGAAGTTAAATCCTTCGAAGACAGAGGTCCTCTGGCTGGGACGGGACGATATGGGATTGGGGGGGCAACTCCCATCTCTTGCGGGGGTGCAATTAGTGCCAGCACCGTCCGTTAAGAGTTTGGGTGTAATCTTCGATACCTCCCTCTCTATGGAGGCGCAGATTACAGCTATAACAAAGGCGGCATTTTTTCATCTCCGCCAAGCTAAGCAGTTGGCCCCTTATCTCTCTCGCCCTGACCTAGCCACTGTGATCCACGCGACGGTCACCTCCAGACTGGATTATTGTAACTCGCTCTACATGGGGCTGCCCTTGAGACTGACCCAGAAACTCCAGCGGGTGCAGAATGCCGCGGCGAGACTCCTTATGGGGTCTTCGCTGCGAGATCACATTCATCCGGTACTATACCAGCTGCACTGGCTCCCGGTGGAGTACAGGATCAGGTTTAAGGTGCTGGTTTTAACCTTTAAAGCCCTATACGGCCTAGGACCCTCGTACCTACGGGACCGCCTCTCCTGGTATGCCCCAAAGAGGAACCTACGGTCTGCAAATAAAAACATCCTGAAGGTCCCAGGCCTCAGAGAGGTTAGGCTGGCCTCAACTAGAGCCAGGGCTTTCTCGGCTGCGGCTCCAATCTGGTGGAACGCTCTGTCACAAGAGACTAGGGCCCTGCGGGACCTGACATCTTTCCGCAAGGCCTGCAAGACAGAGTTGTTCCACCAGGCCTTTGGTCAGGGCCCAGCCTGACTCCCTCCTCTGGCAACCTGCACAGAAGTTTGCTTAACAGTTGCCATTAAATTGATTTTAATTAATTTTTATAATGAAATGTTTTAGAATGTTGGATTATTTGATTGTTTGATTATTTGTTTGTTGTTAGCCGCCCTGAGCCTGGCTTTGGCTGGGGAGGGCGGGATATAAATAAAATTTATTATTATTATTATTATTATTACTGAGAGTAAGCCCCAAATAATTCAGTAGGACTAACCTCTGAGCAGACGTGTTTAGGATTACACTGTTAGTTGGATACAATCCTAAATCTTTCTGGCTTCAACCCCATTCAGGTCTCCTATCACGTATATGCATGCAATATACATCCTGGCATCAAACTATCCTTTTTATATATTTTTTAAAAAACAATAACCAAACAAACTTGCCGCTTCTGTTTTTGTTGTTGTTTGCTCAGATAAGTAGTATTAGATTACCGCTTGTCTTTAATCTGTCACGCAGTGGGTGGGAACTATAAATAGCGCAGGCAAGAATGGGCCTGTTGTTTTGGCTATACATATGATTAGTGAACATCAAGCTAAATTCATTACAATAGGCTTAATTTAATCTGAACCGTCTAAATGTTCTGTGTGTGTGTGTGTGTGTATCACATTTATGAACAAATTGGGCTGACATATGCATCTAAAAAATGGATGAGAGAGAACTCGTAGGACCACGCCAAGAGAGTAAAAATCAGAATGCTAATCCATGCTGAGAGACAAAACCACACACACACACACATCCCACACAAAACTATAGGAAACCAGGGAAATTCTTCATATTGCTCATTGTTTGAGGCAGCAGTACAAAACATTAACTGATATCTGTTTGATGTTCCTTTCTGCAAAAAGAAGAAAATATCTACTTTTTTATAAAGGAAATCAGAACAACGCCTTGTCGCCCTCCCCCCCCCCTTGCCCTCTCCCCAAAACATTTTCCCTTATGAAGGAGGTTGGGAGACACGACTGCCCAGTATGTGCGACAGAGTGGTGCTGTTCATGTTTTGGTCTTGCTCATGAGTCTGTTCCTGAACAGGGCTGGGGAATATCACAGTGGAGAAAACAAGTCCTATATAAGCCCATATGAAACTGCCCTAGGGTACAATCAAATGAAAAGATTGATGGGATTGAGATACAGTGAAATCACGGAAGAGGAAAACGACGTTTCAGCTTAACAAAATCTCCCTTATTGGAAATCTTTCCTGCTGGCCCTTTGCGAACAACTGATACTTGATTATCTTCTGAGGTGGGGAGGGTTTTGTCCAGAACCCACGCAACCACCAAAGCTGCTTAAACTGAAAGTGGGTAATAGGAGGTGTAAAATCTGTCAAGATTATATATATATATATATATATATATATATATATATATATATGGCAAAATTCCCAGATTGGCAGGAGTCACTTGAGTGGCTTTCTTTTTCTTTTTGACATTTTCCCTTCCATTTTAAAGTTAACACTGATTCACAGTGAAATTCTCAAGTTATGGAAATCTTTAAGCAGTCCTAAGAAGCTGGAGGTGTCGGTGTAAACTCTTCCCCCATCCCTGTTAGTTAACCGGCTCATATAGTAGCATCTACGTTTCTGTCCTACATGATGCCCTGTCTACTGCTGGTTGGGAACAATGGAGGGTGAAGGAAGAGGGGAGGTGTGGGGTGCCATCTGATAAGTTAATGCCCGGTTGCTGCCTTACTATTACTGGTGCTGCTGCTACAATAGGGACGGGGAAACGGTCAGTTTTGCTTTTCCCAGGTTCTCATCCTTCCAGTCTTCAGTTCAGTTCTCTACATTTCCACATCATTTTCCCGAATTTATCTTTAAAAAGAAGAAGAAGGGGGAAAAAGTCCTTGTGAAAATCCATCAGCATTTGGGTCCAAATTCCAATATGCACATTTTTGCAAAGCAACTTCCCTTAATATGTTAGGAGTTCAGCCTACACTCGAGTAGGACCATGTCAGAGACACATGCCCAAATGGCATGTTCTCTTCCTCCTGGTCGATTGTCCGGGAGCTTCAAAAGCTTTCTTCTGCCCGAACATCACAGCGACTGATTCCAACTGACACTGGCACACTTAAGGATCCACTGAGTTTGCGCATCTCGCGTGACAGACCTCAGCAACTCCGCATTTTGGCTAATCTACTTTATTTACATATAAACACACACGGAGCACTGCAACATGGCTCCCTCGCTCTCTAGCATCAGACAGCAAAGAGAAAAAGAACAAGAGGACAATAGTCCCACTTCAGGAAACACAGTAACACAAACATCCTATCTCTGTCACATCCCACTCTGTGGAGTCAAAACATACACCGTCATGTGATAGACAAAAATCCCATGACTGCAATCATAGATCAGGAATTCTAACAATACACAGTAACGCATTTCCATATTTTATTTTCACTCCTAGAATCGTAGCGCTGAAGGGACCTGGAGGGTCATCTAATCCAACCCCCTGCAATGCAGGAATCCCAACACGTGGTTCCCCATCCAATCAAAAACCTTAGCAGACCCTGCTTAGCTTCTTAAATGTGCTTACTGCTGCGCCACTAGAGCTGGACATAATCTGAAAACAGAATCGCCGAAGAGTGCCACCTAGTCACTGTGATCAATGTCTAGTGTTCATTTCATCTTTTGTAATAGATAACAGGACACCACCAGGATAAAATAAACGACTGGCTTGATCTTTTCAGGGGCTCTGGGTAGGCTGTCCCCAGTGTCTGCTGCCCATGCCTACTATTGCTTGCCCCCTCTTCCTACACACGCTCATAGGAAGGCTTATGCAATGGCAGCAGGCTAAATGTATCTCCGAGGTCTAAGCCTTTCATTAAGAACAAAAAGATAATGAAGGAATTAAAAAAAGTATCAAATAGCCAGGATCCAAAGTTGCTATGGAAATTGGTGATTCGGCTTTTCAATTTTCAATTCTCAAGCAAGGGGGAAAGTGTGCAAAGATAATATCAATACACCCCCCACACCACAAGACCAAAGATGATAACCTATGAAGCTTATTTAAAATAGACATCCATCTTTGTTTGAGCTTTGATGCATTTTTCAGTTGCATTCTTCCTTCCTGGGGAATCTTTTAGGAGCTGCATTCCATTGGTACATGGGGCCAAACATTCATTTGTATTCATAATTTGCCCCAGCATGTGCATTTTGGTATGTATTATTTGGCTGCAAAACTGTGCTGCAAAATTCAGAGAA
This sequence comes from Podarcis pityusensis, assembly GCF_964106645.2. NCBI lineage: Eukaryota > Metazoa > Chordata > Lepidosauria > Squamata > Lacertidae > Podarcis > Podarcis pityusensis. Next base: position 106,198,013 of record NC_138026.1, on the reverse strand, counting down.
GAGCAAATTTCGAAGAACGGCTGTGTTTCGTTCTGCATATTGTTTCAGAAAGTGCAAAATAGGGAAATTTGAGAGCCAATGTGGTGTAGTGGTTAAGAGCAGTAGTCTTGTAATCTGGGGAACCGGGTTCGTGTCTCCGCTCCTCCACATGCAGCTGCTGGGTGACCTTGGACCAGTCACACTTCTTTGAAGTCTCTCAGCCTCACTCACCTCACAGAGTGTTTGTTGTGGGGGAGGAAGGGAAAAGAGAATATTAGCCGCTTTGAGACTCCTGAAGGGGAGTGAAAGGCGGGATATCAAATCCAAACTCTTAAATTTGCCTTAAAATGCAAATGGGATTGAATGGGTGGTGTTCAATGCTAGTCCTACTCAAAGTAGACCAACAGAAGTTAATGGGCATGACTAACTGGGCATTACTAGCAGGAACCACTACTGCATATTTCTTACTCTCATAGGAACCACATTGGTATTTTTATTTTGCAAAAATGAAAGAAGTCTGGCTCCGCTCTTAAGAGAACTGGAATAACTGCATGTTTACAATGCAAAATAAAATGAGCAAATAAATGAATAAGGGTAGAGGAAGCATCTGGAAAACTATATAAAAAAATTATTTAATCTGAAAATTTGCTTGTTGTGAATGATGAACAAGTTTTACCTTAGCCGTTTTGAAAAGGAGCCTTTTCAACTCGGCAGTAACATAACATTACATCCAGATTCCTCTAAGCCAAGAATTTCAATGAAGATCAATTAAGTCTCTCTCTAATTTAGCGGCCTTCTGCCAGGCTTTGGGCACGAAGAAGCTGGCAAAGAAAATGATATTCAATTGACTTTTGAGGATTAGATGCCAGCCAGTGCATATTAATCAGCTAATAGCATGCACCCAACAGGTACCATGGGATCTCATTAATAGTGGTACGTGATTAATGCAATGATGAAGGGAGCGACCCAAAAATTACAGTTGATGTGGGTCTGTGCGGACAAACAGTTCACAGGCAACCACACATATCTGTCACTTTTTTGGCTCCTCTATGCCATTTTTCTAATATCATTTTGAGACAGCAAAGTGAGAAAGGGAGGGAGACAGAGAAGTGCAGGATTATTAATCATAGAGAAACATTCTGTTACTCAGCAATAGATGGCTATCAAAATAAACAACACAATAGTTGAGTTGGAAGGGACCCTGAGGGTCATCTAGTCCAACCCTCTGCAATGCAGGAATCTCAATTAAAGCATCCATGACAGATGACCATCCAACCTCTGCTTAAAAACCTCCAAGCAAGGAGAGTCCACCGCCTCCTGAGGGAGTCCATTCCACTGTTGAACAGTTGTCAGAAAGTTCTTCCTGATGTTTAGCTTTTCCATGGACCGCCTGAATAGAGCTTCAGACCACCAGTGGTCTATAGACCACAGATGGAAAACTTCTCTGGTAGCTGTGAATGCCCCCTGCAGAACCATATTTTAGCCACTGGCTAAACAAAAGCCTTGAGAAAAGGTCATGTCCTTACTCTGCAAGGCCATAAAATAGCATTTTTGTTGCTGCGTGTTACACTGAAACCATTAATTTGGCCCCAAGTGTAGACAGGTTTGGCCACTACCAACCAGGGGACAATGTTCCTTCCATTCTCCTAAAGTCAATACCAGCTCATTGGCCAAACTTCTGAAATATCAAGTTGATCCCCACACACTTTTATAACTGCTTATATGCTGGAAACAGCAGGCCGAACGTCAGCCTTTTGTCCCTGTAGCCTGATATTCTGTTACTTTTTAAATATATTTTTAATGTGCTTGCTTCTTTTTATTTTATTTTCCATATGTTAAATGTTGAGGTGGCCGGATGTGTAGGAACTCGTTTTAAAATCTCAGCGCATCCGGAATATGACTCGTGCACTCCTATATGTAATTGCCCATGTGGAAGTTCATTTAGCAAACATTTCCAAGGTGGTTAAGTGCTTGTTAAATAAATCTTTATACGACTGCTCAGATTGCCTGTAGGCTTGCAAAGGATCCCACTGCTCTCAGAGCCATCTGTTAGAACCTGGGCCGCACTGACTCATGATGAGAAACATGAGGAACAGCTCATTCGCAAGCATACTAATTCAAATTGGCTGGAGTTGTCCGTAAGCCAGTGAAAGAATCATATTCAGAGATGACATCAACTGCAGCAGGAAGTCTACTGACCCCAGATCTGTGGCTGGTGTGTAATTCAGTAACTCTGCTTAAAACTAAGGCTGTGGACACAAGTTTTATTCTATAATCAATGGAGTCTGAGTACTTCTTTTTCCTATGTAGTCCACACACACAGAGGCTAGATCTATTGCATGTTTTTTTTTGGCTGCTTGAGAAACTGGTTTCATCTGGAAATAAAAGCTTGTAGATTGATTCTGTGTTACCCTGCAGTGTGACCATCTGAAAACATATGTAGGTAGTCTCAGCAATGGAGGAGAGGTATCTGCATACCTGCCTAATGACATTAGTGGATGGGCACATAAGGTAAAGGTAAAGGGACCCCTGACCGTTAGGTCCAGTCGTGGCCGATTCTGGGGTTGCGGTGCTCATCTTGCTTTATTGGCTGAGGGAGCTGGCGTACAGCTTCCGGGTCATGTGGCCAGCATGACTAAGCCGCTTCTGGCGAACCAGAGCAGCACACGGAAACGCCGTTTACCTTCCCGCCGGAGCGGTACCTATTTATCTGCTTGCACTTTGATGTGCTTTTGAACTGCTAGGTTGGCAGGAGCAGGGACAGAGCAACGGGAGCTCACCCCATTGCAGGCATTTGAACCACCGACCTTCTGATTGGCAAGTCCTAGGCTCTGTGATTTAACCCACAGCGCCACCATACTGAGATCATAATTACCACTTCCTTCTTCCTTCACCTGGGCATGTGTAGAGAAGAAAAGTAATGGATAACGTAATCAAGAGCAGGGTTTTTAAGTGTGCATCAAATAACTATACCCACCTTGTGGGTCACAGAATCTAGACTAAATCTATTCATCATCATAATCATCATCATCTGTGATCCACTCAAATACTGTAATCTATTGTTTTACTTAGGGTTGCCAGATTCCTCAAAGTGAAAATCAAGATAAAATGGTTGAGCTTTTCCTGGTTTTCCCAGACATTTTGCCGATTCAGTGAAAACCCTGCCCCACCCCCCGATGCCATTTTGCTGCCCAATTCCTGGATGTGTCTGGGGAAACCCAGGCATATGGCAGCCCTAACTGACACACACAGCTAGATCGGTCTGAAATTCATTGGCCATTCAGAAGATTTAAGGAAGATCGTCTTAACAATCGACTCCCATGGAAACACATCGTTTACCTAACAAAAGGTGGAGCAAGCTTGTTATAATAATAATAATAATAATTTATTATTTATAGCCCGCCCATCTGGCTGTGTTTCCCTAGCCACTCTGCTCTGGAGGGTAGGACTCAAACCAATGGCTTCAAGTTACAAGAAAGGAGATTCTGAGTAAACACCAGGAAGAACTTTCTGACAGCAAGAGCTGTTCAACAGTGGAACGGTCAGTGACGTGCAGTGAATTTTTTCGTAGGAGAACAGTTAGGGCCAGAGGTGCCAGCTTGCAAGAGTGATTGGGAGCGGCAGTGATGTTGTTCCTGCGAGCATCATGCCTCCCTCCTTCTGCTGGGCAGAAGCTTCCCGGAAGGATGTGCCAGGGGAACGTTTAGGGGGCTGCCCTAGTCCCCCTAGTCCACTGACCCCATACCACGGCTAGAGTGAGGCCATAGGCAGCCAAGCAACTGTGTGCAAAGTGTCAGCCTATGAAGCAGATCTGATACCCACTTAGACAATTATTCCCTTTCCCTCAAAAAAGGACAAAGAAAGGTATTTGCTTGAAGTGGAATGCTCTCCCCAGGGAAGTTCATCTGGCGCCTTCATTATACACCTTTAGGCACCAGGCAAAAACATTCCTTTTTAATCAGGCCTTTGGTTGATCTGATTACATCCTATGCCCTTATAAAATGTGGGGTTTTGGGGAGGGGGGAGTTTATTGGGTTATTGGTTTTATTTTGATTATGTATTTTGTGGTTTCATATTTTGATTTTATTCTGTGAACCACCCTGAGACCCCTGGGTATAGGGCAATATAATAATAATAATAATAATAATAATAATAATAATACGCGTAAGTGTAAATGTAGAAATACTTACTAGAATTGAAATAGAAATATAATCCATTTCACCACAGTGAGACAAGTGGCCAGGTGACCGATGTACCTTCTTGGTCCAGGTGATGGTCCAGGTGATGAGGCACTCCTAGGCCTCTCCTGCTCTCCCTTGCTATAGTTCTTTAGCTTTAAACATGGCAGCTCTTCAGTCAGATGGTGCCTTCCAATAGAGGTCTGGCCTCCAAAAAGTAGGGCACCAGGGAGTCCTGTGCTTCTCCATTTCCCCCCTCTCTACCTCTCTGGGAGGTTCAGAGAACAGCCTAGTAGAGCCAACAGGACGCCATTTCAAATATTCAGTATGCCTTCACTTCTGTCCTATGTGTAAACGGCAGACTCTGAACGCAGAAGAAAAGGACAGCAATATCGGAAGACCGAAAGCTCCGGGAACAATAACCTGCGGAGGAAGTAGAAAGTGGGGTCAAGGCACGCAGAGCAAGATCCAGAAGCCGCCCCTCTGGCTTTTTCTTTCATTCTCTGAGGCTCCAGAAACGTTGAGGAATCTTACAGTCCATTTAATTAGTTACCTGGGGAGCTCAGCATCTACGTGTAAGGCAAACTGTGTGGTGCGTGTTTAATTATGCCCCTTTCGTTCGACTGGTTCCAAAGAATAAAAGTGTCTGTGTAAGTTCTGTTGGGGGTCGCTGCCCACATTATGCCATGCATAATGTTCTTGTTATATCCTGTGGGTTTTTTAAAAAAGAAAGACTACGTCTGTTGCGTTCTACAAATCATGGGGTCTCGGCCCTTCCACAGTTCAGGGGCAAGCCCATGAATTACACAGTTTTCTTCTGCTTCTCTATAAGAATGTTATGAAGAGCCAAGAACTGCTTCTTCTGGAAGGACAAATGTATGGTGTGGGTGTGACTTGAGTTGGCAGTATATATATTTAAAATAATAAATAACATCGATAAAGCTCGGTCTGCCCTTATCCAGCCCCTCATCTGCCTATCTGGTAACCAGTCAGCTTCCCCCACCTTAGTCTCCTTGTTGTCCTTGTAAACCTCAGCAGGGAGGAAGAGGATGGGGACAAAGTAGAATTGGTTGGCTCCACCTGTCATTGGCTCTGGCGCCACCTGCAGTTGGCCTCCTTGCCTACCAGTCCCAACAGGCACCAGCCATCACTGGTTCACTGAGGAGATGATAAGTCTCTGCCTCAGTGGGTCCTCATTCAGATTGCAGATAGAAGTTAATGTGATTGAATGTGTCTCTATAAAAACAAAGAGAAAACCCATCTTTGAAGATGGCTATCATATCTCCTTCTCAGTCTTCTCTTTTCCAGGCTAAACAAACCCAACTCCCCCAACCGTTGCTCATGAGGATTGGTTTCCAGACCCTTGATCATCTTGGTTGCCCTCCTCTGCTCATGTTTCACCTTGTCAACATTCTTCTTAAATTTTGGTGCCCAAAACTGGACCCAGAACTTCAGGGGAGCTCTGACCACAGCAGAATAGACTGGTACTATTACTTCCTTAATCTGGGCACTATACTTCTGTTGATGCAGCCTAGAATAGCATACAGAGCTACGGTTTCCAGAATTCCCTGGAAAGAGGAATAGATTGGGAAACCAGTTCAGAAATAGCTGCTCTTGTAGGAGAATAGGGGTCTCCTAACAGCTCTTGCCACCTTTAACAGCCTACAGCTCCCAGAATTCTTTGGGGGGAGCCATGATTGTTTAAGATGGTATCATAGTGCTTTAAATGTATGACATGAATATGGCCTTCATGAATCATGCTTGATTACTATCTTTTTTGTCAATTGGTATGTGTGGGTGTTCAGACACCCCTGTTCCAGTCCCTATTCCCATTCCCTCTTCTGAGGTCCCAAGGTGTGCACAAACACACTTTCTTCTCCCCATGCCAAAACTTTGGCCATTACTTGACTATTTAGCTGTCACGACTTATGGAGAATTTCAGAAAAATATCATTATTATTGTGCCCTTTATGTACGCTGATCTCCTGCTGCCTTTTAAAATTTCAAAATGATGCAGAGAATATGTAGCTCTGAGGAATTTCTGTGCATTTACTTCAGTTTTTTTAAAAAAAGAAATGGAAAAGATTGTATAGCTTTCTTTCTTTTCCTGGTGAGAATTGATTGCTCTGAGAATAGTTAATACCCCTGAGAGGTTTTTTTAAAGCTTTCATTTCAAATTGCTCCTAACGTTGCCTATTAAAAACACTTTTTAAAAACCCACCGAAACCTTCAGGCCTAGAGAACGGAAATCAATGGTATACCACAGATATTTTCAAGAAAAAGAAAGGTAGTTTTCCCACTTCATTTCCCCCTAGAACTGTAGCTTCACGTCAGGCTCTGAGTTCATATCAAACCGGGGGGGGGGGTACCAATTGCCTTGTAAACCTCTCCTCCCTCTGACAAAAATTAAGCAAGGCCTGTCCTGGATTTTGCCCAGCATTCGTTTGAATTTGACCTTCCATGATGGAGTTTTGTTTTCATTAGTGTTCTAGCGCAGTTATTTCAGTACCGAAGGAGCCTTATTAATCAATCCATTAATTAATTTCTTATGTTTATATGCCACATTTTCCCCCAAGGAGCTCAAGGTGGTTCTCCCGCCCCCATTTGATCCTGTGTGAGGCAAGGACTGGCCCAAGGTGAGCTTCAGGAACATGGGCGGGATCTGTGTGGCTGTCAACTTACAGATTTGAAAATAAGGGACCAGCAGCCTCGAAAATAAGGGATCAGCAGCCAAAATAAGGGATTTTCCAACACAGGTATGTTCAACTTCTGAGCCCCTCCAAGCCAAAGGCAGAAAGCCCAGCCAGCAGCCAAATGAAGCGTCAAGCGGTGGTTCCCACAGCGCAGCAACCCGGCAAAGGGGATGCAGCAAGGAAAACCACCGTCACCTCTCCGCTGGGAAGCACTGAGCAAAGGCGAGTCCCCAGGCAACGCGGCCAATTTGATCGGCACAAGGCATGCAAGCTCCACCCCCCCAGTCATTCTTAGACTTCTTATTGGGTGAGCAACGCAGCCAAGCAACACAGTTGGAGCCTCCCTCCTCCCTGGCTGGCAGGGAGGGAGGGAGAGGAGCTGCTTCCTATGAAACCCAGGAAATTTAAGGGACATCATCAATAAGGGACAGCAGCGGGACACAGCGCTGGGATAAGGGACTTTCCCGCCAAATAAGGGACGGTTGACAGCTATGCCTTTTCCCCTCCTGTGAAAACAATACACACTATGCAACACACTTTTGTTTTAAAGTTTAAAAATAACGCATGACTTTTACTTGGTGTTCTTGTCAGATTGAATGTACAAGACAGGCAGGAAATACTTATGTTACTAAAACATATTTACATGGTTTTGCATCCGAGACTGACTAATATTTGCAGAGCGGCTGAACAGTCGATAACTGAACTAACGGGGGGGGGGGGACCACCCTCAGGCATATGACATCACAGAATTCTATACTACAACATTAACATTTTGCATAGTATTTAGGAAGCACGATTCCCACAATCCGAACCTTGTTCTCCCAGGTCAGCACTCTAACCATTACTGTAATGTTTTACTGTTGCTATGGCCATTGGCTAATGTGAATAAAGTTTTTTTTCCCTCTCTCTCTCTCTCTCTCTCTCTTGCCATGCTTAAGGAGTGTTGCTGAATGGAATTGTATTACCTTTAAACCCCAAGATGAACTTTAAGGAGCCACTTCCTAGTCCTGAAATCCTGTGAATTACATTGCCACTCTAGGGAGACTTACCCAATAGGACCTATTTCTGAGTAAGCATGTCTCTTATTACACTGCACATCATATGATACATACGTTCAAACAGTCATTCTTTTCTCATCCCTGACCCTGGTCACCCACTGCCCTGTTTCTCCTTATTTGTGCAATTAAAGAATGTCATATTCACATTTTAGGGCAAGTTGTCAGGAGTTGGCATTATCCTGGGGATAAGCTCCCTCCCATCTAGAGAACCCAACTGGGATCTGGGAAGAGAATAACTGGCAGGTAATGGATGCCTCTCGCCTCTCTTGATGTATTTATTTATTTATAACCTTTACTCCACACTGGCCCAGTTCACTGGCCTTATCCACCCTGTTGGATGACTTCTGCTGAGAGAGGTACAAGGGGAACATAGGAGGTGGCCTTATCCTGAGTCAGACCATTGCTCCATGTAGCTCAGTACTGCCAATACTGATTGTCAGGGCTTCAGACAGGGATCTCTCCCAACCCTACCTGGAACTGCATTCCTAATCTGGAGTGCCACAGGTTTCCCCAGCCCTGTTTTAGGGGCAGGTGTGCGAGACCCTCCCCAAACTGCCCTGGCAGGCATTCCTCTCCATACCAATGGCGTCACCTGAAAGTCTGGCCATGTGGTTATTACCGAGCATTTAACCAAAATAAGCCCCCCCCCTTTTTTATTGATAAAACGCAGAGAGCCAAAGGCATCAACAAAAGCAGGCGATTTAGAAAAGAGATCAGTGAAAGGAAAATGTACTTCTAACTTGGCTAGTGCAGCTGCCTCGCTGATAGCTTCACAAGCCAAGATGTGCAACTTAATTACTGCCCTGAAAGACAGGATACTCAAGACAGGATCAGATTAATGGCACGCAGCATCTTCCCAAGATTAGGTGACTTCAGACTCCGGCCAAAGGAGAAAACAAAACGAAACCCTATTCCAGGCAGAATTTTTCCTTAGCATCTCTTTGCAACACCCCTAGACACCAAGCCCCCAGTGGCCAGACAGTCAGGCAGAGGGCTTTGAAGGGCTTCTTCCCAGTGGATATTATGCCCAGAGCCCCTGTCTCCTGCCTGCGATTCTAGGACTAGTAGTCTCAGTCCATGGAAGGGAAAATGATCCACAGGGACCTGAAGTTGCTCATGGTCACTGCCTGGGAAAGGGGGTAGCAAAGGAAGTGGAGGGAGATGGCCAGATGAGAAAAAGGGCTCCTTCAAGAGTTGTATATAAGAGAGACTCTCCTGCAAGGTTCCAGTTACAGATAGGTAGCCGTGTTGGTCTGCCATAATCAAAATAAAAAAATCCTTCCAGTAGCACCTTTAAGACCAACTAAGTTAGTTCTTGGTATGAGCTTTCGTGTGCAAGCACACTTCTTCAGATACAGGTATCTGAAGAAGTGTGCTTGCACACGAAAGCTCATACCAAGAACTAACTTAGTTGGTCTTAAAGGTGCTACTGGAAGGATTTTTTTATTTTGATCTCCTGCAAGGGGAGGTGGACATATAGGAAAATCACCCCCCAAACCAGTATTGTGATTTCCTCTCACCCCAGCAGGGGTGGGGACAGGATGAAAGAAAAGGGAGCGTTTTGGAGACTCTCTGCAGCTGCCACCTGGGCTCGCTCGTCAACGGTTCTGATAATCAAGATGTTTCTCTTCCTTAATTTATAACTAGTATCTTGTAAACTTTGGCTCGACCTTGCGTTTCGCACTGCCTAGTAAAGTGCTCAGCCCAGCCCAGCTTCATGCAGCCTCACAGTTTAGGGGAGTTAGAACAATAAAACAATGAGTTAAAACAATAAATTAAAACAACAAAACGAAGCACTAAAAGGAGTTAAGAAATAAAATGGAAGAGAGGATAAAAACAAATGCTAAGGGTTGGTTATAGAGCAAAAACTTGCCTTAGAGTTGGCCTTAGAGCTCAAAACTCTGCTTCAAGCATTCGGCAGCCATCTTCCCCTCCGGAAAAGGCACCTTCCTATTTTCCTAGCTGTGTTGGTCTGCGCTGCAATCGTAGTGCACTTGACAACTGTAACCTGTTACAAACCTGATATGTTTCCCCCCAAGAATTCTAGAAATCATGAAATTATGACCGTGGTCTTTCTCCTTCCACATTAACAGGGAAACTCACTCACCTTGCCTTGGCCTGGCCTGGGAGTGAGTTGTGGCAGTAGCAACAAAGCAAAGGCCACATTATTGGTGGCCTGCTCTGCAGGGCTGGCGCTAGGGCAAGCAGGGATGACCCATCTCCACAGACGAGGCCTAGCAGAGAGCATTGTGATGAGAGCCTCTCAACCCTCTGATGTCATGAATATCTTTATGTCAAATGCCTTTATGACAAGAGTTATAAAAAAACCCCACCCCACACTAGGTTCTTTCTTGGCCCCTTTACACCTGAGGTGCTCCTGGCCACTTCTGTTTTCACTCACTTATGAGGAAGAGGTAGTTCTGAGCGCTTATTGCTAAGTGCCAGTAAGAGATCTCTGAGTCACAACATTTCCCCGTCTACCGTATTCTAAGCCATGTTCCATAAAGTGTACCATGTGGCTATTGGCCATTATAATCTCTTACTGCCAGCAAATCACAGATGGCCCGTTGTACTTGCTATTAAAAGTAACCATCCACGAACGAGGCCAGAGTGGCATGAACGTTTTATTGGGAGAGCTAAAAAATAATTGCATATTTCATGTAAGCAGGCATTTGGACTGCCCTTCAGAAGACTCCCTTAGTTTGAAAGAGGAACAGGGGGTGGGGAAGAGGGCAGTGGTGCTTTCCTTTTCGTGCCTTGTTCCTTCCATCCTTTCCCAATGGAAGTGGCCCTGCCACTTGAAGAAGGGTCGTAGCTCAGTGGTAGAACATCTGCTTTGCATGCAGAAGGTCCCAGGTTCAATCCTTAGCATCTCCAGGTATGGCTGGGAGAGAACCCTGCCTAAAATCCTGGATAATCCTTGCCAGTCAGTGTAGACAGGTGGGCTCAATGGTCTTGAGTTGGTAGAAAGCTTCCTGTGCCAGAAACAGAGGGGTATTTAGAGAGGGGCAGTGGCAAGGCAAAGAACGCCTGATACTGGAAGAGGAGGATTAGCGAGCTTCCTTGCGGCTGCCCAGCCAGGCAGGTGTTATCTGTCTCTACACAGATATGGGGCTTCTTCGACACCTGGCCTGCCATGCCAACTGTGCTGGGCCCGGGGGTAACCCCGAGCAACCGGTCCAGGTCCGGTCCCGAATCCAAGGATTCCGTGAGGAGTAAGTCCAACAGGGCCAAGGCAAGTCACAAGGCAGGAAACCAGGCTGGGTCAAGCACAGGGTCTCAGATAGGAAGCAGCAATGTTGCTCCTGAAACCTGGGGTGGGGTCCGACAGCCTTTTATCTCTGTTGGGGTAATGGCCGGTCCTGATCCCCTGGTGACTCACCTCCCTGTCTTGCTCAAAGGCGAGCACTCCTCCTGCGAGTACTCAGGTCTCTCCTTCTCTCAGATCTCAGTCTCTGCAGCTCAGGAGACGTCGGTGGGTTACTAGACCCAGAGGCCGCCTCAGCCTCCCCTGACCCAACCGGTAGTGGAGCAGCTGTAAGTGATGGCCCAGCTGAAGGCAACGAGGTAATCCCTGCATCTGGAGCCAGGGCAGGCTCAGGCCCCTGACTCGGCCCAGCTGGTGCTTGTTGTAGGGGAACCTGTGCAGACTGGGGTTCTTCAGAATCAAGCCCCAGACTCAGTTCAGATGCCCCGAGGCAGAGGATCCGGTGCAGACTGAGACTCCTCTAGTTCCGAGTCCGAGCCTGAGTCCCAGGCCATCACACCAACAATGTCTCTTGCAGACTTCATGATACAGTGGTGCCCCGCAAGACGAATGCCTCGCAAGACGGAAAACCCGCTAGACGAAAGGGTTTTCCGTTTTTCAATGCGCTTCGCAGGACGAATTTCCCTATGGGCTTGCTTCGCAAGACGAAAATGTCTTGCGAGTCTTGAGATTTTTTTTCGCTCCCCCCCCCCTTTTTCTAAGCTGCTAAGCCTTTAATAGCCTTTTAGCAGCTAAGCCGCTAAGCCTTTAATAGCCGCTAAACCGCTAATAGTGCTAATCCGTTAAGCCGCTAATAGGGTTGCTTCGCAAGACGAAAAAACCGCTAGACAAAGATACTCGCGGAACGGATTAATTTCGTCTTGCGAGGCACCACTGTACGTGCAAAGCTTAAAAAGAAAAAAAGGGGGGGGGAGGCTAGGCTTTTTATTACTGGGACTTCAGCAGCCAGCCCTGGCTGTACAGGTTCTCACTTCCTCCTGTTGTCATGAGGTAAATCCAGGCAGATGACATGGCACTGTGGGTAGTGATGCTATGCACCTGTTCTGAGCATGCTCAGGCACATTTCTGGAAGCTAGGCCCCAGGACTAATTTCTGCCCTGATCAGCCTTGCTCTTTGATTATTTTCATTTCACTAACTTGCCCTCTTGTGTAGGCAAGCACAACTGGACACACTGAGAGTATATTCCTTGTAATATATATATATCTCGCGCCTTTGGCTTAACCCTGTAGTCGCCGTCCTCCCCAGATGAAGTCTAATATAAGTACATTCAACTGCATTTGCTATCCTTTTTCCACTTCTCTCCTTCCATCAAGTATATATTCCACCATATATATGGTGGACACCAAATGCTGCCACTGCCTCTGATCCTGCAAGTGACCAAAAAGTGATACCACAGAAAGCCTTATCCTCCGTCAGTTTGTTTAAGCCCCTTTTAAAACCTTCACACCAAACCTCTTGCAGGAGCAAATTTCATATTATAGCTACACTCTGTCTAAAGAAATAACCCCCTTTTTCATCTGTACCAATCCTTCCACCGTTCAGCGTCCTTGGATAATTTCTGGTATTATCAGGAAGGGAACAGACCCTCAGGTGATGCGATGGGTCCGTGTGCCTGGATGTTAAGCTGAAGGTTAGTGGTTCAAGTCCCTCCAGAGACAGCTGCGGGCAGGATTCCTGCATTGCGGCGGGTTGGGCTAGATGACCCTCAGGGTCCCTTCCAACTTACAGTTCTGTGATTCTGTAATAATGCTGGGATGTTAAGCTTCCCACCTAGTGCCAGGACCTTAAAAGCCTGGGAGAATTCATGTGATGGGGAGGACATGTCGGAAGGAGAGAAGAGGGACAAGGAGAGCAAATGCAGTTGATTGTACTTATATTAGACTTTATCTGGGGCGGATGACAACTAAGGAGTTAAGCCAAAGGCTTTTAGGGAAAAGGTGAATATCCAAGAAAGAAAAGGAGCCTGCACCACAGAGGTGCAAATAACCTAATACTTTGTCCTTTCCCCTGATCTGTTATGCAACGGTACTTAGTTTGGAACCATAGATAGCCAACAAAATGTGGAACATTTTGAAGTAATTTACCATTGTCCCGAGGCCTTGGAGGGTGGCATGCGAGCTGCCAAACAAGATTTGACTAGCTGATTTCAGCTGCAAAGGGAGGCATGTATAGCCTTCTAAGGAGAAAGGCTTGAAAGGAAAGGTTTCGGGAGGGGAGGAGGGCTCGCCCCTGGAAAACACAAAGAGCTGAATCTGAGCTGGCTGTTGTGACTCTCAAGCAGGCGTGGACACAGATTGCTGTTAGGCGCGTTTGGCAACCCCTCCAAGGTTAGACCCATAGCAAGAACATAAGGAGAGCCTGCAGGATGAGGCCGGTGGCCCATCTAGTCCCGCATCCTATTCTCACAGTGGCCAACCAAGTGGGAAACCTGCAAGCAGGACCTGAGAACAAGAACGTTCTCCTCTCCTGTGGCTTCAAGAAACTGGAATTCAGAAGCACTGCTGCTGCCAACTGTGTAGGCAGAGCATAGTTATCATGGCTAGTGTAGCCATTGATAACTTTCTCCTCTGTGGATTCACCCAGTACAGTGGTACCTCAGGTTACATACGCTTCAGGTTACAGACTCTACTAACCCAGAAATATTACCTCGGGTTAAGAACTTTGCTTCAGGATGAGAACAGAAATTGTGCTCCGGTGGCGAGGCAGCAGCAGGAGGCCCCATTAGCTAAAGTGGTGCTTCAGGTTAAGAACAGTTTCAGGTTAAGTACGGACCTCCAGAACGAAGTAAGTACTTAACCTGAGGTACCACTGTACTCTTTTAAAGCCATCTAACTTGGTGGCCTTCGCTGCCTCCTGTAAGCCTGTAAACCAAATGGACTGTAAATTATCAACTTAATTTGTATTATGTACTAAGAGTACATTCATTTGAAAAAAAGGAATATACAATGGGATAGACAGGAAGTCCAAAGTGTTGGTATATATATGATTTTGGAATAGTTTTTTGCCCTTGTTTTTTCTTCTTCTTTTTCTTTTAGTATCTAAACTTTGTATACATGCTGAAAAGTATAGTATAATAAGCCTTGTGATGTAATATGATGATGTTTACCGATGTAACATAAGAACTTTAATAAATAAATAAAATTCAATATATATATATATATAAAATAATTTGTATTATGTACAACTGGGACCTGCAACAAAATGTTGCAGCGTATCCTCCTGGGCAGGAGTGTTCCTGTTCAAGGTTTCTGCCTGCCAGTCCATTTCCCTTCCCATTCCTTCCTCTCTCTTCTCCAGTTTCCTTTCATTTTCCAACTGATGATCAACATTCCATAGCTGCTCAGTCCTCGCTAGCCTTGTGGGCCATGCTTTGTCTCCTTTGTTTGGCTTGTACTTTTGCAAACCTTTGGATTACCCGAGAGAGCGTGCTGATACCTCCCTCTTGTTGCTTAGGGGCTTATTTTTTTGGCCACAGTCCTATCGGCACTTGCCACCTGCGCTTGCTGTTAGAAGGAGTGCTATTGTCTTCAGCTATGGGGGGGGAATGGCCTTACAGGTTCCCTCACTGATCGTGGCATACACCAAAAAATTATTTTAGTTAGGCTTCCAACAAATCGTAGAATTGTAGAGTTGGAAGGGACTCTGAGGGTCATCAAGTCCAAGCCCCTGCAATGCAAGGAGCTCAGCTAAAGCATCCATGACAGTTGGCCCTCCTGGCAATGGCCTAGGGCAGGAATGGATAACCACTGGTTGCTGGATTTCACTTCCATCATTCCCAGCCAGCATGGCAATGATCTGGGATGATGGGATTTGTGGTCCAGCAATAGCTAGAGAATCACAGGTTCCTCATCTCTATAGTCTAGTGTTATGTACTGAGTTGAATAGGATCCAAAAGGCAGCAGTCTGATTGGTCCTAGAACAATAGGGTCCAGAATGCAGCAGTCTGATTGGTCCATAGGAGCCACCCAATCCAGCTCCAGGTGGAAGTGAATCCGCAACCTGATTGGCCTACAGGTGAATCCCGGAATTAGCCAGTCACGTGGGGCCCATTGTGTAAATAATGTATATAAAGCAGACATTCTGGGGGAACTTCCATTCCTCCTCACCACTATGAGCTGAATAAGGAGCATGAAATCCACTCTTGACTCTGAGTATATTTCCTCTAGGTTTGTGCCAGGTGCAGATAGTAGGGATTGAATCTGGGGTCCTTTCTGAGCAAAGTGTATTCTGCAGCCCATCTACATGGCCCCTCCAATGAGATGCTACTTTATTTGAAAGCTTTAGCAGATGACTGGCCGTTGATATAAACTGGGAGGCATTCAAAAGGTTTGAAAGTCTAATCCATATACATATGGGATGCTTTGAGCTGGAGGATGCAAATATCATCAGCGCTTTCAGGTTGTTAATGTTGCTAAAAGAAGATTAGTGGCAGAGGAGAATGTACTCTTTCAAGAACATTGGAAACAATCTAATCAAATAAATGCAGCGTGGAGCTGAGTAGCAGCAGTCCTATGCAGAATGTTCCTACCATGGCTATGATGTCAGTACAGTTTGGGATTCTTCATCAGAAGGCAATGTTCTTCTTGCTGCAAAGAAGTGCTCTGGTTGTTGTCTTCAACTCCTGCCACCCTTGACCATTGACCATGCTGGCTGGAGGCACACATGTCTGTCTAAAGGGACAGACTAACTGTGTTGAGTCCTCAATGAGCCCCAAAGGAATACATTGGGAGAACACTTGGAAGAGGGAGCTGTGGAGACCTTAAAGCTCACCCCACAAATATTCAGCTCAGCTCTAGTCCGCTCTTTCTTTGAAAACCTCAATGGAAGGAGATTCTAGGCCCTCCTTCAACAGCCCATTCATTCTGCTGCCAAATCCATTCATCATTAGGTGATGCTTGCAACGCTTGCCTTCGCAAGATTCCTACAGCACAAAGAATAATGGCTGCAATTTCTTAAAGCAAGCAGAATTCTAACAGAAAGTTGGCGTGACTAGCAGAAGCTCATTCTCATCCTATTCAAGGGAATGGATGAACCAGGCAGGGCAGGCCAAAGCAAAAGAGAAGGATGGGCTGTATTTGCCAAAGAGAGAAATTGAGAGAAAGGAAAATCCCTTGCCAAAAAAAAAAAAAAAAAAAAAAAAAAAAGTGGGGCAGTCACATATATGAACCATCTAGTCTAGCATCCTGTTCTGACAGTGGCCAACTGGATACCTGTTGATGTCCCTCAAGCAGGAACTGAGCACAAGGGCACTCTCCTCCCCTGGTATTCAGAAGCACAATGCCACCAAATGTGAGCGCTACCCCATCAGATAAGGGACCCCTGACCATTAGGTCCAGTCGTGGCCAACTCTGGGGTTGCGGCGCTCATCTCGCTTTACTGGCTGAGGGAGCCGGTGTACAGATTCCGGGTCATGTGGCCAGCATGACCAAGCCACTTCTGGCAAACCAGAGCAGCGCACGGAAACATCGTTTACCTTCCCGCCAGAGTGGTACCTATTTATCTACTTGCACTTTGACATGCTTTCGAACTGCTAGGTTGGCAGGAGCAGGGACTGAGCAATGGCAGCTCACCCCGTCGTGGGGATTCGAGCCACTGACCTTCTGATCGGCAAGTCCTAGGCTCTGTGGTTTAACCCATGTCCCACCCCATCCGATAACTCAGTTCAAATGCCGGTATCAGCCTTCCCAACATGGTACCCACCAGATGTTTTGGACCACACCTCCCATCACCCTTGACCATAAGCCATGCTGGTTGGGGCTGATAAAGGTTGTAATCCAACAGCACCTGGAGGGCTACAAATAGGTCTATACTACTGCATGATCAGGTGTAAATAAAAGACAAGGGAGGGAGAGTAACTTCAGCTTTTAGAACCCAGAAATTACTTAGTGTTTGTTCCTTGTGCTCAAACTTAAAATGCTCCATCACTGCACTGGACAATGGCCTTTAGAAGAGTGCAGTTTAATTCTGTACAGTAATGCCTAGGAGAAGGAAAGCCTAGGGAGTAAACCCTACTCCAGAGTAGAGTCCTTAAGATGGTTGGACGGCGCCTTGTATGCTTCCTTTGTGCAATTCCTGCAGCCAAGCTGTTGCCAAATGTATTGCTCTGCTTTCCTTTGGACCACATCAGCAAGGCTGAGAGCGGAGTTTTGTTGCCTGGGCAGCCCTGGACCTTCACACACACTGCCCAGGTTTGTGTCCCAGAGATATCACTTTGGTGCAGTTTGACTTCACCCCCAAGGTGTACTCCATTGTCCCTTGAGACAGATGGACATCAACAATGGATACATTTCAAGGATCACACCTAAAGCTAAAATCACGTCTAGTCAAACCCCATGGGGTTCAACAGCAGGTGCCGTTGCTGAAGTCATTTTTCCCATAACCCCACCCCTTTTAAATCTGTGTTGTTATTTTTTTGTCACATGTGTAAAGTGGAATGCACACAAGTTAAATGAGCATAAATTGCGGGCTTACTGTATAACCAAAAGCTTTTGCATCTACATATACAAAACTTGGGAACTGCTAACCATTTCTTTTTCTTTCTTTCTTTTTGTTCTGCACAAGTTAAGTGCTTCACCTATAAATCTACTATTGTGCTGTTTTCTGTTAATGATTTGTTCAGCTCATTTATCTTTCATCATTCATTTTTAAATCATCCACCCTGCAAATTGGCATTGGTTAATTCATGTCATTGACTGTGGCAACTGAAAAAAGAATGGGCAGCTGCAAACGTTTTAGTATGAGCTCTCTCTTGGGTGTAGCCTTATCTTCACTGCCAAAGCTCTGCTTGGCCTTACCTCTCTCATCTCTCCACCCTTAAATCCAATGACCTTTCCACCTATGACCTTCACTCTTCCAGCTTCACCCCCGCCTGCCATTCCAATGTTTCCTGCTCCATCAAAGAGCTCTGCCCTTAATGCTTCAGCTATTTCCAGGAACATCTCTGCATATGCTACCACCTCTCTCGCCTCCTTCAAATCCCTCCTCAAAACCGGACATTTTTCATAAAGCCTTTGGCACAGCCCTGCACTTTCCATGTCCTACCACAACTAAAGCTGAATCTACACATATATTTTTTTTTAAAATGCTGTGAAAATGCTTTTAAAAAAGTTTTTAAAAATATATGGAATCTGCCATTAGCTCACCAGCACCATCCAGTGTCACATTTGTATAATGCACTTAAAACATTATATTTGCAGCTGCATAGCTGAGTCCCAAGCCTGAAACCAGGCCTCAACTACAGGTCAATTAAAACAGGTCACATTCTTCCCTTATTTACTCATGCTTCCACTTCTGTCTTCTTCCTCTTAAGTTGGGAGTCACCCCAACCTTGGAAGGGCCCAGAGACACCACTTGGTGCCTGAAGAAAAGCAGAAATAAACAATGAAGAGCAAGCAGCAAAAGAACCCCCAGCAATTGACTATAGTACTAGGGGAAATGGTTCTATCAATACTGAAGTTTCTGTTTGTGGTGTTGAAAGACCTGCTATTCCAGCCTCTGACCAATTGTCCTAGTAGTTCAGTGCATGGAGAACTACTGTCTGCCTCAGTACTTGGTCCCTTCTGCCTGGGGTCCTGGATGCTCGCATTCACACCCTCTAAGTCTATTCTTATTCACTGCCTCAAATCCACACCTGAACCAGGGGTTGCTATTTTTGCTCCCCATGTTCCCTTCCCATCTTTCGTGGGCTTCAGGGACATGGGCACGCCCATTGAGGGCAGTACAGGATCTTATTGACCACAGAATTTTATCTGGTCACCAAGTCCAGCTAAAAAATTGTGGATGCCCTTCCCTGAACCA
This sequence comes from Podarcis pityusensis, assembly GCF_964106645.2. Lineage (NCBI taxonomy): Eukaryota > Metazoa > Chordata > Lepidosauria > Squamata > Lacertidae > Podarcis > Podarcis pityusensis. Next base: position 106,179,040 of record NC_138026.1, on the reverse strand, counting down.
TTGCACTATTCCCAATAGCTCTTCTTCACTGTAACCTCACCAGCACTGCATTCTTCCTGCAAAGCCAGTGCCATCACTTCTATCGCCCATCCTGTGTACACGTGATACATTTAAAGCCCATCCCACCCAAGAATCCTGGGAACTGTAGTTTGTTATGGGTGCTGGGAATTGCAGCTCTGTGAGGGGTAAACTGCAGTTTTCAGGGCTCTTAGGGTGGGTGCTTCACATATAGAAGAGAAGAAGAAGAGTTTGGATTTGATATCCCACTTTATCACTACCCGAAGGAGTCTCAAAGCGGCTAACATTCTGTTTCCCTTCCTCCCCCACAACAAACACTCTGTGAGGTGAGTGGGGCTGAGAGACTTCAGAGAAGTATGACTAGCCCAAGGTCACCCAGCAGCTGCATGTGGAGGAGCTGGGAAGCGAACCCGGTTCACCAGATTACGAGTCTACCGCTCTTAACCACTACACCACCCTGGCCCTGGTGTGTATGCAGCCTTATACCCAAACAACTGCCCCTTTGCTATTTACTAGATTGTTTCAATTCGTTCGTTTCAGTGCGTAATCTTACATTCTATATATTGAAGTCTACAAGCATTTTCCGGCAGCTACGTTACATGAGCGATGAAAAGGAAAGTCCTTCCTCCAGTGGAAGGAAATAAAATGAAGTCATTAGTTATAGTGGATACATTTATATAGTAAAGCACTGGTTTATTGTATTAATGAATTTTATTTTATTCTTGGAAGCCTTTCCTTAAGCATACAACACAATCTCAAAAAAGAAACAAAGAACCCATATTTCTGCATACTTTGTTAACAAAAACAAACCCAAGCAAAAAACAACAACCCCAAACCTGTATATTTCTCTCCCTTTTTTGATGCTGGCAAGAGATAGGGCTTGCCACAACCAATTTGCATGTTTTTAAAAAAGACACAGAAGTATATAAAGGACTGCAAGCCATTTTGCTCACATAGCATATTGCCATCTCAGAGTCACTTTTGTATAAATTATTATCTCTTTAGATACAGTTAGGGACGCGGGTGGCGCTGTGGGTAAAACCTCAGTGCCTAGGACTTGCCGATTGCATGGTCGGTGGTTCAAATCCCCGCGGCGGGGCACGCTCCCGTCGTTCGGTCCCAGCGCCTGCCAACCTAGCAGTTTGAAAGCACCTCCGGGTGCAAGTAGATAAATAGGGACCGCTTACCAGTGGGAAGGTAAACGGCGTTCCGTGTGCTGCGCTGGCTCGCCAGATGCAGCTTGTCACACTGGCCACGTGACCCGGAAGTGTCTGCGGACAGCACTGGCTCCCAGCCTATAGAGTGAGATGAGCGCACAAACCTAGAGTATGGCAAGACTGGCCCGAACGGGCAGGGGTACCTTTACCTTTTAGATACAGTTGGCTCTTTCGTCCAGCTTCATGTTAATGTATTCTTAACATTCCCGGTGAGGGCATAATTTATATCCTTCAATCGTAAAGTGCATTTTAAAATTCAGAATGTACTGCTGCCTTCTTCTGCTACACCTGAATATTCTGAATGCATCAACTTTGCAAGAATCTGTCATCCAGGTGCATCTCCAGGTTCACAATTAGGCACTTGGTACCTCCAACCAACAGATGGTGATGTACTACTTACTAAGTTCTGTTTGCTGCTGTCTTGCTATTTGATGCAGAACCTGGAAGCTTAGTCCATGTGCTAGCGGATGATTTGCAACCCTCTAATTAAACTTGTTTCTGTTTGTTGTTGTTTTTTTAATGATCTTTATTGAGAATTTTAAGGTTACAAAGAAATAAGAAGGAAAAACCAAGAGAGAAAAAAAAGGAAAGAAATAGTAGATAAAAGCAACAATTAAACAATACAAATCAATAAAAACCAAAGTCAAAAAGAAAAAACAAAACACACAATACATCAAAATCAAAAAGCAAAAATAAACAAAAAATTTAAAAACAAATCCAATATTCCCAGATCCTTAACTGTCATTACCTTATTTCATCGACCTCCTCGCACCTCCCTTTTTTGTATTCTAGTTATTAATTATCTCAGCAAATCCTTTCCATCTTTCACAATATTCTGTCATTAAATTACCTTAATCTATTTTAACCTTATCTTACCATAAAAAGTCCTAAAACTTAAAACTTAAATCTTATTTATACCAAATTCTCTTAACCATTACATATTCTTACATAATTCTTTTTAACATTTCTGCTAAAGCCCAATAATTTCATTCCAACATTTTTCTAATACTCATTAATTTTACAATACTTTTCTAAATGAATTTTTAAAACTTTCTTCCAATCTTCATCCATCGTCTCTTCTTCCTGGTCTCGGGTTTTGTCAGTCCTTTCTATCCCATCCATCTAGTCCCTCAACCTGGTGACCTTATGTCCGAGGCTCTTAAGTCTCTTCCATGTCCCTTCCGCAGGTCTTCTTCATATTTATACCTGTACTTTACTTTGTCTTCTGCTCCTTTCACTCGGGGAGACTCCAGCTTGACAATATTTTTGTCCCTTCTCGACAAGTCAGCCCCTTTTCCATAGTCAACACCGAAATCCATGTGGTATTTGAAGGCATGTTTCAAGGCCCCTCCAAAGTTAAGGGCCCCCACAACTCTGAGCTCCCCCCAGCCCAAAGCCAGACTTGAAAAATCAAAACATCCCTGCATAGGGGGGGTCCATCCAGCCCCCCATCTCCAAGCCAAACAGAACTCCATCTCTCCAAATCTGACTTTTTCCAGGTTCATTCGTCAAATCCAACAACTCATGTTCCTGCTGGGCCACAGCTCCCTCCATCTCTGCCACCCGGGGTCCAGCAACAGCCTCCTCCTTCATCTCATCTGTCAAAGCACATTCCTGGATTAATTCCTGAGTGGGTTCTATATAGGTACCCACTGTCTGCCCAAAATTTCCGATCGCAACAGTCATCAAATCCATCTTCTCATGTAACTGTTCCAATAAAGCACTTGTCTTGCAAAAGGCAAGCACCAGAGCCTCCGAGTACATTCTTGTTCAAGGTCGAAGTCTGGTCCCACAATCTTAATCTATTACAGCTGCAAAGCTCCCCAGTTCGGTTTTAATAACAGTTTCACAAGCTCCCTCTAGGGGATCTAGCAACAAAGTTTTCCTTTTTCAGATATTTTGTCAATATTTTGTTCCTTTTAAATGTGAAGGGGAACAATGGAATCAATATGTTTCTCTTCTTTTAACTATCTGTCAAAAACGTTTGTCCATAGTCAATGAACTTCCTCAGAACGTCTGTCCTGACACCCCGCTCCCAGGTTCAAGACGGTGGAAAATTGCCTTTCTTTACTCTCTCTTCTGCAGGTTTAAACAGTCTAAAAAAGGTTCCCCCCTCTTCTCCTGCTTCCAAGGGGGGTTCAGTAATTTTAAATGATGAAATTTTGGTCCTTTACAGACGACTTTCTAAACTCTAGCTTGCCGTGTCTTTGCTTCAATCTATCTACAAAAAGCGGAAGGCGGACTTCCTGTTTAGACCTTCCCGCTTCAGTGCCAAATTAAAAAAATTCTTAATCCAATTTTCCGTTCTACTCACGGGCAGTTGTTTAAAATCCAATTGTCCACAGGAAAAAGTCAGCCCTCTCCGGCAACAGCAATGCGGCTTCACTCCGTGAAAGAAGCAGTCGATTCAAAGCACCGCGCCACTCACCCCACGTCGCTCCGGATCCCCGAAAACCGGGTTTCCCCACGAGTAGGGGGGGCGCAAAGGTGCCAGCCGAATCCCACGTCCACAGGCTTCTCCCGCCTGTGGTTTTTGATGGGTCTCCGCCTCGCCGTGGCGGTTCAGACCCTGTTTTCCACGGAGCGGATTCCTCCCAATCGGAGGAAATCCGCCATTGCCAGAGGCGCCAACCCGGAAGTACTAAACTTGTTTCTGTTTGGATCATCCTACTCTCGTGTAAGACCCTGGCAGAGACACATGCCCGATTGGCATGTTCTCTCCCTCCTGGCCGATTGTTTGGGAGCTTCAAAAGCTTTCTTCAGCCCGAACATCACAGCGACTGATACCAAGAAGCATCAGCACACTTAGGGATCCGCAGAGTATTATGCAGTTTGCATAACAGAACTCAGTAGCGCAGCATTTTGGCTAATCTACTTTTATTTACATATAATACACTCGGAGCATTCTGCCTTAGCTCCTTCCTCTTTCACATCAGACAGCAAAGAGAGAGAAACAAAGGACAACAGTCCTACATTCCGGAACACAGTAACACAAAACATCCTGTCTCCATCACTTCCCACACTGCGGAATGAAAACATACACCGTCATGTGATAGACAACAATCCCATGACTGCAAACACAGAGCAAGAATCCTAACAGTTTCTTTAACCAGATATAATTTCTCGAATCATTTGTTAATGTATGGCAGTTGCAGTGTTTGAAGGTTAGCCTGCGAAGAAACTCAGTGCTATCACAGACACTGTGAAATCAAATGTAAGACTGAGCATGCCATTTCTACAAGACTTGCTGGAGAACTGTTGCAACATCTAAATTGCAGTGCAGCGATGAAGTCAATGGTAGTTAGTTAGAGATCTAAGTTGGCAGCCTCTCCTCCTCCTCGCCTGCTCTCCAGCAGCTGCTACGAGCTGCCCAAGGGAGGAGGCCAGCAGCAGCAGCAGCCATAGGGAGGTCAAGGAGAGGCAACGGGATGCTCCCTTTCTGCTGCCACTCAGGACAAGCACCAACTTATCCTCCGCCCTGAGCTTGGTGGCAGCAGCAGCACTGGCAAGAGAAAAAGGAACATTCCAGGATCAAATCAGAAGCCCGGATGGCATTCATAATTCCGGAACTGTCCCTGGAAAATCAGGGCACTTGGAGGGTATGAACGCTCTGGACCTCTCGTGGAGGAGGTGGTGTCTCCCATAATTTTTACACATCACTTGGGAAGTCAGGCAAACGAATGCCAGTGTACTGGAAGAAGCAAAGATCACCAATGTTGAAGCAATGATTCTTCAACAACAACTTTGTTGGACTGGTCATGTTGTACGGATGCCTGATGATCGTCTTCCAAATCAACTAGTCTATTCCAAACTTAAAAATGGAAAGCATAATGCTGGTGGTCAACAAAAGAGTTTTAATGACTCTCTCAAGGAAAATCTTTAAAAATGTAGTATAAACACCGAGAACTGGCCTGTGAAGACGCTTGAACTCAGGATGAAAGGGAGAAACGTGCTAAGAGGAAGGCACGCTTGGCAAACCCTCACCATGATCAACTCCCACCTGGAAACCTATGACCCCAATGTGGAACGACGTGTGGATCCAGAATTGGCCTCCACAGTCACTTATGGACTCGTTGTTAAAACCATGTTTATGGAAGACAATCTTACTCGGCTACGAGTTATCGCCAAAGAAGAAGAATCAAGAATACATGAAGAAGGGCCTCAGATGATGATTGCAGGGTCCAGGTTGGTTCAGAAGCAGCAAGGGGAGAGAAAAAATGTTTTGTCTTTTTACCTCTCACCAGGGTGAGCCTGTGACCCTCTAGATTGGTTGTTGAACTACAATTCCCATCATTCCTAACCATTTGCCATGCTGGTTTGGGCTGATGGCAGTTGGAGTCCAGCAAAATCCCTGTTCCAATAAATGTAACCATATGCACTTAAACAAAAAAAAGTTGGACAAGCATGGCATCCTGACAAGGCTTTAACCCACTTTTCCAAAATATTATCTGAAGTCCATCTATTTTCAGGCCAATATATATATATAATTTAAAAATCTAGTAATAAGTAGAGTTTTAAAAATGGTTGCTGGAGATCCTGCACGTTTCCTGTTTAAAGCTATTTTGCAGGCCTAGTGGCATCCCGCTCCATGTTGACAAATTGTTTCCATGTGCCGTGAAAGCAAATTCTCCTTGGGCAGTTATAGCTCCTTTTCAGGTTCTTAATTTTAACCTTTCTCTTTTCCAAGGAGAGATTACATGGTGGTACAGCAGCTCAGGGCAAATTAACATTACAGAAGTACAATAAAGCAAGTTTAAACCTGCTCCCATTGTTCTGGGAAGTGGTTTCATGCTAATGATGGAAAAGGCGACAATGCAATGCTGTGATGGTCTCTTTCCCATTGTTCGATGAAACTGCACTTCATTAAATTGCAGCCTTTGTACAAGGCCTAAATAATAAACTATAGTTGGTGGCGATAGGAAAAAAAGCACTTTCAATATTTTATAGCAGCTCAGGCTGCCTGCTATCTATAATTACAGTCAATATTTCGACTGGAGGGAAATGCCTTAATTTTCTTAATGTTTCATGCATGGAAAAACAATCAAGCTTTCCCTTTATTTGTAATTACATTACTGGCTCTAGGTGCACTTTCCCAAATTATAGCCAAGCCTGGCCAATGTAAGCACTCAGCTTAAAAACCTTTTCACAGCTAACTGCTTTCCCTCGCTGCTGCTTAATGCCACAGAGATAAGCATCTTCCCTCGACCACAGATCCCCACAAAATTCTAATTCTGTATTCGTGTATCTTAAATCTTGATTGTAGGTATTTTTTTTAACCCCCCTCTTTTGGCTGGGACATCTGGAAAAGAATAAAGCTCAGGCACAATTCCTTTGCTGTGGTTACTTTCAGTCCAGGCTCTGTATTCCATTCTAGATCCTGCACACAGATCATAGCTGTCAACTTACAGATTTGAAAATAAGGGACCAGCAGCCTCGGAAATAAGGGATCAGCAGCCAAAATAAGGGATTTTCAGAGCACAAGTATGTTTGACTTCTGAGCCCCTCCGAGCCAAAGGCAGAAAGCCCAGCCAGCAGCCAAACGAAGCCTCAAGCGATGGTTCCCACAGCGCAGCAACCCGGCAAAGGGGATGCAGCAAGGAAAACCACCGTCACCTCTCCGCTGGGAAGTGCTGAGCAAAGGCAAGTCCCCAGGCAACGCGGCCAATTTGATCAGCACAAGGCATGCAAGCTCCACCCCCCAGTCGTTCTTAGACTCCTTATTGGGTGAGCAACGCAGCCAAGCAACACAGTTGGAGGATCCCTCCTCCCTGGCTGGCAGGGAGGGAGGGAGAGGAGCTGCTTCCTTTGAAACCCGGGAAATTTAAGGGACATCATCAATAAGGGACAGCAGCGGGACACGGCGCTGGGATAAGGGGCTTTCCCGCCAAATAAGGGACGGTTGACAGCTATGGCACAGATCGTGCTTCCTCTCTGCCAAGGCTTCCTCTCTGCCAATATTTTGTTCAAGTTGGCGCCTGTGTTGGCCAGTGAACAGGCTGACCTCAAGCCTTGGCTTCCTCTCTGCCTGAGACATTAGAGCAGGGGTCAGCAAACTTTTTCAGCAGGGGGCCGGTCCACTGTCCCTCAGACCTTGTGGGGGGGCTGGACTATTTTTTGGGGTGAAATGAACAAATTCCTCTGCCCCACAAATAACCCAGAGATGCATTTTAAATAAAAGCACACATTCCACTCATGTCAAAACATGCTGATTCCCAGATCATCCGCGAGCTGGATTTAGAAGGCGATTGGGCCGGATCCAGTCCCTAGGCCTTTGCCTACCCATGCATTAGAGAGTCATTTGGAATTGAAGGAGATGGGCCAATGAGCTGACTTCTTATGTTCAATTAAGACCAATATATGACTGCATTTTCTCACATTTTATTTTTTCTTGCCTTCTTATTATTATTATTTATACCCCGCCCATGTGGCTGGGCTTCCCCAGCCACTCTGGGCAGCTTCCAACAAAATACTAAAATACATTAATCCATCAAACATTAAAAGCTTCCCTAAACAGGGCTGCCTTCAGATGTCTTCTAAAAGTCTGGTGGTTGTTGTTCTCTTTGACATCTGGTGGGAGGGCGTTCCACAGGGCGGGTGCCACTACTGAGAAGGCCCTCTGCCTGGTTCCCTGTAACTTGGTTTCTCGCATTGAGGGAACCGCCAGAAGGCCCTCAGTGCTGGACCTCAGTGTCCGGGTAGAACAATGGAATGGAGACGCTCCTTCAGGTATATTGGGCTGACGCCGTTTAGGACTTTAAAGATCAGCACCAACACTTTGAATTGTGCTCGGAAATGTATAACGCTGGAGTTGCCAACCTGTGTGCAACTGGTACTTTTTAAATGGTAATAATAACTCTCCTTCAGATCACAAAGGCTCAGTTTATTAAACAGTGCCCTTGAGTCCAAATCTTGGACCAGCAAGCCCCTCTGAAAGGCCAGCTATACAAACAAATACAATTAAGAAGGAAAAGTCTTAAGTGAATTCTGTGAGGGTTTCAGAGTTTGCCATTATGGTCCATCATGTTGACTGGTTTGTTTTCTCTAAAGGGCACTGTGACTGACAGGAGTTGCCTTGTCCCCTGAATTATGAACATATCACAGGCAAGACAGATTCCTCTGGAGAGGGATGATGGTGGATGAAACAGAGCATTGGTTGGCTGCTTGAAGGCAAGAGATGAGATGAATTTAAATTGAATCTCAAGAGATCCTTAGTGTCTCAGAGCACCCAGCACGGAATTTAGATCAGAATTCCTGCAGCCATGACATGTGCAGGAAGAAACAGGACAGAATGTTCTTGGACATTTGCTAGACTAATTTTATGATGGCTTCCCGAAACATTTCACTGAAGGAAATGTGAGTCCCTCTTATCACAAGAATCACTGTCCGAGTGTCAATGACCTTTCATCTGTAGAAGAGCACATGCAGTCTATGTGAAAGGTCTCAAGTCCATGACAGGATGAGTATCTGAGTCTGTGAAACTGAAGGGAAGCAAGAAAAGTTTTGGGGAGAAGATAATTGAAAAGTTTTGGGGAGAAGATAATGGGAAGAGAGGCAAAACCCATCTGAGATCCATGCAGTGTTAAGAGGTCTGGATTCAGGCTGCTTCTACCCCACCTTTCAACAACTGTATGGTTCACAGCTCCAAGTTACAAGAGAATGGGGTGGCACTTCTCTGTAGGAGAACAGAGCACAGAGTCATTATAATGAGTGAGGAGGCTAGTATCAGCAGTGGTGGGCTTTGAGGGAGGGGCAATGGGTCCCAACATTTGTTCCCCACCCCAGCCAAAACAGATCTGGATGATTTCTTGCCTCCTCCACAATTCACAGCATAAGGAATATAGCAGCCTTCACTGACCTGATACCTTGATTCAACCTGAGGTTGAATTCTGACAAGACAGAAGTACAGTTTTGGGGGGACAGGAGGCGGACGGGTATGGAGGACTCCCTGGTCCTGAATGGGGTAACTGAGCCCCTGAAGGACCAGGTGCGCAGTCTGGGAGTCATTCTGGACTCACAGCTGTCCATGGAGGCACAGGTCAATTCTGTGTCCAGGGCAGCTGTTTATCAGCTCCATCTGGTACGCAGGCTGAGACCCTACCTGCCTGCAGACTATCTCGCCATAGTGGTGCATGCTCTAGTTATCTCTCGCTTGGACTACTGCAATGCACTGTATGTGGGGCTACCTTTGGAGGTGACCCAGAAGCTACAACCAATCCAGAATGTGACTGGTGACTGGGAGCAGCTGCCAAGACCATATAACACCGGTCTTGAAAGACCTACACTGGCTCCCAGTACGTTTCCGAGCACAAAGTGTTGGTCCTGACCTTTAAAGCCCTAAAAAAGCCTCGGTTCAGTATACCTGAAGGAGCATCTCCACCCCCATCATTCTGCCCGGACACTGAGGTCCAGTGCCGAGGGCCTTCTGGTGGTTCCCTTGCTGCGAGAAGCCAAGTTACAGGGCACCAGGCAGAGGGCCTTCTCGGTAGTGGCACCCACCATGTGGAACGCCCTCCCACTAGATGTCAAAGAGAAAAACAACTACCAGACTTTTAGAAGTACAATGTCCAACAACCCCAGCCAGCAGGGGCTGATAGGTGCTGTAGGCCCAAACATCACCAGGCTGGTTTAAGGGAGAAACCTCAGCAATATTTTAACAGGAGCTCTAAGGAGCCCAGGCACTGTTCCCTGCCTGCCCATTCCCCCCCTTAAATCCATGGCAGAGAAAACTCTTGAGAAAGAATACAGAAAGCGAAGTGTATGTCCAATAAGTTAAAAAAATGATTCCCATCTGTTACAGATTGAACAAGCATTTATTGCTTCGCCAGGTAGTGTTGAGCTCATGAACAAGAAATTCCAAGAAACTGGAAGGTGTAAATACCAATGGATTAAGGTGGGAATTTATGGAATAATTGTTGCAGAATGAGCAGGGCAGTTTTGTGGAGGTGACTGCCAGTAGCTTGGAGAGTTCTGGGAAATCTTCCCACAACTATTAAACAAGCCATAACTGAAAAGAACATGGCCTGGTATTGTAACTAAAGTCACAGGGAGCCATTTGTCCTAGAATAAATCCAGTTGATATCACCTCCAAATGACGGAAACTCTTTGAAAATTACTCAACAGAAACAGAATAATAAATGGAAATGATCCAGTATTTTATTAGGAGTGAATGCCACGTGGATATTTTTCCGGACATATAACAGCCAACACTCTTGATTTCCCTGCAGTCCACACATCCTGGGATATTTGCCCTGTCTTAGTCCCTTGCCATCCGCACTGCAGGCAAAGCTGGGAGCAGCTGTTTCTGCAGTAGGATCCAGGGTGACCAGTACAATGCTTGTGTCGATTCAAGAGCAGCGGTTGTGCCGAGCTGCCCAAATTCAATAACTGCCACGTGTCACGGGAAGCCAAGCAGCATGAAGAGACGAGAACATAGTCAACAGGGGGGAAAAACAGGCTTAGGAAACAAGGAAGCAGCCTGTTTGAGGCGACAAGCAACAAGAGACGAGAGCTTAGGTCAAGGTAGCCAGCTGAGTTGCAGCCAGGTAGACAATTCAGAAGCCAGCTGGGGAGCAAGGAATGATGCAGGGATGAAAGCTTGACTGGGAGGGGAGAAAAGAGAAAGGAATACTAGCTCAGTATTTGAGCACAAGGCAAGGCAACTTCTCGTTCCTTGAGCCTAACGGTGCATTCAGAAGTGGGGATTATTGTGTTCATTTTCCTGATTATAATGCTTGTGTGTCATCTTCTTCTTCTTATCATTATTATGATCACAGGGCCACGACTGTTTAAAGTTGTATAGTACTGATTTAAATATAGACTAGTTCAAACCTAAAACAAATCTGTTTGGCTCTTTTAGGCCTGATAGGTGTATGCATGGAATCCCTTTCTATCTGTTCCTACTATAACCAAGTACAGTACTGTACAGTGGTACCTCGGGTTACATACACTTCAGGTTACAGACTCTGCTAACCCAGAAATAGTACCTTGGGTTAAGAACTTTGCTTCAGGATGAGAACAGAAATCGTGCTCCAGCGGCGCGGTGGCAGCGGGAGGCCCCATTAGCTAAAGTGGTGCTTCAGGTTAAGAACAGTTTCTTCTTCTTTTTTTAAGAATAATTTTTTATTAACCGACCAATCACATCAAATCAAACCAAATTACATAAATTCCAAATTACACAGCCGAATTTTAAATTTTTGTTGGGGGTACCCATATTTCAAGTTCCGAAGGGATCCAATCAACTTCTTGCTTCTTACTGCTGTTTTAATGTCCACAAATCTAACCTTATGATGTTCACAGTACTATCCAGTCCTTTCTTATTATTTTTCCACATCTCTTGTTGTTATTTTCATATATTTTTCCTTTCTCTTTGTGACCTCTGATAGTCTCCGCAAGCTGGTTAGAACAGTTTGTAATCCTGCGTGGATATTATTTTTTTTATCCAGTAGCCATATCCAGACGTTTTCCATATAACATCACTTCCATACATCAAAACAGTCTTAGCGTCATTAATCTTCACCAATCTGCCTCCTTTCTCAAAACCTCTGAGGAGATTCACTAGGAATGCAGTCTGAAACCAAGTCCGTTCTTCCTCCCAGCTATAAATCCTTTGGCAAGATGGCGACTCCGAATTAATTGCTGCACCATTCCCAAAAGCTCTTATTGCTTCTTGGTCTCCATAAAGCATACTTTTGGTTAAAGTTTATCTCCACACAGACCGTAATCATCCTGCTTGGGTCAGTGCAACCGACGGTTCTAATGAGGAGGGGTTCTTGTAAATCACATAGAAGGAAAGTAAAAAAGGTCCGTCCCCCCATTCAGCCCCGTTGTCAACATACCCCGCCTTTGGTGTATCTTCATCGTAAAATATTCCTGTTTCTCCAGCCCGTCGTCTTCTTTCGCAGAGGTCACTTAAATTAGCAGACTTCACTCCCCTTCTTCACTTGAAATATGTGCATTTGCTTCTTTTGTAATTAATTATTCCAAATTGCTGCAACTAGTGCGCGATCAGAGACAGCGTCCAGGAGAGCCGAGGTCCACACGGGGGCATTCTGCCTAGGGCCCTCACCCCCTTCTTTCAAATTAGGGGGTGATTTATGGGCACAGCAGGCAAGGGCAGTGTTCCCCATTTCCTTGGGGCAACAAGGGAGGCTGCCTACTCCCATAACAGCCTCTTAATTACCCCGTGTGGGTCGGAGAGATGGTATTGTTGGCCATCTTCCAATGCGCCCCCTAGTGGCCCCCAGGTTAAGAACAGTTTCAGGTTAAGAACGGACCTCCGGAACGAATTAAGTACTTAACCCGAGGTACCACTGTACTACAAATATGCTTTGAATGTGCTGATGAAATTAAGCTCCCTGGGGAAAGGGTTGTGGGAAGGAACAGTGGGTGCTGAGGGGCAGGAAGGTGACTGATGTTTTTGAGTTCTGAATATAGTACAACTTTATTCTGTTTATTTTTTGTTTATTTGTTCTGAAACTCAATTTTACACACACACACATGCACACACTCTCTGACACTGCATTAAATGTATAGGGCAGATGGGGCCCAAATGTCTGTGAATTATTTGTTGGGAAATGTTAGATTTTTTTTTCTTAAGCGAACAAACAGAATTTAATTTAACAGAACTCATTTCAGCTAGTTGCTTAGGCAAGCAGGAAAATCCAGTATGGAAAATCTCATTTATGTGAATATATTTGCTGGACATTTCACAAGGGCCAAATGTTGTGGCAATGGACATGGGCTTGTATTTTGAATCCTCGTGTATGCCATCTGTCCCAGAACAGTTGTTCTGTTAAGCACATCATTTTATGCGACAAGATATATATTTTTAATTCAATGGTGTTTATTGAATTGGAGGGGGAATGGATATTCTCTGCCTACATGGCCCGTAAAAGCTGTGGTTCACTCTATTCTGGGGTATGTAACGCACTCTTATGAAAGCTTTTGCCATGATAGGTAAAGCTGCCAACTGGCCGGGGCGGAAACAACAACTTTATCACCTCCTCATTTGCTGCTCAGCAAAACTGCCCTTAAAGTGGCAGCTCGAGGGTTTGGAACTAAAGCTGGCAGCCTTAACCATACCAATTTGATAAAAGACAGGAACTCTGTGATTTTGCCAAGACATAGATGACATAGCTTCCATTAACTGTTTTTCCACAATTTCCTCCCCCTTCCCACCCCTATGCGTTTATTTGCAGGTTCCCATAGCACCTGTTGGCTCTTTAGCAAGATAATACCTTTTTAAAAACAACAAGAAGAAGTTCACACATTTGACCAAGTAATCTGTTTGACAGCTCGTACCAAAATTCTCCAAATAAAGCTGTGCAGCTCTTTAAGAAAGGGTGAAAAATAGACAGGTGATGGATGGATGGATAGATTATATTTCTATGCCACTTTTTATTCAAATGAATCCCAAAGCAGCTTACAAACAATAAGATGATAGAACATCACAAATACAGCATAAATCATAGTATAATTAACGAATCATCAGTAAAACAATTACAAATTGTCAAAAGACAAAACAATTACCATCTATTAAATACTATGAACAAAACGACCATTAATTTTTTTAGAGAAAGAATCGAAACTGATACTGTACAATAGAAGAAAGGAGTGATGGCAGATGCAGCTTGCATGGCATGCAACTCTGGCTGAAATTACCAGTTCCACAAGATGGCTGTGGCAGCCCCGCTTGTCTAACCCACTGAGCCTCTTGGGCTTGCCGATCAGAAGGTTGGCTGTTCAAATCCCCGTGACGGGGTGAGATCCTGTTGCTCTGTCCCAGCTCCTGCCTACCTAGCAGTTCGAAAGCACCCCAGTGCAAATAGGTACCGCTGTGGTGGGAAGGTAAACGGCGTTTCTGTGCCCTCTGGTTTCCGTCATGGTGTTCCATTGCGCCGGAAGCAGTTTACTCATGCTGGCCACATGACCTGGAAAGATGTCTGCGGACAAACGCCGGCTCCCTCGGCCTGAAAGCAAGATGAGCGCTGCAACCCCATAGTCGCCTTTGACTAAACTTAACCGCCCAGGGGTCCTTTGCCTTTTACCTTTACTCTGCTTGGGGGTGCACATGCAACTGCCTTTGTGTTACTGCCATTGGATAGGGTGGTCATTGTTGTTTTTATACATTTGAAAGTGGCGCAGAGGGGAGTGCCATTGGCCAGAGATGTAAATGCGTTCCACTGCCATCTCTACGCAGAGGTATTGCAGCACTTTTAAAAAACTGGCAAACCCTCTTTGACTGGCAGTGCTAATTGTAAATCAACAGAAAGGAGAGTATCCGCTGCCCCATGGGAGAAAGGTGCTCAATGCTATATATGAGCCTTGCCCTCTTTTCCATCTGGTTACTCGAACTCTTATTTTTAGGCGATCACTCTTCCATAAACACGGTTTTAACAGAGTCCGTAAGTGACTGTGGAGGCCAAGTCTGGATCCCAATGTCCTTCCACAGTGGGGACATAGGTTTCCAGGTAGGAGTTGATCATGGTGAGGGTTTGCCAAGTGTGCCTTCCTCTTAGCATGTTTCTCCCTTGCGTCCTGAGTTCGAGTGTCTTCAAAGCCAATGACACCTTTGGAAAAGGCTGTTCTCCAACTGGAGCGCTCGCAGGCCAGTGTTTCCCAGTTGTCGGTGTTTATACTACATTTTTTAAGATTTGCTTTGAGAGAGTCTTTAAACCTCTTTTGTTGACCGCCAGTATTACGCTTTCCATTTTTAAGTTCCAAACTTAAAAAATAACCCTAGCTCTAAGCCTCCCCTAAATCAGTTTTTGTAATGTTGGCAGAGACATAATCCAATCAGAACTTGGAAAATTCACTTTTAAAAAAGAAGCCATTCTAGTTCAAGTTCAATATACCCAGTAAGGAACTAATTGCTGTTCACTTTTGTCCCTATACAAAATGAAACAGGGTGGTTCGCAGTCACTTCACTGCTCAGTTAGAGTTCTTCCAAATGATCGTTGACCATTTTCTTTCAGCATTCACAATGTTACCAGCTGCTGTGCTGAAATACAAAATATACTTGTGTCTAAGAAAGCATCAACAGAGAGAGAGGAATGTGAATTGTTTAATCAATTTCCCCCAGCAATTGTTATCTGTAAACTAGTTGATACTTTGTCTGTGTTTCATTTTAGCTGCTTTTATTTCATTTCGTTCATTTCACTTATTACATTTATATATCACCTTTTCCTCCAAGGAACTCAAGGTGGTGTACATGGTTCTTTCATCCCCATTTTATCCTCACCACAACCCTGTGAGGTAGGTGAGGCTGAGAGGCAATGAGAGGTCCAAGGTCACCCAGTAAGCTTTGTGGCTGAGTGGGGATTCAAACTCTGGGCTCCCAGGTCTCAAACCGGTGCGACTGAATTTTGTTCTATTTGTGAAGAAGTCTGTTACATTATTTTCACACATGGATTGTTAGCCGCCATGGTTTGTCCCCAGACCAAATAAATAAATAATGCCTTTTCGGTCCGTAAGAATGCTGAAATCTGGAAATTCCTGGAAATTCACTTTTCTAACAACATACCCCCAAACCTTCACCTCAGAGCACCAATCTGAAAATGCAAGTCAGCCTCCCCCTGTCTTATCACAGGCCCTATTCTCACTTAGAATTCTTTTGACTTGCACCATTCAGGAATACTCGTACACACATGCACACCAGCCTCGAGGTCTGCTTAATCTGATTCGGAGGGAAATTCATTCCCAGTCTCCTCTTGTCAGGAGCTGCTGGGATTTGTGAGCAGCTGCTGCCATGAGCTACTGAATTGCAGGTGGCAGCTTCTCAGTGAAGCACCCTCAGGCCCTGGATAGGTTCTGCCTACCCAGACTGGCCAATGGATAGGAAGGAGTACAAGGGGCCTTCCTGTTTGGGGGTTAAGTCTTGCTTGAGTGACAAGGTATTATTGAACTTTGGTGCATACCTGCCTCTTTGTTTATCCTTTGGTTCTGACTACTAGCTCCTCACTCTTGGTCCTTAGCTCACCTTGGATTGCCCTGGTACTTGTTCTTTCTTTCTTCCTCTTTCTTTCTTTGGCAATCACTCACAGCCGAGTAAGATTGTCTTCCATAAACACAGTTTTAACAGCGGGTCCTTAAGTGACTGTAGAGACCAATTCTGGATCCAAATGTCCTTCCACAGTGGGGACATTGGTTTCCAGGTAGGAGTTGATCACGGCGAGGGTTTGCCAAGCGTGCCTTCCTCTTAGCACGTTTCTCCCTTGCGTCCTGAGTTCGAGTGTCTTCAAAGCCCATGACACCTTTGGTAAAGGCTGTTCTCCAACTGGAGCGCTCACAGGCCAGTGTTTTTCAGTTGTCAGTGTTTATACTACATTTTTTTAGATTTGCCCTGAGATAGTCTTTGAACCTCTTTTGTTGACCACCAGCATTACACTTTCCATTTTTAAGTTCGGAATAGAGTAGTTGATTTGGAAGACGCTAATCAGGCATCTGCACAACATGAGATGCTCTCCTTCCTGTGTAGAGCAATGGCATTAGAGTTGCTGCACATCCCTTTGCAAGACTCTTCTTGGGAACTTGGATGCCTGCAACAGGCATATCCCCCTCCAAGAGGCTTTGCTTTCTTGAGCACTCAAATTACCAACCAAGTGATAAATTACTGGCCTGATGGAATCTCTTAGATTTTTAAATTTTTTTTGTATTGAAAAAGAGTTCTGCTGGCTTAGAGATAAATCAAGTCTCCTCCATTATATTGATCTGATCTTTCTCATTCTTTTCAAGCCGCTCTTCCTTCATTATAGCCCAGCTTTTGATAATGAGATGCATGCTTTGTCAGCAGCTGCAAGGGTCGGCAATGCATTAAAAGGTGCTTTGCAAAACTCATCAAGTCGCAGGAGGGTCCTGTCGTTAGCACAATTGTAAAGCTAGCATAAGAAATCGCATTTATTCATTTATTTCGCTCCCATTGCAATGCACTCCACCATTGTGCAATCTGCAGTTTCTGCCATTGTCCAGCGATTAAAGATCTGCCTTGATCAAGGAGAATGCAGCCCAAGACCCACATCTGCCACCAGTGCACAATGTGGTCTTAGGTTGCAAACTCTCAATGTGCTAACTTCCTGGAAGGTGGGTTACTGTTGCTTATGGGGAGGGAGAGCATGGAGACCACATATTGGCTCTGCCAGTACATTTCTACCGTGCTGACCTCCCTGCCATCTTGCCTCTCCCTCTTGTTAAGCAATACTTTTGTTATTTCTATTATTTAAAATATTATTGTTGTACTTCCGCAAATCTCAGGGTCCCCTTATTCTGCTATCTCTACACATTAGGATTGGTGGTTGCTAGTCAGGCCACATTCACACCATACATTTAAAGTGCGACAATACCAATGGAAACAATCATGGCATCCCCCAAAGAATTATGGGAACTGAGAGTTGTTAAGGGTATTGAGAGTTGTTAGGAGGCCCCTATTCCCTTCCCAGAGATCCCTGTGAAGAGGGATTGATCGTTAAACTGCTCCAGGGACTGTAGTTCTGTGAAGGGAATAGAGGTCTCCTAATAACTCTCAACATCCTTTACAAACTACAGCTCCCAGAATTCCTTGGGCGGGGGCGCCATGACTGCTTAAAGCAGACCCTCCAATTGTCCCTGTTTTCCAGGCACAGCCCCAGATTTACAGAAGGTGTCCCAGTTTCTGATTTGATCCCAGAATTTTCCACCTTTTCTTGGGACGTTCCTATTTTCATTAGACAAATGTTGGAGGGTATGGAGTTAAATGACCCCCGAGCCGTCTGAAGGCAGCCCTGTATAGGGAAGGGTTTTTTTTAAAAGTTTAATGTTTTATTGGGTTTTTATATATGTTGGAAGCTGCCCAGAGTGGCTGGGGCAACCCAGTAAGATGTGGGTGGTATAAAGAGTATAATATATAAAGTGGTATAATTATAATTGAGTAGGACATCCCTATTTACATTGCAGAAATTTTGCAGGGGATGTTAAAGTGGTATATCACTTTAAATCTATGGTGCGAATGTGGCCTTAGTCTCGCCTCCACAACCTTGGCCTAAGAAGTTATGCATGACAAAGTTTGAACAGCCTTGCTCTCAATTTCAGCCCGTTCCAGGTAATACCTGCGAAAGCAACCTTGGTAGAAGGCAAGAGATTAATGAGCAGGAAGGTGTGTGGCCTTTGGCTGTTCCACTGGTCATCAGCTCCCTCAGCCACTCATTAATTCATCAGAAATGTCCTGACATCCATTAGGCCAAGCAGCCAGGTGGAAAAGGCCTCAGATGAAGCATAAAAATGGGTCAAAAAGTGGCAAACCAGCTTCAGAACTGTTGACAGCCACCTTTCTAAATAACGGGAGCTACCGTGCGGCCACATCAATATCCTGCAGAATTCATGATTCATCCTACTTTGTATTATTATATATTTTGTCAAAGATCCCTGGATGTCCCCCACCCGCCATTACAGCTCCTGGCAGACTCTGATCTTATCGAGATGTCAGCTTGGATTAAACCTCATTTCAGAGTCTTAACACTAATCAGTTTCCGCAGTCCCAATGCAAAGGTGCTCAGGAACAAATCAGCTGCTGAGCAGGTGGCAGCAAGGAAATAAATATTTGGATTATTATTATTATTATTATTATTATTATTATTATTATAAAAAACTGGTTCGATTGCAGTGCCCTCAGGATTTCTGTTGCCTTTGGCCTTCTTTTACATGGCCAGAAAATTATCCCTCAGCGCAAGAACGCCGGGAGGCCAGTTTGCAATGTTGTATAATTGGTAGACCCAGGCCAGGATAGTGTAATGTAGCTGTAAAGTTCATGTTGCCTAAAGTGAAGGGAATATCAAGTATTTTTATGTGGTTTCCCCACAAGGTCTGGCACAAACCACACACCTGAGGCTCGGGCTGGGACACCCCCTTTAGGACAGGGCTTTCCGCACCCTAACAATGACCCTGTGTGCACTGGTGGAGGAAGAGGGGTGCGGGGGGAGCGCGCTGCCCCTGGCAGCATGATCCGGGTGCCATCATGGCTGTCCCCCCGCCCGTGCTGGGTGCCACGCCCCTGCAGGCAGCGTGCCACACCCCCAGGACGTGTGTCACGCCCCGGGATGCGCACCAGCCCTGCCCCCGCCTGCTCTCCACCCCCCAGTGCTGGAGCATGAAGTTCCGCCACTGCCTGTGTGCTGTAAAGGTAAAGGGACCCCTGACCATTAGGTCCAGTTGTGGCCGACTCTGGGGTTGCGGCGCTCATCTCGCTTTATTGGCTGAGGGAGCTGGCGTACAGCTTCCAAGTCATGTGGCCAGCATGACTAAGCCGCTTCTGGCGAACGAGAGCAGCGCATGGAAATGCCGTTTACCTGCCCGCCGGAGCGGTACCTATTTATCTACTTGCACTTTGACGTCCTTTCGAACTGCTAGGTTGGCAGGAGCAGGGACCAAGCAACGGGAGCTCACCCCGTCGCGGGGATTCGAACCGCCAACCTTCTGATCGGCAAGCCCTAGGCTCTGTGGTTTAACCCACAGCACCATCCGCGTCCCGCCTGTGTGCTGTACTGATAGTCTATTCCATTTCAAGGTATGGGAGCCCAACTGGAAGGAATACTTTGGACAAGGATGTTGAAACTGTGGTCCATCCAATGGTCAGGGATGATGGAAGATGTAGTCCAGCAACTTCTGATGGGTCACGGGTTCCGCACCCTTGCCTTAGGGGAATATGTTATACTAGGGGCTGCTTGTTTCACTCAGGGGATGTCATGGAGGGGAGTCGGGGGGGGTAGTCAGTCAGAAGAGGAAGAAAGAGATTTGCCTCTTTCTCAGCCAACCGAAGGCAATGGACTACGACCAGTGTCGGATTTACGTATAAGCTAAACAAGCTATAGCTTAGGGCCCCACTCTCTTGGGGGCCCAAAAAAATTTAAAGGAAGAAAACAACCTGGATGTACATTTCCAAAATATAAGATAAAAAACAAATAAAGCCTACATACAGCAACAGTGTTTTGTGTTGTGTAGGCTCCTATGATGTAAGTAATGGGCCCTGCCTGCTAGCCTGCTCCCTAAAATATCACTGGTTTGCTCATTTCTATATACAGGGTGCCTGCATTCTGCATGGACTGGTTCCATGGCAACATGTGCAAATGGCTTTAGATACCTACTAGGTCCATAAATTACCATATAGCATATATTCAACACAAAAAACAGACTATTTGTTGTTGACAAAGGACAGCTGGACATATAAAGGGCCCCATTATCAAACCTAAATCTGGCCCTGGCTACAACCAGAAGGAGGAGAGACTGTACATCAGGGGTCAGCAACTTGTGGCCCATGGGCTGGATCTGGCCCACGAAGACAGTTTTACTGGCCCATGAGCCGCCCCCGAACTGAGTTGCCCACTCGGTGAGTCCCCCGCGCGCTGCACTAAACTAGCACAGCTCAGCGCGGTGACTTGCTGAGCGGCACCGGAAATCACGTCTGCACACGCGCAGATACCGGAAATTGCTTCTGCGCATGCCCAGATGCCGAAAATCGCTTCGGTGCAGACGTGATTTTCGGCGTCTGGGCATGCGCAGAAGCTATTTTGGGTGCCACGAACATGCGCAGACACGATTTCCGGCACCGCACTGTGCCGGCCCGGCCCACAGATGATCTCTGTGGGATTGATCTGGCCCATGGCCAGTAAGCCTTGCTGACCCCTGCTGTACATTATCAGTACAGCGAGAGCGGACTGGACAGAGGCCAATTCTCTGAGGAGCAGCCATTAGTCACCTCACAGGAGAGAGGGAACTCTTTGTTGGAGGAAGAGGTGGGCGAAGATCCCAAGAGTCGCAGGGCTCGTAGAAGAACAAAGGTCAAGGAAAGGTGTCAATCAAAGAAAAAGAGGGGAGGCACGCTTTCGTGTTTCCTGTTGGAGGCACAATTTGAGCTCAGATGCCTCAACTTCATCTTTATGGACGGTCGCTAGTGAGAGCAGCTCTGAGGTTAATGACCGTATATAATAAACCTTCTTGTAAATACAACTACTGTGTGCTGAGTATCTAAGCTAGCAGCCTGCCAGATCCTGACAGGGGTGAAGCTAGGCTTTATTTCACCCAGGTCAAAAACCTAGTTTAGCACCACCCCACACAATTTGCGTACACACACAAACCCAGGCTGGGATTCTCAATGGCACCCCTTGAAGAGAGGGGAGGGAATGTTCTTTCATATGTGGTGGACCTGTAAAAGGGTAAAAGAGTATTGGGAAGTAATCCATAATGAATTGAAAAAAATGTTCAAAAGTACCTTTCCAAAAAAAACAGCAGAGTCCTTTTTGTTGGGGATAATTCAGACAGAAATTCTCAGGTGTCAAAAAGGTTACTTATGAATGCCACTACTGCGGCCCATGTTTTGTTAGCCCAAAAATGGAAAATGAGTGAGGTCCCAACTAAAGAAGAATGGCAACTTAAACTGATGGAATATGCGCAGCTTGCGGACTTAACATATAGAATAAGAGAACAAGAAGAACATACATTTAGAGAAGATTGGAAAATGTTTATTGAATATATGGGGGGGAATTGTGTACACTTGAAAACGTTGGCAGCGTTAAGATAAATTCAGCAGTGTCAATAAGTTTTGATGGATGTAATAATGGAATACTGAATGGTTTGGTTTATGTAAAATATGCAGGGGTTTATGATATGCAAAATGAACCATGGAAAGAGAAGAAGGGAAGTCATTGATATTTTAAGGATGTTTAAATGAGTATTCTAAACTGTAAAACAGAAATATATATATGAGAGAGGGGAGAGAATGGACAAGAGACTGAGGGCCCAGTTCAAAAGGCTCAGGGTTTAGGCCACCCCTAACAGCCCCCCTGATCTGACGCTGGACCATTCAGGGAAGCAAGTGATATTATCAGTATCATCCACCCACACGGCTGCATCCTTAGATGCAATGCAAAGATTCTTGCTTCTCTTCTCACAGATGAGCCTGAAGACTACACCAGGCACAGATCCAGAAATACAATCCAACACTTATTGCACTCTCTCAATCACTCTCTTGGCTCCTCTTTGAACAATGGACATAACCGCGCTGCCCGCTCAAGATTCTCGCAAGGTGGAATTACATGGCCCCCAGTCACTTTGCAGATTAAAAAGATTTCCGCAAATAATTACAGATAGTAAACAGCTGCAGATGCTTCTTTTCTTGTTATTTTTAATGCCGCCCATTTCAAAACTGGTAATGCATTTTACAGATCACCCTCTTTTGATTAGGCTCCTTCGGCTGCCAATCAGCTGAATTACCAATAAAAGTCTTAATGTTCTGCGTGAACGAAATTGGAAAGAAGCACTGTGCAGTCAAACTGGTAGGTGCTGTTACGCCCCGTTGATTTCAGTGGCAGAAGCAAACATGCACTTAGGGCCAGAATCCCTTGCACACTTGTTGGGGGGCGGGGTGGAGGTCCAGTTCTACCCTAGTATTTAGTAGAGAGCAAGTCCCACTGAACCAAGTGGGGCTGAATTCTGAATGAACATGCTTAGAATTGCACCATGCTTCTTCTTTTCCATTGAAATAAGTGGAGCTTAAGCTTAACGTTGACTTGGTCATGCTTAAAGTATTCTTTGCATTGCTAAGATAACAGCAGAGTCCTTCTCAGAGGGGTTTGATTTGTTTCTAAGAAAGAAAGAAAGAAAGAAAGAAAGAAAGAAAGAAAGAAAGAAAGAAATCACTTTGTAGTATATGGACTCAGCCCTTTGCATGCTCATCAGTAGTGCTGACACAAGCCCGTTTTCATTTAAACGTTGAGGAGCACAGTTTGTGCTGATTTTCTGAAATTCAGTTCATCGCGGTATTGTATTGCAGAGGAAGCAATACCACTTTGTTTCGTATGGATTTAGAAGTCAGTTGAAGCCCCTGCAGGAGAGCACACTGTGCTTTCGGGTCATTGCTCTCAGGGACTGGACACAGGAAGAATGGTCTCGGCCTCTGCTTCCTCCTGAACCTTCCAGAGAAGAGGAAGACAGTATAGATTTACAAAAGTGGTTTGAGGAAGGTCATGGCTCAGAGGTAGATGAAGAGCAGAGTTGGGCAATAATGGGGGAGGGGAAGGGGGAGGGGGAAGCAGAGCTGGAGCAGCTGGCTGACCAGTTATCACTAGAAAGCATTCCAGACCCCACTTCTCCCAAAACCCAATGAGCATTGAAAGTAGGAGAGCAAAGGGCTCGTAGGCAAATGGCCCTAAGTGGCCACCGTAAGGTGAGTGGTCTTGTTGACAACTGAGGAGAGAAGGGGGGTGGAGTTTACTCAGAACAATGCCATTACTCCAAGAGGTTGCATTTCTCCAAGAGATGGTGTTGGACTTTTGGAGGAAGAGAGGAGAACTAGCCCCGCTGTACATTGGGGAGGGCTTTGTGGAGAGAGTCTCTTCCTTTAAATTCCTAGGAACTTATCTCAGTGAAGACCTTACTTGGAAAATCAGTACAACCCAGGTGGTTAAGAAAGCCCAACAGAGACTCCATCTCCTCAGAGTATTGCGAAAGAGCGATGCCAATCAACATTTAATGATCTCCTTCTACCGGTTCATAATAGAAAGTGTCCTTTCATACTGCATCACGGTGTGGTACACTGGTTTGACATCAACTGATAGGAAGTGCCTACAGAGGGTGGTGAATACAGCACAAGATATTATGGGCTGTCCCGTGAATCCGCTGGATGAAATAGTGGAAGAACGTTGCCTCAGGAGAGTGAGGAAAATTCTCAGAGATGATTCACACCCTGGCCGGCACTTTCTTGAACTCCTGCCCTCAGGCAGAAGATATAGAAGCATGATTAGTCGCACCAACAGGGTAAAGAACAGCTTCTATTCATGGGCTGTTAGGCTGCTGAATGAAAAGATAACAACAGGGCAACTGACTTTCGGGTTTGGTGGGTGTGCGTCAGTAAACGAGGGGAATTAAGACTAAGAGAGCTGAGTGGGGAGGTGCTCATGTAATATCACTGTATACAAGTTGTACAAGTGACAATAAAGTATTTCAATTTCAATTTCTAAGCCTCTCTCTGTGAATATTGAAAGAAGACCTTGGTAAGAGCTTCCCTTGTCTTTCTATTCCTGGCTGCCTACCGGGTGGGGGGTGGGGATCAGATTCCCTGAAGCCTGACAATTGCACTGTGAACCCAGAAGTGCGAGGAAGGCACTTACCTCCTGCCATTGCCAAGTGGTGACTAAGGAAGAGGGCAGCCTGGTTCGTATGGCATATCCCTTGCCATGTTCCATTAATTCAGGGAGCTCTAGCAGCTTCTGCAGCAGGGGTGGGCAACCTGTGATAGACTCAGCTCCCATCTGCCCTGGCCAGCAAGACCAATGGTCACAAATGATGGGAGTTGTCATCCAACAACATCTGGAGGGCCACAGGTTAGGAGGCACCTAACACCTCCTGGTTCTTAATAAACAGCGGTTTTTATTATTCTTTTGGGGGGAGCCATGTCTGTTTAATGTGGTACAACCCAGCTTTAAATTCAGATAGGGCCTAAGGTAAGCATGACAAAACCCCTGAACCAACCCATGATAATTTCACCAAAATCTTCTCTCTCCTCACGCTGATTTCTAAATGCAATTTCTTTTCTCATTAATTGATGGAGAACAGCAGGGGGATAAACCCCGGGAGAAATTTTATAAACAAATGCAGCTCCCTTAAAAAAAAAAGAAAAAGAAAAAACCCCCTGCAACATATATGTATTCATCTCAAGGCTTATGTTTGTTTCTTATTTTCGGTTATAATCAAGGTTAAAAATGCACAGCCCCCAATTAATTAAACAATGTGTGAGTTAAAACTTTTAACTCAGTTTGAATATCGTACATCACTTCTGGTCTCATCTCTCGGGGGGGGGGGGATAATCTGAGTTGTCAGCATCTTTAGCATAACCCCAATGGCATTCCAGACCTCATTTGCTGATGAGCAAGCCATCAGCAGGAAATGAAGTTCTGTTACGCTGGAGTGGTGGTAACAAAGAGAGGGAAGTCCAACTTGTACAGAGTTGGCTGGTTGCATTTCAAGCTGCCATATTTTTTTTCGAGTCAAATTTCAATATTCTGACAGGTATAAGGTCTGTGAAGAAAGCCACCTGCATAGGTTAAAGAAACGATGGTTTGTTTGTTTCAGAAATTTAAATTATTTACGTTACTTAAAGCTGGAAACCAAGGTTTGTGAGGAAAGGTTGAAGGAGCTGGGTATGTTTAGCCTGGAAAAGAGGAGGCTGAGAGGAGATATGATAGACGCTAGATAATTTATTACGATCAAAGACCAGCTGGCATAACACAATAAAAACAGTGTTCATAAAGATAAAATATACAATCAGAGCAGATTGCAGCAATAGCTCATGAGTTAAAATTGAGATATATACATACACCCATACAACTGAGATTTGGGCTACCATAAAAATTGACCCTGAGGCACCCCAAAGGGCAACTTCAGCATTTCCCTAGTAAGCTATTTTATTCTAGAGGATGATCTGTGCCTACAAATCTGGGCGCAGAATCTGGCCAGGTTGTCTTGTGATCTTTGCCTTGGAGGAGAGAATTAAGTTTAGACTTGTCCAAAAGATCGGCGAGCCTCTTCAGCAAAGGATCAATGGTGTCTCTACGAATCTCAACATAAAAAGAACATCTAAAAAAATATATGTTCAGGGCTTCCTATTTCCCCTAATGGGCAGGCGCAAAGTCTCTGTGCGTACTGTAGCCTTATTGGAGTTCACCGATTTGCCTCAAAAGAGACTACGAGGCTCTGGGCAGGAAATTGAAGCAATTAAATGCACAAATTGTCATCTCATCTGTCCTCCCAGTTGAACGACGTGGCCCAGGGAGAGAGGGAAAAATAGTGGAAGTGAACAGCTGGCTTCGCAAATGGTGTAAACAGGAACGGTTTGGATTCTTAGATCACGGACTGCAGTTTCTTGAAGATGGACTTCTGGCAAGCGATGGGCTGCACCTCACAACGGTTGGGAGGAATGTTTTTGCCAAAAATCTCAGAAACCTCATCAGGAGGGCTTTAAACTGACTAATGTGGGGGAGGGAGACAGTGCTCCTGAAGGTAGGAGTCTATCAATTGATGAAGATGATCATCCAAATGTCATAGACCAAATGGAGCAAACAGCACACAGACCTAATGGTGGGAGGAAAAAATCCTTAAATAAGAGTCACGGGGGAATGATTAATGGACTTCAATGTCTGTACACTAATGCGCAAAGCATGGGAAATAAACAAGATGAGCTTGAGCTCTTGGTACAGCAAACTAAATATGAAATAATAGGCATCACTGAAACCTGGTGGGATAAGTCCCATGATTGGAATGTAATAATGGAGGGATACAATCTATTTCAGAGAAACAGACCAGACAAGAAAGGAGGAGGAGTGGCGTTATATGTCAGGGATGTGTATACCTGTAAAGAGATCCAAGATTTAGAACCTCAAAGCCAAAGTCAGAGCATTTGGGTCAAAATTAAGGGAGAGAAGAATAACAGTGACCTCATTGTGGGAGTTTACTATAGATCCCCAAGCCAAACGGAGGACATAGATGATGCCTTCCTGGAACAGATGGCCAAGCATGCAAAAGGAAGGGAGATAGTAGTAATGGGGGACTTCAATTACCCGGATATTTGTTGGATGTCAAACTCAGCCAAGAGCATAAGGTCAAACAGATTCCTCACTGGCCTTGCAGACAACTTCATTGTCCAGAAAGTGAGAGAAGCAACAAGAGGAACAGCCATTTTAGATCTGGTCCTAACCAATGTTGATGACCTGGTTAGTGGGGTAGAAGTGGAAGGATCATTAGGCGCGAGTGATCATGCTCTTCTGAAGTTTACTATACAGCGGAAAGGAGCAGCCAAGCATACTAGGACTCAATTTCTTGACTTTAAGAAAGCCGACTTCATAAAACTTAGGGAAGTGCTGGGTGAGATCCCATGGACAGTAATACTAAAAGGAAAGGGAGTTCATGATGGCTGGGAGTTTGTTAAGAGGGAGATAGTAAAAGCACAACTTCAGGCAATACCAATGAGACGGAAACATGGAAGGTGCCTAAAGAAGCCAGGGTGGCTATCTAAAGAACTTTTAACTGAGTTAAGATTAAAAAAGGATGTGTACAAAAAATGGAAAAGGGGGAAACCATCAAAGAGGAACTCAAACAAATAGCCAGCACGTGTAGACACAAAGTCAGAAAAGCTAAAGCACAGAATGAACTCAGGCTTGCTAGAGAGGTTAAAAGCAACAAAAAAGGCTTTTATGGGTATGTCCGTAGCAAAAGGAAGAACAAAGAAACAGTGGGGTCACTCAGAGGAGAAGATGGTGAAATGCAAACAGGGGACACAGAAAGGGCTGAACTCCTCAATGCCTTCTTTGCCTCAGTCTTATCCGATAAAGAAAACAATGCCCGACCTGAAGAATTTGAAGCAAATGATT
The DNA here is from genome assembly GCF_964106645.2 of Podarcis pityusensis. Taxonomy (NCBI): domain Eukaryota; kingdom Metazoa; phylum Chordata; class Lepidosauria; order Squamata; family Lacertidae; genus Podarcis; species Podarcis pityusensis. The sequence continues at coordinate 106,151,421 of NC_138026.1, read as the reverse complement.
CAGCGGAGGAAACACAGCCCAGAATAACTAAGGAGATAGTACAAGAATACTTGGCTAGTTTAGATGTATTCAAGTCTCCAGGGCCAGATGAACTGCATCCAAGAGTATTAAAAGAACTGGCAGATGTGATCTCAGAACCACTGGCAGTCATCTTTGAGAATTCCTGGAGAACAGGCGAAGTCCCGGCAGACTGGAGGAGGGCAAATGTTGTCCCTATTTTCAAAAAGGGGGAAAGAGAGGACCCAAATAATTACTGCCCAGTCAGTCTGACATCAATACCAGAGAAGATTCTGGAGCAGATCATGAAGCAAACAGTCTGTGAGCACCTAGAAAGGAATGCTGTGATCACCAATAGTCAGCATGGATTTCTGAAAAATAAGTCATGTCAGACTAACCTGATCTCGTTTTTTGACAGAATTACAAGCCTGGTAGATGAAGGGAACGCAGTGGGTGTAGCCTACCTTGATTTCAGCAAGGCATTTGACAAGGTGCCCCATGATATTCTTGTAAAGAAGCTGGTAAAATGCGGTCTTGATTACCACTCAGTGGATTTGTAACTGGCTGACTGACCGAACCCAAAGGGTGCTCATCAATGGTTCCTCTTCATCCTGGAGAAGAGTGACTAGTGGGGTGCCACAGGGTTCTGTCTTGGGCCCGGTCTTATTCAACATCTTTATCAACGACTTGGATGATGGACTCAAGGGCATCCTGATCAAATTTGCAGATGACACCAAACTGGGAGGGGTGGCTAACATCCCAGAGGACAGGATCACACTTCAAAACGACCTTGACAGATTAGAGAACTGGGCAAAAACAAACAAGATGAATTTTAACAGGGAGAAATGTAAAGTATTGCACTTGGGCAAAAAAAAATGAGAGGCATAAATACAAGATGGGGGACACCTGGCTTGAGAGCAGTACATGTGAAAAGGATCTAGGAGTCTTGGTTGACCACAAACTTGACATGAGCCAACAGTGTGACGCGGCAGCTAAAAAAGCCAATGCAATTCTGGGCTGCATCAATAGGAGTATAGCATCTAGATCAAGGGAAGTAATAGTGCCACTGTATTCTGCTCTGGTCAGACCTCACCTGGAGTACTGTGTCCAGTTCTGGGCACCACAGTTCAAGAAGGACACTGACAAACTGGAACGTGTCCAGAGGAGGGCAACCAAAATGGTCAAAGGCCTGGAAACGATGCCTTATGAGGAACGGCTAAGGGAGCTGGGCATGTTTAGCCTGGAGAAGAGGAGGTTAAGGGGTGATATGATAGCCATGTTCAAATATATAAAAGGATGTCACATAGAGGAGGGAGAAAGGTTGTTTTCTGCTGCTCCAGAGAAGCGGACACGGAGCAATGGATCCAAACTACAAGAAAGAAGATTCCACCTAAACATTAGGAAGAACTTCCTGACAGTAAGAGCTGTTTGACAGTGGAATTTGCTGCCAAGGAGTGTGGTGGAGTCTCCTTCTTTGGAGGTCTTTAAGCAGAGGCTTGACAACCATATGTCAGGAGTGCTCTGATGGTGTTTCCTGCTTGGCAGGGGGTTGGACTCAATGGCCCTTGTGGTCTCTTCCAACTCTATGATTCTATGATTGGGTCTGCGTTGCTCCGGGACAGGAGGAAGGAAGTCAAATGACACCGAGGTTGATTCCAAGAAAGAGTTTATTCTGCTCTCCGGATAGCAGAAGTCACTTGCGTGGTGAGTCCACAGCAAGTCCAAAGAAATGAGAAGTTTCATGCAGTATATATATCCTCCAGGCACCCTCTCCCTCCTTCCTCAGGAATCCAACCACGTCAGCCTATGTACGCAGGTTGACATCACATATGTTCCTGCTCTGGTATTCTTAACCATAGAAGGGTATTCCTTCCTGTACTTCTGACCATAAAAGGATCTTCCTCTTCCTACTCTTATCTTGGAGGAAGAGGTCATCATCTCCGAGAACACACTCTGGCGTTGTTCCCAGACTTAGGTCTGTGCGTCAGGGTTGTGGTCAGGACGTAAGATAAGGCACAGACGTGTCTTATCTGTTCTAGTGGTACAATGAAGGCCATACTTGCCGTCACAAACTGATAAAGGAGAGGGCTCCGAGCACAGCTTTATACAGCTGGGTTTCAGCTCAAGAGCTCAAGTTAAAGCATTTTAGCTAAGAAAAAATAGGGATTTTGGTGCAGTTTCAAACTGCCTGCACAGTCAGTTTTGGGGTTTGGGAAACCCATTCCTTCAGTACAAGACTCTTCTATAGGAGCCTCCCAGAACCGGTGAGGGCAAGGCTGAGCTTCTAGAGGAGATATGATAGCCATCTTCAAATATCGGAAGGGCTGTCACATGGAAAAGGGAACACGCTTGTTTTCTCCTGCTCTGGAGGGTTGGACACAAACCAATGCCTTCAAGTTACAAGAAAGGAGATCCCAACTAAATGTCAGGAAGGACTTTCCGACTATAAGAGCTGTTCGGCAGTGGAATGGTCTCTCTCAGGAGGTGATGGACCTTCATTGGAGGTTTTAAGCAGAGGCTGGATGGTCATCTGCCATGGATGCTTTAGCTGAGATTCCTGCACTTAACCCTTCAGTACATTTTCTACTGGATTGATACACCGTGCATCTGGACCGTGGGGAACCACTAACAGGGATTCCCCAGAGATCAGGAAGGGATATAAGGAATCAGGTGGTCCCTAAGGTATTCTGGACCCAGGTTGTTAAGGGTCTGGTAAATTAATACAGGAACCTTGAACTCATAACAATAACATGGACAGCCACTGCAGGCTTTCCAGTGCCAGAATTATTTGCTGGGGGTAGTTAGCTACTTGCCACATGCTGGCAACAGAAGCTGCTTCTCAGGGCTGGATTATGGGCAGCAGTTTGAGGTGAGCCAAGAGCTAGGAACCAGGAGGCATGGGGTAAGGAAATAGTCAGGAAACAAGGCAAACTCCAAGTCATGGTTAAGCAGGAAACCAAAAGGTAGGAGCAGCCAGATCACCAAGGATACAGGAACCTGCCAGCTCTCAGGAGGACCCTGTTTTCAATTGGAAGAGGAAGCTCTTTTATACTGTCCAGGAGGATTCCATGGCCATTTTGGGGTGGGTGGAGGACTTGCAGATACTTGAAAAGCCTGCAATGTGCAGAAACAGGCCTAGGTGACTCGATTCTCCCTTGGTCAGCCCCACCCAAGTGCCTTAAGCAAGGCATTGAGTTTATGTTACCTGAGGAAAGCAAGAAACACACGGCACAGTAATGGAGGTAAACATTGTCTACACACAGCCTCCAGAAACAGCCCCAGGTGACCGTGCATTTCTCTGGAAGCCGAGCAAGGGGAGGGTGAGCTGAATCACATTACTTGGGGCTCTTTCTGAAGACTGTGCATTTCATGTCTCCCTCAGGTAACGTAAGCCTATGGCATAGGTTGCTGTGTAAGACAATAGCCTTCTCTCTCCCCTCATAAGAGGAACCAAAGAAGGTAATCCACATACAGAAGTGTTGCAGGTTGATCTCCCACCCCTGTTGTAGGGTGTTTTACCAACATGAGGAGCACACAGGTGCAGTGGTAAAACACCACACAAAAAGGATCAAGAGGTGATTGTATGTAAAAGGTAAAAGGTAAAGGACCTCTGAACGGTTAAGTCCAGTCAAAGGTGGCTATGGGATTGCGGCGCTCATCTCGCATTTCAGGCCTCGGGAGCCGGCGTTTGTCCACAGATATCTTTCCAGGTCACGTGGCCAGCATGACTAAACCACTTCTGGCACAATGGAACACTGACAGAAACCAGAACACACAGAAACACCGTTTACCTTCCCACCACAGCGGTACCTATTTATCTACTTGAGCTTGCGTGCTTTCGAACTGCTAGCTTGGCAGGAGCTGGGACAGGGCAACGGGAGCTCACCCTGTTGCAGGGATCCAAAACACCGACCTTCTGGTTGGCAAGCCCAAAAGGCTCAGTGCTTTAGACCACAGCGCCACTGCATCAGGGCTGCTGCTGCTGCTGCTGCTGCTTTTTGCAGTGTTTTATGAGTAGATATGTGCACATTGGTAATATGCAGGTGGTAAAGGTAAAGGTAAAGGTACCCATGCCCGTACGGGCCAGTCTTGACAGACTCTAGGGTTGTGTGCTCATCTCACTCTATAGGCCGGGAGCCAGCGCTGTCCGCAGACACTTCCGGGTCACGTGGCCAGCGTGACGAAGCTGCTCTGGTGAGCCAGAGCCACACACGGAAACACCGTTTACCTTCCCGCTAGTAAGGTAAAGGAAAAGGTAACCCTGCCCGTACGGGCCAGTCATGTCCGACTCTGGGGTTGCGCGCCCATCTCGCTTAAGAGGCCAGGGGCCAGCGCTGTCCGGAGACACTTCCGGGTCACGTGGCCAGCGTGACAAAGCTGCTCTGGCGAGCCTGCACCAGCGCAGCACACGTAAACGCCGTTTACCTTCCCACTATAAAGCAGTACCTATTTATCTACTTGCACTTAAGAGTGCTTTCAAACTGCTAGGTGGGCAGGAGCTGGGACCGAACGACGGGAGCTCACCCCACCACGGGGATTCGAACCGCCGACCATATGATTGGCAAGTCCTAGGCGCTGAGGTTTTACCCACAGTGCCACCCGCGTCCCCATATGCAGGTGGTGGGGAGATGCAAATAGACAAAAGCAAGTGAAAGCTGCAGCAAACTGCAGATTTTCTGAGGCCATGGATTTGGAAGGTCTCATTAAACAGGGGTTTCAGAGGGGTGGGATGCAGGACAGAGAAAACTATAAAGTTACTTCAGGCACAGGGATCTGCTTTTGTTGTGAAGACAGATGCAAAACAAAAACCACTTGCTTTCCCCAAAAACTACTTTCCCCACCCAGTCTCTAGCCTTGTTCTCCCTGCAGTACTTAAACTACAGGTGTGTCAAGTATACTTATGCACGTTTAACTTGTGGCGCATTTGCCTTTATGCACTTCTTGAAAAAATTAAAAATAAATTAAAAGGAGGCAGAAAGGGGGTGGGTGTCCGGGGCGGGGGAGTGAATGGCTTTGGCAATCCCACCCAACATTGAACCCAATGTGTTTTGACTTTACATGATTTTGGCTTTATGTACGTTGCAGGCTTTCTGTATGTCTCAAGTGTCAAGTGATAGCTGCCTAATGTGACCTTTGAATCCACAAACTGTTAGCTACCCTGTACAGTGGTACCTTGGTTTACATACACTTCAGGTTACATACGCTTCAGGTTACAGACTCTGCTAACCCAGAAATATTACCTCGGGTTAAGAATTTTGCTTCGGGATAAGAACAGAAATTGTGCTCCGGCAGCGCGGCAGCAGCAGGAGGCCCCATTAGCTAAAGTGGTGCTTCAGGTTAAGAACAGTTTCAGGTTAAGTACAGACCTCCGGAACGAATTAAGTACAGTGGTACCATGTTCAAACATGAAAAGCTTGTGTTTGTTTGCTTGACTCTCCCACTGAAATCAATGGGACTTTAAAAGTTAGGGAAAGAGAAAATATACATTGGTACCTCGGGTTAAGTACTTAATTCGTTCCGGAGGTCCGTTCTAACCTGAAACTGTTCTTAACCTGCCGCGCCGCCAGAGCACGATTTCTGTTCTTATCCTGAAGCAAAGTTCTTAACCTGAGGTAATGTTTCTGGGTTAGCGGAGTATGTAACCCGAAGCGTATGTAACCTGAGGTACCACTGTACTTAACCTGAGGTACCACTGTACTTGATCTATCGCCCCCAGTGGGCAGCAGCTGCCACTGCAAGACAGTTCCAGCCCCCAAGGCTTACAATCTAAAAAGGCAACACAAAAGGAAAATGGATTGGGAGGGAGCAGCAAATAAGGAAACTGGTACAAGTTATTCTGTTGTGGCAGAAAAGGTCAAAGGAAAGAGGAGGCAAAAGCTGCTGGTCTTTTTGCAGAGCCGATAGAGGGACCCTGCATTCCTTCTCTTGCTTCTACTACAGGCTAATGTAATGGCTGCTGACAGGTGACTTGTCATTATAGATATATAAAACCTCTGCTCTTTTTTTTAAAAGAAAAATATATTATTTCAAAGTAAATCAGTATTCCTCTTTCTTGTGCTCTTCAGTAAATAAATAAAGTGTGATTTCCAACGGAAGCTTTTTCCAGAAGGCTTTCTCTTTTGCACTGACTGGGTTCTGAAACACCAAGAGTGATTTATTTATTACACCCCGCACTGAAATCACATTTGTATAATTTGTGTCCTTTGCATAATTTATTTTGCTGATGGCAAATTTATAGACTTTGGCTTTCCGAGTTGAGGAAATTGGGGAATCGGCTTCCTGCGTGTGGGCATTTGCTGCCGAAGCTATGCAAATTAGAGATGCTAATTTGATTAGTGTCGTTGCGTATCAGCTTTCGATTAGCAAATTATGCTGTGCAAATTACTCTGCTGAATTTGGAGGTCCGGGCGAGGGAAGGGTAACTCTAGGCAAGGAGGATTCCCAGAAATGGTGTGTTTGGTTGCTGCACACCATGGCAGATCAGAGGAGCTCTCAGAAATGGCAACTGACCTGATTGCCTGTTCCCTGTACAAATGGTGTCCTTTATACTATATACTTGACTTGAAACATGGATGGAGAAGCAGACTGTATGTGGCTAATCCCCCACATCATAAAGAGAGGGGACTTGTGGCCCGCCATAGGATGCTGGACTACAACTCTTGTAACATTTGACCATCAGCCATGGGTCTTGAGTGGTTGTGACAACCCAATCAGATGGATGGGGAATAATAATAATAATAATAATGGAATAAAGGTAAAGGTAAAGGGACCCCTGACCATTAGGCCGACTCTGGGGTTGTGGTGCTCATCTCGCTTTATTGGCCGAGGGAGCCGGCGTACAGCTTCCGAGTCATGTGGCCAGCATGACTAAGCCGCTTCTGGCGAACCAGAGCAGCACACGGAAACGCCGTTTACCTTCCCGCCGGAGCGGTACCTATTTATCTACTTGCACTTGGACGTGCTTTCGAACTGCTAGGTTGGCAGGAGCAGGGACCAAGCAACGGGAGCTCACCCCGTCGCGGGGATTCAAACCGCCGACCTTCTGATCGGCAAGTCCTAGGCTCTGTGTTTAACCCACAGCGCCACCCGTGTCCCATAATAATGGAATACAACATCCCTATTTTAATTGGAGAAATGTTGGAGAGTACCATACTTTTCCGTGTATAAGACTAGGGTTTTTTAAACTGTAAATATATTTTTTTTATACTGGAAATATAATTTTTTTACTGTACATATAATTTTTTTTACTGTAAAATAATGTTGAAAAACGGGGGTCGTCTTATACAGTGGTACCTTGGGTTACATACACTTCAGGTTACAGAGGCTTCAGGTTACAGACTTCGCTAACCCACAAATAGTACCTCGGGTTAAGAACTTTGCTTCAGGATAAGAACAGAAATCGCGCGGCGGCAGTGGGAGGCCCGATTAGCTAAAGTGGTGCTTCAGGTTAAGAACAGTTTCAGGTTAAGAACGGACCTTCGGAACGAATTAAGTACTTAACCCGAGGTACTACTGTACATGCATAGTGCATAAGGAGGACGGGTGATTGGTTGTAGCCACGATCTGCAGCTTCTCAGATTTGGTGGGTGATTGGTGGCTGTGGCAAGGGCTGCTGTGGATTGGCTGCTGCTGCGGCCATTAGGCATGTGATTGGTGGCTGCGACACGAGCTATTGTCAGCGTATGTCAGTCAGGTTTGTTATTTTCTGTATTCCCCCCCCCCAAAAAAAAGCTCCACAACTCTGGGCCTTCTCCCCCCATTTTCTTAAATTTGTGCACCCCAAAATAGGGGTCGTCTTATACGTGGGGGCGTGTTATACATGGAAAAGTACGGTATGTAAAATTTCCCATTTTTTGCTCTGCCCACTTTTGCCACTGGCCACACCCACCCCTGGCAGGTGACCACCCCCCCAGCGGGTTGCACAGGAGGAAATGCACCCTGCAGCTCAAAAAGCTTCCCTACCTGTGCTAACCCTTAGCTGCCCATCAGCCAACCAGCAATTACCGTATTTTTCGTTCTATAAGACACACCAGACCATAGAACACACCTAGTTTTTCAAGGAGGAAAACAAGAAAAAAAATATTCTGAATCCCAGAAGCCAGAACAGCAAGAGGGATCTGGCTTCTGGGATAGCCTCTTGCTGTCCTAGCTTACGGGATGGCCGCGCGCAGCCTCTCCCAGGCAGTGGGATGAAGGCTCCCCCTGCCCAGAAGAGGCTGAGCACAGCTAAGGCAGAAGGCTCCCCCAAGAGCCGCACTCCCTTTAAAGAGCACGTGGAGCGTGTGTGCGGCTCTTAGGGGCTTTTCCCCGAGGAGGAAGAAGGGCAGCCCTTCTCCCTCCTCGGGGAAAAGCCCCCAAGAGCCGCACACATGCTCCACACGGCTCTTTAAAAGGAGCGCTGAGCAGAGCCTCCCACCTGCATTCACTCCATAAGACGCACACACATTTACCCTTACTTTTTAGGAGGGGAAAAGTGCGTCTTATAGAACAAAAAATATGGTATCTTGCCAAATAGCCAGTAACCATCGTAATATTTTTGCTGTGTTTTGCACATCCGGCTCTTCAGATGGAGTGGGGCGAAATTAATCGACACGCTTAAGAGGGATTTTGCTTCCTCCTTGTCTTCCCCCCCGCCTTGCCAAATAAGCGTAGCAGAAGCCGAATCGTATGCTGCTTTTCTGTCACGCTTGTCACAGCGGCTGTTAATTTGGAGCATTTCCTCAAGTAACCCTCTTGCCACTAACAGAGATGTGAATACATCAAGGGGGTGGGAGGGATGCAATGTCGCTGGAAAAACCCCAGAGACTATTCGGGACCGTGACTGCCACTCTCAGGAGCTCTGTCAAAGCGAGCAGATGCTCCTTTTCATAACGTGTTCTACCTTGCTCAACTTCTCCTAGCCAGGCAAGGCAAGGAAACGCTGCTGTGCGGTGCCAGGATGTCGGTGCTAATGGATTTGTTTGTTCTCCAGAGTTTCTGCTAACATACTTCCAAAGCGCCACGGAAACCAACAAGGCCCTCGGGGGCTTCTCACACTTCAAAATCCATCAAGGGAGGCTCTGTTAAGGTGAAGACAGATGCAAGGTTTTCTGGGCTGTGGGAGTGATTTCCAAAGCGTTGCTGTTCGGGGCAGGAAGTGTGTGTTCAAACCACAACAGTTAACGTGTTACGTCTGTCTTCATCCATAGCTACGTCTGACCTCACTGGAGCATTCAATATAACCAGCTTCCCATGTTATTATCTTGGCAGTGCCAGCTCTCCCATCACCCGTTTTATTTTTATGTTTAAAACTATTCATCCAGGGGAACTTAACTCTGAATTAGACCTCAATTGTTTTATTTGATTATCTGTATCTTTGCTGTTGCTTTGTACTGTGTCTTTAAACTCGGTCTCCTTGTTATTAGTATCACCTGGGATTGGCGATATATATTTTTCAAAAAATGTTGTTAGTAACAGTGACTACATAATCGCATGAGCACTGTTCCAGAGTACATTTCATTCTCATGTATATTATATCTATTCAAAAAAAGATTGGGTATGTAACCTTTTTATATTACAGTTTATAATTTCTACACTTCTCATACACACCCAAAACACACTCACTGTTTGGTCGTAACCTACATCACAAAACCTGGAGAAGGTTGGAAGATAGCTGTGTTGTTCTTCATGTGCTGTTTCAAGAATTGTGGACAGGTTGCTTCTCACCCAAACCCAACAAAACAGAATTTCTCCCAAATCCATAGCTGGGGTTGGTAAGGGATGAGTTTTATTGGTGTGTTGAGGGTGATAGGGAAAGCCTTGGGGGCGGGTGGGGGCAGAGTAGCATAAACGTTCCTTTAAAAAATAAACACCTGAGATCTTTGGCTCAACCCAGGCTCAGCCCTGATGCTGAAGACCAACCAGTGTTGTGTAACTGTTCTCCTGTAGAAGCAGGTCAAGGAAGGACAAAATGATAGCCAGCTCTTTAGACGTGACGGACCTTCATTAACAACAACAGCTCTGGGAAACTGGCTGGAAGTTTTACATTGTGACCCAGTGAGTGAAAGTCAGCTGGAAAACTCTATACACCTGGTCTACAAGGAAGCTTTAAGTTTCTTGCTTTGTTGTGTTTTCATCTCCAGTGCTGAAAATAAACATCTGCTTTGGAAATCCACTGCTGTTATTTATTTCCTTGAAATGCACTTTCATTTCAAGTAATTCCAAACATTGGTTTGTTTTTAAAAGAAGAATTGCAAAAAAAAACCCCCACAATCCACTATCCTGAAAACATCTGGGTGTTTGCTCAAAGCTGCAGGTGATAGAGCTATTTTTAAGAACGATGAATCATTTATATCCAGCTGCAGCAGTCGGACACCCAAATTTAATTTAATTTTTTTTAAAAAAGTAAAATATCAAGGCTAGCAAGGAATTTCCAGCCAGGAAGCAATTTTGCCGAGAGATGTTTCATTTTGACAAGTATAATGAAGCGTCCCAACAAAAGTGCAATGACACATGAAGCGGTGGGGTGTGGGTGCATTGAGCTTTTTCTATCTTGATTGCTAACGGGAAACTTCAGGATGGCTTAAGATGTCATACTTGGGTCAGTGAGACCTAGCAGGCCTGTCCGCGCCCCAGATGAGCTTTGTGCCCCCTGGAACAGCGATGGAGAACCTGTGGAGCCTCCAGAAATCAGCCCCAGTCAGTGTGGCCAATTATCATGGATGATGGGCTCTGTTCCCAAAACTTAGAAGGCCAGAGTTTCTCCAGTGCTTCCCAGCAAGGTTTCTTAAACTCCTGGGAGACTTGCTTTTAAGTAAACATGCACATGGTTGGTGAAATATACTCGGAGTCCTGTAGTGATTTCGTGCTCTTTATTGCAGCTTGTAGGACAGTGATTGAATTGCCCTCCAAACCTCAGGCTTTTATATACATTATTTACACAATGAGTCCCATCTGATTGGCTGATTCTGCTTCCCTCCTGAAGCCTGATTGGTCTTTTCCTGCCAGCCAATCAGTTATTGCATTCTACAATCCTACCAGCCTAATAGGCTGATTAACTTCCTCCTGGAGCCTGATTGGTCCTTTCCTGCAAGCCAATCAGTTGTTGCATTCTAGGATCCTACCTGCCTATTGTTCTAAGATCCAAGCTTAGTGCATAACAGTTGGGCTCGAAGGGTAGTCTTCTGCAGAGGATCCAATCTGGCCCAGGGTTAGCTCAAGCACCCTCACGTAGCCTAGAATCATAGAATCATAGGATGGTAGAGCTGGAAGGATCCCAAGGGTCATCTAGTCCAGCTTTCCTGCAATACAGGAATCTCAGCTAAAGCATCCATGACAGATGGCCATCCAACCTCTGCATAAGACTGTCCAGTGAAGAAGAGACCCCTACTTTCTGAGGGAGACCCTTCCACTGTCAAACAGCTCTTAATGTCAGAAAGTTCTTCCTAATGTTCATTTGGAATCTCCTTTCTTGTAACTTTAACCAATGGATTGGTTCAACCAAGTCCCTGTCAGTTTGCATTTCTTTGTGCAGAAAGTATTGATCTGATGTGTAGAGATCTTTCCTATTCTACTTAATTCAAGAGGGTTCTGGAAGCTTCTGGAAGCTTCTCCATGTGAAAGAAGCTAGCAGAAGGTTCATGGTGTTTAGGTTATTATTCCTTCAGAGAAGCTGAGTCAGCGGCGTAGCGTGGGTTGTCAGCACCCGGGGCAAGGCAAGTAATTTGCGCCCCCTAACCCGGGGCAAGGCATGTAATTTGCGCCCCCTAACCCCTAACCTGCCGCCGCTGCCAGCTGCTTCTTGCTGCTGCCTGGTCTGGTCTGGTGTGGTTCTCTCCCGCGCTCAGCGCTGCGCTGGGCGGCCGCTGCACTGTCCCTCCCCCAGATAGTCCCTCGCTCTCTCTCCGCACCGCACGCCTGGCACCCACCCCCTCCACAGTGGGCGGCGACCCAGCGGCTCAGATCGGATTCGCACAGCCAGCACTGCAGTGAGAGAGAGTGAGTGAGCCAGGTAGGGGCAGAGAGCTGCGAGTGCGAGCGCGCCCCCCCCAGATGTTGCGCCCGGTGCGGCCGGCCCCCTGCACCCCCCACTCTACGCCACTGAGCTGAGTACAGCTGGCTTGAACTGGTTCTCTTATCTCTTCTGTCAAGGTCATGCTGACTATAAAAGTAAGGCCAGAAAGAGCCGGGGTTTCTCTTTCTATCTCTTTTCCTTCTGGTGTGATGTTCTGTACAGAGTATGCTTAGTGTTAAGGTTTAGACTTATTGTAAGTTAAAATTAAGTCTGCTGCAACTGGATTTCTTATGGACAGTGCCAATCCTGAATATATTGGATTTGTGACCATTATGCTTCATTTGCCTTCAATAGCAGTAAAGCTCTGCTGGGTGAAATACAACTGCCTCTGGTCTATTTTTGGAAACGCTGCAATGTGTTTAAGTTTTTACTCTGCTAACTATACATTGGAATCTGCTCTGGATCAATACTGAGTAGAATTGCAATGACAGTCCTGCCCTCCAGAGCAGGAGAAAACAAACTTGCTCCATCTTCCATGTGACAGCCCTTGAGATATTTCAAAATGATTATCATATATCCTCTCAGTCTCCTCTCTTCCAGGTTAAGCATATCCAACTCCCTCAACCATTCCTCATAAGGCTTGGTTTCCAGATCCTTGATCATCTTGCTTGCCCTCCTCCGCACATGTTCCAGCTTGTCAATGTTGTTGTTTGTTGTTTAGTCATTTAGTCTTGTCCGACTCTTTGTGACCCCATGGACCAGAGCACGCCAGGCACTCCTGTCTTCCACTGCCTCCCGCAGTTTGGTCAGACTCATGCTGGTAGCTTCGAGAACACTGTCCAACCATCTCGTCCTCTGTCGTCCCCTTCTCCTTGTGCCCTCCATCCTTCCCAACATCAAGGTCTTTTCCAGAGAGTCTTCTCTTCTCAAGAGGTGGCCAAAGTATTGGAGCCCCAGCTTCAGGATCTGTCCTTCCAGTGAGCACTCAGGGCTGATTTCCTTAAGAATGGATAGGTTTGATCTTCTTGCAGTCCATGGGACTCTCAAGAGTCTTTTCCAACACCATAATTCAAAAGCATCCATTCTTTGGCAATCAGCCTTCTTTATGGTCCAGCTCTCACTTCCATACATCACTACTGGGAAAACCATAGCTTTAACTATACGGACCTTTGTTGGCAAGCTTGTCAATATCCTTCTTAAATTGTGGCACCTTCCTCTGGCTGCCTGAATCACCTTTCTAAGCCAAAGCAGGCTAACCTGTGGCACTGCAGATGTTAAATTCCAGCTCCCATCAACCCCAGCCAGCATAGTCAATGAAGAGGAGATTTATAGTCCTGCAACATTTTGGAAGGCCCCTGGTTTTCCACTCCTGCTACAGAACAAGCAACACTCAACCTGGCAGGCAGTGCCATTCTACAGCATTAGGAATGGGACCACTTCGGCTGGGGTTCTGGAAACAGAGCACATCGTGTAAAGCATCCTGATTTCCGTGCCGCAACACAAACCTGGTAAAATGAGAGTCTGGTGTCTTGTTGAATTACACGTTTAACACCTTGACTACAATGCCTCTGGGATGCTCTAGGGCCAAGGTCACCCTCGTGAGGGCGTGCATAACTTAAATTACGTCAGAGCAAGCCGGCAACAAAAGGAGCATGGCAGTATTTGTTGAGAGCAATGTGGCATGAAATGTGCTGTCAGGTTTCAGAAGCCCTGGGGAAATGTTCGTTTATTTGCAACAGCCTTCCCCAAACTGATGCCTACCAAGTGTTCTGGACTACAGCTCCCGTCAGCCTCAGACAGCATCGTCCATCGCCAGCAATTATGGGAATTGTCATCCAAAACTTTGGGAGGGGAACCAGGTAGGGAAGGTTTATTTGCAACATTTGTTTATCACCTGATAACCTTCTCTAGGTGGTTGAGCAGTACAAATCTGCAAGCCTAATGGCATTGGACAGGTGTTTTGCTGAATGGTTTTCTGAATGTTTCTGAATGTTTCGGTAAGCCTGTCCAAATATGTAAAACAATTAATTGATGTGTGTTTTAATCTTTTTCTAGCTTGATTTTAATTATCTTCTGGATGTTTTAAATAGCGGTTTCCAACGGTCTTTAACTGATACTTTAAATGTTTTATTGTTTTTGTAAACCACATAGAAGTTTTAAATCACGCACAGAGAGAAGAGAGGTTTTTGAGCAGAGGTTGGATGGCCATCTGTCATGGGTACTTTAGTTGAGAGTTCTGCATTGCAGGGGGTTGGACTAGATGACCCTCAGGGTCCCTTCCAACTCTACCATTCTATTATTCTATCACTAGGGATTACTTTGAACCATATTCTGGGCCCTGCACACATGTGGAAACAAGGAATTGTGCTGGAAAAAAGCATTTTTTATTTGCACTCCAATTTCTTAATACGTAGGACTTTGTCAAGGAGTCAGTTCCATACTGGAACAACATACTTATGCTGCATTGATTATTAAGTTCTGCTCAGTTTTACTGCATGGCCCTGTTCCTCCTACTTATCCTGATCATCTCACACCAACAATACCATTTCAGCCTCAGTGGTGGAGGGAGAGGAGGAGGGAAGCAGTGGGCAGTGGCAGAGCAAGATGGTTGCTAGGGAACTGCCCCAGCATGGCTCGCTTGCTCACCTGCTCATCTCACTCCTCTGCTTTCCTTTTCCTTACAGCCCAATATTGGTTCAATTGAGAAGCAGCTCTCAGAAACATGTCATGACTATGTATTTGCAGCGCCACCAGTGGCAGCCAAGCAAACTGCAGCATGATGACAGCCTTGCATTTTTATTATATAATTCCAAACGGGGCAATTAAACAAGCATAAATATTTCCAAGCAAAACAAAAGTGAAGGAAATCATAATTTTGCAAGCAAAGAGATTATTTTTTTAATGACTTGAATAGCAGCTCTGGCAAGACACAACTTCCACAAATCACAGCAATTAGTGTTGCCTGGTGTGTTAGGAATATATATGGTGTGTGTTTTTTTCCAGAGGCCTTGTGATTATTATCTTACATTTCTTTCACCTCTTGACTGCAGGATATAAGAATGCGGAGTTCTTTTGTTTTACTCTTTCTTCCAGTGAGTGATTGTATTAATTCTTTATGATAACGTTTATATATTTCGTGAATTAAGCTCATTGTGAAGCCTTATTTGCATTTCTGATATGCACCCCGCTGGAATAAATGATCTGCGGCTGTTGTGCTTCTCAGCTGTGTCCTCAGCAGCAGCTAGCAGGGAATTTACAGAGGAGCCTGCAGTGGTATTCATCATTGTTTCCAGGGGTGGAAACAGCACTGGGGAGAATTTTCAAGTCGAATGCTTTGAAGTTCAACTTCCCTTTAAGTGGGCTTTTATGGAAGCTCGGGAGGGAGGTGGGGCGTCGGCAGGAGGTAACAATAGGGGATCTGAAGCTTGAAAGGGATACAGAGCACTGGGGATTTCCAGGCACTGCTGGCGAAAGAAAAAGGAACAGGTAAGAGGGGCCATAAAAGGGATGCAGGTAGTGCTGTGGGTTAAACCACAGAGCCTAGGACTTGCCGATCAGAAGGTCGGCGGTTCGAATCCCCATGATGGGGTGAGCTCCTGTTGCTCGGTCCCTGCTCCTGCCAACCTAGCAGTTCGAAAACACATCAAAGTGCAAGTAGATAAATAGGTACCACTCCGGCAGGAAGGTAAACAGCGTTTCTGTGCGCTGCTCCAGTTCGCCAGAAGCAGCTTAGTCATGCTGGCCACATGACCTGGAAGCTGTACGCCGGCTCCCTCGCCCAATAAAGCGAGATGAGCACCGCAACCCCAGAGTTGGGCACGACTGGACCTAATGGTCAGGGGTCCCTCTCCCTTTCCCTTTTAAGAGGGGCTATTGCTTCTGAAGCAGCCCCACTGGCGACTTCATTAAAAGTCTGGAGGGCATCATTTGCATATGTTACTTTATGGATACTGGTCTAATAGAAAAATAGGAACATAAGAAGCAGCTTTATACTGAGCCAGACCACCAGTCCATCTAGCTCTGAACTGTCTACACTGAGGCTCTCCAGAGTTTCAGGCAAAAATCTCACCCAGCCCAGCCATACCTGGCGGTAAGAGCTGTTTGACAGTGGAGCAGTCTCCCTCGGGAAATGGTGGACTCCTCTTCACTGGAGGTTTTTAAGCAGAGGTTGGATGGCTATCTATCATGGATGCTTTAGCAGAGATTCTGGCATTGCAGGGGGTTGGACCAGATGACCTTTGGGGTCCCTGCCAACTCTACATTTCTATGATTCTACCTGGAGATGTTGTGGACTGAACCTGGGACATTCTGAATTCAAAGCAGATGCAACTGAGCTTGTTTTCCCCAATCTAGCGGATATAGCCCCCCAGTGTGTGTGTGTGTGTGTGTGTGTGTGTGTGTGTGTTGGGTCCCAAGTGTCATGAGTCCCAAAGAGTGATCATGGAAGGGCTGGTCAGTCCACAATAGGGGTGTGAGAAGTAAAGGAACCAAAATTTGATGCCTGTGATACAAGAACAAATTCCCTTCTGCAGCCATTTTGTACCATTTTGTGGGACTGGCTAAAGGCAGGCAGCGAGCAAAACCAATGATGAGTTAAGAGTTCGTTACTCCTTTTTTATCAAGCTTGGCACAGTTTTTTGTTTGTAGTTTGCTGAGAATTGTGAAACTGTGTATGCTCAGTTTATTTTACAGTGGTACCTCGGGTTACAGACGCTTCAGGTTACAGACTCGGCTATCCCAGAAATAGTACCTCAGGTTAAGAACTTTGCTTCAGGATGAGAACAGAAATTGTGCGGCAGTACAGCAGCAGCGGGAGGCCCCATTAGCTAAAGAGATACCTCAGGTTAAGAACAGTTTCAGGTTAAGAACGGACCTCCAGAACGAATTAAGTTCTTAACCTGAGGTACCACTGTATTTTATTTTTTGGTAGTCTTTCAGATACCACAAGACTGTGTGTGTGAGAGAGAGGCAGGGGATTATTTCAGGTATTTTGGGCACTCCTTTTTAGGGGGAAGAGGCCCTGTTTGGGGAACTGCGCCAGGGCTCCCAAACACCAGCATCCGGCCTTGCGATGAATAGGCTGGGGAGCAAGTGCAGAGCTTTAAATTGTGGGCAGCACCATTCAATCTGGCTTCAAATTACAGCAAAGCAGGTTTGTGTTAGATACTATATTGGCCTCATTTTCTTCACAGTCCTTCGCCGTTTGCAGAGCTCAGCTTGCGCAAGATGCAGGTCCACTGTGATTTAGAAGCAGTGGAAGAGAGTCTCTCAAGCCATCTGTCTTTGACATTTCTTGAATGCTTATATCAGCTTGGGTAACACTGCTGAGGTCATTGGGCTGTTTCCGGAGACGACAGATGCCTTACGACAAGAATAATAAAAGTCTATCGCGTGACCTTGAAAAGGGCATTTGCTCAGGGCCTGTGTGTGACATATATGAACAGAGAGAACAGCAGTGGTTGTCAAGTAAAGCAGACTATAGCAGGAAGCATCTGAGATATACTCTGCCTGGTCATTCAGCTGACAGCCGAGGTCCGAGGCAGTTTGTGCCCACAGAGAGCCAGAGCTCAAAGTCAAAGACCTCGCATGGCTTAGGAAAATTCCCATCTCCCTCGCAACATCTTCCTTGAAATGATCCTATCTACAGTATGAATGTCAGAGGATTCTGATGGAAGCAGATGCAGAAACTGCTGATACTCACTTATTTGTCTGGAACGGAATGCAATCCAGCAAATGTAATCGGTATTCTCTGTCATTCTTGCTTTCTTTCTGCAAAAAATAATAATACATGATTGATTACAATGTTGTTTTTTGCATTGCTTTTCCTTTGCATTGAAGTGAATAGGTTGGAATAATGGATGGACAACATAAATTATGCAATGTGCATGATTAGTTATGTAATTTTGTCACAGAGGAGGACAGCAAGGCAAGTAATGTAGTTTTGGCAGAAGAAGGACTGCAGCAGAATGGAAGCCTTGCTGCATGCAATGAGTCCAGGTGTGAGTCCAGGTGTGATGGCCTGGGAATCTGATTCAGAGGCTGAACCGGAGGAATCCCAGCCTGCACAGGAGTCCCTGCCTCCAGGGCCAGCTGAGCCGGGGCAGGGCCTTGAATCTGAAGGGCCTGCACCTGTGCTGGATCCTCAGGAGCAGACACCAGATGAATCCACTCTGGCTCTGGAGGTGATTGAGGACCCATTGCCTGCAGGTGCTCCTCTCCCAGCCCTGTCAGGGGAAGGGGAAGTTGCCTCTGGGTCCAGTAACCCTCCAGCCTCTCCTGAGCTGCAGAGGTTCAGGGCAGAGAGGCGGAGGGAACTAGGTTCTCTCAGGAGGAGTGCTCGCCTTAAGGCCAGGGGAGGCGAGTCACCTGTGGGCCGGGACCACCCTAGGCCCCAGAGGAGATAAAGGCCAGTCAGCCCAGTCCCAGGTTGCGGGAGCAACGACGTTGCAAACCTGTTTCTGCCAGCACCCAGACCTGTGTAGGAGACCTGTTTTTCCGGAGTTCCCGACCACACCCGGCTTCTTGCTTTGGACCCCGCTTTGCCCTTGGTGGACAGTCTCCAGACCCTCAGCCCAGGACCAGACTCTGACCACGCCTCATGGTAACCCCCCCCCCCCCCGGGACCAGCACACCAGGGTTCACTGGTACGGTTAGGTAATGTTAAGAGTCAATGCATATTGGTCTTTAAAGTACCCCCTCTTAAAATGGTAATATGTACTATTTCACTGCATTTGGAGGCCCTCCTGGCCATTCGGCTGGGTGGGGTTCTGTCCCCAAGTGCCTGACTTAATGGACCACTGTCATCGTTGTCCATGTCCACACATCAGTTCAGATTCAACAAAGCAGCCTAAATTGGCTGCTGGGGCGGGAGGAGAATTGTGCATGCAAATACATTTTACATTTGCTCAGCTTGCTTTTGCTGCTGTTGGTGAGTGTGCTCATCTCACTTCCATGCCTAGTCCGCTCAGACATTCCTGGTTTCTGTGCTGTCGCAAAGTTGTCTGTCTGGAGACAGGAAGCCCCAACAACATCAAACATACCACCTCAGGCCTATTTAATTGCTCATCTTCTAATATTGTGTATGCCATCAAATGCCAGCAGTGCCCTTCAGCTGTCTATATTGGACAAACAGGCCAAACCGGTCAAAGGGTAAATGGACATAAATCTGACATCAGGAATCACAAGACAGAGAAACCAGTAGGAGAACACTTCAATCTCCCAGGACATTCAGTACAAGATCTCAAAGTGGCTGTCCTATTACAAAAGAATTTCAGAAAGAGAAGTTGCTGAATTACAACTTATCACTAAACTGGAGAGACCTGGTCTGAACAGCGATATTGGATTCTTATCCCATTACACAGGCTAAAACTATTCTTGGTCATCTATGTACTGTCCCTTTAAAAATCTCTTGCTTTTTCTTTTTCTTGTGGGACCAACTGTCATTAACGTCACTAACAGATTTACCATACCCATTAGCCAATCACCCATCCCCTCCCCCCTCCCTCTCATTATATATAAGGGTCTGATGACTTCTGTTTCAGTGTATCTGAAGAAGTGTGCATGCACACGAAAGCTTATACCTAAAACTACTCAGTTGGTCTCTAAGGTGCTACATTATAATTTTTTAATTCTTTTGGAAGGATTCTTTTAAAGACTTTCTTAGATCGTATAACTTTTTTGAAGACTGGATTCTTTTGAGGGAGTTTTTAGGTTTTTAAGAAGAGTCTTTTTAACTATCTTTTAAAAAAATGCTTTAATTTATTTTGACTACGGCAGAACAACACGGCTACCTACTTGAATCTATATATTTCCCGACAGCTGTCAAGATCTATTCTCTTGCGGAGTCTCAGGGCAAGAGATGAAAGCTTCTGTAACTTTCCTAAATCTATTTGTTCATTTTTAAAGCCAAGGTCATCCAGGGAAACACATGATCTTCCCCTTCTCCTCTCTCAAAACCAGAATAAGGCAGAAAAGGCAATCGAGATGACATTATCGTCGGCTGCTTCTCCTGTTTCCCATTTCAGGCCTTAAAGCAGCTGTCCTTTTGCCATTAGTCAACCCCTCTAGTTAGTTAACTGACGTGACTCAAAACCGCATCGGACAAGACAGCCTCCAGGTAAGATATTGCAAGGTCTAAGCTTGGCATGTACACTTAAGAACAGAAATATTCAGCCCGTTCCTTTAAATAGTATCCTTGACTCTTTTGAAAGCCACGGAGATTGATAGCATGAGTGTAGGAAACAAGAAGCATCTATCATTTGATTCTCCGGCAGCTGGCGGTGCAACGGGCACAGCTTTCAAACACTGTGAAGAGAGGTTTCAATTCTACAGCGCTGGAAACCAGCCAGCACAGTTTGCTTGCTGATATGCAAAAGAACAAACAAAAGAACAAACTGCACCCCATCCTCCAACAAATGGTTAGCTCAGTTGGTTAGAGCCTGATGCTGATAACGCCAAGGTTGCAGGTTTGATCCCCATATGGAACAACTGCAAATTCCTGCATTGCAGGGGTTTGGACTAGATGATCTGGAGGGTCGCTTTTAGCGCCACAATTATAGTATCCTCTATAGTACAAGATAACTACAATTTTTTGGTTTCCCTTGATGCTCCACAACCAGTTAGGACTCAAGAGAGGCAGATTATGCAAACAGCATATCACATGACAAAACTGTGCCAGGATTGTATCATTCCATAAAGCCCATTTCTAGTACCTGGAGTCCTTCCCCTGTTTTTTTGCATGTATTTAGATATGTCCAGGGACGCGGGTGGTGCTGTGGGTTAAACCACAGAGCCTAGGACTTGCCGATCAGAAGGTCGGTGGTTCAAATCCCCGCGACGGGGTGAGCTCCTATTGCTTGGTCCCTGCTCCTGCCAAACTAGCAGTTCAAAAGCACGTCAAAGTGCAAGTAGATAAATAGGTACCACTCCAGCAGGAAGGTAAACGGTGTTTCTGTGTGCTGCTCTGGTTAGCCAGAAGTGGCTTAGTCATGCTGGCTACATGACCCGGAAGCTGTATGCCGGCTCCCTCGGCCAATAAAGCGAGATGAGCGCTGCAACCCCAGAGTCGGCCACAACTGGACCTAATGGTCAGGGGTCTCTTTACCTTTACCTTTAGATATATCCAGAGCAGAACTACCTCTACTTAGATATGTGTTATACACGTGAAGGTTAGAAAAAACTATAAATGCAATATGTTCTCTTGTATGCCATAGATGCTAGAATTGCTAGCAGGTTCCTAAAAGCAAATGCTTGAGAACCTCAAGGTCTCCTTGTGACACCAGTACTGTATTTGCTTCTAATGGTTTTCCTTTTTCCCACTTGTTTATCGCTTCTGTCCATCTGTCCAAATTTCATTCTGGCAGAAGTTGTCTGTGCCTCTCACCTGTTTCCGATACTGTCTTTGAGCAACCAGACTAACCAGTTCAAGATATTATTATTTTTAAAGGATTGTATCATTCCAGAACTGCAGGTGTTGGAAAATCACCTGGTTGAATGTTCACCTGTATTCAAAGCAAAGTGAAACAAAAATCTCTGGAAAACTGTGGTCACAATCAGGATGATGTTAAGCCTGTAAAGCAGAAACAATAGAATCTTCAGACCTCCAGATGGTGCTGAACGAAAGGTTGCTTGAGCAGCAGCCATGCTGGCAGTGGCTGATGGGAGTTGAGAAGCCATTAACAGCTGGAGGTCCATGGGTTCGCCCCATCCCTAACATAGGAACCTCATTGATTTCAGTGAGAGAGTTAGACAATATGCTTAGATGCTGATCTTGGACTGAAAGGAGGAAGGGTGAGGCTCCAAGATCAAAGCTGCAACAGGTGCTTTTCAACTTACAACACGGGACAGTGGATGATCGTACAATTATGTCCCCATTCCAATATTGTGTTTCTCCACTAGTGCAATGACTCACACATTTGCCCAGTGACTCATGGACCTGGAGGGTCAAAAACGCACAAATCTGCAGCTTACATACATGAATTGCTAAGGCCAGCATGTAGATAGCCTGTTGGAAAGTGCTAGATCCAGGTGTATTTTGGCACAATCTCTCGCCACCTTGCAGCTGCCCATCGCTGTTTCAATCCAGACATCCGTCTCCCATTTTGACTTTGGTGCGGCTGGAGACAGCTTAAATGTTTTGAGGATGACAGTCATCCTGGCTCAGCTGGCGCTTAATTGAGATAATGACGCAGCCCCATCCCAGCTATGCAGAAATAACCACCCTGCCATTCTCATTTGAAGGAGAATTGTGATTAAGCGGTTCTGAGGGAATGAAACGGCCCATGAAACGCCCGAGGAAAATAAACCCAGAATGAGAAACACATTCTCAGCTATACGCCACATGTCGTTGTTGGGGGGGAAATCCAACACACTGTGAGTTCCTGCCAGAGATAGAGGACATTTTCTGGCCCGAGGGCCATATTCCTTTCTAAGTAACCTTCCAGGGGCCACTTGGGGATGGGTGGAGCCAGAAGCAAAAGTGGGTGGGACCCTTAATGCAATTTTTTTTTAACCTTTGTACGGTTGGCTAGTTTCTACACAAGCTCACACACCCCTCTCTCTATGTTCTATCTCAATGTGCAAGTGGCGTTATTGGAGCCCAAGGACACATTCCAGCCAGGAGGGGCATTCGTTTCAATAAGCCTGCTTAGCGAAGCATTGTGCACATGCCACCGCCACTTGCGATATATGCTCTGTTAATGCGCAGGCAGAAGTAACAGCTATGGCTTCGCAGCCCACAGTGACACACCACACTGTGGAGATAATTATATCACGCGTGCTGCCGACGATTGCTCCTTTAAAGCTCTTTAATGCAAAGGCGCCAGCGCTTCATAATTGAGCACAAATTAGGAGTCTGGTTTCTCTGTTGGGCTTGCTGTTTGGGGGGTGATTTTGCAGCTTCCAAGGCGGCTGCTAATGAGGAGGCTGCAGCCTCAGCTCACGGCTGCCTTTGGCGGCAGGGCAGCCTCATCTCTAGATTTCACACGGCCGGAGGTGAAAACAAGCTTCGCTTGTCAAGGGTCTGTGTGTGCAGTGGTGCCAAGGGACCCATTGGGTCTCTTGTGGGGAGCCCCCCTTTCTACGGAACGCATTATTCTCACTATGGCATCAACACTAGCATTAATGTAGCACTACTGAAATATACTTTTGAATTCTGGTGCTGGAGAGGACTTGAGAGTCCCATGGACTGCAAGAAGATCAAACTTATCCATTCTTAAGGAAATCAGCCCTGAGTGCTCACTGGAAGGACAGATCGTGAAGCTGAGGCTCCCAGTAGTGATGTATGGAAGTGAAAGCTGGACCATAAAGAAGGCTGATCGCCGAAGAATCGATGCTTTTGAATTATGGTGCTGGAGGAGACTCTTGAGAGTCCCATGGACTGCAAGAAGAACAAACCTCTCCATTCTTAAGGAAATCAGCCCTGAGTGCTCACTGGAAGGACAGATCGTGAAGCTGAGGCTCCAATACTTTGGCCACCTCATGAGAAGAGAAGACTCCCTGGAAAAGACCCTGATGTTGGGAAAGATGGAGGGCACAAGGAGAAGGGGACGACAGAGGAGGAGATGGTTGGACAGTGTTCTCGAAGCTACCAGCATGAGTTTGACCAAATTGCGGGAGGCAGTGGAAGACAGGAGTGCCTGGCGTGCTCTGGTCCATGGGGTCACAAAGAGTCGGACACGACTAAACGACTAAACAACAACAACACTGAAATATACAGCACCTTCCAGCATGTTAAGCATCTAGGAGGGATGGGCAGGGGGAGACAAGGGGTATTAGGGAAAGAAGGGAGAGGCAAGGGTCAAATAAATGGCTGTACACAGGTATTTGGGGGGCAGGCAGGGAACCGTAAGAGTGAAACAAATGTTTTGCACACAGAAAGGTCAGTGTTCAATCCAGGAATAAGAATAAGTCACATTTGGTACTCGGCCTACAAAGAGTGGAATAATAATAATAATAATAATAATAATAATAATAATAATAATGTTTTTTTCATGCATAATTTTTATTAATTTGCATAATACAAAATACAAAAACAAAATATAAAAGTTCGATTCTCATTTTCACAGGTTTTTAAGTATGACTTCCTTCAACCTTTCCACAAATCATCCGTAATAATCTTTTATAAAAGTTCGCATTTCTTAATTTGTAATGCCATTAATCATTCTAGTTCTTCCATTTCTCTTTAGACAATACTCTTTTCTTTTTACAGAGCTCCTTTAAAGCCCACTAGTGTTATCTGTCCATCACTTAAATTTTCCAGATATTTCGTAAAACTTTCCCAATCCTTAATGAACCTCTGGTCTTTTGAATATCTAATTTTCCCTGTCATCTTATCCATCTCCGCATAATCTAATAGTTTTGCTCTCCATTCCTCAATTGTCGGTAGGCCCTCTGATTTCCAATTTTGAGCTAATAAGACTCTTGCTGCCGTTGTTGCATACTGGAACAGCTTGTGATCTTTCTTTTTTATCTCCCTTCCTACCAATCCCAACAGAAAAGCCTCGGGTTTTTTAACAAAAGTATATCTTAGAATTTTCTTCATTTCGTTATATACACTCTCCCAGAACCCTTTAACCTTTTGGCATTCCCACCACATATGGTAGAAGGTCCCCTCCCTTTCCTTGCACTTCCAGCATTTATTACAAGTTCCATACATTTTGGCTAATTTTGCAGGAGTCATATACCATCGGTAAAACATTTTCATTAAATTCTCCTTTAGTGTCACGCAAGCTGTAAACTTGAGATGTTTTTTCCAAAGTTTCTCCCATTCTTCAAAATATATATTATGACCGATATCTCTAGCCCAATATATCATTACCGACTTTACTTCCTCGTCTATTAAATTCCATTCCAATAACTGATTATACATTTTAGACAAAATTTTATAGTTGTTATTCAATATCTCAATCTGGAATCTAGAATCTTTATCAGCATATCCTTTGTCTTTAATATCTTTCCTGAACATTCCGTTTATCTGGAAATAGTGCAGCCAATCATAGACTTTCTCTTTGACCTGTTCGTACGGCTTCATTTTCCACTTTCCTTCTTCTTTCATTAACAGTTGTTCATAGGTAGCCCAATTGTCCCTCATGTTAATCTTTTTAACGCTCATGACTTCTAGTGGCGATAGCCAATGGGGTGTTTTAGGTTCTAACATATCTCTGTTCCTCTCCCATACCTCAATCAGTGGACCTCTGAAAATATTATTTTCGAAGCCCCTGTGTACTTTTCTCCTCCCATGCCATAGATAGGCGTGCCACCCAAATCTGTTGTTAAATCCCTCTAGGTCTAGCACTTCCTTATCTTCCAGTTTTATCCATGTTTTGACCCAGCATAGGCATGACGCCTCATAGTACAATTTCAAATCTGGCAGGGCAAAGCCCCCCCTTTCCTTCACATCTGTCAACAGTTTAAATTTTATTCTTGGTTTCTTGCCCTGCCAGACGAATTTTGAGATCACCCTCTGCCAGTCTTTAAATACCTTTATACCCTTAATTACAGGAATGTTCTGGAACAAAAACAACACTTTTGGAAGCACACACATCTTGATTGTGGCTATTCTGCCCCAAAATGACAGTTTTAGCTTGCCCCATGTTTCAATATCTTTCTTAACTCCTTTCCATACTGTCTCGTAATTATTTTTGAATAAGTCTATGTTTTTTGGCGTTACCCATATTCCTAAATATTTCACCTTTCTGGCCACCTCTATTTCCGTTTCTCTTTGTAATTCTTCAGTTTTATCTGTATGCATATTCTTTACTATAATTTTTGTTTTCCTTTTATTTAATTTGAAGCCAGCCACTTTTCCGAATTGGTCAAATTCTTCGAGTACCTCTTTTATTGAATCTATTGGATCCTCCATTGTTACAACCAGGTCGTCTGCGAATGCCTTAATTTTGTATTCGTTCTGCCCAACTGTTACTCCTTTTATCCCCTTATTTTCTCTTATTGAATTTAGGAGGGCTTCTAACACCATTATAAATAACAATGGGGACAGTGGACATCCCTGTCTTGTTCCTTTTGCTATTCTTATTTCTGCTGTCTCCACATTATTTATTATCAGTTTTGCCTTTTGTTCCGTGTAGATTGCCTTTACCCCGTTATAGAATTCAGTGCCAACCTCCATATATTCCAATTGTTTCAGCAGGAAATCCCAGATTATGTTATCGAATGCTTTCTCTGCATCCACGAACAACAACAAACCTTGTTTATCACACCTGTCAGATAAATATTCTATAATATTTACTATGTTTCTTATGTTGTCCTTCATTTGCCTACCCGGCAAAAAGCCCGCTTGATCTTTGTGTATACTTTCTACCAATATATTTTTTAGTCTCCTTGCCAGAATTCCCGCAAAAATCTTGTAATCTATGTTTAATAGGGAGATCGGTCTATAGTTTTTAATCTGTTGTAAATCTGAATCCTGTTTGGGGATTAGTGTGATTAGTGCCTCCTTCCATGTCTCTGGTATTTCTCTTTCTTTAAGGATATTATTCATTACTTCTTGCAATGGAGTCAGCAAGACTGACTCCATTTCTTTATAATAGCTACCAGTAAACCCATCTGGACCTGGGGCTTTCCCTTTTTTTAATTCCTTTATTGCTTCTTTGATTTCTTCTACCTCAATTAGGGCACTCAATTTTCCTTTCTCCACTGTGGAAATCTTTTTTATATTCTTACATTTTAGAAATCTTTCTATTTTTCTCAGATTATTCCTTTCACTGTTTTTAAAAAGTCCTCTGTAGAAATCCAAAAAGGCCTTCCTTATTTCCTTGGGATTATTTATCTCTTCTCCCTCCACCTCGATTTTATTTATTGTGTTCTGTTCCTTCCTTTTTTTAAGCTGCCAAGCTAATAGCTTTCCTGATTTATTAGCATATTCGAAGCTTCTCTGTCTTAATTTTTTGACTTTCCATTCTATTTCCCTATTTATCAACATTGCAAACTGAGATTGTAAAACTTTAATATTCTCTTTTATTCTCTTATTTTTGGGGTTTTTAGTTAATTTTTGTTCGTTGTCCATTATTTGCTGTAGAATTTCATTTTTCCCTTTTTCTCTTTTTTTATTCTTAATTGCACTCTGTTGAATGAAGAAACCCCTCATCACCGCCTTGCCTGCATCCCACACCACCTTTGGTTTTGTATCATTACCTAAGTTATCCTCGAAGTATTCCTTTAACCTTTTCTGAGCTTTCTCTACTATCTCTAAATCATCTAACAAGTAATCTTTCATTTTCCATCTGTATGATCTTTCTTCCAGCCCTTTCAGTTCCATTTTTACTGGGTTATGATCCGAAATCGTTTTGGCCTGGATCCCCACCCGTATAGATCTTGGTACTAGTTCTGCCGAGGTCCATATCTGATCTAATCTCGAGGATGAGTCATTGGGTTCTGAGTGGAAAGTATATTGTTTTTCCAGAGGGTATTTAAATCTCCAAATATCCACCAAATTACAGTTCTGAACCAATGAGAAGAAGGTTCTGGGTAGCTTTCCTTCTTTGCCCATTCCATCCCTTAACCTGTCCATCTCTAACGACACCACACCATTCATATCTCCCAATAGTATTATTTTCTGATCGACGTATTCAAATAGCTTTCCCTCTAACATCCTATAAAACTCCGATTTGTTATCATTAGGTGCGTATATCCCCACTATTATTAGGTTTTCTCCTTGCCAATTAATTTGAACTGCTACTACCCTCCCTTCTTCATCTTTGAAAATTTGTTGTGCTTCAATTTGTTTTTTGATATAAATAACCACCCCCCTTTTTTTACTTTGGTCTGACGATACAAATTCATTTCCTAATCTTTTATTAATCAAAACTCTTTTATGCTTCCTTGCTATGTGGGTCTCCTGTAAGCAGATAATATCTAAACATTCTTTCTTTAAGATGTACTCGATTTTATTCCTCTTTTTCTTATCATTCATCCCATTAACATTCCAGCTCCAAACTTTTAACACCATGGTAGTTTACCTTTGCAAGAAACTGCTATCTCTCTTTAAACTCTTTCCGCTCCCCCCTCCTCCTCTTCCTCTTCCTCTCCCTCTGTCCTCTCTGTTTCTTCTTCTGAGTCTTTCCTTCCTTCTGCCTCCTCACTTTTATCTTCTTCTTTTTGTATTTTCAGTTCTTTATATTTTCTTAAAAATTTACCGGTTTCTTCTGGACTTGTCAATTTTTGCCTCTTACTCTTGTAAGTGAAGGAAATTCCTTCAGGGAACTCCCATTTAAACTCAATATTATTCCTTTTCAGAGTCTGTACCAGTTCTTTATATGAGTCTCTGCGTTTTAGCAGCCTAACTGGAATGTCTTTGAAAATTATTACGTAATTTCCATCAATATTCAGCCTTTTCCCTCTGTTTTTTTGGAGAATCATATTCCTCATTTCCCTTTCTTTAAATGTAACTAAACAATCTCCTACAAATTTTTTATTTCTGGCTGATTTGGCTTTCAGTCTAAATGCAGATTGTACTGCGTTTGCCATCTCTTCTATTGGAATCTCCAACCAGAGGGCTAATTCTGTTATTAGTTTCTCTTTTATATTTTCACCTTGTAATTCTGGCACGGCTCTTAATCTTAAATTAACTTCCCTCTGTCTTAGTTCATTCATAGCAATTAAGTCTTTCATTTCCTCTTGGTTTTTGTTCAACTCCAAAATCTCAGCTTTTATCTTATCCTCCTCTCGTCTCACATCTTTCATTTCTGATCTTGTCTTTTTCAGACCTTCCTCCACTGCCTGTGTCCTCCTAAATACCTCTTTCAGTTGACCCTTCAATTCGTTAACTGTTTCATCTATCTTTTTGTCCATTTTCCCAATTCTATTGTCTACTTGTTCTAATTTGAGCTCTAAATTTTTCTCACTTTGTTTTATCTCCGCAAACATTCTTAAAATATCTGCTCTAAAGTCTGCTTCTTGTTTGGATCCCTTTCTATCCACTGGTGTTCCCCCTTCTGGTCTTTTTCCCATGTTTGACATTCTTACTTGATTAGGTACAACAGATACTCAGTAAAATAGAGAATCTTAGTTTCTAGCACCCGTTGAGCAATACCCGTTTGGCCCTTGTGGCCCCGACCCACAGTATTTTAACAGTCCTTAAATAGTCCACGTGGATCAACTTAGTTCCTTTTGCAGTAGACCTTCTTTGGAGGTGTCTTGAAATTCTTAAGTTCTCACAAAAGCAGTGGGGAAGGTACTCTTAGAGAGTTCTTAGAAAGATCTTTTAAATTACAATTGTAATAATAATAATAATGTTATTATTTATACCCCACCCATCTGTCTGGGTTGCCCCAGCCGCTCTGGTCAGCTTCTAACATATATAAAAACATAATAAATAATATAAAAACATTCCATATTAAAAGGTTTCTCTATACAGGGCTGCCTTCAGATGTCTTCTAAAGGTTAAACACACACACACACACCCTTGTGAAATGTTGGGATGAATCCTAGTTCAAAGTTAGGCCCAGCTCGAAGGAGCCTGGAGAAGCTGGCTCAAATTAAACTTTTGAAACAGGCTAGTTCACAGTTCAAGCTCCCCTCATTCAACCTTTCACCCTATTTCCACTAGTCTGTAACTATTCTTGAGGCCACTTACCGTTCTAGGATTTTATTGCCTTGGGGAAGACAGATGATGTAGAACAAAAGGAAGCACATGCCATTTCTGTGTGGTCTTCACATCAATCTGTCGCTTTAGAGAAGGGCCCAAAATTCATCCTCGAAATACAATGGTATGAATTGTGCTTGGAGTTTGGCCGGGAGCTTTGCCGCACTCTGCCCTCAAATTTCTAGGTAACCTTCATCCTGTGTGAAAGAAGCCCTTGCGTTTTATTTTTCTTTCTCAGGATGCTTGAGGAAAACTATTTCATTTGACTTTTTATTGCATTTATTGTCAGTTTGCATTTCTTGGTGCAGAAAGTATTGATCTGATGTGTAGAGATCTTTCCTATTCTAATGAATTCAGGAGGGTTCTGGAAGCTTCTCTGTGTGAAAGAAAAAAGCAGAAGGCTCCTGGTGTTTGGGTTATACCTTCAGAGAAGCTGAGTACAGCTGGCTTAAACTGGTTCTGTTATCTCTTCTGTCAAGATCATGCTGAGTATAACTGTAGGACCAGAAGGAGCCTGCGTTTCACTTTTACTTTCTATCTCTTTTCCTTCTGGTGTGGTGTTCTGTACCTAGTATGCTTAGCGCTAAGGTTTTAGTTATTGCAAGCTTAAGTCAAGTCTGCTGCAACTGAATTTCTTATGGACAGTGCCAGTCCTGAATGTATTGGATTTGTGGCCATTATGCTCATTTGCGCAGACAGGCAGAAACCCCCTGACCCTGGGCGACACCCGCGTGGAATAATGGCTCAAGACAACGTTTTATGGGATTAAAATTTGGCCACAACTTTATTAATACTTCAGATGTAGGGAGACCTTGGCTTAGGCATTGGGCGTTTATCCCCCCCAGTCCCCGGCCGGGGATCTGGGGAACATCAGGGTTATCCAGAATATGTGGGGATTGGGCTGGCTCTGGAGAATGTCTGTGTGGCGTTTGCCCGTTCGTTTAGAAACTGTCTGTACAGGGGGGAGAGAAAGGGTTAAAAATGTAGACCGATAGAGAAGCTGGAGGTGGAGCCTACCCGTTTATAAAAGGCCTTAGCCCGAGGTTTGAGTTAGTTGTTGGTGGGTAGTTGGTTGGTTTTAGTGGGTTGGCTGGTTGGGAAAGGCAGTTGGAAAAGCAGTTGGCAGGCAGTTGGAAAGAGAGAGACACTTAGTGCAGTGGGTTCTTGAGTGAGGGGAGGTAGAAGAGATAGAGAGAGGATAAAATAAGACTAAGAAGGTAAAGAGTAACAACGTTTGGAATGCAGTTAAAGTTTGTGTCTACAATAAACTACACTCTTCTTTGTTCAGGGAAGTTTTTAATATTTAACGCTGTACTGTTTTTAACATTTGATTGGGAGCCGCCCAGAGTGGCTGGGGAAACTCAGCCAGATGGGCGGGGTATAAATAATAAATTATTATTATTATTATTATTATTATTATTATTATTATTATTATGTTGTGGGTTGACATAGCAGACGACACAGCGATTTCTCCAAAGCAGCTCTTTATTTTGTAAGCTGGAACAGAACTAAGCTGAGGAGCTCAGTCAGCCTGCTTATATAGAGCTCCAGAACAATGTAACTGTTGCCATTTTCTAAAACTATCCAATAACTGAACGTCACTTTTCGATCCTCCATTTGCATACAAAACTATCCAATCACTGAACGTCACTTTTCGATCCTTCATTTGCATAACTATCTACAGTATCCCCCTGCTGGCCCAGGGTGAGAACTTCAGTACATAACAATTATTGTTATTTGTTACCTTGAGAACCTGACTGAGACTAGGTGATTTTACTAGGGAGGACCTAGTTGATGGCAGCGGATTAGTGGTGTACCGGTCAATAGTCCGTGAGACGACCAGGGGCTTTGTACGAACGCCACAGTCTGTTCAAGCAGAGAGCCCACCCCCTGTTTTGCCACCATCGCAGGGGTGCAATGACAACCTAACGGCCTGTGGCCAATGCCTCCCCTCAAAACAACCCCTTTAATGGGGAACCCTGGGATCACCGCTGCAGGGGAGGCGTGGGTCATGCCCCCCCCCCATTTAGGGAAGATAGACTAAAGGATTCCGCCCAAGGCCTGAAACCACCAAAGTTGTGACATTTTGCTACGGGGAAGGCAAAACCTGCCAATGCAGGAAAATTCCTTTCCGGCCCTTCAACAGTGACCATAACATAGCAGCACCTGCGCACCTGTGATGAAGAGGTTAACCTGCAAAAGAAGGCTTAACTAAGGGAGGGCAGGGTGGGAGAAGCTCTGAAGCCGACTGAGAACTCCCAGGTAAGTTCCGCCCACTGTTGTGTGGGCTGGTCAATCCCTCCCCTTACCTAGCCAACTCTCTCCTGGCAACGCCCCCCACCCAGCTGGGATTGGGTAACTGGCAGAGGTAGGTGGCTACCTCCAGGTGTCCAGCCTGGAGGGGGGGCATATCCAGGCTGTACGGCCAGGAGCCGCATGGGATCGGGGGGGGGGCTGCGTGCGGCCGCACAAAAGGCACCCCCCATTTGATGTGAGGAACAATCATTGCCTTCAGTAGCAGCAAAGCTCTACTGGATGAAATACAATTGCCTCTGGTCTATTTTTTTGGAATCCTGCAACGTGTTTAAATTCTTACTCTGCTAACTAGACGCTGGAATCTGTTGACATTTCTATTCCACCTTAAGGAGCAGACGTGTGGAACTGTTGTGTGTCACATGTCTGTTTACATTCCAGCACAGCTTGCTGGGAACTTCCGCTGTGTATCGCTTTTGCTTTTCCTGTTCTCTCTGAGACGACGAGAGAGAGATGACATGTTTCTTTGTCCTGATTTATGATTAATCTGTAGTTGTAGTATGCTTCCACAAGCCTCACGCCTATTCTGTGTGTGCAGTTTACTCTGCTGATAGCATGCCCTGGCTTTGAAGCCCAGGTCACTGATTTATGTCGGACCAGATGCCGATGGTCTTCAAAGCGGGAAGACTGGGAGGAGACAGCCCAGTTGGGGCTTGCCAGCTGGCCTCCCAGTCCTCTCATGCTGACAGAATCTGCTCTGGATCAATATTGAGTAGAATTTCAATGACATTTCTATCCCTCCTCTCCTCCAGGGAGCTCAAGGGGGTGTTCATGGTCCCCCCTCTTCTCATTTTGGCGTTGAAGTGACCCTGTGAGGTAGGTTAGGCTGGGAGAGAGTGGTTGGCTCAAGCGCACCCAGTGCGAGCTTTGTGACTGAGCAGGGATTTGAACCCAGATCTCACCAGTCCTAATAACCACTACACCCCCACTGGTTCCACATTTACTGGCATTTGCCACTAAATGCAGTGGCCAAGGGGTGTTCACAGGTGAGTGTCCTCTTCCAGGATTGGTCCAGCTCAAGGATTTTGTCCAGCTCAAGGACCAAATGTAGCTCCTCAGGCCCCTCTGTCTGGCTGTAGCTCAGGGTTAGAGCATCTGCTTTGTGTGCAGAAGGTTCCAGGTTCAATCCCCGGTATCTCCAGGTTAGGCTGGGAAAGT
The DNA here is from genome assembly GCF_964106645.2 of Podarcis pityusensis. Lineage (NCBI taxonomy): Eukaryota > Metazoa > Chordata > Lepidosauria > Squamata > Lacertidae > Podarcis > Podarcis pityusensis. The sequence continues at coordinate 106,118,362 of NC_138026.1, read as the reverse complement.
TCCTGGAGAGCCACTGGGAGCCAGTGTAGACAACCCTGAGCTAGATGGAGCAATGGTCTGATTCAGTATAAGGCAACTTCCCACGTTCTGGTCATTTATTTACTGATTTCCTCCCAAACAACTGCCTCAATGTGACGTGCACTTAAAGATAATTTTTATAAAAGTTAAAAGCACGGAAACAGCAAATGCATTTAAAAGAAAACAAAAACGATGGCCCCCCTTCCCTTCCCATGAGAACTTCAGCAAAGTTTATCCCACTCCGTGATCATTTCTGAATGCAATTTCTTTTCTCATTAACGGATGGAAAACGGATTTAAAACAAACAAACCCAGGAGAAATGTTCTGCATAACGCTGGTTGAATTTGCAAATTACCTCCTCTGCCTACCTTGGAGGATGTAAGAGAAACGGCAGACATCAGTTTTCATGTTTAAAAATACAAAGATATAATTTTCCCTATGACACTGAAAACACCCTAAACGCTCAAATTATAGATTTGCTCTTCAGACACCATTTGTTTTTTTAAATAATAATGTTTATTTAATTTCCCAATATTTACCCAATATTACCACAGTTTTGCCAATTATACCAATTCCAAATTTATACAATTTAATCAAAGTGGTTTCCTGTGCTCCTTGATCAGTGTTTTTGTCCAATTCTTATATTGCTGCGGTTCATATTTTCCATTAACATCCAATTACATTTCAGTTGGTATATTAATCATTAAGATAACAGATGCATTTTTAGCGATTACTGTTTGTGTTAATACCTGATCTAACTTTCCATAGGATTTCAAATGAGGTGCTCTGGTGCTCTAATTATTTTCCTTCTCTCTGCATGTGTCAGTCTGAATATGTCCAATTATAAAGTCCTTGGCCTTTGTCTGCTGTCCAATTCTTGAAATTCCTTCAATTGCTGTTGTCTCTCAGCGTATCTGCGGTGGTGCTGTAATCCTGGAGAATTATCAAAATATCTCATTAGCTCCCTTCCATCGTGTTCTCATCTTGTTCGGTGTTTCCAGACAATGACATACTCCAACAGCCCGCTCTTTCTCACTGCTCAGTCAACATCTAGAAATTTCCACAGCCCAGGAAAGAGGGATCCAGCTTCCGCCGCAGGGGATCTTGTAGTACTTTCATTTTAATTCATCACCATCAAAGTCTCCATGCCTCCCCTTGTCCACGGCTCCAAATTCTTTTCATCTTTATGACTGCATTTTGGCCAAAGTCCACTTCAGTTATATCTCTTCTTTGTTGTTGTTGTTTTGGAGGTAGAGATGGTATCCGCTCTAATTTTCCAAGATAACCCATTCCAACATTAGAGCTCTCTCCCCACCATACCATCTCTTTAAACCACACACAGCTAACTGTTATTTTAATCACAAATTTTATTCCACACTGCAGTCCAACCTCATTTTGTATCTTTAGAATTTTGCATCTGGAGAGAGTTGCCAAATCATTAACAAAGAAACTCAAATAAACAGGAAATGGGAGGCTCCCCCCCCCCTGCAGGGCCAGATTTAGGTTTGATGAGGCCCTAAGCTACTGGAGGTAAAGGGGCCCTTTATATCTCCAGCTGTCCTTTGTCAACAACAAATTGTCACTGTTTTTTGTGTTGAATATATGCTATAGGGTAATTTATAGACCTAATAGGTATCTAATGCCATTTGCACACAACAAATAGGAGCCTACAGAACACAAAACACTGTTGATGTATGTAGGTTTTATTTTATTTGTTTTTTCTTATATTTTTGAAATGTACGTCCAGTGGTTTTTTTCCTTTAATTTTTTTTGGGTGCCCTAAGAGAGTGGGGGCCTAAGCTATAGCTTGTTTAGCTTATACGTAAATCCGACACTACCCTTCCGCCAGCCACTGCCCATACCGAATAAAATCTTTTTTCAGATCAATGCAGATGGATAATTCCACAGTTCTGATGACAACATCTTCTCTCAGAGCGTGCCTGACTTTAAAGCCAGTTAAAAACCTACCGTAATTGACAGGAGAACCTCTGCTTCTTAATGGTGGCATAGGAGGGTTTTTGATAGGCGAAGTGCTTTTGCACTCAGCGCCTCTCTGCCCCCTGCATTCCATGCCGGAGCGAAAGCCAAGTACTGAGACGGACATCGAATGAAGATTTCTCCCTTCCCAGGGAGGAATTTCCAAGAATGTTTTACCCTCTATCATTCTTGTTTTTCTCCGCCTTCGATCCCCGCGATGTCATGGGAGCTGCCTCCATTAAGGCAGATAGGAACTAGAAACCTCTTCAGACACAATCTGTGCCGTCTTTTCTCACTTGCAGTCTAGGGTAACCATTCTCAGCACAGAGTTTGATAACATATATTATAGCCGCTAATAGCACCGAACACAATAAATCCCCTTTTCCTGTCAGTGCTTGAAGGCTGAGTAATTTTTCTTGCTGCAAAAGGAAGAAGAAAAGCTTGTCATGCTGTGCGCTTTGGAGAGCGTTCCAAAAGGCTCAAGATGACAGTGGAGTTTTGTTTGGGGATTTTTAAGAAATAGAACTGCCACTCTGGGGTGAGGATTCTGAAAACAGACTGCAAAACTTCAGGACAGGCTATGATTATTCAGCTCCTTTCTGGCTGATTCAGATAGCCATGCAGTTGAGAGTAAACCTTGCATCTCAACACAAGGATGGGGATAATTCACATTAGAAATGGCTTCTTGCCCTGAAAATGAATTGGGGAGGGCGGGCTCAAATAGTTCATTCAAACATTCAAAATCCTTGGGCATTTTCTCCTGGGGAAGAGGGGAATTGTTGGTCAAGCCCAGGTGGAAGCGAATGTTGTTATTGCACTCACAAACCTCTTTCAGTGCAGCACCTTTTTAATCTATACATTATGATCACTGCAGATGGTGACAGCAGCCACGAAATTAAAAGACGCCTGCTCCTTGGGAGGAAGGCGATGGCAAACCTAGACAGCATCTTAAAAAGCAGAGACATCACCTTGCCAACAAAGGTCCTTATAGTAAAAGCTATGGTTTTCCCAGTAGTGATGTATGGAAGTGAAAGCTGGATCATAAAGAAGGCTGATCGCCGAAGAATTGATGCTTTTGAATTATGGTGCTGGAGGAGAATCTTGAGAGTCCCATGGACTGCAAGAAGAACAAACCTCTCCATTCTTAAGGAAATCAGCCCTGAGTGCTCGCTGGAAGGACAGATCGTGAAGCTGAGGCTCCAATACTTTGGCCACCTCATGAGAAGAGAAGACTCCCTGGAAAAGACCTTGATGTTGGGAAAGATGGAGGGCACAAGGAGAAGGGGACGACAGAGGATGAGATGGTTGGACAGTGTTCTTGAAGCTACCAGCATGAGTTTGACCAAACTGTAGGAGGCAGTGGAAGACAGAAGTGCCTGGTGTGTTCTGGTCCATGGGGTCACGAAGAGTCGGACACGACTAAACGACTAAACAACAACAACATTAGGGTTTTCACATTCTTACAATAGAGCAATATGGTCCCTTATTCCCCCTTTTTCCTTCATAGCTTCCATCCCTCCCTCCAAGCTGATGCCCTCTTTTTTTCAGTTATAGCATTTTCATCTCTGGCCTTCAGTTGCTTAGAATTTGCATTTATAGAACTGGAAAACAGATGTAATACCTACCATTATGGAATGACAGGCTAAGATGATGACTTATGTGGAACTGGCTAAATTATCAGGAAAAATACGAGACCAGGATGAACAGAAGTTTCAAGAAAACTGGAGTAAATATTTGATGTACATAAGAGACAGTTGTAAAACGTTAAAGACACTGGCAGGGTTGGAATAACTCTCACAACGGGTGATAAAAATAAGTTAATTAAATAAAATACGAAATGTTAGAAAATATGAGATACTTACCCGAAGGGGTGGAGGGAAGTCCAAAGCTCGGCAGAGCTAAAGATAATTATGTGGTGTATATGTGTTATGAATGTATTATGAATGTATGCTCGATGAAAATAATAAAAATGTATTGTGAAAAACAAACAAACAAACAAACAAACAAACAAAAATAAAAATAAAAGATGGGAGGGGGACCCAGCTTCATGAATTCCAGAGAAGGTATATTTCCAGTCAAGCTTTGCTCCTTTTTTTAAAAAAACACAAGTGTCTTCCAGCAATAAAATGCAAGGATTCAATATTCCCCAGAAGAAGAAAAAAAAATAAAAAAAAATGAATTTGCATTTATATGCCACCTTTTTTTATAGCCTCCTTTCTGCCTCTGATTGTACTTGCTTCCCTGAATCAGGTTCTCAAAACATATGCTCCAGCCTCTGTCAACCTGGCAGCCTCCAAATGTTTTAGACTACCACTTCCATCAGCTCCAGTCACCACACACGCCCTTTCCTCTCCGTTTCCCCCTCGGCTATTGGGAAGCTGTCAAAGAATGAGCCGGCATTAAATCACACTGTTCCAAGTTGGAGTTAACACTTTATTAGCAAAAGCACAATCTCCACAGACTTGACTGAGTGTCAGGCCTAGTGAGCACAGCAGCCCATCGCTGGCAGGTCAGTTGCTGAGACTGAAAGTCCCCACCTCCTCACAGCCATTTAAGTCCTCTCCTCTTTTTCCAGGCAACCAGAAACTGCAGCTGTGTGCAACCAACCTCTCCTCTGCCCTTTTCATGCATCTTCTGGTTCTGGGAGACAAGCAGGGAGGGGAGCTTGTTGCAGCCAAAGGGGGAGACACTCCACCAGCCTGACTCCTCTCTGCCTCTTAGCCTCCCTCATTCCACTCTCTGGTTTCGGTTTCTGCCTCTGATTCTGGACTTCTCTCTGCCACGGACTCTCCCAGCTCACTAAGCCCTGTTACCTCCTCACTTTCCAACACCTCTTCTTCCCAATCTTCTCCCTCTTCTCTCTCTGATCGTTGTTGTTCCACCATCACTTCTTGGGCTCTGAGTCTTCTTCCTTTGGCAGTTCCCCAGCTGGTTCCTCCCTGGCCTGGTGGAATGCTCTGTCTCATGAGACCAGGGCCCTGCAGGATCTGATTTCTCTCCTCAGGGCCTGTAAGACAGAATTGTTCCCTCCCCCTCTTTCTTTTTTCCTTTCTCCTTCTGTGTTGGAACTCCTATTTGGGGACCTCCCTGGCTTTTTTTCTGGCCCATGTAGGACCAGTCTGGATAGTTAGCCTTGGTGAAGACTTGAAATCTTATCCCCCAAAAAGTTTTTGATTGAGTTTCCACTGAAATGAGGCTGTATTTTAATGTTTTAATGTTGTATGTTAATCTTGTTTTTTAAGCTGTATTTCAATCAATTGTTTTTATATTTGGTGTTAGCCGCCCTAAACTGGGTCTTGGCTGGGGAGTGCGGGGTATAAATAAAAATAAAAAATATTATTATTATTATTATTCCTCTGTATCCAACCAGTCATGACAGAAGCTAGGTAAACAACCCTGCCCAGCTGTGATCCTTCCTCACCTGATCCTGATCTTAATCCTGGGGAGATCAAAATCTGGGGCTATTCTGGCCTCACATCCAGTATCTCCCCAACCAGCATTTCCCACACTGCTGTACGCCACCCCCACCCCCCAGTACTAGAATCTAAAGTGTAAACATTTTATCTCATTAAGCATGGGTGACATTATAATGAATGAGGCCATTATAACTGATGCCTGCCATGCCTTATTAATTGCCTGCAGATACACCGGTGCCACTTCAATTTCACAGCTCCTATCTGTACTGTGTTCACCTAAATGCTGCCATGTTAAACGCACCCCTGATAATTGTTCATTTATCTCGGCCCTGCGCTTCCAAGTTCAAATCATGGTCCAGATAGTTTGTAACTGGCTGCCACGGACTGTCAAGCGTGTCGGGTTGACTGTGTTAAATTCGTGGATGCCAGCTTCATTTAGGTTTGGATGCAGGAACTGAAGGAAAATAGGACTCACTGTATACTGACTGATATTCAGTGCTACTTTCCTAGAAGAAAAAGGTGCCGGAACTCACCACGAACAGCTCCCTTGTTCTCTTAGAATGTCAATGGCACCACCTGAGAGGCGCCAGAACTAAGTTCTGGCGAGTTCCAGCTGGAAAACAAGCCTGCTGGTATTGTTCCTGCTTAATTGCCACCTTTCAACTCTTGGGAAATGTGCCTTTCATTGTACCTGCTTGCCAGAGTCAGATTTCCAAAACGTCTACTATTTCACACTGCAGTTGTGGGTTGCCATGACTAAATGCTTACAGAGTGGCTGGGGAAACCCAGCAAGATGGGCAGGGTATTATTATTATTATTATTATTATTATTACCTTTAAAAAAACCTTTGCACACTGGAAACTAAGGGGAGGCAGAAACAGTGCTGCTCCCCTCTCTTCCCAATATGAGGGCTACTGCCCATAACCAAGAGGAAGAGCGAGGTGGCAGAGAGTTCAGTGCAGTGCAAGCAGTTTGACTCAACCTCTGGTTGGCTGTGGGCAGTGACCTCCGTGTTGGAAAACCAGGTAAGCAATGCGGCCTCACTGCCCCACTGAAGGAAGGGTACATTGGGACCCCTAGGCCATGGTTTCTCCCGGAGCTGGCCCACCCATGAGGCAAGGTGAGGTGGCTGCCTCGGGCGGCAGGTTGTGGAGAGCTGGGAGGGGCAGCAGATCTGCACCCGCTTCCCTCCATTGTGTGTCGCTACTATTTGCTAGTAAAAATGGGTGAGGGTGGCATTTTGCTGGGAGGTGGGGATCTCAAATCACCCAACGGGTCAGGGTACAGCTGTGTGCAAATGGCCTCCACTCTGTGCAGAGAAATTGGTGGGGGAGGAGAGAAAGCATTTCACCAAATCGCTCCAGGTAGGGGAGGAAATTTCCAACAGTTTATTGAGGTGGTGCTCACCTTTAGCCTTCCCACACCATGTTTTTCTCTCTCTCGCTTTTCTGCTGATAATGATGTTGCAGGTGGCAGGAGCAACAACTACACTGGCAGCCTTTACACCATCTTGGGTCCTCCATGATGCTCAGCTAATGCTTTTCTTCTAGAAAAAAAGTGCCAGTACTACCCATGATGCTGTTACAGTAAGTAAAGGTAAAGGGACCCCTGGCCATTAGGTCCTGTCGTGGCCGACTCTGGGGTTGCGGGGCTCATCTCGCTTTATTGGCCGAGGGAGACGGCATACAGCTTCCGGGTCATGTGGCCAGCATGACTAAGCCGCTTCTGGCGAACCAGAGCAGCGCACGGAAACGCCGTTTACCTTCCCGCCAGAGTGGTACCTATTTATCTACTTGCACTTTGATGTGCTTTTGAACTGCTAGGTTGGCAGGATCAGGGACTGAGCAACGGGAGCTCACCCCGTTGCGGGGCTTTGAACTGCCGACCTTCTGATCGGCAAGTCCTAGGCTCTGTGGTTTAACCCACAGCACTACCCGCGTCCCTGTTACAGTAAGTACCACACTTTTAAACAGTGCTTTTCTTGGGGGGGGGGGATGGTGCTGTTGCAGCAAACCCTCAAGTACCTACGGGGGGGGGGGAGCCCTGCTTGGGACCTAAGGTCATTCCAGGGCTTAGCAATGGTGAAATGACTGCCTGTACCAAAATAAGGAATGGGGTGTGTGATGAAAATGTTCAGAAAAAAATCTGCAAATTGGCTGCTTTCCTCCTGGGAGAGCAAAAGAAAACCCCTCATACATTCTCTCAAGTTTGTCTGCTGAGAAATTTCAGCTCAACTCTAACTCGGGGGAAGCCTGAAAAAGAAAATCTGCAGAAATAAATTATTGGAAAATAGTCTTTTGAGAATTTTCAGCCTGTCTCTGTTGTTTCTCACCCAGCTATGCATCTCTGCTTACTGTTTAACGTATTTCACTGCAATTTAACCTTGGCCAGCAAAGAACAGCCAGATTTTAATTCCTAGGATAACGCGAAGCATTTACAGTAATGTAAATTGACTGAAGACGCTATTTAACTGAATCATGACCACACAACTCAAACTCGCATCATTTTCATGGCTGGTTCAATAGCTCATTACACCCCAGCGCTGGGATGAATAAACAGTAGCCCTCAATCTCCTTTTGCTGATGTCCTGGTAAGCATCTCACAGTAGCAACCTAATTCAATTAGGGAGGTCTTCATTCAATAAATAAAACATTGACTGCTGCAACAGCTCTCAGAGCAGTGTGGAATCCATCAGCATATAACATGCCGGCTGATTATACCAGAGATTAGCTGGAGCCCTTAGAAATGCCAGCAGACTCCCTGCGTCTTGCCTGTGACTTCCAACACGCAGTTCTGCAGGTTACAGCTCTTCTGAAAAGATGCTGCAGTGTCGTGACACTGAACTGAATCAGGTTTCTCTGAGAGAACAGTGAAGAAGGAGAGCTTTCCTTCCTTCTGCAAGCCTGAGAACGCACTTGCTCTGCCTCTGGAGGTCTACATGTGGGTGCCAGGGGTGCCAACTTGAATAAAATATTGTGGGGGCCCAGGTAAGCCCCGACCCACATAATCGATCACATGACACATTGCACACACACACCCCATTTGAATGGGAATGCCCATCAACTTTGTGGGGGGCCCAGCCCCCTCAAATATTTTATTGGGGGGGGCACGGCTCCTAGGAGTTGGCTCCTATGGTGGGTGCAATGATTGCAGGAATTCCTGTCTGCAGACAGCTAATCCTGTCTCCCTCCTGTGGCCCTCCAGAGCCTGTTCGGCTCCCATCAGCCCCAGCCAGCATGGCCAATGGTCAAGTATGATGAGCCCACCAACATCTGCAGAGTTCCCCATCCCTGCTCTATTGTGTTTCCCCAAAAATGCAGCTGGTGCAGGGAGCTCCCTCCTAGGAAGCACGCCTCTCTCAAATGAAAATCAAGAACTAGCTCCAAACCGTTTCCCTGCCCCCTTTCACTAGAGCACTATTTCCCAAATTTACAATAACCCCTTTGAGAGTTTAGTCTTACTGGTGTACCCCTTCTCAGGCAAAGATAATTTGGGAGTCGTTTTAATAATGCTTCTTTTGTCTTTTGTCTGTGTGGTGTAGTGGTTAAGAGTGGTAGACTTGTAATCTGGTGAACCAGGTTCGCGTCTCCGCTCCTCCACATGCAGCCGCTGGGTGACCTTGGGCTAGTCACACTTCTCTGAAGTCTCTCAGCCCCACTCACCTCACAGAGTGTTTGTTGTGGGGGAGGAAGGGAAAGGAGAATGTTAGCTGCTTTGAGACTCCTTTGGGTAGTGATAAAGCGGGATATCAAATCCAAACTCCTCTTCTTCTTATCTTCTTCTTTGAATTGTTTTCTGTCGCTATGAGGAAATGAAATAAAAACTCTGCCTGTACCCTTTGATGTACCCCTGAGGGTTATGTGTACCATATTTTGGGAAGGTCTTCTCAAGAAGGAGGCCTTATCTTGAAGTTAAATTCACATTTGCAGAAGCATTGTGCAATGCCCTTTTTAGGCTCTCTCTGTACCCTCTGTGTCAGACAAGTGACTCAAGCCAGGAGTAAGGTGGGGAAATCGCCTTGAGCCCTGTTGGCATTGGAAGACATCTCTGTCTGCCATTTCAGGTTTTGACTGGGATATCACAGAATTGTAGAGTTGGAAGGGACCCTGAGGATCATCCAGTCCAACCCCCTGCAATGCAGGAATATGCAGCTGTCCCATATGAGGATCGAACCCACAACCTTGGCATCATCAGCACCATGCTCTAACCAACTGAGCTATCCCACTTTTCCTCCAAGGAGATCAGCAGGGCATACACGCTTCCCCCAGCTCTGTCATTTTATCCTCACGTTGGTGTTTCGCAACTTTGACCTGTTGCAGGACCTTAGCCAGATCTTATCAGAGCATACACAGAGTTCCAGAAAGCAATCAGTTGCAGGCAGGATGGACGAAGCAGGAACCAGACGCTGCTACTAGTAACTCGGTTACTTAGAGGTGTTTGTTTTTTTACAGGAGACTCTACAAGTTACTATATACATGAACAGATACACGGATCTCTACTAGCTCTCTCTTAACAAACTCCAAGCGACTCTCAGAACACCACACTGACCAACAAACACATTCCAGTCAATAAGGTCATAAATCATCAGGCCTGCGTGAGACTTCAACCAATGGTAAAGCTGTTTCCAGGGTCCCATATCTCCAGGCAGATAACTCCTCTCTGCTCAGTCATCTTGGCTGCCGGCCAACACTTAATTGACTCTGTGTGAACCTGCACAGAATGGCACGTAGTCAAAAAAACCCAACACACAACAACCCTGTGAGGTAGGTTAGACTGAGCAACAGTGACTGGCCTAAGGTCACCCAGTGGCTTAATGGGGATTTGAACCATGGTCTCCCAGGTCTTAATCCAGCACTCTAACCAGTACATCACACTGGCTCACAATTGTGCATTTAGCGATTGAAGATGGTGTTTGCTTGGCTATCACTGTGCCAAGAGGTGTGTAAGGGATCATGCAAAATAAGCCCTGCTTTTTAAAATACCCCTCATTCACTTTTTTAAAAAGAAAGAGATCCAAATAAGTGAGACAAATCAGAGAAGAAAATACTGTGTTGCCCCCTAGATGCAGTTTTTGATTATCGTATAAGAAATGCTGGGTTTCTTTAGCCATGTTATGTTGACTTCTTAATAAAGCCCAGAGTATGGCAAATGAATTGATGAGATCATAAAGGCTACTTATCCCTTTTGTCTCTCCCTGAGGTCTAGCCCGTTATGTTTGCATTGCACAATTAACTCGAGCAACTCGCTCTCTTCCAAGCTGTTACAGCCCCTTCTATTCTTACAGGCAACCGGATTCATGGCTTGGCTTAATGCTCTGGAAACCAGGACCATCTCTGCACCATCATTCTGTCTCCTGGTCTGAAGCTGCTTTACTTCTCATGACTTCCCGTCTTCCTCCTCCATCACCAACCCCAGGGAGGTGTCAAGCTTCGGACACTGTTGCAAATTATTTCGATTTCCCTATTTCAGTTACAGAACTAGTTTCCAGAATACCTCCTTGGGAGAACTAAATGGGTTTGCAGCTGGTTTACATTTGTAGCATTGTTGTTTAGTCGTTTAGTCGTGTCCGACTCTTCGTGACCCCATGGACCAGAGCACGCCAGGCACTCCTGTCTTCCACTGCCTCCTGCAGTTTGGTCAAACTCATGCTGGTAGTTTCGAGAACACTGTCCAGCCATCTCATCCTCTGTCATCCCCTTCTCCTTGTGCCCTCAATCTTTCCCAACATCAGGGTCTTTTTCAGGGAGTCTTCTCTTCTCATGAGGTGGCCAACGTAGTGGAGCCTCAGCTTCAGGATCTGTCCTTCCAGTGAGCACTCAGGGCTGATTTCCTTCAGAATGGGTAGGTTCGATCTTCTTGCAGTCCATGGGACTCCCAAGAGTCTTCTCCAGCACCATAATTCAAAAGCATCAATTCTTCGGCGACCAGCCTTCTTTATGGTCCAGCTCTCACTTCCATACATCACTACAGGGAAAACCATAGCTTTTACTATACGGACCTTTGTTGGCAAGGTGATGTCTCTGCTTTTTAAGATGCTGTCTATTTTTTAAGATTTGTAGCATAGGTGTTTGGAATTAAATTAGACATTTTGCATGGCCTTTTTTTCCTTTGGACCACAGCTCCCATCATCTTTAATGATTGCCTATGCCAGCTAGGGCTCATAGGAGTTCTAGGTCAGCAGCATCTGGATGACCAAAACTTCCCCACGTTTGATCTACTGGCATTCGCCCTCATTTTTTCATCCCTCCCCTAGTTTCTCCCTTCCTCGTTCTGCAGCTTCTCCATGGTCTGTCTCAGATTGTAGGCTCCTTGAGAGGGTGGGCCATCTGTCCTGGATGCTTGAGTTGAGGTTCTTGCATTGCAGGGGTTGGACTTCACAATCCTCACGGTCCACTCCACCTCTTCAGTTCTATGATCAGCTCCTCCACACTTGCAACAGACAAGTAAGACCTCACAATGGAACAACTGAAATCAGGGGTAGTCAACCTTTTTATATCTACCGCCCACTAGTGCATCTGTCTTGATGGTAAAATTTCCTTACCACCCACCAGTGCTTGATAGAAGGAGGATTCAGTGTTTGCTGTAGAACCCCCTACCACCCACCTAGAATCCTGAAACGCCCACTAGTGGGTGGTAGGGACCAGGTTGACAACCCCTGCTTTCAATGCCTCCCGGGTTGTTTCCATGAGAAGTTCCGGAGGAGGCCTCTTGAGCACAGCAGCTTCTCTTCTCAAGCACCAATGCAATCGTTTTGTAACCGAGATAGCCCACGATTGTTTTTAATTAAACAGTGCCATTGTTTCAGCTCTTTTGTCTACTCTTTCATGTGCACCTTCAAAGAACAACATTGATTTCTGGGTAATGTAATTAACAATGCTTTCTTTCCCTTCTCTTCTTTTTTTCCCCATCTCCAAACCCAGTGTATATGAAATTCTGCTGCTGAAAACCCATCTCTCAAAGGAAATTAAGCTGCTGCTGTTCATCTCACCTCTGGCTCTCTCTCTCTCTCTCTCTCTCTCTCTCACACACACACACACACACACACACTTTCAACTTCACTTACATGTGGGTCAGACGCAAGACCAAGCTAACCACGGACAACATTATTCAGCATTTATGCACGGCGGCGAGAAAAGTTATTTGTTCTTTTTAAGTTCAAGATTCTCAGTGCAAAAGCAAAAGCAAGCACAGCTGCTGTGTGATCTCAGAGACAATTCATTTCTTTTTTAAGAGTTGCATTGACATCTTTTCCCCCCTGGGCTCCAAAGGAGTCTAGATAATACAACATCTGGGGTAATCAATAGAACAAACCACATTTTTTAAGAATAAAGCACATCAACAATATGATCTATAATCATAAAAGTCTTCAACAACCCAACTTAACTTTTCTACTAAAATCTCATGGAAGTCTGGGAAATGGTCATTATTCACTCACATGAGATGGAGAAAAATACAAGCCATAGCCTTGAAAATGCACAACTCATCTTAGGACAGAGGAGGAGGAGGGAAGCAGTGGCGTAACATGGGGGGACGATGACGATGACAAAGGGGCAGTTGCCCCAGGCACAAAATTGTAAGGGAGCACAAAATTTCAACACCCGCTGCTGCCTCAACACAGCTGTGCACTTCTGCCACTGGGCTTCTCCATGCAAACCAGGAAGTGAGCTCTCCAGACAACGGTACAACTCTTCTTTTCTTATCTCTGCAGCTGCAATCTCCTGGGTGATGCGGACGCCATTAGGCAGTTGAATGCACATGCGGACTCCAGCTGCTTCCCTCCCTGCTATCCCCCCTCCACGCTGCCCTGGGTGCTGGCAACCCACGCTACGCCACTGAGGGGAAGAGGCACCCATGGGCACACCTATTTAATAATTTATTAAATAATAAATTACTATATTATTATTATTAGCCTGAATTATGCACTTTTAAAAGAAAAATCACATGCGGGGAGGGGTTCCTTGGCAAAGAAACCACTAATTCCCAAGCATGAATGGCTGATAACAGCCAGGCAGAAGATGGTGGTGGTCGCTTGTTCCTCACCCTGCCATAGACAAGTATTTCTTAATTTCCCTCCCATGGCCTGCAGTTGGGGAGGAGGGAATTAACTATGGCAGCTCCAGGGCTGGTGCAGATTTCCAGCCAGTTTCAGGATAGTTGGGGGATCAGGTGAATAGGAGGGCTGCTTCCGACACCCCCTTTCCAACCCTGCTGGAGCTTGAAGTGGAGCTTCCCATCTTCACATCAGGGAGGGTTCTGACCATGAGCTGCCTCTGCCAACTGCAGAGAAGGATTTATGTGGCCTCCTATAGCCCAGGGGTCGGGAGCCTCCTGGCTGCAGACCAGATTTGGCCCACAAAGCCATTTCCCCAAATACATACCCACTGGCCTCACACAGCTGATGCCACACATCAGGAGACGGTGATGGGTCTGCTGCGAAGACATAACGAAGGCAGGTGGGTTGTCCTGCCCACCCATCAAAGTTAGCCTGAGGGGGTGGGAAGAGAGGACATCACTCTCTCCATTTTGGATTCCCTGCAGCTGACATTCAATAGCACGGTGGTACCTTGGGTTACAAACACCTTGGGTTACAAACACTTTGGGTTACAGACTCTGCTAACCCAGAAGTAGCACCTCAGGTTAAAAACTTTACCTCAAGATGAGAACAGAAATCATGCACCGGCATCGGGAGGCCCCATTAGCTAAAGTGGTACCTCGGGTTAAGAATGGTTTCAGGTTAAGAACAGACCTCTGGAACGAATTAAGTTTGTAACCAGAGGTACCACTGTATATCGACTCAGACAGTGGAGGCAGAACAGAGTCATCATTCTACCTGGATACTGAGGTCCAGCGCCAAGGGCCTTCTGGCGGTTCCCTCGCTGCGAGAAGCCAAGTTACAGGGAACCAGGCAGAGGGCCTTCTCGGTAATGGTGCCTGCCCTGTGGAACGCCCTCCCACCAGATGTCAAAGAGAACAACTACCAGACTTTTAGAAGACATCTGAAGGCAGCCCTGTTTAGGGAAACTTTTAATGTTTGATGCATTACTGTATTTTAATATTTTGCTGGAAGCCACCCAGAGTGGCTGGGGAAGCCCAGCCAGATGGGTGGGGTATAAATAAATTATTATTATTATTATTATTATTATTATTATTATTATTATTATTGCAGTTGGTAGCCACTGGTATCTCTAGCTTCCATAAATTTGCCTAATGCTCTCTCTCTCTCTTTTTTAAAGCCATCCAAGTTGGTTGCCATCACTTCATCTTGTGGGAGCAAATCCCACAATTTAACAATGCATTGTGTGAAGAAGTGCCACTCACCTGGGGGGAACTGGGAACCTCTGTTGCAGAGGCGCTGCCTCAACATCACTCCTCTTTGCTGACAGAGACCAGAGGAGGGATGACTGCGCACCACCCTAACTTGTCCCCCTTCCTCACCCCGCCATCAACATTGGGGCTTAGGATTGCTTGGTTAGTGTCGTCGTTTTCAACAGGAGAGTGAGGCGTGTGCTTCAGCTACCACAGAAATTAATAGGACTCAGAAGTGCTTAGCTTTGGCCAGATCATGCCCTATGCTTCTCTAATAAACTGAAGCGCATTTAGCCACAAAAACCCTGACGCAGATTCATTTACAACTGCTGGTAAATGGGTTAAACAACAGCAAAGGTGTGGCAAGGTCCGCTGCATCTTAGAATTGCTTTAATGAACTGTACAGAACAGATGTGGTGCTATTAAACAACAGAAACCTTTACCCAGGAAGCAATTAAAGTTGCTAAATGACTCTGGTGTACTTACTTACTCATCACATTGTGTGCAAAACCACAAGCACTTAGCATAAAAGCGAAGTAATTAATTGCTAAAGGCATCTTCTAGAGTAGCCAGGGAGCAAGTTGAACTACATGCATACATACATACATCTTCTTATTTGCATGCTGCCTTTCCATAGTTCAAACCATGTTCATGGTGACTTACATCATGAAAAACACTGCATAATTAGAAACATAAC
Organism: Podarcis pityusensis; assembly: GCF_964106645.2. Taxonomy (NCBI): domain Eukaryota; kingdom Metazoa; phylum Chordata; class Lepidosauria; order Squamata; family Lacertidae; genus Podarcis; species Podarcis pityusensis. The sequence continues at coordinate 106,102,948 of NC_138026.1, read as the reverse complement.
AAATTTTTTCACTCTATAGGACGCATTTTTTCCCCTCCAAAAATTAAGGGGAAATGTGTGTGCGTCCTATGGAGCGAATGCAGGCCCCTTGGCTTCAGCGATAGCAACACGAAGCCTCCAAAGCGCAGAGGGAGCACTCCCTCCACGCTCCGGAGGCTTCAGGTTCCTTTCGCTGAAGCCAGGAGAGTCTTGCTCTCCTGGCTTCAGCAAAAGGAACCCGAAGCCTGAGGAGCGCAGTGGGAACTTGCGCTGCGCTCGGAAGGCTTCAGGGATAGCCGCACGCAGCCCCTCCGGCAGGGAGAGGCTGCATGCGGCTATGGCTTCTTTAGCCCCGCGCAGCCTCTCCCTGCCGGAGGGGTTGCGTGCGGCTATGGCACAAGCCAGCTGTCCATCCCGCTCGCTGTCTTGGCTTGTGCCATAGCCGCGCGCAGCCTCTCCCGGCTGGAGAGGTTGCGCGCAGCTAAAGAGGAAGCCAAGACAGTGAGTGGGTAATCACACAACCCTCCGTTTCTATGAAGAGTTGCAACTCAGCCTGACACCAGGTCTAAGTATGTAGGATCAAAATAACATTTCCTCCCTATTTTAGGGTTGCCATACGTCCAGAATTTCCCTGACATACCCGGAAGACTGTAGTCGGAAGCAAAAAATAAGTCTGGGAAAATCTGGACGGATTTCACTTTTTGAAAAATGGCAACGCTATTTAATCATCTCCCTCCTCCTTTCCCTCTGTAAGTTCCTCAGGGCAGGGACTGTCCTCCCATTCTCTATAATGTGACACATGCACTGATAGTACTCTGCTGCATAGCATTACTTTGAATGCTTTTAATATGCTAATGAAAAGCATTCAAGGCTGCAGCCCTATGGAGGCACTTTCTTGGCAGTTAGGGTCATCGAACAGGGACACCAGGCTTCATGACAATTGGCCAGGGAAGTTCCTGAACCAGGAAAAGTTTTCCCAGCTTCCGAGCTCAGGTGTGCTCACAGCAGCCATTGGCAAGGCCTGCTTGGGTTGATTGATGAGGTAAAGACAATGACGGTGCAGTTTCACAGAAAGCCCAGAGCGACTCTGCACTGGGAAGAATACAGTTTGCTCCCCACCCCTTTTCTTCATTTACTAGGCTGCTTCCAAGATGGATGGTTTCGCTTACCAGCTATCTAGTCAATCCATCAAAGCTGTAAGGTGTATGAAATAAAGCTGACCGTTTCGGAATCCCAGGTTGCGTGTAACTAAAGTTTTGCAATGTGGTGTTGCTGCTGCTGCTGCTGTTTAGATGGGTTATTAAAACCAAGTGCTCCTTTTTTCTCCTTGCTGGGCATAATAATTGAAAGTTTAATTCACTCCTGGTGATTTAAACTTATGGGCTTTCTTGTGTCCCTTCCCTTCCCCCTAATGGCCTCTCTCCCTCTCTGCTCCCCCATCTCAACCACCATCTGTGTTCTGCTCCGAATGCTAATCGGATTTAATATGGATCATCAATCGTAGCAGAGCTGGGTAATAAAGATAGTTAGGGATAAAGCAGTCTTTGCCAATTGATTGCCCTCCAGATGTTTTGGACTCCAACTCCCATCAGCCCGTCAGCATAGCATGATGGGAGTTGTAGTCCAACAAGTCCTGGAGGGTAGCAGCTTGGCGAAGGCTGTAGTATGCGGATAAAGTTCAGTCAGCGAGGACTAGTGACAGATGAGCAGTTGCCTCCAATCTGGTCCCATGGGCACCAGTGTGCCTGCCAGTACCTCCTACGGTGCCCATAAAAGGTCTCCGTAAATATCACCTAAAAAGTCCGTGTGCTCTTCCTGCTCAGTTAAAGTTTGCACTGGTTCAGCCTTATTATTATTATTATTATTATTATTATTAATATTATTATTATTATTATTATCACCTTTAAACATGCCCACATTTCATTGGATGCCACGTTTAGATACCCATCCTCCCATCTGTTCTGAACAAAGGAGAAGTGCAAGTGAATTCCTTCCATAAGCAAGCACACTGGCAGCTCATATGTGTGCCTTTCCCCTGTTAAGTATAATTGTTTAATTGCGCACTGAAATGGAGAATGCCTGTATGTATATTGCTGAAATGTTTAACGTTGGAAAATTCCGTTGGGGAATACTAAAGCTAGAAAGAGCTCTCCAAGCTTCTAGCTGGGTTAATAATAAACTGTTGCTGTACTCTGCTTTTACACATGAGTGTTTAACCTTAGATCACTTGATAGAGGTATTCAGTTGCAAATAGACATTTTGAAGGGAGCTGCCGTTTGTCTTTTGTTCCCAATCACAGTGGGAGAAGAATGTGCGAATGAGTCTCTCCAGACTAATAGAGGCTGTAAGGAGAGAGACACCTTTGATTTTAGGTCTGTTTGGAATTATATTATATTTCTAAGATGCTGAGCCTAAGCTTGGACAAGCATATGCCTCATGGAACTATTTAGATGTATCATTGATTTGTTTTTGTACCTGTTTGGAAGTTCTGGGTGGTAAAGCTTTGAATCATATTTATGGGTCTGAACAACTTTTATTTCAAAAGGAATCTGTTTTTATGCATCCAATTGCTTTAAGCTAAGCAATATTAATATCTGCAGTATCTCCCCCTAATGAAGCAGTTGGTGGGCTAGCACCATTTTGTGTCCCTGATTTTCAGATGCGGCAGCCATTTTGTGTTATGCCACACCACCATGGCAGCCAGTTTGTGACTGGTGCCCATGGCACTTTGTCAAAATTCCAGATGTTCCCGCTGACCCAGAAAGATTGGTGATCCTGGATTGTGAGAAAGAAAAGTGCAAGTGAACTCTGGGGTCACCCCTCTGGGCTGCATTAAACTTGCTTCTCTTTGAGGCTAAAATGCATTATTATTATTATTATTATTATTATTTAGTTTCTATACCACCCTCCACCCAAATACTACAGGGTGGATCATTCTGTCGAACAAGCAGAAAACTTGTGCTGACCGAACCTTTGTAACAGCACAATGTTGAATTCTCACCATCCCTGACGATTGACCATGCTGTCTGGGGTTGGTGGCATTTGGAATCCAACAATATCTGAGGGCTACAGTTTCCCCAAACTCTGATACAAGTAGTCTACTATTTATTTAAGAAGAAGGAAATAGCAATAAAAGAAACCTGTACAGTGAACCCAAATTCTGCAACTTGGTTCTGATAGTCATGGGAAAGGGAGAAGATGTCTTCAAGAACACTAAGGCCTCTCTAGAAGTTTTACTCAGCGATTTGCCTTGCCATTCTGCTGTTTCACTAGGTGTTGCCCCCATACTTCCATGCATGCTGTCACCACCATAAGGACTAGAAACTTGCTTCAAACAAAATGTAAAGCTGAGATTTTGTGCCCTGCCTGTGCTTCCATGGAACTGGGGCATTCTTGTAGCCTTGGCCCTTGGAAACGAAACGAAAAGAAAATATTACTGTTATTTTTATCTGTTCTTAATCTAAAGCATCTGGAACACTCTAGGATGGCAATCACAATAATATCTGAAGAGCTGGTTTTATTTCTCTCGCTGCGTCCTTTCAGAGTCTAGCCCTTTATCTCCTTATTTAAGAAGAAGGTGTTGGTTCTGCAGTATTGAAACAATACACAATAGGCCAAATTCTTCCTCTGCTGCCTACAGAAACCGGACAAAAGTCATGCATCATCTCCAGGCAAGCAGGTCTTCTTTCCACCTAAAAATATTGTGTCCTTCATCCGTTGTCAGAGGCAACATTTCCTTTTGTCTGCTTGAGGGAGCATGTGGAAGCATTTCCTTCCCTTTATTGTGTTGTGTGTCCAAAGCCTAGGCGTTTGCAGAAAGGAATCTTCTCCGTCACTCACAGAAATCCCTCGAGCAAATCTGCCTGCGTTTAAGCAAGAGTGAAACCCATTATAGAAGCTTATCGCCTCACTTCTTTAAACTGCGGCTATCAGCTCTTCAAGCTGTTGCTGCTACCCACCAAAACCAAAACAAAAAACCCTTCTTTATTAGTCTTGCTCAGTGCTTTTTCTTTTTCATAGGAAAAAAGGTGCCATTACACACCATGAAGTTGTTGCAGTAAGTGACACACTTTTAACACTAAAAAAAAAGTTGATGGTACAGAGTACATTGAATACCCCCAGGGGGAAAAACCCACACTGGTCTTGCTGAAGGACCTGTTTCCCACCGTGATAAGAAGACAACTGAATTCCTGTTAACTTGGGAGTTTTTGTCTCTCTGGAAGCTTTTCATCCAAAACAGCCACAGGGAGAATTCTTGACAAACAGCTGTTGTGCTTGTCATTTTACCTATGTCTAGCAATGATTCTTAAGGAAATCAGCCCTGAGTGCTCACTGGAAGGTGAGATCCACTGGTTTGACAGATCCTGAAGCTGAGGCTCCAATACTTTGGCCACCTCATGAGAAGAGAAGACTCCCTGGAAAAGACCCTGATGTTGGGAAAGATGGAGGGCACAAGGAGAAGGGGACGACAGAGGACGAGATGGTTGGACAATGTTCTCAGAGCTACCAACATGAGTTTGACCAAACTGCGGGAGGCAGTGGAAGACAGGAATGCCTGGCGTGCTCTGGTCCAGGGGGTCACCAAAGAGTCGGACATGACTGAACGACTAAACAACAACAAGCAATGAGCTTCCCATTTACCTTTGACTTCTTTGCCAACATGTCTTCTGTCAGTTCCCGCCAGTTACCAGATTTTTTTCAAAGAATCCGGGGACACTTTTTTTTAAAGAGAAAAAAAAGTTTTTTTAAAAAAAGTTATTTAAAAAAGAAAGGAAGTAATATCTTCTCTTCTGTGGTGGTCTCCTCTGTCACGCAGCCTTCCTCTGGGCCCTGGCCTGCTCTCTTGGAGTGCTAGCCACTGTGGAGTAGGCTCGGGTCAGACCTGGGCTCGGCCACGTGTCCTTGCCCTCCCGGTGTTCTCCTACATCTCTTCCTCAGCGGCAGCAGCAGTGTGGCAAGGTCGGGGCTCCCCTCTTTTTTCTCCTTCCTCTGTCTCTCTCTTCCTTCTCCTTCTACTCTCCTCCTTCTTCCTGCATTGGCTCTGGTGTTTTCCTGGCCCCAGAGCGCTGCTGGGCAGTCGGTTGGGTGGCCGGGCGCTCTTGCTCCCGACTCAATTTGGGTCTAGTGGGGGGTCAGCGGTTCCCCCAGTTGATGCACTGGGTGTCCCTGGTTCCCCCTGGGCAGTGGTGGTGGCGGTGGCAGTCTCAGCAGCCCGGAGTCAGCCTGGTAGCGGAGTTGGCTCTGGCTGGCTTCAGGAGCTGCTCGCTGCTGTGGCGCCCGCCATTTTGCCTCGCCAGAAGTCCCCATATGATGTGTCTTGTGCCGTTGAACCAATTAGTACATTCATTCCCTACTAATAAACCTACAACACTTAAAATATAAATCCGGGGATATTAAATGAAATCCGGGGACATATTTTGTCCGGGGACAGATTTGTAAATCCGGGGACTATCCCCAGGAAACGGGGACGTCTGGTAACCATACACCAGTGTGGTCAATGGAAGGGGGTTATGGGAGTTGCAATCCAACAACCTTTTTATTATGTTTTTATATGTGTTGGAAGCCACCCAGAGTGGCTGGGGCAACCCAGCCAGATGGATGGAGAATAATAATAATAATAATAATAATAATAATAATGCCACAGGTAAGCCACCTGTGGCTTGGGGAGGCCCAGCTGTAAGTGATGACCTAGCAGTGGACAAGGGCAAGGAGGAGATGACAGCAACCAGCAACTGCATCTGTCTCTCAGTCTCCTCTGGACCTTGGTTGCCTAGGAAGCTGGGGAACTTCCTTATTTAGAGTCGGGCCTTTGGACCACCTAGCTTAGTATCGTGTGCACTGATTGGCTGAAGCTTTTTAGGCTTTCCAGCTGAAATATTACCAGCCCTACCTGGAAATGTAAGGGATTGAACCTGGAGCCTTCTGCATTTAAAGCAGATGAGCTACGATGCTTCTTGCTAGTAGCTCCCTCTTGTTAGCAGCCTGACTTGATGCTCATCTTTCAGGAGGCCGGGAAAGGATAAATACTTTTTTAAAATTTTCTGTGTGGGCAGATAAACACTTTCAGTAACATGTATGGTTTATTGCCTTCTTTTTATTTTGATGGCATTTTTGAATTTAAGATCAGCGCAAGAGATATTTGAGTCTCTTTTTCAAAACGGTATAAGTGCAATTTATTCAGAACAAAAGGCTAAATTAATTGTAAATAACGTGGTGACAGAGGAATTTAAGATAGAAAAAGGGACACGACAAGGTTGCCCAATCTCCCCATTGCTTTTTATATCGGTCCTGGAGGTCCTGCTGAATATGATCAGAAGGGACCAATTGGTTAAAGGTATACAAGTCGGAGCTAAACAGTACAAATTGAGAGCATTTGCAGATGACTTAGTATTGACATTACAGGAGCCAGAATCTAGTACTAAAAGGGTTTTGGAACTGATTCAAGAATTTGGTCAGGTTGCAGGATTTAAACTGAATAAGTTAAAAACAAAGGTCTTAGAGAAAAACTTAACAGCGATTGAGAGAGAGAGGTTTCAGAATGAGACAGGTTTAACAGTGGTTAAGAAAGTGAAATACCTGGGGATTAACATGACAGCTAAAAATGGGAATCTATTTAAAGACAATTATGAAAAATGCTGGGCTGAAGTGAAAAAAGATTTAGAAATTTGGTCAAATTTGAAGCTTTCACTGCTAGGCCATATTGCTGCGATAAAAATGAATGTATTGCCTAGAATGTTGTTTCTGTTTCAAACATTGCAAATTTTGGACAAAATGGATTGCTTCAAGAAGTGGCAGAGAGATATCTCTAGATTTGTCTGGCAGGGCAAGAAGCCTAGAATAAAATTTAAAATACTAACGGATGTAAAGGAAAGAGGTGGATTTGCCCTGCCAGACCTTAAACTTTATTATGAATCAGCAGCTTTTTGCTGGCTGAAAGAATGGCTGCTTCTTGAAAACACAGACATTTTGGATTTAGAAGGTTTTAATAATGTATTTGGATGGCATGCATATTTGTGGTATGATAAGGTCAAAACACATAAAGTATTTAAAAACCATATTGTCAGGAAAGCATTGTTTAATGTCTGGATAAGATATAAGGACCTATTGGAAAACAAAACCCCAAGGTGGCTGTCACCGATGGAAGCGAAAGCTCAGAAAAAGCTCAATATGGAGGCCAAATGGCAGAAATATTGGGAAATTCTGGAACAAGAGGGAGATAGATTGAAACTGCAGAGTTTTGAGAAACTAAAAAACAAAGTGCGAGATTGGCTTCATTATTATCAGATAATGGAGGCATACAATTTGGACAAGAAAATTGGCTTCCAGGTGGAAAAATCAAAATTAGAAACAGAACTGTTAGAACCCAAAACTAAGATTTTGTCAAAGATGTATAACTTGCTGTTGAAATGGAACACTCAGGATGAAATGGTGAAATCTGCTATGATTAAATGGGCACAAGATGTTGGACATAACATAATGATGGCTGACTGGGAACAGTTATGGACCACAGGTATGAAGTTTACGGCATGTAATGCCTTAAGAGAGAATATTATGAAAATGATATACAGGTGGTACATGACACCAGTCAAGCTTGCAAAAATCTATCACTTGCCCGATAATAACTGTTGGAAATGTAAGGAAACTGAAGGTACATTCTTTCACCTTTGGTGGACATGCCCAAGGATTAAGGCTTTCTGGGAGATGATCTATAATGAAATGAAAAAGGTATATAAATATACCTTCTTGAAGAAACCAGAGGCCTTTCTCCTGGGCATGGTCGGCCAATTGGTGCCAAAGAAGGACAGAACTTTCTTTATGTATGCCACAACAGCAGCAAGAATACTTATTGCAAAGTATTGGAAGACACAAGATTTACCCACTCTGGAAGAATGGCAGATGAAGGTGATGGACTATATGGAACTGGCGGAAATGACTGGCAGAATCCGAGACCAGGGAGAAGAGTCGGTGGAAGAAGATTGGAAGAAATTTAAAGACTATTTACAGAAATACTGCAAAATTAATGAATGTTAGAATGATGTCAGAATGAAGTTAAGTGGTTTTAGCAGCAATGTTATAAAGGTGTATGTAAAAATGGATTGTTAACAGGTGAAAATCCAAAGTTATAATATATTAAGTTAAAGGATTAAGACAAAAACAAAGAGGGAAAGGAATTGCTGAATTAACTAATAGAACTGGAATACAAAAAAGGGAGGTGTGAGGAGGTCAGGGAAGCAAGGAAATGAAATGTAAGGCATGGAAAGATTGATGTGTTTTTTAAGTGTTTTTTATCTTTTTTCTGTATTTTGTATTTTTTCTTTTTTATTTCTTTCTCTTTTTTTCTCTTTTTATTTATGTAATCTTTTCTTTGAAACTTTAATAAATATCATTTTTTTAAAAAAAGAGTCTCTTTTTCAAATAGCATGGAATGAATTCAAAATAAAATAATGAAAATGCTATCTTTATCTTCTTCATCATCGTCTCTCCAGCTCCTCTTGGCTCAGCTCCTGTTGCAGTTTCCACATCAGTTGCAAATCATGGACAGGAAGACAATAGCTTCTCTCAAGAGAGCACTTGCTGAAGATCAGAGGCTCCATCTTCCTTTTCCATCACAGCACTGTGTTGCGAAGAATCTCTCCTCCAAGCCCAGTGCTGCAATGAGAAGGAAGATGGGGGCTGGCGGGCCACTTCAAAGGGCTCTGTGGGCCTGATACAAACTATGGGTTTTCCATCCCTGCTCTAGGGTCTTGAGCAGGAGGCCTTTTGAATCACCTGGTACATATTTTTTAAAAATGGACATACCAAAGATTGAACCTGCGCTCCCTCCCAAAACTTTGCATACGATAATGGGCACACTGTTTAGAAAGCATGAAGACAAATGGTAGAAATCCTTTAATAATGTTTTAAAAGCCCAACAGATTGAGCATAGATTGCATGTGAGTATCCCCCACACTGCACTCCTGTTTTCTGAGGATATACCAGAAACAATTTCCATTACAGGTTTCTGATTTATTTTATATATCTCTGTTAAGTCATTTTGAAACTGCTTTTTGTTTTAAAGAGCGGCTAACACAATTCGAAATGTGCATCAATACCTCCTGCTCTGAACACAGTGCAGTCATAACATCACTACATTGGCTACATCAAGCAATGGTGCAAAGTTTATGGGCAAAAAATTCAGTACTGCATTTTGACATTCCCCGCTGTTATAAGAACTTTTAGGTCATATATATATATATATATATATATATATATATATATAATGTTCATAAATGTACCAAGCAAACACACATATAAATATATAAACCACATGTCTAAAACCCACAGGAAAAGTCCTAAAGCCATTTTGACTCTTTCAGTCACCTCAAATATTTCTCTACAAGGTCGAAGAAAATTCAGAAACCTCCCCATTGTCTCTGTCCTCACAAATCCTGCCTTAAGGGCACATTTAAGGTGTGAATAGGGTGAGCCTGTGACCTGGCTCAGGAATTAAGTATTATCCCCAGGTAATCCAGTCAATTAACAGGTAACCTGGCAGACAGGGTAAAAACAACGCACTCAGATTTCTGTTGTAGACCACCTTTTCTGTGATGTAGGTGTGATGTATCTGAGGGGTGGTCTTGGGCTACACCCATTCTGTGATGTATGTATGATGTATGGAGGGGTGGTCTTGAGCTCCAGGGCAGGGAATTTAAAATGTCTATATAAGGGCAGGCACACCTTGGTTCTGGGTTCCTCCTCCTTTCCTGAGTGTGAGGGGAGCACCCTGTTGAAACAGATCAATAAAGATCAGGCTTACTAGCTGCTTTGCTTCTCAATATTCTCTGGTTGGCCTCTGTTATTTTCTCCTACCAATAGAGAACCTACAAAAGGACTCTATATGGGCTCTTGGGTACCCCATAAGGGAAAAGGAGCAGTTTTTTTAACTTATATCACCACCCTGTGTGTTTCCTCTGCCATACGCACACGGCTCCAATTAGCCATGCTCTATTGTGGTGTGTGTATGTGTGTGCCATTGATTTTTTTTTTAAATTGGGGGGAAGAGTGATTCCTGGCTCAACTGCATCACGAGCATTTAGTAAGCTGTTCCCCACTGTTAACTGAAATACAGGAGAAAACACCCACAACCCAAATCTATAGTTAGGAAGGCATATGCTGGCTTTGGACAGGCAAATCCTTAATTAGACTGGCCGCCTGTGTCAACTCGCAGCAACTAGTGTAACCAATGGGACATCTAGACTTGAATGCTGAACAGAGAGCATCTCATTCTGAACTGCCTGCCGTAATTCCAGAGGGTGGAAAAAAATGTGTAAAGCAATCGCCGGGTATTTGTCCAGCAGCTTCTCTGAAAGACGCAATCAGTTCATGGACTTTATGGAGGCAGAAAGAGAAGCTAAGTTAATTGAACAAATGATCCATAGCAAATTATTCGCAAGACTCTAATCAACAGCTCCGTGCGGCGTGGGGGGGGGGGGACACATCCAAGATGTAACATGCAATTAACTTTATCACATTTGATTAAGACCAAACTCAAGTGCTTATCTGGATAACTGTTTATATAGCTGGGTTCTAATCAACTGGAAGGGGACTTTACGGTTTGCTTTGTCAGGATGTTGTCCTCAAGGTCTTACAATATTCTCGGTTATGGTATCCTGCAATATCGATGATTATTCCTTTTCCCAGGGACTGTGAGTGTGGTGACCCAAATTTGTATCTTATGTATGTGAGCGTCAATTTTCATTTCATGTAACTGTATTGTTTTCTCATTACAGTGGTACTTCGGGTTACAGACACTTCAGGTTACAGACTCCGCTAACCCAGAAATAGTACCTCAGGTTAAGAACTTTGCTTCAGGATGAGAACAGAAATCGTGCTCCGGCGGCAGAGGGAGGTCCCATTAGCTAAAGTGGTGCTTCAGGTTAAGAACAGTTTCAGGTTAAGAACGGACCCCCAGAACAAATTAAGTTCTTAATCCAAGATACCACTGTACATTTATTTCAATATGTCATTGTGCTACATGTTTTGATTAAATAAATAAGAAGAAATATCAATAAAAGCTAAGGGGTTTCTAATTTTCAGTGGAAGATTTATTCTCGTGAAATGCAAGGCTCAAGGGCTAAGCTGACCTGCCTTTTGAGCTGTTCCCCAAGTGTGGGGAACCTGCGGCAGCACAGAAGTTGCCGAACTACAGCCCCCATCATCCCTGGCTACTGGTCCACTTGGCTGGGGCTGATGGGATTTGGAGTCCAACAACATCTGGAAGGCCACTGCTATGGGGAAAAGCTTTAGGATCTTCCACCACTCCCCACTCTCCAAGAAAATTGCACAAAACCATGGGCAATTGTTCCTTCTGGAGGGTTTGCATTCAGATCAGGGATTTGCAGTATGGAGAGAGCAGTTTCACATCTCCCAGACTAACATGCAAATGGGAGCAATGCTTTCAATACGCCTCCAAATTTTTTGATGCCTTTCTCAGTTGGTAGAACACGAGACTCTTAGCCTTAGGGTCATGGCTTCAAGCCACAAAAGATTCCTGTATTGCAGGAATCTAGATGACCCTTGTGGTCCCTTCCAGCTCTATAATGCTATGATTGTGTATATATGTATGCCCAAATGAATGTATCATCAGAGGTGGGTTTAAGGCAGTGTGAGTGGGCACCAAGCCTAGGGGATGCTGCTGGGCATTTCAACTATGTTGTAGTCAGTGAATTGAGCAGAACGGAAGGCAAGAGGCTGGGGGCGCTGACACAGGTGCCGCTGAAACTCAACAGACCAAAGTCCACCTCTGGTAGCAACTTCATGCAGCTTTAAAAAAAATGCAAACAGCACAGGCTACTTCAGAAATGGAATTGAATGCACATGCAAAACGTACACAGGCTGGGAAGGTAAAAAGGTAAAGGACCCCTGGACGGTTAAGTCCAGTCAAAGGTGACTATGGGGTTGCTGCGCTCATCTCGCTTTCAGGTCAGGCCAAGGGAGCCGGCTTTTGTCCACAGACAGATTTCCAGGTCATGTGGCCAGCAGGACTAAACCGCTTCTGGCACAACGGAACACTGTGACAGAAACCAGAATGCATGGAAATGCCTTTTACCTTCCCACCGCAGTGGTACCTATTTATCTACTTGCACTGGCGTGCTTTCAAACTGCTAGGTTGGCAGGAGCTGGGTCAGAGAAACAGGAGCTCACCCCATCATGGGGATTCGAACTACCGACCTTCCAATCTGCAAGCCCAACAGGCTCAGGGTTTAGACCACAGCACCACCATACTAAGAAGTCTATCTCTAATTCAGATGGACCATGCACAACTCTCATTCACGGCAACCTTGTAACTTGTTGCGGGCCAGCCTTGCATTACTAACTAGCTAGGATTTGAGTGGAACTAATGCATCTGAGTGGAGCCAATGATATGGCTTTTAGTCATATTTTTTTTGGTGCTGCTCATCCTTCTGTGGGTGGGGAGGTCATTTTATACTACTGGGTGCAGTTTTTTAATGGATGGACACTTCTAGTGCAGCTGCTTTGTTTTGATGGGGCTTTATTGCATATTTTGAGACACCCCTTGTTAAGCACCGCAGGTCTCCTTTTGTGTGAAGCAACTCGTAAACTGAATAAATCTCATTTAATCTCAGATACCAGCAGGACACTGCTAAAAGAACCATCATCATCAACAATAAATGTTGCATTGTCGTGTAGCATTATCATCACCTTCAACATCATATTTAAATCCCATTTTTCCTGAAGGTGGCATGCATGATTCTCCCCCACCTTTTTTAAAATGCAATTCAATGATCCCGTGAGGTAGGTTAGGCTGAGAGGCTGGCTCAAGAGATCATCCAATGGGCTTCATGGCTGGATGGGGATATGAGCCCTGGTGCTCATAGTCATTCTCCCTCCCTTATAAGGATTAAAGTAGAATTGGGCCCAGAATATATAGCTTATTGTTAAAGGAACGAGTTAATGGAATGAAGCCAGTTATAAGGGAGCCGAAGCTTGAAGTTAAATTGGGACCCAGCACTACGTGGCAGAGATAAGATAAGCAACCACGAGTCGTTCTTCAAAGGAAACTCCCGTCTTTGCTATCTGCCAGCATTCTCCAACCAGGTGCTAAACGGATAAAGGACAACTTGGCTGACAGAAGTTATTCCAGAGTCTTTGATAAATACCTTCAAAATAGAGTCCCGTGGCTGGCAGAAGAGACACCTCTTCTAAATGTAGTGTGACATGTTGTCACTGATGAGCACTGAGCGAAATGAGAGCCAGGGCAGGTGAAAACGAGCTAACCTTTTCATCACGGTAATAGTCAGGGGTTTTTTTTTCCAGCCAGAACTCTCTGGAACCAGGACCGTCTTATGTATATCCAGCACCGTGGTGCAAAGATCCCTCCAGCACACACACACACACACACACACGTTTCCCAGAGAGCCAGTGTGATGTAGTGGTTAAGAGTGGTAGACTCGTAATCTGGGGGACTGGGTTCGCTTCCCCGCTCCTCCACATGCATCTGCTGGGTGACCTTGAGCTAGTCACACTTATCTGAAGGCTCTCAGCCTCACTCACCTCACAGAGTGTTTGTTGTGGAGGAGGAAAGGAAAGGAGAATGTTAGCCGCTTTGAGAATCCTTCGGGTAGTGATAAAGCGGGATATCAAATCCAAACTCTTCTTCAGAATTGCTGACCTTTTTACAGCGCTGCCAGCAGCTTTGCAGGGCTGGAGGAGGCGGGCGGTGACTGGAGGGCGGCACCTCTGGTGGGGAAGAGGCAGAGGCTCTGGGCGCAGCGCTGCTTCAGCGAGGCAGGCGAGGGCGGCGAACTGATGTTGAGGTTTGCCGCGCCCAGCCTCTGCCTCTTCCCTGGAGCCCATGCCACAGTGGCCATGGCAGCTGGGGCCTCCAAGCATGGCGCTGCTTCAGCGAGGCGGGCAACGGCAGCGAGCTGATACCGGGAGCATCCAGCCTCTGCCTCTTCCCTGGCGCCCTCCAGAACTTGGCGCCCAACACCACTTGCCTCTATGGGCAAGATGCCCCTGTCTGGAACTCAGTTCCAGCACCTCTCAGATGGGTGGCCGCCATTGCCATTCTAAGAGAAAGAGGAATGTGTTCATGGCATAGCTGTCAACTTACAGATTTGAAAATAGCAGCCTCGAAAATAAGGGATCAGCAGCCAAAATAAGGGATTTTAGTCAACCAGCTGAAATACAAAGTTAAAAGGGACCAGATAATTTGGGACCAGATAATTTGGGAGAGCAGCACCAGTTTTTAGCCCTTCGTTTCCAGAGGTTGCTGCTCAAGACACCAGCTGATGAAACACTGCAATTAAATAACTACAAGCAGCAACCACTTTTCGCGCAAAATAAAGTCCAAGCTATGAAGATGCTGCTGCAGTTCTGTATCTTTTCTCTCGTGCTCCATCTGCCGCTCTCAGTTCCATCAGGCGGGGCGGGAGGGGGGGGGGAAATAGCACCCGAAGTAAACCCACAGATCAGACCATCTATGCTAGTCTACCACTACAAATCTATGGGAGAAGTGCTTATGGTCCTTCCTCCGCTTTCCCCTCTATGGTTAGCCTTTGGAACACCTGCCCGCGCCTCCTCCTCCCCTCTCTGAACTGCTTTCTCTATGGTTGCCCTCACTCTCCTCTCAAGGCTCCTCAGCAATTCATAGGCTGTGCCAGGCTGCCCATCTCATTCGGGTCCTTCGGCGGCGCATCCGCAGTACGGCCTAGCAGGAGCGGTGGCAACGGGCAGAGGGAGGCCCCAGGCAGACATGCTCAGTTTGGCGGCCACGAGGAGGATGGCGGCGGAAGGGCCCGAGGCTCCCACCAGTCCCGGCAGGGAGGGGCTTCTGGGGGCCGATGCTGGTGAGAGGAGGCCAGAGGGGGGGCGGGGCGGGCAGCCAAGCAACACAGTTGGAGCCTCCCTCCTCCCTGGCCAGCAGGGAAGGAGGGAGGGAGAGGAGCTGCTTCCTTTGAAACCTGGGAAATTTAAGGGACATCATCAATAAGGGACAGCAGTGGGACACGGCGCTGGGATAAGGGAGTTTCCCGCCAAATAAGGGACGGTTGACAGCTATGGTTCATGGTGAGTTCTGGTACCTCTTTTTCTAGAAAAACAGCACTGGTAAGAGCCATGCCCCATGCATTTCTTTCCTTCATCCCACCTGCACTATGCATATCATGGCTTGCCTCCCAAAGAGTCCCGGGAACTGCAGTTTGCCCGGGGTGCTGGGGAACAGGGGTCTCCTAACAACTCTCAGCACCCTTAACAATCTGCAGTTCTCCAGGTTCTTTGGGACGAGACATGGCTGTTGGAAGTGGTATGATGCTGCTTTGAAATGCATAGCACAGACAGGGCCTTATTAAAGCTAAACCAGAGTTATTTTGCACAGCTCCCCACATGGAACTAATCGGGACAAAACCCACATAGTCCATTAAACAAACCCCCAAAGGCAATTAGCAATAAACGCTACTGAGGCTTCCTTGGCTATCAAAGTGATGCTGCTGCGATTTCTTGTTTACTTGACCTTGTTATTACCATTCCCCCATCCGAGCAGAAGGCTTGTAAATTTACCTGACCAGCCTTTTCATTATAGGAGACTTTTCCTCCTTGGGGAAATAATTTCAGCTGCCTATAGCTGCCTGCTAACTAGTGGTCTTGTCGCATGGCATAAAAAGGCATCGGGGGGAAGGTCATGATAAGAGGAGGGGTAAGGTAATAAGAAGAGCCCAGCTGGATCAGAAAACTTATCTAGTCCAGCATCCTGTTTGTCACAGGGCCAACCAGATGCCCCAGAGATGCCCACAAGTAGGGCAATAGCCCCCTCTTCCTAGCTGCAATTCCCAGCAGCCAGTATAGCTAATGCCACAGAAGACAGAATTGGGATTCAATATGACCTTAACAGATCAAAACTAACCTTAACTAGGTTAAAATGAATTTTGACAGGGACAAATGTAAGCTTCAGCACTTAGGCAGGAAGAACCAGCTGCTCAAATATAAGATGGGGGACATCTGGCTTGCCAGTAGTACATGCAAAAAGGTTCTAGGGGTCTTGGTGGACCACAACCTTAGCATGATTCAACAGTGTGATGGAACAGGGGTTGGAAAGCTAATGCTATTCTAGGCTGCACCAACAGAAGTATAGTGTTCAGATCATGGGAAGTCATAGTCCCACTCTGTTCTGCCTTGGTCAAACCACACCTGGAATACTGTGTCCAATTCTGGGCACCACAATTTAAGAAGGATGTTGACAAGCTGGAATGTGTGCAGAGCAGGGCAACCAAGATGATCAAGGGTCTGGAATCCAAGCCTTATGAGGAACAGTTGAGGGAGCTGGGTATGTTTAGCCTGGAAAAGAGGAGACTGAGAGGGAGGGAGGATAGCCATCTTCAAAGATCTCAAGGGCTGTCAAATGGAAGGGCGGAACAAGCTTGTTTTCTCCTGCTCTGGAGGGTAGGACCCGAACCAATGGCTTCAAGTTACACTCCAGTGATAGAAGGTATACACAATCCCAGTGGTGGCCATGAGGTTTGGGGGGCCCTGGGCAAGAGAGTTGTTTTGGGCTGCTTGAAAGCATCAAAGAAAACCAAGTAGAAAATTTCACTGACTTTTAAACATGAAGCTGCTGTGGAAGTGTGGACAAATGCATCATGATACGTTCGTTGTGGTCAATTTTTAATGCAACTAGAGTGGAGAATATTACTTAATGATTACTACATTGTAAATACATGATGAAGTCATAAAGTCATAAAGGAAAAGGAACAATCTGCTACCTCCATATGTGATGCTCTTATGTAAACAGAAACAGCAAAAAAAGCCAAAATAGCACAACTCCCCTGCCCATCTAAAAAACAACAACCAAGAACCGTATTGTATACTGTCAGGGTAGGAGGGACATATGGTGAACTGGTGAGAGCTAGTTTGCTGATAAATAATGGTATAGTGATTAATCGTTTAAGAGTCAATTCTCAATTAGCCTATTTAATAACACCAACTTTTTCAAGTCTCCTCGGAAGCAAAGCCCTCTGTTGACTCATGGTAATGTGAACACTCCCAACCTTACATTCAACTGAAATCAGTGCTGATCCGACTGTGTGTTCTTGCGACACAGAAGAGCGCAGATCATTTTTGATCAGTTTGGACTTTGAAAATGACCTTTCATCAGATACAAACCTTTCAGTTACAGGTTAAATAATATAAAGTGCTACACCTAAATTGGGTTAAACATATCAAATATTAAAGGTAAGGTAAAGGGGCCCCTGACCATTAGGTCCAGTTGTGACCAACTCTGGGGTTCCGGCGCTCATCTCGCTTTATTGGCCGAGGGAGCCAGCATACAGCTTCCGGCTCATGTGGCCAGCATGACTAAGCCGCTGCTGACGGACCAGAGCAGTGCACGGAAACACCGTTTACCTTCCCACCGGAGCGGTACCTATTTATCTACTTGCACTTTGACGTGCTTTTGAATTGCTAGGTTGGCAGGAGCAGGGACCGAGCAACAGGAGCTCACCCCATCACAGGGATTAGAACCACTGACCTTCTGATCAGCAAACCCAAGAGGCTCAGTGGTTTAACCCACAGCGCCACCCGCGTCCCTATCAAATATTGCACATGGATAAATTGGGGGGGGGGGTGCCAAAGCCATGTGTTTTTCTTGAGGCTGATTATATTACCTAAAACAAAACACAAAAAAACCCCTCTTGATCTCTGCTGAATCATTGGCTGGGTACACATTACCAGCTAAAAACATAGCTGGGTCGTTCTTTTATCTATGTGGATTGATACTGGTTTGGGGGGGGTGCATCAAAATGCAGCGTTTCATATGAAATGATGGGATGGAGACAGGAAAGGTATGGATTGTGGCTAACCCTGCAGATACCCCACTTCCGAAAACAGCATGCTTTGGATAAAGAGTAAATGGGAGTGTGTACACAGCCAACATCTGCATACAAACCTGCCCAGGTGTTAAGATCCTTGAGTGAGCACCTCTTCTCAGTCTCATCAACATGGATACTTGAGTTGAGATTTCTCCACTGCTGGGGGTTGGACTAGAGAGCCCTCAGGGTCCCTTCCAAGTCTACCATTCTATGCTTCTATGATCAGAGGCACCATTGGCAATGACACAAGAGCAAGCCCTTTCTGTGGCTGGTCCCACATTGTGGAATTCCCTCCTAAGAGAGGTTAGATTGGCTCCCTCTTAGGTATCCTTCCGCCAGCAGGCTAAGACCTTCCTATTCAGACAGGCTAAGGTGTAGATGCTGATCAGCAGGTGGCGCTGTGGTCTAAACCTCTGAGCCTCTTGGGCTTGCCGATCAGAAGGTTGGCGGTTCAAATCCCCACAATGGGGTGAGCTCCCATTGCTCTGTCCCAGCTCCTGCCAACCTAACAGTTCGAAAGCATGCCAGTGCAAGTAGATAAATAGGCACCACTGTGGTGGGAAGGTAAATGGTGTTTCCATGCGCTCTGGTTTCTGTCATGGTGTCCTGTTACACCAGAAGAGATTTAGTCATGCTGGCCACATGACCCAGAAAGCTGTCTGTGGACAAATGCCGGCTCCATTGTCCTGAAAGCGACATGAGCACCAAAACTCCATAGTCGCCTTTGACTGGACTTAACCATCCAGGGGTCCTTTACCTTTTAACCTTTTATTCAGACAAGCTAAGGTGCTGACCACTGGGCTGCTGCCAGAGCAAACTATACATTAATGCTGGTTTAAAATGTTTTGAATGTATTTTAGCTATTGTTTTAAACGCACTTCATTTTTATTGCTTTGCATTTTGTAACAGCACATTTTAATGTTGTTAAGCTGCCTTGAGTGCCAATATAAATATGTTAAATAAATAATAATTTTAAAAATGGCTCCCTCTAAATCTCCTTGCTCTTTGCCTAACTCCGATTCTCATGCTGCCTTAGTTTTTCTACTGTGATGCTCCAGAATGGTAATGAAGTGATGCCATTTTGATTAGCTGAAAAAATAATGGGGTTAATGGTATGCAGCCATTCCTTTCACTACCTGAGTTTGCAACAACAGCAAATAACCAAGGCAGGAGAGAAATCCTACCATATGCCCTTTCCCTAAAACCCACTGCTTTTGAAAAAATTATTATTATTTGCTTTCGAAAAAATGAAATCAAAAACACCCCCACCTTTCTTGGCAATGCAACCATAAAGGCCACGAAGAACAAACAGAATGAAATGAAAGTCCGTCACAAGAAGAAAAGAAATATTGCAATATAATAAAAGAGCAGATAATTAAAACAATGCAGAGAAGCAATAAAAATATCAAAGCCTGAATAGGTCTTTGTAACTTATAAAAAGGACATTACCTACTTTGAAATGAAGATAGTTCTGAGACAATGTTCCCTAGTTGCTGGGGAAACACCAGCGTGATTTTGATTTGTTTTGCTTTTCCAGCAACAAATTTTGTGCTCAAAGCGGCTCCCTGTACTCACAGGAGCATTAGGAAAGGCAGCATCATAAGCACTATATAGTCATACCTTAGTTCTCGAACATAATCCATTCCAAAAGTCCGTTCGACTTCTGAAAATGTTCAAAAACCAAGGCGTGACTTCCGATTGGCTGCAGGAGCTTCCTGCACTCAGTCAGAAGCTGCGGAAGCTACGTCAGGCGTTCGGGTTCCAAAGAACGTTTGAAAACCAGAACCCTTACTTCCAGGTTTTCAGAATTCAGGAGCCAATACGTACAAGTACCAAGGCGTTCAAGAACCAAAGTACTTGGTTCTTGATATACCAAATTGTAATACCAAATGCAGTAAACATATAACTTAAGCAAACAACAAACAATAAATTCATTAATACAATTCAGAAAGTACTGTGTCATTAAATCTCAAAAGGAAGGTTTGGATAACAGCCTGGATTGGAAGGATTAACGACTCAGGAGTTCCTGTGTCATTAAACTTCAGACAACAGACTTGGACAACAGCCCGGACTGGAATGGAGTCAGGGGAAGCTGCACTGGCAAAGAGACAGTTGGAAATATATATACATGCGCACACACACACACACACACACACACACACACACAATAAAGCTGTATTTGACCGACGAAAGGATAAATGATTTCTTACATGATTGAGAATCGTAGAGCCAGGGACGGAGAACTTTAAAGCGTTAAAATCGGTATGTGGAAAATATGAAAACAATGAGGAGAGGCAGGACTGAGATTTGGAGATATGCTTCAGAGGTCCAGACTATGGGGAGCCCTGAAAAATCAATAATTACAATTTGGATTATAAATTGGTCTTTTTTATTTTTGTTTTAATTGGATTATGATTGGATATGTTGATTGGATGTTTCGTATTGGAAAATTAATAAAAATGATTTTAAAAAAATACAATTCAGAAAAACCATAGCAATTCAAAATATTGGAAAGAGCTGCTGAGCACATCCTCTCTCAAGGAAGGGGCTTCTTCTTGGCTCAGTGCAGCAGCCTGCCCACTCCCAGGCAATATTATATTTTTAAGCTTGAATTCTTTCCACCCTGCTCCCCCCTCACCCCATGATCTGGGCCCAGCCAGTCTCTAGCTTCAGGCTCTCCATGAAAGGCAGCCCAGCAGAGGCCAAGAATACCAAGACGCAGCTCTGGGTCATAAGCTGACTCGACGGGCGGTACATACCCTCCAAGTGTCCCGATTTTCCAGGGACGGTCCCAGAATTACGAAAGCCATCCTGGCTTCTGATTTGATCCGGGAATGTTCCTATTTCCCTCACTGGCACCACTGCCGTGCTCAGGAAGGAGGATGTACACAGGTTGTACATTGACAATAAAGGTATTAGTAGTAGTAGTAGTAGCCGGCGCTTGTTGTGAGTGATGATGACGGCAGCTGTGGTGACAGCAAGGGAGCACCCTGTTGCCTCTCCATGGCTGCCATTGCTGGCCTCCTCCCTTGGGAAGCTCGTAGCAGCTGCCAGAGAGCAGGCAAGAAGGAGGGAAGGCTGTGGCCCAGCCTCGTGTGACGCACCAGCTCTGAGGTGCAGGCGGAGGGCAGGGTGCCAGGCGTCAGAGGATCCAACCCCCCACAATAGGTTGCCAGGAATGGATAAGACAAGGAAAGTTCTTACCAATGCTTTTTATTCAATATTCACAGAGAGAGGCTTAGAAATGCAGCCTCTTGGAGTAATGGTGTTGGTCCGAGTTAAACCCCACCCCCTCCGTCTCTCCCACTTCCTCATGAGAGAGCCAGCGTGGTGTAGTGGTTAAGAGCGGCAGTCTGGTAATCTGGAGAACCGGGTTCGCGTCTCCGCTCCTCCACATGCAGCTGCTGGGTGACCTTGGGCCAGTCACACTTCTTTGAAGTCTCTCAGCCTCACTCACCTCACAGAGTGTTTATTGTGAGGGAGGCAGGGAAAGGAGAATGTTAGCTCCTTTGAGACTCCTTCTGGTAGTGATAAAGTGGGATATCAAATCCAAACTCCTCTTCTTCTTATGAGTCATCGCAACGGGTGCTGGAAAGTGCTTTCTGCCTCTGAGCTCTCTGCTCTCCTACTTTCAACGCCTGCCAGGTTCTGGGAGAGGGGGGGTCTGCATTGCTTTCTAAAGACACTGAGTCTGTCAGCTGTCTCTCCTCTGGTGCTTCTTCCTCCTCTCCCATTATTTCCCAGCTTTCCCCCTCTTCTCCCTCTGAGCTGTGACCTCCCTTAAACCCCTGTTGTAATTCTGAACTGTCTCCTTCCTTCTCTGGAAGGGTCAGGCTGGGGAGGTGGTCTCCACCATTCCTCCTCTGCCCAGAGAGGAGTGAAAGGAGTATTGATTTATTTATTATTATTATTATTATTATTATTATTATTATTATTTTAAAAAAATGCTTTGTGCAACTTTGTCTAATCTTGCCCCTTCCTAAAATTTATTTATTGATCTGTGTTTTTCTTTTTGTAAATCTACCAAAAAATAAAATGAAATCGGGATTTTCTGAAGGCGGCAGAAGACGTGTGTGCCGTGCCCCATTGGTGCAATGGCACTTGCCTTCTTCTGATAGGAAATGCTTTTCAGGGCGGGGACAATGGAAGGTTGAGGAGCATAAGTTTGGGGGAGCTAGAAATGTCCCTGTTTTCATCTGAGGAATGTTGGAGGGTATGGAAGTCGGGTCAGTGGTTCGACTCTCCTCCCCTTTCCCTTCTTGCCTGTAGCGGCTGCTTGTCTTATTAGATCAGCCTGTCAGATACCACTGTCTTCCAGAACTCATCCAGGTGCTGCTTGCTCCTTCCCTCTCCCTCAGGGAAAGCCCAGCCACCACAGCAGAGAAGCTGATTCATCATGAGGTGTGGGGGGGGGGGGTTGGATGCTCCTCCACTCTCTCTGGGGAACTCGGTGTTAGGATTCCTGCTCCGTGATTGCAGTCATGGGATTGTTGTCTTTCACATGACGGTATATGTTTTGACACCACAGAGTGGGAAGTGACGAAGACAAGATGTTTGTGTTACTGTGTTCCGTGAAGTGGGACTGTTGTCCTTTGTTCTTTCTCTCTTTTTGCTGTCTGATGCTAGAGAGAGGGGGAGCCATGTTGCAGTGCTCTGTGTGTGTTTAGATGTAAATAAAGTAGATTAGCCAAAATGCTGAGTTCTGTCACACGAGATGTGCAAACTCTGCCCTAAGTGTGCCGGTGTCGGTTGGCATCAGTCGCTGCGATGTTCAGGCTGAAGAAAGCTTTTGAAGCTCCCGAACGAAAGACCAGGAGGGAGAGAACATGCCAGTTGGGCATGTGTCTCTGCCAGGGTCCTACTCGAGTGTAGGCTGAACCCTTGACACTCTGTGGGAGGGGGGATTAGCACTTAAAGGCGTCTCTCCAATCTCTCCTAAAACAGGTGAAAATATTTACTAGGGAGAAGTACCAGAAAAGAGGAACTATCTCAAGCCATGATGCTGTCCCAGTGCTGCAACTCAGGAAAGTGCAGCTGCTGTAGTGCTGTTGCACTGGGCAAAGTCTTACACAAGCCCAATTAGTTTTAAATAAGGCCAAAGAGAACAATAAAAGAGGCCCTGTTAGATATGTGGGAGCTTCATCTGAGTACACAAGGCCAGGATTAAGCTTGGTCTCTTTTTTCTTTCCGGCACTCTTCAGCTTGTAATCAGGATCAAAGTTCCAACTCTTGTTTTGTGTCAACGTGCCTCTTCCCAGTGTAATTGCTTTTTAACCTGCTGTTTCCATAACTGGCTGGCTCGTTACAATTTCCTTTTTAATCCTTCTATATGCAGATCCCAGAGAGAGGGGTGGTTGCTTTTTTTTAAAAGTGTGAGATAGATTAATTAAGAAGCAAAATGAGAGCTCCTGGGTAGCGGATGCATCAACCCACTCACGTTCTCTCATTCTCAGAGTTTTGTGGTTTGAAGTAGCAGCTGAATTCTCAGCGTCCCAGTTTGGATTAGACCCCAGACCTTTGGGAGCCTGAATCTAGTTCAAAACACTCCCACTCTCAGTTGCCTTCCCATTTATGTTTCTAACCAGAAATGGAGAAGAGAGACTTGAGCACTGCACAGATGACCTCTTGAATGTCTCCGGCATATTGGTGTGGGCAGAGAGACTGCAGGGACCATTTCAATGAATTTCTCTATGTGAGGGATGGATTCTCCAACAATTTCGCAGGGATGGGTCTTGCCATTAGCAGTGGCAAAGCTTCTTCCTCCCCTCCCCAAATGGTCCTCCCACCCTTGCTGCTACTGTAAGAGGCAACAGGAACGAGTTATTTGCAATTCCGTACACACTTCGCCTTGGAAGGTCACCGTTCCCCATCACTTCACATGGCTTGGCATTCCTCACCAAGTCAGCAGCATGCAACCTCATGTTGGACGCCATGATAAACAAGCCGCTTCCAGAATCCGCCTTCAGGGAAGATCATCACACACCTGTTATGTATTCCGTGGTCCGTGTTTGCCTGAGCTTGAGTCCAGACTAAGGATTCTGAGCCCCTGTTTTCTGATTCGATACATGATATCCAATCACAGAGCATTTCAGGATTTGGGCCTCTGCCACTGGCCCTTAAGCTCTGAGTCATGATTCACAGTTTGGAAGTTTAGATAGCCAATCACGTTAGGAGTGGGAGTGGCCCAGGCCTTCAGAAATGTATATAACCACTTGCTTTGTCCCTACTGTTCAGTTCTGTAATTCAATACAGGTTCTTGCTGTTATCACTGTGTCTTGCCTTGTGAGTACCCACCTACACTTCAACATCAATTTTGTATCTACTGCAATGCAGACCTTGGAAGACAGCCAACGATGCCAAGACCTGCTACCAGTCCTAAGTTCGCATTTCTTTTTATTTTAAAAACTTCATCTACTGTTTGGAGTGTGTGGGGTTTTAGGGGATGGGCAATATCTCTGGTGGGATGCCGGTGGCGCTGTGGGTTAAACCACAGAGCCTAGGACTTGCCGATCAGAAGGTCAGCAGTTCGAATCCCTGCAATGGAGTGAGCTCCCGTTGCTCGGTCCCAGCTCCTGCCAACCTAGCAGTTCAAAAGCACATCAAAGTGCAAGTAGATAAATAGGTACTGCTCTGGCAGGAAGGTAAACGGCGTTTCCGTGCACTGCTCTGGTTCGCCAGAAGCAGCTTAGTCATGCTGGCCACATGACCTGGAAGCTGTATGCCGGCTCCCTCAGCCAATAAAGTGAGATGAGCACCACAACCCCAAAGTCGGCCACGACTGGACCTAATGGTCAGGGGTCCCTTTATCTTTATCTCCAGGTAGGGCTGGGAGAGATTCCTTGACTGAAATCCCAGAGACCTGCTGCCAGTAAGTGAACTAGATGGACCAAGGCCCTACCTGGAGATAGGTAAAGGTAAAAAAAAGGAAAGGACCCCTGGATGTTTAAGTCCAGTCAAAGGTGACTATGGGGTTGCGGCGCTCATCTCGCTTTCAGGACAAGGGAGCTGGCGTTTGTCCACAGACAGCTTTCCGGGTCATGTGGCTAGCATGACTAAACCACTTCTGGCACAACAGATCGCTGTGACAGAAGCCAGAGTGCATGGAAATGCCATTTACCTTCCCGTCACAGCGGTACCTATTTATCTACTTGCACTGGTATGCTTTCAAACTGCTAGGTTGGCAGGAGCTGGAACAGAGCAATGGGAGCTCACCCCATCGCGGAGATTCAAACCACTGACCTTCTGATTGGCAAGCCCATGAGGCTCAGTGGTTTAGACCACAGCGCCACCCACACCTGGATAGAACCTGGGACCTTCCGCATGCAAAACAGATGTTCTACTACTGAGGTAGAACTCTATGACTTTATGATTCCAGCAGGTAGCATTCAGGTGCCTCTGAAGGTTAAGGATCTGGCAGGATCACACCAGAGCTCTACCAGTTAGTAGGTGGGTTAAACAAACAGATCCAATTTCCATATTGGGTTTCCATACTCAGCTGGAGGCTGGGTCACACAGCCTACCAAGACAATGAAAAGTAGCCTCTTGTGAATGAATATTTAATAGCAATGAAAGGAGGGTGGGAAGAGGAATAGAAATGATAATTATGGAATAAAAATACTGTGCTGGCATGAATGTGCCCATGCAGAGGAAATTCATTTGAATAATAAAGAGCATCTCCTGCCCACGTTCCTAGGTTGCAAACCAGCTTAGCAAACTAGGTTGCAAACCGGCTTAGCCGTTTGCCCATTCAAAATGCAAACACAGTTATCTTTCACAACACCTTCAAAGGCGGAAGTGGGAAGATGATCTCTAACCCGTAAATTAAACTGTTCATTAATGTGCTTGTTTATTGGCCAATTATATTCGAAATTATGAGCTGCTTTCAAGGAGGAGCAGGATATGCTTTCTATGAATCAGGAACTCGTTTGCTGCAAAGAAGAAACTGCTGATACGAAGAGAGCAGTCCTCTCTGTCAGCACATTCCTGCTCAACCCCATATTTAATTAGACATCAGCTCCAGCAACCAAGGAACTAGATATGCCTGATGTACATGGTGCATGTTCATAGTTACTTCTTTTGAAATCCGCTGGGTTGCATAAAATGGTGTGCAATGAGACTGGACTGGGGTCCATTACCTTTACCTTTTACCTTTAATCATTTGCAACATGGACTTGAGCTAGGGACCCACCCTGTTCCTGTGACTGTAATTTCTTTTGATTGTTTTTAATATTGAATTTTAAATCGTTATAATTCATCTTGGTGAAGGTCAAGTAAAATAATAATAATAACAACACCTTAATCAAACCACAGTTTCCATAATTACAGCCAAACTGGGAAACTATGGTTTAATGGCTGTGTGCTAACCAGGATTAAACTAGGAGTTTCCCTGTTTGGATGTAACAGTGAACTGTGGTTTAAACAAGCCATGCTGCCCCATGTGGCAATCCATCAGACTGTAGCCTGGAATATCTTCCTGACAGTGAAGTCTTCTCAGGCACTGGGCTGGCCCCACACAGGATGACTTTAGTGGGCAACTTGGGTTTGAAGAGACCTGGGTTCACATTCCCTCTCAGCCTTGAAGCTCACTGGGTGGCCATGGGCCAGCCATGCTCTCAGCCTGACCTACCTCACAGGGTTGATGTGAGGATAAAGGGAGAGGGAAATGTCCTGAACTCTTTGGAGGAAAGGCAGATTGTAAATGTAGTAAATGATTAGTGAGCAAATTACTCAGGTGGCATATTTCAGAAATCCTACTTTGCAGGAGAGGCAGGAGCGAGACTGTCCATTATAGTCCGGGGGTCCCCAATGCGAGGTGGGGAGAATTGCATTTTTCACTAAAGGGTATATAACGTTTTCATGTTTCTGGCAAGTTATTATGTTAATGTTATGCAATATGAGCTCTTGTCAAGGAGCTGGAAAGACAAACACTGACAAGCCTAAATCAATTGCATAACACCCCTTCTGATGCTTATGAGGGTTTTTTCTGCTCCTGGACATTCTCTTAATGTTGAATGAGCATTTGCAATGTCAGTGGGCCCAGAGTGGCTGCTTTTATGGTGACAGCAGAGAGAGCTGCCTAATTATAAAGGAGAGGATTTGGAGATTAGCATTTTCAATAAGGGATTCAGCACAAGAATAAATAAATAAAAAGATAAAAAAGATGGACAGAAACGCTGCCTTTGCAGAATTTCATCCTTGTCTCTGCACATGCAATTAAAAATGTCCACTGCAGAACTGCAAGGATGGCTGGGGAGAGAAATCCATCTTTCTTTGATGGCATAAGCAAAACAACTTGCTTTAGTTGTTATCAGCATATATTTCAGACAAAAGGAAGCTAAGAACCGAAACGCGAAATGGCAGCAACAGCTTTGAGTCTGGAAAAATCCTGGCCTGTATGGGTAGATATGGAAGTGCTGAAGCATCAGTGTTCTGACAAAAAGAAGGTGGCATCTGAACAGGAGAAGAGCCCCGCAGGATCAGACCAAGACTCCACCTAATCCTGTATCCTGTTTCTACCAAGGACCAGACAGATGTTGTTGTTGTTTAGTCGTTTAGTCGTGTCCGACTCTTCGTGACCCCATGGACCAGACCACGCCAGGCACTCCTGTCTTCCACTGCCTCCCGCAGTTTGGTCAAACTCATGCTGGTAGCTTCGAGAACACTATCCAACCATCTCGTCCTCTGTCATCCCCTTCTCCTTGTGCCCTCCATCTTTCCCAACATCAGGGTCTTTTCCAGGGAGTCTTCTCTTCTCATGAGGTGGCCAAAGTATTGGAGCCTCAGCTTCAGGATCTGTCAAACCAGTGGATCTCACCTTCCAGTGAGCACTCAGGGCTGATTTCCTTAAGAATGGATCGGTTTGATCTTCTTGCAGTCCATGGGACTCTCCAGAGTCTCCTCCAGCACCATAATTCAAAAGCATCCATTCTTCAGCGATCAGCCTTCTTTATGGTCCAGCTCTCACTTCCATACATCACTACTGAGAAAACCATAGCTTTAACTATACAGACCTTTGTCGGCAAGGTGATGTCTCTGCTTTTTAGGATGCTGTCTAGGTTTGTCATTGCTTTTCTCCCAAGGAGCAGGCGTCTTTTAATTTCGTGACTGCTGTCATCTGCAGTGATCATGGGGCCCAAGAAAGTAGACCAGACAGATACTTCCTGGAAACCTACCAGCAGCAGATGAAGGCCTGCTACATGCTGCCCCTACCCACCCACCCAGCTAGCATTCACAGCTCCATTAACTCTCAATGAGCTAAATACCTGGGATGAGAGACCTCTGGCCTATGGGGCAAATGCAACCCAATGTCTTGAGCCCCACAGCCTTGGGTTTGGGTTGGCAGGCTCTGAGGCAGGTGGAAGGGAGAGAGGAGAGCTCTGAATTGTGGGAACCTGGGTTGGAGGAGCAGAGGCGGATTTAGAGCAGTGTGACCGGCTTCATCCCACAGGCCGCCAAGCCGAGGGGGTCCACAGGGCGTTGCAATTATGATGTAATGAACTGAGCAGAACAGAAGGCGAGAGGCAGGGGCGCCAAACTTTGGCCTCGCACAGGGGACCGCTGAAATTTGAAAGACCAAAGTCTGCCCTTTGATTTTAGCAAGTTATTTGCAACCTAAGTTGCTTTGCCTTAGGCTAGGAGCAATATTTAAAAAATTATACAGCTAACTGAATCCATATTTTTTTATTGTTTTAAGTTGTTTGGAAGTTAAGCTCTTTTTGAACCATATTTTTGGACTGCAGATTTTTATTTTGATACAAGAGTCGGTTTTTGTTCATCCAGCAGCTTCCACATGTGCAATATTAACAATTTCAATAAGAAGAATCCAAAGTGGAAGGACCATCGCTGAGTGGTCACCTGCAGAAGGTCCCAAATCTCCAGGTAGGGCTGGGAGTAGCTCCTACCTGAAACCCCGGAGAGCCACGGCCACTCAGTGTAGACAATGCTGAGCTAGGAGGACCAATGGTGTGACTCAGCCCAAAGCAGCTTTCTAGGTTCCCATCTAGTCCAGCATCCTGTTCTCACAGTGGCCAACCAGATGCTTATGAGAAGTCCACTAGCAGAACCTGAGTAAAAGGTAAAGGTAAAGGTAAAAGACCCCTGAATGGATAAGTCCAGTCAAAGGCGACTATGGGGTTGCGGCATTTATCTCGCTTTCAGGATGAAGGAGCCAGCATTTGTCCACAGACAGCTTTCCAGGTCATGTGGCCAGCAGGACTAAACTGCTACTGGCACAATGGGACACCGTGACAGAAGCCAGAGCACATGGAAATGCCCTTTACCTTCCCGCCGCAGTGCTACCTATTTATCTACTTGCACTGGTGTGCTTTCAAACTGCTACGTTGGCAGGAGCTGGGACAGAGCAATGGGAGCTCACCCCATCATGGAGATTTGAACCACCGACCTTCCGATTGGCAAGCCCAGGAGGCTCAGTGGTTTAGACCAAAGCGCCACCTGTGTCCCCAACAGAACCTGAGTGCAACAGCCCTCTCCCTACTTGTGATCCCCAGCAACTGGTATTCAGAGGCATCCTGCCTCCTACAGTGAAGGTAGAACATAGCCCTTGGGTTCCTTGCTGTATGCCCAAGAGTCCTTAGGAAAGTTGATAAGTGAAAACCAGGCAGAGGGCCTTCTTGGTAGTGGCGCCCACCCTGAGGAACACCCTCCCATCAGATGTCAAGGAAATAAACAACTATCCGACTTTTAGAAGACATCTGAAGGCAGCCCTGTTTAGGGAAGTTTTTAATGTTTGAAGTTTTAAATGTTCTGTTGAAAGCCACCCTGAGTGGCTGGGGAAACCCAGCTAGATGGGCATGGTAGAAATAATAATAATAATAATAATAATAATAATTAATAATAAATGTCATAAGTCAAACCAGAATGTGCAGCTTCTCACTAAAGCTGGACTGCTTAATGGAGGACTGAACCATAGCCAGTTTAAGATAGAGATAGATAGATGATAGATAGATGATAGATGATAGATAGATAGATAGATAGATAGATAGATGATAGATAGATAGATAGACAGATAGATACATGATAGATAGATGAGAGAGAGAGAGAGAGAGATGATAGATAGATGATAGATGATAGATGATAGATAGATGATAGATAGATAGATAGATAGATAGATAGATAGATAGATAGATAGATGATAGATAGATAGATATAGTTAAGATCGATAAGATCCAGAGAGATCCATAAAACTATTGACTCAGTCTCATCCTGGTGACTTGGTCATTTGCCGCATGTTGCTTCTAGAACTGCATCCCTTGTTACTTCTTATACTCTGTGGAAAAAGTGATTCAGACAAAGGTATCTGACCAACAGGGAAGACCAGTGCAAAAAGTTTGTTTAGTTTCTCAGTAAGTGCCTCCACCAATCCTCCTTCAGCCATTCTCTGTCATCTAAAGGTCCAACCGTATCCCTAGCTACTAGTCTACTCATGCCTTGCGAGTATTTAAAGAAATTTGTTTGTTTTAACGTTCTTAGCAATATGCTAAAATTAAATGTTTTTAGCACTTTGCTTCTTGTTTGCCTTAGCCTCCCCTTGTATTTGTTTTGCGAGAGTTTATTCCTGTTCCCTGTCCCCCTGCTGAGATGGCATCACTGCTTCTTCCCCTGTTAAATATCTGTGTGCCAGGCTGGTGGTAGGAAACAGAAGTCTGGTCAATAACCTCAGGTGGCAAAGGCAGAGGAAAGCATATTCTCTCCAGATGGACTCTTTCTGCCTCTGAATTGATTTTATGTCTTTGTTAAAGGGCAGCGGGACACATTTGGGGAGCTTGTATTGAACATGTGGCTCAGAATCCATTAAGGCCAGGAGGTAATGGGGTTATGCTCTGTCTGTTGCTGCTTTTCCCTTACTTTCCTCTGGTTATTATTGTTATTATTGGTTCGCATCAATATTTGCCTTATTAGGTTGGACAGCAGCCCCAGCCCACAGAAATATTTCTGGAAATGCTAGCTCTTGCAATCTTAGGAGCATTTCCCGTTTGCTGCTAGTAACCAAACAAGCCAGTCTACCACAAGGAAGGATCAAACATGACCAGAGCTGAGAATGAATTGTTTCCCCTTCAACCTAGGAAGACAGGAAGCTGTCTTATACTGAATCAAGCCATTGCTCCATCTAGCTTGGCTGTGGCTTCAGACAAGGCTCTTTCTACCTTAAGGAGTGTCTCCACCCCCATCGTTCTGCCCTGACGCTGAAGTCCAGCACCAAGGGCCTTCTGGCAGTTCCCTCACTGTGAGAAACAAAGCTACAGGGAACCAGGCAGAGGGCCTTCTCGGTAGTGGCACCCGCCCTGTGGAACGCCCTCCCAGCAGATGTCAAAGAGATAAACAACTACCTGACATTTAGAAGACATCTGAAGGCAGCCCTGTTCAGGGAAGTTTTTAATGTGTGACATTTTAATGTATTTTTAATCTTTGTTGGAAGCCGCCCAGAGTGGCTGGGGAAACCCAGCCAGATGGGCAGGGTACAAATAATAAATTATTATTATTATTTCTCCCAGTCTGACCTGGATATTGAACCAAGGACTTTCTGCGTGCAAAGCAGATGCTCTAACCACTGAGCTACAGCCCTTCCCTCAACGCTTCCCCTGCTGTAGAGACTTCCAGATGTTCCACGTGGTAGGGAATACTTGACACAATCCCCATTAAATGGCCGCCCGAGGAGAACTTGCACCGCATCAAAAAATAGTATTCCAGAAACGTACCTGTTAAGTGAGGGTGCAGGAGGCAAAAAGAGCCCAAAATGGAATGGACCAGAATGGCTATTTTATAAATAAAATTGTTGCAATAACAACAAAAACCAGTGGGATGTGTTAGAGATTGCACCAAAATGTTATTTTAGAAACGAGACTCCTGCAAAATTGAATTTTCATTAACCCCTTCCAAGCCAAAACCCATTCGCAAAAGTGTGGGAAGGTAGGAAGTGACCTCATGTGGAGTCAGACCGCTGGTCCAGTGAGCGCAGTATTGTCAACACCAGGTGTGGGGAACATTTGGCCCTCTGGGCGGCTTCCAACAGAATACTAAAATACAAAATCTATTTTGTATTTGTATTTCTATCCAGCAAGTGGCATGGTGTCTTCGACTGCCTTCCAACATCTTCAGCTGGTGTGTCAGCTACAGCCACTCCTAGACAGGAATAATAATAATAAATAATAAATTTATTTATATCCCGCCCTCCCCAGCCAAAGCCGGGCTCAGAGCGGCTAACAACAATAAACTGATACAACATTCTAAAATCAGTTCGTCATAAAATCAGTTCAAATCAGATTACAGTGGTACCTCGGGTTACATACGCTTCAGGTTACATACGCTTCAGGTTACAGACTCCGCTAACCCAGAAATAGTGCTTCAGGTTAAGAACTTTGCTTCAGGTTGAGAACAGAAATCGTGCTCCAGCGGCGCGGCAGCAGCAGGAGGCCCCATTAGCTAAAGTGGTGCTTCAGGTTAAGAGCAGTTTCAGGTTAAGTACAGACCTCCGGAATGGATTAAGTACTTAACCCAAGGTACCACTGTAATGGCAACCATTGGGCTAGAGTTCTGTGAGGATTGCCAAAGGAGGGGGTCAGGCTGTGCCTTGGCCAAAGGCCTGGTGGAACAGCTCTGTCTTGCAGGTCCTGCGGAAAGATGTCAAGTCCCGCAGGGCCCTAGTCTCTTGTGACAGAGCGTTCCACCAGATCGGGGCCACAGCCGAAAAAGCCCTGGCTCTGGTTGAGGCCAGCCTAACCTCTCTGTGGCCCGGGACCTCCAAAATGGTTTTGTTTGAAGACCGTAAGGTCCTCCGTGGGACATACCAGGAGAGGTGGTCCCGTAGGTACGAGGGTCCTAGGCTGTATAGGGCTTTAAAGGTTAAAACCAACACCTTAAACCTGATCCTGTATTCCACCTGGTGGTCCGGGAGCTACAACTGGTGCGGAATGCAGACATTATGCTGTTGAGTGGAACTATCTGCCATGAGCTTGTGACAGCACTTCTGAAAGATCTGTGTCAGCTGTCAGCTTGCTGCCTGGTCAACTTTTAAAGTTTTTCTGTGACCCATGTGCTGCAGAGAGAAGTGAGGGGCAGATGAGGCTCATCTACTTGGGAAGGTAGCCCATCTGGGAGAAGGAAAACTCTGCTCATAATCCTCCACTGCCTTGAGGAATATCTTTGGGAGAAGAAAAGGCTAAGGACTAAACCCTACACAAATCTGGAGTGGAGTCCCTTAGATGGTTGACTGGCACCTTGTACGCCTCCTTCCAACGGCTCCTGCAACCAAGCTGGTGCCAAGTGTATTGCTTTCCTTTCCTCTGGACCACATCAGTGAGTGAGTCTTGTCATCTGGGCAGCCCAGGACCTACATCCACACTACCCAAGCCTTGCTTCCCAGAGAGTTCACTTCAGTGGTTTGACTTCATCTCCTGGAATTGCACTCCAGTTTCTCTCAAGACAGACACATGCCAACAAAAATAATGCCCTAAACAACTTGCTCTCCAATTATCTGAATGAATACTTTCCCTGAGACAGATCTGCCCATTTATCGAGTAATTTGGAGGAGGCCTTCTTTGAGGCCTTCAGGGCCTTCTTTGCGCTGGAGCCCAGTTTATGGAACCTTTTCCCCTTTTGAATGATAGCAAGCACCAACTCGGACGTGTTTTTGATGCCTGTGCAATGCTTCCTTTTCCACTCGGGCGTTTGCTGTGCCACCTATGCCAACCTTTTGGTGTTGTTGTGACTTCGAAAGTGTGTGTGTGTGTGTGTGTGTGTGTGTGTGTGTAATTGGAAATGAGAGTTTCCATCTTGCTGTGAGCCACCCTGGATATGTCAATGTGTTTATTGTTGTTGTGGTTTTTCCTTCTTTCTTTTTTCCTTTCCCTCCCCTTTTTCTTCTTCCTTTTCTCTTTTTTTTATTTTTTTGTGCCTTCCTTTCTTGGTCTTTCTCTTTTTGACTTGTTAAGAAGGAGATAAAGAGATAAAAGTGTAATATGAAAACTTCAGTAAGTCAAAAGTGATGCTGCGTAATTTTTCTATTACTATTTATATATTGTTAGAATCGGTGAATTGTAATGAATTGATGTAACAATTACTGTGGTTTTTTCCTTTGCTATTGTTGAATTCTAAATAAAGTATTCTTCTTCTCTTACTTTTTAAAAAAAGATATGTCAATAAAGGGCTGCATAGGAATGCTGTAAATAAAGGAAGGCAGACAGGAAGAAAGAAAGATAGAAGAGCCTTGGGCAGAGACATTTCTAAGTGCTTGCAGGGCTCCCTTACCTGGGCTGGCGTTATTATTCACTTTAATAGAAGAAGCCAATTCCCTAAGTCTCCGTGGCAATTCAAGGAATGCTTGCTCAGGAAAAGGCTTCCCCTGTCCCTTTCTGCCTTTTATTCTGGGGCAGGTGCTGTGAAGACAGGCAGCCTGGGAGGGAAATGCTGACGCTGGAAAACGTTTCTGTTCCTCCAAGCTGTTTTCTATGCAGAGCAGGCAGCTTTGCAAGTCCGGAAAGTGGACTCGCCCCTAATAATGCCCTCTAATTTCCCCCCTAATCAGCCAATAAGTAGGCAGGCTAATGAATCAACCCTTGATTTGAAGGCAGCATAGCAGCTGGAGGGGGAAACACGAATGGCTGGACCTGCCCTAAAGCAAAGTGGAGCAGAGTTTGATAGCAGCTTTGACCTAGGGGGATGCAATCCGGGGAAGGGCAATAGTTCAGTGGTTGTAGCACCTGCAGAACGTCCCAGGTTCAATCCCCAGCATTTCCAGATAACGTTGGGAGAGACACTTTCCCGAAACCCTGGACAACCACAGCAGCTCAGTCCAGACAATACTAAGCTAAGCAGAGACGTCACCTTGCCAACAAAGGTCCGTATAGTTAAAGTTATGGTTTTCCCAGTAGTGATGTATGGAAGTGAAAGCTGGACCATCAAGAAGGCTGATCACCGAAGAATTGATGCTTTTGAATTATGGTGTTGGAGGAGACTCTTGAGGGTCCCATAG
Source organism: Podarcis pityusensis (assembly GCF_964106645.2). Classification (NCBI taxonomy): domain Eukaryota; kingdom Metazoa; phylum Chordata; class Lepidosauria; order Squamata; family Lacertidae; genus Podarcis; species Podarcis pityusensis. Next base: position 106,068,118 of record NC_138026.1, on the reverse strand, counting down.
ACTGCAAGAAGATCAAACCTCTCCATTCTGAAGGAAATCAGCCCTCAGTGCTCACTGGAGGGACAGATCCTGAAGCTGAGGCTCCAATACTTTGGCCACCTCATGAGAAGAGAAGACTCCCTGGAAAAGACCCTGATGTTGGGAAAGATGGAGGGCACAAGGAGAAGGGGATGGCAGAGGACGAGATGGTGGGACAGTGTTCTCAAAGCTACCAGCATGAGTCTGACCAAACTGTGGGAGGCAGTGGAAGACAGGAGTGCCTGGCGTGCTCTGGCCCATGGGGTCACGAAGAGTTGGACACGACTAAACAACACCAACAAGATACAACTGAGTGTAAGGCAGTTTCCCATGTTCCAAAGAGTTAGGAAATTCTTCTGCACTTGCCCTATTAAAATGGAGGCCTTGCACGATTCCCCTTTGTTGCAACGAGGTATTGCATTTCCTGGTGGGCCATGTTAGTTAGTGGGTCAGGAGCGGTGCCATTTGGCTCTTCTGCCGCAGGCAAACTAGCATCTCGAGCCAGCCCTGCCAAGCCGCATGTACGTCTCGCAGAGAACAGTTGCATAATCAGGTCTGCAGCCTCCCTTGACATTTGACAACCATGACTTGCTGCATAATTTGCAAGGGGGAGAGGCTAAAGCAAAGGCTTTCATTTGCTGAGCAGCTTCCAAACCCAGGCATTTTTCAGTAGTTTTCTGGAGCAGCATTCTTTGCCCAGTTTGTGATGCTTTAAGTTGCTTAAGTTGCCAGTCTTGTCATCAGGATCTTTTCCCATAATTTTTCTGGCAGTTGATGGACAACTACAACATTTTGTGTGTGTGTGTGTGTGTGTGTGTGTGTGTGTGTGTGTATCTATAGCAAGAAAGAAAATAAAAACCCAATAGCCTGGAGAAGCTGGGATGGAGAAGCCCTTCTTATCTCAGCATTCGCTGCCTTTGAAATAGATCTGTGCATACGGAAAAATCCAAGCCTGCAATGAAACGGCTAATTGTCAGACACACACACACACACACACACACACACACACACACACAGCTTGTGGGAACTTATGAGAAGAAATGGAAACAGAAGCCGCTAACGTCCGTTCCTGGCTGAGGCCGGCGCTAGGTGCTTTTGATTCATAAGGCATCCAACAGATAAAGCCAGGGATGAGAAACGGGGGTGGGGGAGGGTTGAGTGGTACAATTCAATCTGCTACCTACACCTGCAGCTTCCGCTCTGCTGAGAATTGAGTTTCCCTCTTGTCTGATTCAATCTCGCCAGCAGAAATCTGTATACGGGGCTCTCTTTGTGTACATTCAGTTTCAACAAAAAGGCAGCACTTGCTTTTCAAACGTCTCTTATGCAAGCCGAGAAGTGCTGGTGTTTGGTCATAGTAGTATGCTTCCCACTAAGAAACTTCTGGGAAACGGCCACACAGGGTTGCTTTCTCTCGTACAAGAGAGTTCTGTAGATGTAAGAACGTAAGAGCTTGGCTGCTTGATCAGGTCAAAGGCCCACCTAGTTCAGCCTCCTGTTTTCACAGTGGCCAACAAGTTGCTGATGGGAAGCCCCATAAGCAGGACCCGAGTGCAACAATATTCTCCCCACTTGTGATTCTCAACAACTGGTTTCCAGAGGCATGCTTCCTCCATTGTAGAGCAGAACCATTGTGGCAAGTAGCCACTGATAGCTTTGTCCTCCATGAATTTTCCTAATCCACTTTTAAAGCTGTTGAAACTGTTAGGATATAGTTCCATTCCACCTTTAGAACAGGCATGTGGAGTTGCTGTATGTCACATGTCTGTTTACTTCCAGCGCAGTCTGCTGGGAACTTCCGTTGTATATAGCTTTTGCCTATGCTGTTTGCTTAGACACGAAGGGAAGCAGACATGTTTTTCTTTTGTCCTGATGCTGAATAAACGCTTGTAAATATGCCTACATATGACTTTGCCCGCTACGTCCGTTGCAAAGAGTTCTTATCTCTGCTGGCTTGTGTGCTCAGTCTCTAAAGATTTCTGAGGTCTGAGTCGCAGTTTTTGATGCTGTTCCGAGAACCGGAGTTCGCCCAGCTGCCGGCTGGTGGTCTGGAGCCAGCTGAGGGCCTGCTAATTACCCCTGTCTCCCAGGATGCATCCCAACAGGAACTGATAGCCATCCCTACATGTTGTGGCAACAAATTCTATAGGTTAACTGTGCACTGTGTAAACAGCCGGAGCCTGATTTTGTAATATTTGTTCTGCTCACCTTCTCTGCGTCCCATTGGATTTTGCATTCACAACCAGACAAAGTGATTTCCCCATGTATTAGGAAAGCATTTCCGAACATTTAGCTCCCATCAGCTGACGACCCCAGGCAATTAGCCTAATGAAGGGTTCCAGGCGCAAACTCACACAAGCATGTGCTCAAGTAGCCTGGATAGGCCATGTTAGTGAGCCCAGCGAGAAGCGGTGGTGGCAGTTATGCAAAGGTATAGACCACTTCACAGCATAAAGTAATCAATGTGGTGTGCACACACAAAAACAGAAAAAAGCATGCAGACACAATAAAACCAATTCAACAAATTCTAAACTCATTAAAGCCACCCATACAAACTCCATACAACAATTTCATCAGGTATAAAATCCATCTTCCATTTATGACTTGGGGCTCATCCACACTTCTGTGATTGCTAGGCATGGGTCCGAGAATCATAGAATCATAGAACTGGAGAGTTGGAAGGGATCTAAGGTATCTAGTCCAACCCCCTGAAATGTAGGAAAATCAGCTAAAGCATCCATGACAGGTGGACACCCAACCTCTGCTTAAAAACCTCCAAGGAAGGAGAGGCTTTTCCTTTGTCCTGCTGCTTTCCCTGGGAAAGCCAGCTGTTTACTGCTGAATCGGAACAAACAGCCGGGTTTTCTGTGGATTGATGCTTGTTCCAATTCATCGGTAAGCAGCAGGTTTTCCTGGGATAAGACGGTGGCACAAAAGAAAAACCTCTCAAAAACATGCCTTAAAATGCCAGGACAAAGTGTGGATGGAGCCCTTGGCTACACCTCAGGGAAAGCCTTCTCAAACAAAACTGTATTATTAAACCTAATCGCGCTGGGCACCTGTCTGGCGATTGATTCGTGAGAGCTGGAGCTGCCACACTAAAAGCCTGGTTTCTAGCGCAGGCGTAAGTGCACCTCTGGGGCATATGGAGATTTCCATTCCCCAGCAAAAGGATGGTGCCTCAGAGACGCTCAAGAACCATGTAAGGGCTTGACCCAATAGGTCTTTGACTAAGTTGTCTCTTTCCTTAGATCTGTCCAAGGTGCTGAAGGACCTGTCTCTAACCTTCTGCTGTTCACTCTTGACTTTTCAGTCTTCTCCCTGCTACGTGCTCCGAGTCCAGACCACCGTTTTCTCCTGACTCATCCTGGCCATGCATGAGACTCTTTGTTGCTGGATAGTATAGGAGAAGTGAGTGGACTCAGGACCAAGGGAAGAGCCTTCTTTCAGTTAAGGGGACAAAACCCTCGCAGCTTCCTTAATGTTGGCTTAGTGTTGTGGTCGTAAAATGAAGAGGAAGTGAAGAGGAAGTGTTCAGGTAGTGCCACCAGCAAGAGCGTCACTTTACAGAGTAACATAAGCAAGAGAGAGAGAGAGAGAGAGGCAGGTCTTTGGATTCCCAGCAACCAGTATTGTATTCAGAAGCAAACTGCCTTCAATAGTGGAGGTACAGTACAGCCATCATGTCTTGCAGGCCTCATGTCATCCTCCAGGAACTTATCTAATCCTCTTTCAAACATATCCAAGTTGGTGGCCATCACTAGATCTTGTGAGAGCAAATTCCACAGCACGGGGGCAAATTCCACTTGTGCTGTGCGATGAAATGCTTTCATTTGTCCGTCCTGAAGCTTCAGTGCTGGGCCCGGGAGTTAACCTGAGCAACACGGTCCAGGTCTGGTTCCGAATCCAAGGATTCCACGAGGAGTCAGTCCAACAGGGCCAGGGCAGGAGACAAAGCTAGGTCAGGCACAGGATAACAGGCAGGTTCCAGCAAGCAGCAATGTTGCTCCGGCAGCCTTTTATCGCTGATGGGGTAACGGCCGGTCCTGATCCCCCAGCGACTCACCTCCCTGTTTCACCCAAAGGTGAGCACTCCTCCTGCAAGTACTCAGGTATCTCCTTCTCTCAGACCTGAGTCTCTGCAGCTCAGGAGACGTCGGTGGGTTACTAGACGCAGAGGCCGCCTCAGCCTCCCCTGACCAAACTGGTAGTGGAGCAGCTGTAAGTGATGGCCCAGCTGAAGGCAACGAGGTAATCCCCGCATCTGGAGCCAGGGCAGGCTCGGGCCCCTGACTCGGCTCAGCTGGTGCTTGTTGCAGGGGAACCTGTGCAGACAGGGGCTCTTCAGAATCAGGCCCCAGACTTGGTTCAGATACCGCCTGAGGCAGAGGATCCGGTGCGGACCGAGACTCCTCCGGTTCTGAGTCCGAGCCCGAGTCCCAGGCCATCACAGCTTCCATTGTTCACTTTCATTGAATTTCACTCCCACGCTCCAGTATTCTGAGAGAGGGAGGGCAACTTTTCTCATCCATTTTCTCTACCTCATTGCATGGTTATATACGCCTCTACCATGTCTCCCCTCGCTTGCTTTCCCTACGAACTTCTTTTTGTGATTAAGATTACAGAACTATGTAACATATATGCAAATGGATGAACTCATTGTTTTCCTCAAATATCCATTGATTCATGGGTCACTGTGGTTTGGATGAATACGTTCCAAATAACTTTAAATTTGCCCGTGCATAATCTTCGTCTGAGAGTGATCCGTTTGTAGGTTGCAAGAGTCGTCGTGCCATCTAGCCATTGACCTTCCTTGTGAACGTTAAAATGCTCCAAATGTTTTAACCTTTCCCCATAGGAGAAAGGACACAGCTCAGCAGCAGAGCAGCTGTTTGGCATGTAAAAGGTATTGGGTTCAAGCCAGGATAGACTCCTATCTGAAAGCCTGGAGAGCTGCCAGTCAGTGTAGACAAACTGAGCTAGTTGAACTGGTGGTCTGATTCAGTATAAGGTAGCTTCGTGGGAGTTGGGTTGGCAAAGGTTGTATTATGATGATATTTTTCAGGGTCTGAGAGACAGCTCACTGACAAATGTGCCCCACCATCATCACTGCAGTGGGGTGCATTTCATTCCCGCCCTGTGGAGCGCCCTCCCTTCAGATGTGAGGGAAATAAGCAGCTATCTTCTCTTTAAAAGACATCTGAAGGCAGCCCTGTTTAGGGAAGTTTTTAATATGTACCGCTGTACTGTTTTTAACACTTGATTGGGAGCCGCCCAGAGTGGCTGGGGAAACTCAGCCAGATGGGCGTGGTATAAATAATAAATTATTATTATTATTATTATTATTATTATTATTATTATTATTATTCCCAGCGGTGGAAGCAGCAGCTTCCTTTGGCTGCTGCTAATACTGAAGGGAGCCATCATTCAGCCACGACACATGGAATCAGCTCCTTTCTGTGTTAATCTAACCATCCGTTTTTTAAAAAATAAAAAATGCAGGCTCCCTATAGGAGCCAATAATGTTGCAGCAGCTACTTATGCCTTTTTAGTAGATATATTTTTGTGACATTGATGGCTCCAAGGCCAGGCTGGGTGGGCGGCAAGTCAGAAGGGAGGAGGAGTTGCTTGGAAATAACAAATTTCAGAACTGAAACAAATGGGAATGGCAGAAATGAATCTTTCAGACCACTGACTTGGCTAATTCAAATCAATCTGCAGTGAACTGGCCTTTTCGATTCCTTCTGTGTCTCTGCCCTTCCGTGGGAGCAAACTCCAGACAGACAGCATGAAAAAACAAGCGGGGTTATGCAGCAAAGGCGATCTGATTGGTGATCTGATACATCCTACCATGTCGTGCAAACAAGGATGGTTTTCTTCCCCCTGAGGGGTACCGCAAAGCCATTTATTGGGGGGAGTCTGCAATAATTTTGCAGTAGCTGAAAGACAGGCAGGAAACACAGAGCAGGATCCCTTCATTTCTTTTAGCCGTTGCTGCTTTCTGGCAACGTCAGAATCTGAAGTGATTGTGAAGGCATTAAGTACCGTATTTTTCGCTCTATAAGACGCACCAGACCATAAGACGCACCTCGTTTTTGGAGGAGGAAAACAAGAAAAAAAATATTCTGAATCTCAGAAGCCAGAACAGCAAGAGGGATTGCTGCGCAGTGAAAGCAGCGATCCCTCTTGCTGTTCTGGCTTCTGGGATAGCTGTGCAGCCTGCATTCGCTCCATAAGACGCACACACATTTCGCCTTACTTTTTAGGAGGGAAAAAGTGAGTCTTATAGAGCAAAAAATACGGTACTTCAGTAGAGCCCTGCTTTCTTCTCCTCTTCTTCTCACCATAATCTTGGCTGTGTGTCCTGGAAGACCTACTCCCTGTCCGGCTGGCCTTTTATTATTATTATTATTATTATTATTATTATTATTATTATTATTATTATTTGAATTTATATATCACCCTATACGCCTAGGCCTCAGGGTGGTTCATAGGATAACATCAGAAATACAAAACCACAAAGTACACAATCAAAATAAAAACAACCAAATAACCACCACCCCTAACACATTTTAAAATGGCATGGGATTTCCCACCTGGCCTGGGAGGGTGGGGCCCAGATTGACTCCAGCTACAAAAGCTGTGGCTGCTGAACAGATTCTTGGGTTGGGAAATTGTTGCGGGTGGGGAGTTGCTGCTGCTGTTGATATTAATTTTTTGTATATTTCTTTTAGATCAGCTCTGAGGGCCTTCTGGCGGTTCCCTCACTGCGAAAAGCCAAGCTACAGGGAACCAGGCAGCGGACCTTCTCGATAGTGGCACCCACCCTGTGGAACGCCCTCCCATCAGATGTCAAAGAGAACAACAACTACCAGACTTTTAGAAGGCATCTGAAGGCAGCCCTGTTTAGGGAAGTTGTTCATGTTTGATGTTTTATCGTGTTTTTAATATTCTGTTGGGAATATTTATGTGGAATTGTTCAATTTGGTTGTCTGCCTTTTCTTGTTTTATTACTGTTTATGCTTGTAATTATGTGATTCCCCCCCCCCCCATGTTGTACGCCACCTTGAGCTTGGTTTGAGCTATGGAAAGGCGGCATACAGATAAAATAATGTATTTATGTATACAGTGGTACCTCAGGTTACAGACGCTCCAGGTTACAGACGCTTCAGGTTACAAACTCCACTAACCCAGAACTAGTACCTTGGGTTAAGAACTTTACCTCAGGATGAGAACAGAAATCATGCGCCAGAGGTGTGGTGGCAGTGGGAGGCCCCATTAGCTAAAGTGGTACCTCAGGTTAAGAACAGTTTCAGGTTAAGAACGGACCTCCGGAACGAATTAAGTTCTTAACCAGAGGTACCACTGTACATAATCTTCACGTCTGTACCTGTACATGTGGAGATGGAGCGTGCTCCGGAGGGTAGTACCTGTACCAATGGAGTCAAGTTACACGAAAGGAGATTCTGACTCAACGTCAGGAAGAACTCTCTGATGGTAGGAGCCATTCAACAGTGGAGCGGACTCCCTCAGAAGTTGGTTGTGGACTCTCCTTCCTTGGAGGTTTTTAAGCAGGGGTTGGATGACCTCCTGTCATGGATTATCTAGTTGAGATTTCTGTACTGCAGGGGGTTGGACTAGATGACCCTCAGGGTCCCTTCAGCTCTGCAATTCTGCTCCACTTCCTCATGGGGAGGAGTTGCGGTGGACCACGTGGCCGCCCACTCTCCTCCAGGGGTAGGGGTATTGCCCTGGAGATCCCGGCCGCATCAACACTCAGCCAGCCAATCAGCTGGCTGGTGGGGGCATGGCTGGGACCATTTAAGCAGAGGCATGAGCCAGAGGGCTTCCTCTTGGCTCGCTTCCTCAATCTCCCGCCCTCCTCCCTTTCTGCGGGTTTTCATTGGCCTTGCTATGGACCTTGGTTGGTCGCCATTGAGGGGCCTGGTAGGAATTTTTCCACTTGGCAAAACCAGCAAGGGCCATTTGGTTTTTGCCTACCTCATAGCAATCATCACAACTTTGTAAGGTTTTGTGGTTAGGCATTGATTGACCTTTTGATGGGTGTGGCCATCACCTGCCCCTCCAAGCTTAAGGGTATTCCGTTAAAGGAATCCGGGGGTGTGGATCTTGTCCGAAGCCCAGGGTGGGGCTAGGGCCATGACACAATTCTGTCAGGAACACCTGGGGGAGCTCAAGTTGGTCTGCATCAATGGAGCTCCCCCTTCTGGTGGTTTACCCTTACCGGACTCCCTGCGCAATGGGCAGGAGTCAGATATAGCCGGGTCCATTCAATGCCTAAGCCAATTACCGCTCACATTCTGTAATCAATAAAGCTGTGGCCAAAATTTGCACAATAACATTAACCTAATATCTGTGTCCTGGTGTCTTATTTCTCAACGAGGGGATGGTTGCGGGGTCAAGACACACAATTCTATTATTCTATGTATAAATGCAAGGAAGCTACCATCTCTGAGCAGCAGCTAAGGAAGGAGATGATCACTGTGCATACCACTGGGGGAATGGAAGAGGGTGATCTGGGGCTGTATGGTATATAGGAGTGCCAATCAACACACAGCATGAGCCAATGACTGCCTCACTCCCCAACCCTCATGAGAAATATACAACGACTGGGCTGAAATGAAGGGCAATTTTCACACAAATTGCTTTTCTTTCCCTGATGGAGTGTCATTAGAAGGAATGAAAGTGTTTGCCTATTCAGGGCCCAGCATCCGGAGTATGCTTCATTTGCCCTCAGTGATGTGATCAGGTTTACTGATCGACTAGGATTCACCGGTATGACTAAAAATTAGGTTCTTAATTTCCCCGATGGATCAGTAGATGGTGACCAAATTTTTGATCTGACTCTGGTGCCTAGCTCACTGGAGCAAGCTCAATGGTGTGGAATTTCAAACCTATTTTCAATTCGCAGCCCAGGAATTGGGCAGTTTTTGTTTTTTTCTATGCTATGCATTTTATAAGTGAGTTTTTGTCTTTTTTAAAAAAAGGGACATGATCTTCTTCCTCCTCCTCCTCTTCTTCTTCTTCTTCCTCTTTGGCGATCACTCGTAGCCAAGTAAGATTGTCTTCCATAACACAGTCTTAACAGTGAGTCCGTAAGTGACTGTGGAGGCCAATTCTGGATCCACACGTTCTTCCACAGAGCGGACATAGGTTTCCAGGTGGGAGTTGATCATGGTGAGGGTTTGCCAAATGTACTTTCCTTTTAGCACCTTTCTCCTTTTCGCCCTGAGTTCCTGAGTCCATGACACCTTTGTCAGCCAGTGTGGTGTAGTGGTTAAGAGCGGTAGACTTGTAATCTGGTGAACCGGGTTCGCTTCCCTGATCCTCCACATGCAGCTGCTGGGTGACCTTGGGCTAGTCACACTTCTCTGAAGTCTCTCAGCCCCACTCACCTCACAGAGTGTTTGTTGTGGGGGAGGAAGAGAAAGGAGAATGTTAGTCGCTTTGAGACTCCTTTGAGTAGTGATAAAGCGGGATATCAAATCCAAACTTCTTCTTCTTCTTCTTCTTCGGTAAAGGCTCCAGTTGGAGTCCTTTGGGATAGATCTATCATGGGCTATGTGCAAAACTGACACAGAGGAGAAATAGTTGTCTCTATCTACCTCTCATCGGACCCCAGCCTTTGGGGGAATTGCCCATTCACAAAGTATTCGCAACCATTAAGAGATGTGATGAACTTTTCTTTGTCAGCTAACCAGGACCTAAATCAGGTATCAAACAGTGATATTAATGTAAGGCAGAGCAATGTTGTTGTTTGTTTGTTGTTGTTGTTGTTGTTGTTTTCCTCCAACTCAGGATTTGTTCCTTGGAATTTCTCTTTCCTTCCAGGGAGTTTCCTGGCTTCCTAGAAAGACTGGTGATTAATGTTTGCCTTCTGTTGCCTCAGCCCAAGTCAACAAACATGTCACTGAGTTATCTGATTGAGGCCAAATGGAAGGCTGAATCCAGCAGACAGGAGGGAAGAACGGCAATCGAGAATGACAACTGAAACCTTTCCGTAACTGGTTGGCCTAGCCTGCCATAGCAGAAGAGGCTAGGCACGGGAATCAATATATGCCTGGCATAGAGGAAAAGAAAACAGGGGAAAGAGGAATGCATCTAATAATTGGTTCCTGTTAATTCCAACCTACTAGTTGCTGCTATATAAATATAAGCGAAGAGAAGGCGAAAATTCAGTAGCATTTTATTGTAGGTTTCTCCTAATATACAAACCCTTTAAGGTAATTTTGCCTAGTATGCACATTTTTTGCAAAGGAGTTTTCTCTTACACATGCTATTTTTATTTTTTTGCACACTTTGCCCTCATTTATGCATGTTTTTTGTACACATTGCTTGGCTGGACAACTGCACTACAAAATTCAGAGACTTTCAAAAGTTCCAAAAGCTGAAGTTTGAAATTCAAAGCTGGCCTGTGTCTCAGTTCACATATTGTTCTGGAATGTATGAACAAGGTGGGCTGGCCTAGAAATATGAACCGAGTCAAGTTGCTCCCCCATCCTTAACCACGGCTGATGAAATTGAGCTCGCCAAATCCTCAGTTTGGTAGCAATCTAACATAATTCTGTCTTTCACCTTTTAAAATGGAGAGAACACACAATCTTGGGCTGTCTTCTGTGATGGATAGAGCTGCTCCCAGTTTTGACAGGCACTCTTAGCATAAACTTTAACAGAATAGCATAAAGGAAAAATAATTCTAAAACAGAAAGGAAGCATCCATCAGATGGTGTCTTCTACCTTCATTAGTCAGACGGTATCTCATTACCTACATCCAGATGCGTTCTGCTTTCTGATATATGCATTCATGTCGGGCTGCTCTGGGCACCACACCCAGGCACTTGGGGCGAAAGGTGAGATTTATTTCATTCCAGTTGTGACAGACAAAGACAGAAAAAAATATATATCCTGCAGAACAATTAAGGGTTGATTTAAAGATTTCCTTTTTTCAAGCCGTCCATCTTGCTGCATGTTACGTGTGATACATTAGAAAGATTGGACAGATTGTGAAATTTCTCACAACAAGCAAAAATGGGAAAATGAGGTATTTGGCATATGGAGGCTTGGAAGGAACAGATTGTTATTGATAAATGTCAGTTCACTGCATACACATTGGCTGGTGGGTTTTTTTAAAAGATTCTAGGAAAGCTCACTTAAATTTGCAGAGAGTGAAAGGGGGGGGGAGAATTCTGAAACAGAGCTTTGGGTTTCAGTTGTTTATGATGTTAAACTAGCATTATTTTAAAATAACAATAAGGGTAGCACTCTCTATGTCAGGGGCAGGAAAGCTGTTGGACTAGAAATTCCATTATCCCTCATCGTTGTCCATGCTGTCTGGAACAGATGGGCATTGGAGTCCAGTAAAGGCCACAGATAGCTCTGTCTGCATGGCATTTTACAAGGTACAAGAGGACAGCCCCTTACTGTCGTGGACTGGTTGGAGGCAGCAGAAGGGTGGGAGGAACCAGCTGGGGGAAATAGTGGGACTCTGAAGGAGGGTGTAGCAATGAATTATTTTTGTATTCTAAAGGTTACAATATAAACTTCCTCTGATGCAACCATCTTTAGTGCTGGGGAAACCCAACGATGGGAGAAAAGTATTTTATTCATCGCCACTTACATCAATGGACACCTTTTGTTTTTTAAAAAGCTTATAATACAGCCATACCTCGGGTTACAGATGCTTCAGGCTGCGTTTTTTTGGGTTATGGATGCGCCAAAACCCGGAAGTACCGGAATGAGCCAGTGTGGTGTAGTGGTTAAGAGCGGTAGTCTCGTAATCTGGGGAACCGGGTTCGTGTCTCCGCTCCTCCACATGCAGCTGCTGGGTGACCTTGGGCTAGTCACACTTCTCTGAAGTCTCTCAGCCCCACTCACCTCCCAGAGTGTTTGTTGTGGGGGAGGAAGGGAAAGGAGAATGTTAGCCGCTTTGAGACTCCTTAAAGGGAGCGAAAGGCGGGATATCAAATCCAAACTCTTCTTCTTCTTCTTCCGGGTTTCGGCGGTCGCGCATGTGCAGAAGCACTAAATCGCGCTTTCTGCATGCACAGAAGTGCCAAATTGCAACCCGCACGTGAGCAGACGCGCCGTTGCGGGTTGCGAACATGCATCCCACACAGATCACGTTCGCAACCCGAGTGTCCACCCTAATGGAATTGCATATATCCAGATAAATAAATATGCTCTCATCTTTTCCTGTTGATTTTAAAAAAAGGTAAAACCAAAAATAAACTCACTATAGTGGTACCTTGGGTTACAGATGCTTCAGGTTACAGACTCCGCTAACCCAGAAATAGTGCTTCAGGTTAAGAACTTTGCTTCAGGATGAGAACAGAAATAGTGCTCCGGTGGCGCGGCGGCAGCGGGAGGCCCCATTAGCTAAAATGGTACCTCAGGTTAAGAACAGTTTCAGGTTAAGAATGGACCTGCAGAACGAATTATGTTCTTAACCCGAGGTACCACTGTAAAATAACCTGTGTGGCAGGTTGTGTGGAATCAAGTGGAATCCATCACCAGAAATGGCAGAGATACTATCCCACAGGTGTCTTCACACAACTGTTCAATAGTTGTTTGGGGAATAATTTGGGCTTTCTCCAGGTATCGTTTGAAGTGCGGAATCTGAAAAAACAACAACCAGCTTTACAGTGATGGGATGGAAAAGGTGACCAAGTGGGATCATGACTGCCTCTTCAAATCTCAGAAACGTTTTTGTCTTGTAAATAGCATTCCTTTGACGGCACTCGGCTCTTTTACGTTTGCATGCAGACAGGCTATTTATATTTCCAAGGAGAGTGATAATCCCAGCATATGGTTATGAACTAACCTACATTGTTTTGGTCCTTACCTCCTGCCAGGATTTCAGACATCCTAAATTATGTTCTCAATTTGCAACAGAAGCACATGAGCCAATTAAAACTGCTCGTGCAAGAAGAAGAAGAAACAACAACAACAGAAAGCGAACGGAACAGATGCATATGAGCTCTCTGGCACAAATGAATTAAGGACATCAAGCTGCCATTGCTCTCTTACTCATCATTGCTATGCCTTGCGCTCATTTGATTTCCACCTCTGGTTCTTCGGAAGTCTACTCCAGTATAATGCTGACAAGAACCAGGGATTTTTTTTAAGGCAAACTTCTGTTGCTGTTTTTTATCCCCTTTGTCTTGTAGCAGAGGCCTTTCCTTTCAGAAGGTGGTTGATATCACAGCCGTCTATTTTTTAAAAAATAATGTATTTATTTACACATTTCCCATTTTATGTTTTACATACATTAATCATCTTATATAGACTTCCCAGGGACACGGGCGGCGCTGTGGGTTAAACCATAGAGCCAAGGACTTGCCGATCAGAAGGTCGGCAGTTCGAATCCCCGCAACGGGGTGAGCTCCGATTGCTCAGTCCCTGCTCCTGCCAACCTAGCAGTTCAAAAGCACGTCAAAGTGCAAGTAGATAAATAGGTACCGCTCCGGCGGGAAGGTAAACGGTGTTTCCGTGCTCTGCTCTGGTTCACCAGAAGTGGCTTAGTCATGCTGGCCACATGACCCAGAAGCTGTATGCCGGCTCCCTCAGCCAATAAAGCGAGATGAGCGCCGCAACCCCAGAGTCAGTCACGACTGGACCTAACGGTCAGGGGTCCCTTTACCTTTTTATAGACTTCCCAACCTATCTTCCCTTGACATCCTGTCTTGCTTCCTTTAATCATGACCTGGAAAAGCTGTCTGTGGACAAACGCTGGCTCCCTTGGCCTGAAAGCGGAGATGAGTGCCACAGCCCACAGTCGAATTTGACTGGACTTAACCATCCAGTGGTCCTTTTCCTTTACATTACCACCATGGCCAACTGGATGTTGTGCCATTTCATTATTCCTTGAGAACCAGCTTTGTAGCTTCTGGGATGTGTTCACTCTACCTATGTCAAGTTTTGTTGTTGTTGTTGTTGTGAAACAACACCAGTAAAATAGATGCATAGTGTTATGAGTTTGGGGCTGGGTAGGCTGTATGCCTGAGCCTCCCTTCTGCTTCCTGGATCCAGCCGTGGATTCAGTTGCTGGAATAGCCAGGCAAATCTGGTAATGGCCTGCTAAGTATGGGTCAGTATGTTAAGGTAACAAAGGGAGTGGCTCTGTATCGAAGGATAGATGCGTGGGCCTCCCTCAACTGCCTGTTAGTTAGAAAGACAAAGGGCCAGAGTGGAGAGTTGAATTATAGGAGCTAGAACAGGGGTCAGCAAACTTTTTCAGCAGGGGACCGGTCCACTGTCCCTCAGACCTTGTGGGGGGCCGGACTATATTTTGGGGGGAAAACATGAATGAATTCCTATGCCCCACAAATAACCCAGAGATGCATTTTAAATAAAAGCACACATTCTACTCATGTAAAAACACCAGGCAGGCCCCGCAAATAACCCGGAGATGCATCTTAAATAAAAGGATACATTCTACTCATGTAAAAACAAGCTGATTCCCGGACCATCCATGGGCCGGATTTAGAAGGCGATTGGGCCGGATCCGGCCCCAAAGCCTTAGTTTGCCTACCCATGAGCTAGAAGCTGGAGGAAAAAGCTGCAGGCTGGAAAGACAGAGAGAGAGAGAGAGAGAGAGAGAGAGAGAGAGAGAGAGCGCGAGAGAGAGAGAGCGCCATGCTTAATTTCTGCTTGATTCCAAGGCTGTGGCTATGGGGAAAGCAAGACTCTTTTGGGGTGTTAAGACTGTCCACCCCTCCATTGCAGGCTCAGGTTGCCTCCAGCATAAATAGGAATATCTTGTTCTTGTTCTTGTTCTTGTTCCCCGCCCATTTGACTGGGTTGTCTCAGCCACTCTGGGTGGCTTTCAACGTACAGTGGTACCTCAGGTTACATACGCTTCAGGTTACATACACTTCAGGTTACAGACTCCGCTAACCCAGAAATAGTGCTTCAGGTTAAGAACTTTGCTTCAGGATGAGAACAGAAATCATGCTCCAGCGGCATGGTGGCAGCAGGAGGCCCCATTAGCTAAAGTGGTGCTTCAGGTTAAGAACAGTTTCAAGTTAAGAACGAACCTCCGGAACGCATTAAGTACTTAACCCGAGGTACCACTGTATATAAAAACATAATAAAACATTAAAAGCTTCCCTATACAGGGCTGCCTTCAGATGGCTTCTAAAGGCATGATTACTGATCTCCTTGGTTCAGGGGTTACATTCCCTCCCTCACCCGCTTTTCATCTTCTGTTGATATCCCCAAGGAATCCGACAAAAACAAAAACAATTTTGTTCATCTCTCTGTAGATTTCTAGTTACAGACATGGGATTTGAGCTCCCCCCCCCCATATTAAAACTCTTCTGTTTTTGTTCTTCTCCGTCCTTTTATTCTATTTTATGTCTATTCCTTTGACTCTTGTGTTTTCCCTCTAGCCTTCAGATCTAAGTTCAGATCTCATTTGCAAGCCTGATTGATCCTTAAATATTTGAGCTGTTTAAATTTTACTTCTCTGGTTAAAGCACCTTGGGATGTATTTAATGAAAGTCACTGTCGACATCAAGCGTGTGGTGGTGACAGATTAATTGAGTGATTAATTATGTACATTTGCTGCTTTGTGCAACAATGGTGTGTGTTTAATTAGATCTCTGCCATAGAAGCAGAAAAGAGCCAACACTCACAAGGAGGGAAGGGTTTGACCATCCATCCTTCCACTTAACAAAAACTTTAAAAACGTTATTCATCTGATGTCATGGTTGCTGTGGGCTTCCATCCCCCTTGTGTTATCTCTTTTGCCTAGGGGAATGGGAAGTAATGATGGCTTATATATTTATGCAAAGAATGTATACACAGCCTATAGCTGGCTCTTGACCAGCTCTGACTGGTGCTGCTTTTTCCTGAATCCCAAGAACATAATGCAGCCTACTGTGCAAAGGTAAGTGTTATCTTCCTTTGGGGAGAGGCTTATTACACCGCTTTGTGTTTCTTTTATTTATTTATATTTATTGATTTTTACATAAAATTTCCACAAATCATATAACATATTTTCTTGTCTTATACAATGTTTTGGACGTCCATCAACCACATCTGAAGTTTTTTCAGTCGTTATCACTTAATCTGCATTTCATTAATTTCACTATTACTTTTAATAGTCCTTCACTAATTATTCTCTTCATACTTTCCTCTGCAATATTTCCCATAGTCCTCCTTACAAAACTTCTTGCAATCCTACTAGCGTAATCTGTTGATTACAATTGCTTTTCAAATAATTCACATATTTACTCCAGCCCTCTGAGAATCTCTGATCCCGCAGGTTTCGAATCCTTCCTGTCATCTTATCTAATTCTGCATAGTCCATTAATTTTGTCTGCCATTCTTCTTTCGTTGGTAGTTCTTCTTGTTTCCATTTCTGTGCCAATAGTACTCTTGCTGCCATGGTTGCATATAAAAACAGTTTATTATCCTGTCTATTAATATCCTCCCCACAATGCCAAGTAAAAATGCTTCTGGTTTTTTTATAAATATATATTTCAACATTTTTTTCATCTCATTATATATCATTTCCCAGAAGCTTTTCACTTTCTTACATTCCCACCACATGTGATAAAAAGATCCTTCTTTTTCTTTACATTTCCAACATTTATTACTTGCTTTATACATTCTAGCTAATTTCACTGGTGTAATATACCATCTGTACATCATTTTCATCACATTTTCTTTCTAAGCATTGCATGCTGTAAATTTTATTCCTTCTTTCCACAGTTTTCTCCAATCATTTAACTGTATATTATACCTAAAATCCTTGGCCCAGTGTATCATAACTGACTTTACTTCTTCATCTTTCAAATGTCATTCCAACAGCAATTTATACATTTTAGACAATATTTTTACAATTATCATTCAATACCTTAATTTCAAATTTTGATTTATTATGACCAAATCCATTTTCCTTTAAATCTTCTTTAAACATTTCATTGATTTTGCGATAATGCAGCCAATCGTTTACATATTCTTTTACCTCTTCATAAGGTTTAATTTTCCATTTATTTCCTTCCTCTTGTACTAATTTTTCATGTGTAACCCAATTTTTACTCATATTTATCTTTTTCACACACATTGCTTCTAAAGGCGACAGCCACCGGGATGTTTTACGTAAGTGTTCTCTTCCTTGCTCCACCCAGTTTTGCCTCTGACCCCACCCACTACTGACATATGGCCCCTACATGTTCACAGAGACGGGAATGTGGACCTTGGGCTGAGAAAGGTCCCTCGCAACAACAGCAACAGCAACGTGGTTTTTTGTAGAATTTGCGACTCATGAATTGTGTCCAAAGCAAAATGGCCCTGGGAAGAAGCCGATAAGGTGTGCTTTGCCCTCTTGCAGCTATCAGGATCATGCCCACAAATTCACAAGCTCACAGGGAACCTCACACAAAACAGCTGGACTCCAGAGACCTTGGAAGCTATGAGATGCCATTGCTTTGTTTGTTGGTTAAATAATGCATTTGGTGGACTCTACATCATTGGAGGGTTTGGTCAGGGATTCCTACATTGCAGTGGGGTTGGAGTAGATGATCCTTGTGCTCCCTTCCAACTTCGCTGGTTTTCTTGAGGTAAAATTTAACAGAATGTTGACTGATGGCCATCATCCTGCTCTGGCAACCTGAAATGCCAGAAGTAATATAACCGAAGCTACAAACATGAGCCTGACCAAACTGCGGGAGGCAGTGGAAGACAGGAGGGCCTGGCATGCTCTGGTCCAGGGGGTCAAGAAGAGTCAGACACGACTAAACAACTAAACAACAATATAACCGACCCTACTGTATACCTTCATTGCATGCTTTTGCCTGGCTGGAATGTGTCCTTGATCTGTGAGAATACTCTGGATGGAAAAGAAGGAAATTAAGAAAATAATTATATGAATTCTGCCTCTGGATCAGAAGATTACTTCAACACCATCAACCACCTTCACTCTTATTGTTCAGAACGGCTGGCTCCCTTTGAGGCTGCCCAGAATGAGAGGTGGAAAGGTGGAGATCAATAAGAACTCACCCTGAAGGTAGGACCGAGGAGCAGTGATTCAGAAGGAGCTTCTGGCCTCTGCCAACTTCAGAAATCAGACAGAAATAGGGCTCCCATTAGTGGTTGCTAGTGAGTGAAACAGATGACAGGACTCGTCCTTGTGGCTTCTTTGAAAAAACTTAAGGGAAGATGGAAGGACAGATCCTGAAGCTGGGGCTCCAATATTTTGGCCACCTCATGAGAAGAGAAGACTCCCTGGAAAAGACCCTGATGTTGGGAAAGATGGAGGGCACAAGGAGAAGGGGACGACAGAGGACAAGATGGTTGGACAGTGTTCTCGAAGCTACGAACATGAGTTTGACCAAGCTGCAGGAGGCAGTGGAAGACAGGAGTGCCTGGCGTGCTCTGGTCCATGGGGTCACAAAGAGTCAGACACGACTAAACGACTAAACAACAACAACAACAAGGGAAGATGGAGGCCACATTTTTAATACTGCAGAGGTGATTTGATGGCACCATACCTTCCCTCTAAACACCTGTCCATTTCTCCCCTGCCTTGGGCAGCAGAGATATGGTGCTGGAGAAATTCCAAAATGGGATGCGACCCAACTGTGTAGGTTGCAAACATGGTTCAGTTTGTACCAACGATAAGCAGGCTGCATCAGGTGATTGTTGTCTGTGCCATCCCACTGGTTCTCTCCATCTCACTAGGCTTCTGTTATGCCCAATATGTCTGTGCTTTCCAATAGGACCAAGCACTGTAGCTCACCCATCTTGGCTCAGAGGCTTCTACGTGCCAGCATATAAACAGCTCTACATGGTGCAGAAATGGCTCACTCAGTGGGATGGAGCCTTAGTTGTGGTGTTGCTGGGAACAGAGGTGTTGAGGTGGGCATGCTGTGGGTTGGTTCTGCCAATGCGTTACCACTGCACCAACCTCCATCCTCTTTCTCACGTCAGTCACTCACAAGCAAACATAGTCATGCACAAACACCCAATTGCTATTAACCCATCATTCATGCACAGCTCTGTTCCAGTTCAGAACCCCCACGGTTGCTTTTAAATAAAAATATCAGGAGATCTGGCTAAACATACCCCACATTACATATAGCTTGCCATCACTGCAAACCAAGCGTTGCGTGATGGCAAGGAAACATCCTGCTTAAGCTTATGGACTGGGCTGCTTTGCTTTTAAACAGAAACGTTAATTTAGTGATGCAATGCTAGTATTTTTAGTTACTGTTTTGTCATGGTTTTACTGTGCAAAAGGTAGGTGTAGCTATTGAGATGCCCTTTAAAATGTGTTGAGAGAGGGAGGATTCTGGGTTTGTTGTTGTTGTTATTTTTACTATGTATTTTGTGTTTTTTATATTGTAATTTTATGCTGCGAACCACCCTGAGATCTGCCTGTGAAGGATGGTACACAGATAATAATAAATAATAATAATAATAATAGGACCCCTGGACAGTTAAGTCCAGTCAAAATTGACTGTGGAGTGTGGTGCTTATCTCCACTTTCAGGCCGAGTGAGCCAGCGTTTGTCTACAGACAGCTTTTCCAAGTCATGTGGCTAGCGTGACCAAACCACTTCTGGCACAACAGGACACTGTGATTAATGCCAGAGTGCACGGAAACACCGTTTACCTTCCTGCCGCAGCAATATCTATTTATTTACTTGTGCTGGTATGCTTTCAAGGCAGGAGCTGAGACAAAGCAACGGGAGCTCACTCCATGGTGCGGATTCGAACTGCTGATCTTATGATCGGCAAGCCCAAGAGGCTTGGTGGCTTAGACCACAGCGCCACCCGCGTCCCATTGGCCATGATGACCAAGATAGCAGCCAACCCGAGCCTCATCACTGTCTTCCTTCATCTTTGTCATGCAAGTATTTAAAGTAAAATCAAGTTGGCACTTTACATTGGTACAAATGTGGGATTAATTCGTATCTCAGGGACAACAAAGTGTGCTTGATAACATGTGCTAGCTTTTTAAAACGTCAGGCTGTGCCATCTGTTCCATCCCTGCTACATTTTTCCACCAGAAGGTCTTTCTTTCCTCCAAAGGAAGGAAAATAATATACATAAATCGCTGCATTCCTTCGAGCAGGAAGTGACATCTGCAATGGGAGGGAGAGAGCAGTAAGCCCCATTGGGAGCGGGGGCTACGGAATATTTACTTTCCTAAGGAACAAAGAAGGGGGATAGATTGACATGCTACACAGAGAGAGAGAGAGAGGGAGAGAGAGAGAGCTGTTTCTGCAGCTGCAAACCCTCTTATATCACATGGATAATGCTGAAATATGTCCTATTTAGAAAACCATTTGCTCGCCTGACAAAGTGAACGAAATTTGCTCAACTCCTGTTGTTGTTGTTGTTGTTTAGTCGTTTGGTCGTGTCTGACTCTTCGTGACCCCATGGATCAGAGCACGCCAGGCACTCCTGTCTTCCACTGCCTCCCGCAGTTTGGTGAGACTCATGCTGGTAGCTTCGAGAACACTGTCCAACCATCTCGTCCTCTGTCGTCCCCTTCTCCTTGTGCCCTCAGTCTTTCCCAACATCAGGGTCTTTTCCAAGGAGTCTTCTCTTCTCATGAGGTGGCCAAAGTATTGGAGCCTCGGCTTCAGGGCTGATTTCCTTCAGAATGGATAGGTTTGAGCTTCTTGCAGTCCATGGGACTCTCAAGAGTCTCCTCCAGCACCATAATTCAAAAGCATCAATTCTTTGGCCATCAGCCTTCTTTATGGTCCAGCTCTCACTTCCATACATCACAACTGGGAAAACCATAGCTTTAACTATAAGGACCTTTGTTGGCAAGGTGATGTCTCTGCTTTGCAGGAACTGACAAGCCACTCCAGTATCCCTGCCAAGAAAACTCCATGGACAAAGACAACTCCTGTTACCAAGTCATATTTGCATAAACACAACTTCCTTTCTTTCTTTTTTAAAGAGAGGGCATCAACTCCTACCACTCCTCTGACTACAGCATCAGCCTTCCGCTAGGCCACACCAGTCCCTGTAGGGTGGAGAGATGCTGCACAGGCCAGTCAACCTCATGCCAGGTGTGCCAGTCCCCAAGGCATCTCCCAACACCGTGCAGTCTGGTGTAAACTTCCACGATGTCACACTGGGCCGCTGCAACACTGGGGGGGCTGGGCCCTCTTCCAACAAGTATTGAGGGAGCTGGAGACACCTCCGCCCTCTAGAGTTGGCATGTCTGTCCAACACTCTAACCAGTACACCAGACTGACTCTCGCCAGTGAGCCCCCTCAGACAAATTCAGAGCAGAACCACACTGCTCTGCCCATCTTTACTGCAGACTCTGGTCTCCTCCTTGCATGAGGCAAGGCTGGGACCTGAAACTGCCCTCCCCCCAAGCATGTTCAGTGCTGGCGAATAGGTTTCACAGCAGCCAGCTGAAGCGAGTTCATTGGCATGCTGCAAACCACTGATAAGTATAAATACTGTTCAACATTTCACATTAATGAAACTAAGTGTTGTGCAGGTCTGGATGATAATAGACATCAAGTTTTCATTCAGAATATTTTAGGAAAGAACCCCACCGGCAATTGCTGCCAATCCAGAAGTGGGGGCAGGGAGCGATTTGCCCAGAGAATATTTTAGCAGCTCATTAAGCGCAGCTGCATTTTTCTTTTGCCACATTAAAGGAATTCACTCAGCAATTAACCAAATTCAAGACAAGGCATTTAAATCTAATATATGTGTTTTCTTTTAGCAGTGCTTTCTGGTGGCTTCATGACAAAGGTGAATACATAGGCGGTAATTCAGGCGGTAATGCTGAACCACGATTCAGTGTTATATGTGAAACTGCACCGGCTGTCAAACCACAGTTTCTGGGGTACTGCAATTCACAAACCAGTTACGGGTTCGCCTCAAGAGGGTGCTACACCATGAAAATGAGAGTAAACTTAGGAATGCTTGAAGAGATGGGAGAGAAAATGAGAGAAGCAGCTTGGAAGCTCAGTTCATGGTGTGTGCTCTTCACCATGGTTAGTACAAACTATGGTTTGGCATGATGTCTGCTGTGAACCATGGGTTGCAATGTGTGGGAAGTGTTGGCATGCAATTCAGCTTGTACTGGAGGCTGATACATCTGCATGAGAAAGCGGAGGCAGAGATAGGAACTCCTAAGCTTCCTAGACTGTCTTCCTTCAGAGTTAAAACTCTTAGGGCTGCTGATCTCTCCTTCCTGCCTGCCTGCCTGCCTTCTTTCCTCCTTCCTTCCTTCCTTCCTTCCTTCTTTCCTTCCTTCCTTCCTTCCTTCCTTGCCATGCCTCCCTCTTGAGAGCCGACATATTTGGAGCTCTCTCACATTACATGCAAGAGCAAACTTTCTTCTTCTTCTTCTTCTTCTTCATTTCATTTCTATACCGCTTAACATTTTTAAGAGAGGGATTTCAAAGTGGTTAACAACACATTAAAACATCAAATAAAACAATCCAGAATAAAACATTGCTGAAGAAAATAAAAAATAAAGTATACATTCAAAGCAACATAATTAGCATGATTAAAATGATGATGGATTTTCAGGAGAACTTGGGGCGGGGGGCAGGGAATGAATTGCAAATTGACACCAACATGTGGAGAACTGAAGACGGGAGAAACTGAAATTAGCAGGAGCTGATGTGGTGCCCTCCAAAGGACTCCAACTCCCACCAGCATGCCCAATGGTCAGGGAAGTTGGGAGTTGTAGCACAACAACAGATGTCCCTCTTGGTCCTTCCAACTCTACAATTCTTTGATCTGTGAAGAATCTGGAGGGCTGCAGGTTCCCACCTCTGCTGTATCATACGGAATCGATTTCGTATGGGATCTGCTGTAAATGTTTGGAATTGATTTTAATTTAACCAGCTTTAGTCTGATGATTTTACTGTTTCACTACTGCTGCACACCGCTTTGGGACCTCTGGTGAAAAGCGGCTTGTGAATTCTATTAAATAAAATGACTATCTCCCTAATGTGGCATTATTGCCACAGTGATAAATTTACTATGATGTGAGTGAAGCCTTTTCTTTTTTTTCGAAAAAGAAAATATTTTGCTCCCCCATTACCATGGTGACAGATGCATTGCCTTCTGGGAACACAATTCTTGTTAAATGTCACTTTACTCCTTGCCAACATCCAAGTTGCAAGCAAATGGGGAAGTGAGTGACAGATATAGTTAAAATGTCACTCGCAAGGTGTTTGGCCAGCACACTCATGACTGCGGTTACTTTATATATCTGGTGAGTCTGTAATGCAGATATGATGACGCACTTACAAACACGCCACAATAAATTACTCACAGAATTATAGAGTTGGAAGGGACCCCAAGGGTCATCTAGTCCAACCCCCTGCAATGTAGGAATCTCAACTAAAGCATCCACGACAGATGGCCATCCAACCTCTGCTTAAAAACCTCCAAGGAAGGAGAGTCCACCACCTCCCAAGGGAATCTTTCCCACCATCAAACAGCTCTTACCGCCAGAAAATTCTTCCTAACATTTAGTTGAAATCTTTCTTGTAACTTAAAGCTGTTGGTGCAAGTTCTATTCTCCAAAGCAGGAAAAAAACAAGTTTGCTTCATCCTCCATGTGACAGTCCTTTAGATATTTAAAAATATCGTATGTCCTCTCAATCTCCTCTCTTCCGGACTAAACATGTCCAACCTCAGAAGGCTTGGTTTCCAGACCCTTAATCATCTTGGTTGCCCTCCTCTGCACACGTTCCAGCTTGTTCACATCCTTCTTAAATTGTGGTGCCCAGAACTGGACACAGTATTTCAAGTGTGGTCTGACCAAGGCCAAATGGAGAGGTACTATTCCTTCCCTTGACCTGGACCCCATACTTCTGTTGATGCAGCCTAGAAGAACATCAACCACAGTAGAACACGTCTCCCTGATCCCAGAGAGGAGATGTTATTCCACCACTGGAATTAACTTCAGCACTTTTACAGCTGCTATGACCATCTACAGGTTAGAGCTATGTGCTGGTGATATGTTCCACAGAGTTTGGAGTAAAGCAAGATTTTCACTATTTAATGACATCATTAAATACCTACCTACCCTACTGCTTGATGGATTGAACAGTGTTCTGCATGATAAGGGGGGGTTGTAACATGGTCTCAGAAGAATCACTCAGGAAGACTTAAGCCACCTCTTTGTGTACGTTTAATGTCCTAGTAGGCAGGTAAAGTAGGTGTGCCATTAACTTTCTGGCTTCTTCCACATTGCCGTTGAAATCTTGTCTCTTTTGTATTAATATCCTCAGAGCACAAATCAAATATGAATACAGGAATTAACATTAGCGGCTGAAGCTAGCTAAACAGTCAATTATATTTCAATATATTTGATTGCAAGTAGGCAGGCTTTATTATATGAATATTAATAAACACCATTTGTTCCAGTCTTCATTCCCCCCGCCCTTGTTAAATGTAATGCGTAGCTATGGAAACCTGCAAACCCAGTCAGTTCAAGTTACACACATGCAGATGCACGCACAGCACTAAGTAGAGGAAGAGAAGAAATTGTGTTTCTTGGCAAAGTTTTGACAGCCTACAAAAACTGTAGAAATCTTCTGAGCACAGGTTTATGAACTAGGTCTGGGTTTTAAAGGAAGTGGAACCCACACTAGAATGTTGCAGTATGGTGTGCTCCTGTTCAGGGTTCCAGACGCCAACCCAGCCTTTGTTGCTTTTGAAAATATAATGTTTTGTATTTTATGTATTTTCATGTTTGCATTGATTATAATATATTTAGGATTGTAGTGGGATTAAAATGGTTATAAGCCTCCCTGACCGGTGTACAAGTCCTGGAAAGCAGGGGGATAGATTTTTATACAACTAAATCAAAACTTCCTGGGGAAGCAGGTTCCTATTATCCCCATTTTGCAGCTGGAGAACTGAGGCTGAAAGGCTCTGACATGCTCATTTACTGATTGAAGTTCACATCGGAGGAGTACGTGGGGCATCTGTCTCCAGGGTCCATGCCCACCACTATCTGTGCTACCCTCATTGGTGCAGTAAAACTACATACATATAAAATTGTGTGGTGTCATATTATGATGTCTTCTTCTTAGAATCATAGAATCATAGAGTTGGAAGAGACCACAAGGGCCATCGGGTCCAATCCCCTGCCAAGCAGGAAACACCATCAGAGCACTCCTGACATATGGCTGTCAAACCTCTGCTTAAAGACCTCCAAAGAAGGAGACTCCACCACACTCCTTGGCAGCAAATTCCACTGTCGAACAGCTCTTACTGTCAGGAAGTTCTTCCTAATGTTTAGGTGGAGTCTTCCTTCTTGTAGTTTGGATCCATTGCTCCGTGTCCGCTTCTCTGGAGCAGCAGAAGACAACCTTTCTCCCTCCTCTATGTGACATCCCTTTATATATTTGAACATGGCTATCATATCACCCCTTAACCTCCTCTTCTCCAGGCTAAACATGCCCAGCTCCCTTAGCCGTTCCTCATAAGGCATCGTTTCCAGGCCTTTGACCATTTTGGTTGCCCTCCTCTGGACACGTTCCAGTTTGTCAGTGTCCTTCTTGAACTGTGGTGCCCAGAACTGGACACAGTACTCCAGGTGAGGTCTGACCAGAGCAGAATATAGTGGCACTATTACTTCCCTTGATCTAGATGCTATACTCCTATTGATGCAGCCCAGAATTGCATTGGCTTTTTTAGCTGCCGCGTCACACTGTTGGCTCATGTCAAGTTTGTGGTCAACCAAGACTCCTAGATCCTTTTCACATGTACTGCTCTCAAGCCAGGTGTCACCCATCTTGTATTTGTGCCTCTCATTTTTTTTGCCCAATTGCAATACTTTACATTCCTCCCTGTTAAAATTCATCTTGTTTGTTTTTGCCCAGTTCTCTAATCTGTCAAGGTCGTTTTGAAGTGTGATCCTGTCCTCTGGGGTGTTAGCCACCCCTCCCAGTTTGGTGTCATCTGCAAATTTGATCAGGATGCTCTTGAGTCCATCATCCAAGACGTTGATAAAGATGTTGAATAAGACCGGGTCCAAGACAGAACCCTGTGGCACCCCACTAGTCACTCTTCTCCAGGATGAAGAGGAACCATTGATGAGCACCCTTTGGGTTCGGTCAGTCAGCCAGTTACAAATCCACTGAGTGGTAGCATAGTCAAGACCGCATTTTACCAGCTTCTTTACAAGAATATCATGGGGCACCTTGTCAAATGCCTTGCTGAAATCAAGGTAGGCTACATCCACTGCGTTCCCTTCATCTACCAGGCTTGTAATTCTGTCAAAAAACGAGATCAGGTTAGTCTGACATGACTTATTTTTCAGAAATCCATGCTGACTATTGGTGATCACAGCATTCCTTTCTAGGTGCTTACAGACTGTTTGCTTAATGATCTGCTCCAGAATCTTCCCTGGTATTGATGTCAGACTGACTGGGCGGTAATTATTTGGGTCCTCTCTTTTCCCCTTTTTGAAAATAGGGACAACATTTGCCCTCCTCCAGTCTGCCGGGACTTCGCCTGTTCTCCAGGAATTCTCAAAGATAACTGCCAGTGGTTCTGAGATCACATCTGCCAGTTCTTTTAATACTCTTGGATGCAGTTCATCTGGCCCTGGAGACTTGAATACATCTAAACTAGCCAAGTATTCTTGTACTATCTCCTTAGTTATTCTGGGCTGTGTTTCCTCTGCTGAATCATTTGCTCCAAATTCTTCAGGTCGGGCATTGTTTTCTTTATCAGAGAAGACTGAAGCAAAGAAGGCATTGAGGAGTTCAGCCCTTTCTGTGTCCCCTGTTTGCATTTCACCATCTTCTCCTCTGAGTGACCCCACTGTTTCTTTGTTCTTCCTTTTGCTACGAACATACCCATAAAAGCCTTTTTTGTTGCTTTTAACCTCTCTAGCAAGCCTGAGTTCATTCTGTGCTTTAGCTTTTCTGACTTTGTGTCTACACGTGCTGGCTATTTGTTTGAGTTCCTCTTTGGTGGTTTCCCCCCTTTTCCATTTTTTGTACACATCCTTTTTTAATCTTAACTCAGTTAAAAGTTCTTTAGATAGCCACCCTGGCTTCTTTAGGCACCTTCCATGTTTCCGTCTCATTGGTATTGCCTGACGTTGTGCTTTTACTATCTCCCTCTTAACAAACTCCCAGCCATCATGAACTCCCTTTCCTTTTAGTATTACTGTCCATGGGATCTCACCCAGCACTTCCCTAAGTTTTATGAAGTCGGCTTTCTTAAAGTCAAGAAATTGAGTCCTAGTATGCTTGGCTGCTCCTTTCCGCTGTATAGTAAACTTCAGAAGAGCATGATCACTCACGCCTAATGATCCTTCCACTTCTACCCCACTAACCAGGTCATCAACATTGGTTAGGACCAGATCTAAAATGGCTGTTCCTCTTGTTGCTTCTCCCACTTTCTGGACAATGAAGTTGTCTGCAAGGCCAGTGAGGAATCTGTTTGACCTTATGCTCTTGGCTGAGTTTGACATCCAACAAATATCCGGGTAATTGAAGTCCCCCATTACTACTATCTCCCTTCCTTTTGCATGCTTGGCCATCTGTTCCAGGAAGGCATCATCTATGTCCTCTGTTTGGCTTGGGGATCTATAGTAAACTCCCACAATGAGGTCACTGTTATTCTTCTCTCCCTTAATTTTGACCCAAATGCTCTCACTTTGGCTTTGAGGTTCTAAATCTTGGATCTCTTCACAGGTATACACATCCCTGACATATAACACCACTCCTCCTCCTTTCTTGTCTGGTCTGTTTCTCGTAACCGAGTAAGATTGTCTTCCATAAACACGGTTTTAACAATGAGTCCGTAAGTGACTGTGGAGGCCAATTCTAGATCCACACGTCCTTCCACAGTGGGGACATTGGTTTCCGGGTGGGAGTTGATCACGGTGTTTGCCACGATTTGCCAAGTGTTCCTTCCTCTTAGCACATTTCTCCCTTGCGTCCTGAGTTCGAGTGTCTTCAAAGCCCATGACACCTTTGGTAAAGGCTGTTCTCCAACTGGAGCTCTCGCAAGCCAGTGTTTCCCAGTTGTCAGTGTTTATACTACATTTTTTTAGATTTGCCTTGAGACAGTCTTTAAACCTCTTTTGTTGACCACCAGCATTACGCTTTCCATTTTAAAGTTCGGAATAGAGTAGTTGCTTTGGAAGATGATCATCAGGCATCCAAACAACATGGCCAGTCCAATAAAGTTGATGTTGAAGAATCATTGCTTCAACACTGGTGATCTTTGCTTCTTCCAGTACACTGATATTAGTTTGCCTCTCTTCCCAAGCGATGTGTAAAATTTTACGGAGACACTGTTGATGGAATCTTTCGAGGAGTACCTATTTATCTACTTGCACTTTGATGTGCTTTCGAACTGCTAGGTTGGCAAGAGCAGGGACTGAGCAACGGGAGCTCAACCCGTCGCGGGGATTCGAACCGCCAACCTTCTGATCGGCAAGTCCTAGGCTCTGTGGTTTAACCCACAGCGCCATTCACGTCCCTGGACCTGGGTAGACCAGGGTTCAAATCCCCACTTTGCCATGAATCTAGACCAGTTACTGCCTTTCCACCTAACCTGCCTCACAGGGCTGTTCTGGAAATTAAAGCAGAGGAACCATGTACATCACCTCGAGCTCCTTGGAGGAAAAGATGGGGTATTAATGCAATAATTTTGAAGCTGCTAATGTGAACAAACCTTGAAATCCTGGCTTGGCTGCTGCCGATGAGCTAGATGAACCATTGGTCTGGCTCAAGAGAAGGCAGCTCTGTGTTCCAGTGTTCCAGCTCGAGGAACTGGGTCTGGGAGGCACCACACCCCTTCTCTTATCATGCCCATGTTCTCCTAATTTCCATGGAAACAAGCTAACTAGCAGGCTTCCCTCCATAAAGAAATTGCCTGCGCTGGGAAGCAGGAGCAGCAGGAGATAACCTTGAATGCTGTTTGTACCTCTGACCATGAATGTAAATAAAACCCAGCCAGCTGCCTAAGAGATACAGCAGGTCTCAGAGGACAGCACTACAGAGAATAATAAGTCACATAAATGCATTGAATTTTTTTTTATTAAAAAACAACAACAACAGCCCACAAACAAATGCTAGTAAATGATGTTTGAGGTCACGGAAGACACTCAATGTTAAAAAAAATAAAAAGCCTCTGGGATACTACTCATTCCTGCCTCAACAAGGCTCTCTGCTACAAAATTGGTTCCATAAATTGAAATTGATTAATAAAAAAGAAATTGATGAATAATTCAGGTTCCCAGTACAAAGCACAATTACTTTGAAGTCAGCCCCATTAAATTCAGTGGGACTTACCTTTCGGCAAATATCCGTAAGATTTCACTGTAAAAATGTAACAACCCCTCCGGGGCAAATAGATAATATTATCCGTAACCCGAGCAGCCTATTTTCTGATTTAACCATAACAGGGAGAGTACAAACTAATCAGCCTTCATGGTGTCACTCAAACTCTGGGTTTATTGCCCTCGTTCCTACAAACAGGTCTTCCATGGAACTGATATGGAATTTATGGACTCCTCTTAGTGTGAATATAACCCTATGTTTTATTCTCATTTCCTTATACAGTGGTACCTCGGAAGTCAAATGGAATCTGTTCCAGAAGTCTGTTCGACTTCCAAAACTTTTGGAAACCAAAGCGCGGCTTCTGATTGGCTGCAGGAAGCCCCATCAGACGGCCAGGTTCCAAAGAACGTTCGGAACACTCACTTCCGTGTTTGCGGCTTTCGGGAGCCAAAAAATCCGAGTACCAAGGCGTTTGGGGGCTTAGAAAAAAATCATGGTGGATGGAGCTATTGATGGCTGTTAATCACAATGACTATAACCCAGGGCTGTGGTTCTATTTGACAAGATGTCAGAATTCAGAGTGGGAGGCGACTCTCAGGGTCAAACTTCGATATCTCCGCTAACCTTGGAGACCTGGCTCTAGATAAATCCATTATGCCAATACTTTGTCCAGACTGAGACTACATCCACACCCAACATTTAAAGTGCTAGGATAAAATTTTAAACAGACATGACTTCCCCCAAAGAATTCTGGGAGCTGGAGTTTGTTCAGAGCATTGATATTCACCCCCTTCACAGAACTACAATTCCCAGAGTGGTTTTACAATCCCTTTTCAAAGGGAACTTTGGGGAATGTAGCTTTGTGAGTGTTAAGTTGTGGGCGAACATATCAGACGACACAGCGATTCTTCAAACAGCTCTTGTTTATTCCGAGGCCAGAACAGAACTGAACTGAGGAGCTCAGTCAGCCTGCTTATATAGAGCTCCAGAACAATGTAACTGTTGCCATTTTCTAAAACTATCCAATCACTGAACGTCACTTTCAATCCTTCATTTGCATAACTATCTACAGTATCCCCCTGCTGGCCCAGGGTGAGAACTTCAGTACATAACAGTGAGAGAAATAGAGGTCTCCCAATAGCTGGATTTTCCCAACTCTAAACTGTTATGCAATACTGAGAAATGGCTTTTATACAAGCAGATAGTGCAGGAACCAAACCCTGCAAGCTTATGCGAACTTAGGCTAGGATTCCCTAAAGCAAGGCTCAAAATTATGTTCTTAACCAAGAGGAAAAGCATAAGAGCATATATAAATTTTACATCCAAGATGGAGTTAGGTTAGCCGATACCCTACAATCAAGCAGGTTTCTCTGTATTTGCCAACTCTTTGGCAATCAGTAGAATCAATGAACTCAATTCTCTCATATGAATTTGCACCCGCAGAGGAGCTGAATGAGCGGGATAATTGCCGTGAATTTCTATCACTCTCTAATGAAGGATTTCAAACACAGTGTTAAAGAGAGCATAATTTTCAATTATTTGCAAAGGCTGAAGCAATTGACTGTGTAACACTATTAAAATGATTCCACCGTGTTCCCGATTTGAATAACTTCACAGTTCACATAGCGACACCTGGGCAGAGGTGGTCCAACTCACAGCGTATAGGAGACAATTAGAGAGTTTACATGAGCCATCATGTTGCTTTTTAAATAAAAGATGATTAAGTTACAGACTAACCCAAAGCTTTTCTTTAAGCACGCCCGCGCACATAAGGACCATACAAAAAGAAAGATGAGCTGAAAAGTTCTTGTAATAACTTCTTTCACTCCTGGGGGTCATCAGTAAAGCATTTCGTAAGATCACGTTGTTCTTCACCACTTATCTTTTTTTGATGCCGCAGCGATTGTTCTCGGAAACATTGCAATTTCTTCCCTGTGGCATTTCTCCTGTTTCTGCCCAGATAGGAAGCATAGTTTTCTTTGGCACTTCTGAATTTGCCACTACATTACATGTGTGGGATGTATCTTCACTGAAGCAGTCAAATACAACATTTCCTGTTTCCTAGAGTGGACTGGTCCCATCACCTCCTGGCAATGGAAGGGGAAGAAATGGAGGCAGTGAGAGATTTTACCTTCTTGGGCTCCATGATCACTGCAGATGGTGACAGCAGTCACGAAATTAAAAGATGCCTGCTTCTTGGGAGAAAAGCAATGACAAACCTAGACAGCATCTTAAAAAGCAGAGACATCACCTTGCCAACAAAGGTCCGTATAGTTAAAGCTATGGTTTTCCCAGGAGTGATGTATGGAAGTGAGAGCTGGACCATAAAGAAGGCTGATCACCGAAGAATTGATGCTTTTGAATTATGGTGCTGGAGGAGACTCTTGAGAGTCCCATGGACTGCAAGAAGATCAAACCTCTCCATTCTTAAGGATCAGCCCTGAGTGCTCATTGGAAGGACAGATCCTGAAACTGAGGCTCCAATACTTTGGCCACCTCATGAGAAGAGAAGACTCCCTGGAAAAGACCCTGATGTTGGGAAAGATTGAGGGCACAAGGAGAAGTGGACAACAGAGGACGAGATGGTTGGACAGTGTTCTCGAAGCTACCAACATGAGTTTGACCAAACTGCGGGAGACAGTGGAAGACAGGAGTGCCTGGCGTGCTCTGGTCCATGGGGTCACGAAGAGTCGGACATGACGGAACGACTAAACAACAACAACAAAGAGTGGAAACACAGGGGAATGTTGCTCCAGACACGGAGGACTTCCTGCCATACCTGCTCTGGAGCATCCTCCCCCTGTG
Organism: Podarcis pityusensis; assembly: GCF_964106645.2. Classification (NCBI taxonomy): domain Eukaryota; kingdom Metazoa; phylum Chordata; class Lepidosauria; order Squamata; family Lacertidae; genus Podarcis; species Podarcis pityusensis. The sequence goes on along the minus strand of NC_138026.1, from coordinate 106,036,011 downwards.
TGTGAACAGGTAGATGGGTGTGACCCTAGCAGACCCTCAACCATCTTCCTCTTTTTCGCCTTTTCCATTTTCACCTTTTGGACACCTCTGATGGCTCTTAGCCAGCAGCACATGGCTCATCCTTACAGAGGATGGAAGCCACAAGGTAGAAAGTCTGAGGCCTGGCTCAGACTTCTTTTCTCTATAAATGTAACTGTAACTACAAGATAAAGCCTGCCTTCAGGGCAATGCTGTGAACTGAATGTAAGTAAATTTTACCATTACTTTTAAAAGAAGGCTGTGGTATTATTCTTGTTTTTAAGAGGAAACTAAAGGGAAATTTACCAGGAACAATCCAATCTGGACAAGCCAGACTGGATTGCTCGACTCAAATGATTCTCATGAATCCATCAACTTGCTTCCAGGAATGTGCAAGGGAATGTGCTGTGCTACTAGCTCACTAGTGTGAGTGAGGAAGGATAATATTTAATCAATATACCCTCTCCTACTATCCACAACATTCCCACAGCATGGTCAATGGTCAGGGATGATGGGAATTGTAGTCTGACAACATTTGGAGGGTCAACAAGTTCCCCATCCCTGCCTTCAGCAAAAATGCAGTAAGAAGTTTGCAAATGGGGTGGTGATGTTGGGCAAGAGATGGGCATTTTGGCTCAGTTCTAATGCAAATAATAATAATTAATAATAATAATAATAATAATGCAAAGGGAACCAACAATCATCTCACTTTCATTGTAGCGCAAATCACAGGACAGGCTTTGCACCCAATCCAACAAATGCTTCACTTGCTCAAGTCTCTTCTGGAACTTGGCCCAGGCTGAGATGTTCAGAGATCACAGGCTCTGTTGGCAATGTTCTGATATCCCCGTGAAGTTGTTGTCATACATGGAATTTGAAGAGCTTTTCATCTTAAGAAAGTGGGTCAGCTCCCCTGCATGTAATAAAAGTTAGAACGCATTGTGGAAATCTGTTTGGTCCTTTAAACCAAAGGCCTATATTTATAGATGCATTGATGGCTAAGCCCAGTGTCCTAATTTTGAAAGGACAGCCCATCAAAATCACACACACACACACCATACCCTAAAGTAAGGATACCTTCCAAAGCCAAATAATATTCTGAATTTATGAAGCATTCTCCAAAGTGCAGGGGAGTGGGGGAAGTACCTTTTGGAAGACCGGTTTCCACGCCAGATGTTGCCCCTTCCAGATGTTCAACCAGCTAGTAGAGCCAATGAGACTAGGAGTGGATGGAGCCCATCTGTGGGTTCCTCAATGAAAATGTTTGGCAGATCCTTGAATGAAATACATCTGGTCTCCCCAAAATTCTGGAATGGATTTTGGAATGTGGTGAAAGTTCTCTAACCTAACCAAAGCACTGAAATGGCCCCAGAAGCCCCTGAGAACAACAGGTGAGTTTTTCAGTGGCCTGCAAATGTGACCAGGCTGTTCCCTTGGCTCCATATCACACCTTATTTCTGAACCACACTAAGTCTCCCCTGGGGAGGTGGTAGACTCTCCTTCCTTGGGGTTTTTAAGCAGAGTTTGGATGGCTATCTGTCATGGATGCTTCAGTTGAGATTCCCTCATGGCAGGGGGGTGGACATGGTGACCCTCAAGATCCCTTCCAACTTAGGGTTGCCGTATTTCAAACAGTGAAAACTCAGACAGAGAAGTTGTTGAGCTTTTTTAAAGCAAAATCACAAAAAAAGGTTTTTGAGGTATTTTTTATGAAAAATCATCACTGCCAACATGGGCTGCTGTACATTTTCCCAGACATTTTAACCGATTTCTGCCTGGGCACTGTTCCGGATATGTCCAAGAAATCCCAGACAAACGGCAACCCTCTTTCAACTCTACAATTCTATGATTTCATTATTCTAATCCACCAGAAATAGGCAGGTTCCAAGCCAATCAAGAAATCAGCCAACTAGAATTTAGCTACAGAAGGTAAGCCTCAGTAAGTATGGCCAATGGTCAGGAATAGTTAAATTATGGAGTCATTTTCCACAGGAGGCACTGGCAGCCACCAAATCAATGGAGGATAAAGCTCTCAACTGCTGCTAGCCTGATGGCTATGTTCTACCTCCACTGTCAGAGACAGTATTGCTTCTGAATACCAGTTGCTGGCAATTGCAGGTGGGGCAGAGTGCTGTTGCACTAATGTATGTCCCACTTGTGGCCTTCCTACATCGGCTACTGTGGGAACAGGATGCCGGACTAGATGAGCCATTGACCTGATCCCTCAGGCTCCTCTTCTTATGTTCTCATGGATGGATCCAACTACAGGTGGAGGACAACACATTGGCTACCTCTAAGCTTGAGTAAAATTCAGCACCATCCTTCCTTGTGATTCGGAGTGTTGTCTGTGTCATGGAATTCTACTAATATTGATCCAGAGCAGATCTCAGCATAGAGTTAGCAGAGTAAAAGCTTGAACACGTTGCAGCATTCCCTCAAAAGATAGACCAGAGGCAATCATATTTCATCCCGTAGAGCTTTACTGCTACTGAAGGCAAATGAGTATAATGGTCACAAATCCAATACATTCAGGATTGGCACTGTCCATAAGAAATCCAGTTGCAGCAGACTTAACTTAAACCTACAACATAGTAAGTCTAGCTAGCAAGGCCAGAGCTCAGGGATGATGGGAGTTGTAGTCCAACAACATCTGGGGACCCACAGGTTAAGAACCACTGGAAACCTTCACACTAAGAATGCTATGTACAGAACACAAGTGTCAGAGGTATCTATTGGAAAGGGCTTGCGACACTGGCAATGACGAGCAGCTGCAACCCAGTTCCACATTGTTACAGGAAAGCAAGCCCGCAGGCCAACCTGTAACATATCACATAGGTATCACGGATCCTGAACACATGCCACGTTCTAGAGAAAGATGTGTTGCGTTCATTTTTATTTTTATTTCTTTAGTAATTCAGGCTATCAACCCAAATCTGTCACATCAAGGCATATACATTTTCAGTTTCTTGACAGGGACTCTGAATTGCAGTGCAAGGAACTGCCAATTACACAAACACAAACCCCCACATTGTACAAAATATGTCTTTGTATCTTCTGGTCCTCGTCCCATTATTTATTAGCTCGATATCAAAGTGTTTACAAGAGGGCCTGGATTTAAAGTACAAATCATCACATCTCACAGAAACAGGTACCAAAAATTATGTGTGTTGTTCTTTTGTAACATCTAATTTTACAGCGTCATCTGCGCAGGCTGGGGGTGGAATATAGGTTTCCTTGTAGGTCCCGTTCCACAAAGTAGCATACTGGAGCAAGTGTAAGTGCCTCAGGACCTCAAACGGCTCATAAGTGGTCTGCCCCAGATGTGATTCTCCATCCCTATCATCAGAAAAATCGGCCGTGAGTGTACATGTGCGCACACACAACACCACAATAAATGGTAGCCACACATCACTCTTAAGGACCTACTGCTAACCTGATCATTACCGTGCAACAGAGCCATTCTGGATTCCTTTGGGGCCCTTCCTCATCTTTTTACTTGCTAGGGTTCATTTGTGGCACCTCTGGTGAGTTCAATGAGCTGAATGTATTACTCCACATCAGAGTGAAGGCAAACGTAACATTTAAAGAGGGGTTTGATGGTGCAGTTGCTGCCCTCCAAACATTTTTCTGTCCCAAGGCGAGTTTCCCCCCAAAAAAGTATGGCTTCCTACTTCAATTTGCCCCAGAAGGAATCTGCTGTGATGGGCACCAATTAGCTAGAATCTTTGAGACTACCAGAACATTTCTTCCTCTCCCCACACCATCCCTGGATCAATTCTGTAAGGTTTTGGTTTTTTAATGATCTGGAAGGATAAGGCGGTTATGCACTCCCTAATTCCAAGAAGAGTCCCATGGCAGCACTACATGGTTTACAGAGCACTTTTCTCCTGCACTGGTGGGGAACTTGAGATGATGTCCACTTACCTGAGACCAAGCCCCTTCAGTGGGACATAATTCTGAGCAGACCTGCATACGATTGCACTGAAGATTGCTTTGGAGACTTGCACACCCATGCATAAGATTGCGTCGAAGGCTTACAGATTTGCCTTATTTGCAAATTATTGGCTTCAGTGAAGGCAAGCAGGAGATCCACTACATCATCTCAGGTCTCCTAAGAGACTGTTTTCAGCCATCTCACAGCTCTCTCCTTCCGTCCCTCTCTCTGGGACTCACTGTAGATTATTATAGTTTAGATAGAGAGACTGGCCACATTTTCTTTTTCTGAAGAAGTAACCACAAGAGCTCTGTCTGGACTGTTAACAGAATATTGGTGCTAATCTGGATCACCAGTACTTTCTAAATGGGGGCCTGCAGCTGCTTTTTTCTTCACCATAAAGGCCGGCTCTCTTGGCCTGAAGCAAGATGAGCGCCGCAACCCCAGAGTCGCCTTTGACTGGATTTAACCGTCCAGGGGTCTTTTTCCTTTACCTTGTCTATTATTTTATCAAAAGTATTTCAGTTGAATCAAATAAAGGAAAAGTAAAAAGTGCATTAAAAGGAAAAGGAAAAAATGTTTAATATATCACTATATATGCAAGCAACTCTTTGACATCTGGTGGGAGGGCATTCCACATTGCAGGTGCCACTACCAAGAAGGCCCTCTGCCTGCTTCCCTGTAACCTCATTTCTCACAGTGAGGGAACCGCTGGAAGCCCCTCGGAGCTACATCTCAGTGTCCACAATAAACAATGCAGGTGGAGATATTCCTTCAGGTATACAGGGCCGAGGCCATTTAGGGCTTTATTCCTCCACGTGTTAAGAGAATTGATCCCAAACACTAAATAACAGGATCTGGGGCTACGATCCAGTCATGTAGATTTAAATTAAACCTCCTGGTTGGTCTGCTGCCTCCAAGACCACTACCTGCTACCCGGACCAAGGGTACTGCCTGTTCTGCAGTCAGCAGGCCCTGCAGGGCAAATGATGACTTCTTAATAACTGAAAGTTCGGGAGGTTTCTTTTCATTAGCATCAAAGCAGCAGTTCGTTCTAACACAGTTTGCACTATCGAGCCGCTAAAGGGTGCTTTAGCATTCCAAATCTGCACTGGCAAAATTTCTGGGAAAGGGAAGGGAAACAAGGCCCCATAACTCAAAGCACATTATTCATGGCACCATACGTTTAAAGCACACTTTATACCAAAGCGTCCTGGGAACTGCAGCTTCTTAAGGGTGCTAAGAGTTGTTAATAGACCCCTTATTCCCACCACACAGCTGCAATTCCCAGAGTTCCCGGGGAAGAGGAGGTCAATCGTTAAACCGCTCTGAGTGTTGTAGCTCTATGAAGCGAGGGGGGGTTCCTCCTAAGAACTCTCAGGACCCTTAACAAGCTACAGTTCACAGCATTCTTTGAGGGAAGCCATGACTGCTTAAAGTGGCATCGTAGTCTTTTTAACAAACACACATTGCTCCCTCAAAGAAACCTGGGGTTTCATTTGTAGCTGCTCTTCCCAAAGCAACATGTGAAGCCAAACAGCTATCCTTTGAAGCCCCCCGTTATGAAATTCAAACTAAAAAATACATACAGAAATGCATGCGTGTGTGTGTGATAAAAATGCATATATTCAATGAACATGACATGCAAAAATGTGTTATAGTAGGACAAACTGCATACAAAAATGTGTATATTTGGCAAAATTGCCCTCAGAAATGTATATGTGCGTGCACACTGTTGATTAGGAGATTGTGTGTATTAAAATGCTGGTGATTTTTTAAAAAGAACAAACTGAGAAACAGTTGAGTTGAAATTGGCATGTCCCTCCATCCCTCCTAGGTGGAGCTAATGGGAGACGGCAGTCCAACGAAATCTGGAGAGCAACAGATTTCTCCTCCCTGTATGTTTTAGAAGCCTTCCTCTAGCTCTCTCACTATGGACCGATCCACATGCTGAAGTTGGCTGAGGTGAAAAAGAGATGAGAAAGTGCTATTGTGCCGCAGTCCTGCTAGCGGGCTTCCCATAGGCATTTGGGTGGGCCTCTGTAGGAACGGGATGCTGGACTCAAGGGGCCGTCAACCTCACCTGGCAGGGCTCCTCCCGTGTTCTGAGCCTGCACATTGAAAATCAGTCAATGCACCTCCTGTTGTGTGTGGAGGGAAAGTGTATATCTAAATAGAACCCCTTCCCCTCCCTAAAAATGTGGCCTATGAAGGCAAAGCATCCAATAACAGGATGGGAGAAGAAATGCTATAATCCAGATTGTAATTTTCCATTTCTGCAGCCAATGTCTTTTCAGCCTCTCGATAACAATGCACGTTGGTAACGGTTGCTACCATGCTTTCCGCATCATCTTTACTTTTCATTCTGTGCAATTTCTCAGCATGTTTCAAGAACAAAACAGTTCTTTGTGATCGTATTGTAGAGTCTTAATAAACAGATGCTGCACTCCGGGGGTGGGGGGCAGCGGCGCTGTGGTTTTTCTTTAAATTATGAAGAACAGCGTAACTTTTTAGAAACCTTTGTGCCTTTTTCTGAAAATTAGAAAACTGTTGCCTCTGGTGAACTGCTCCCAAAGCTGGCTAATCCCTTTGAAAACAGTGAATGGGCATCTGCTATTTTCTCTTCTTGTTAAAGGCATTGTGTGTTGAAGGAACAGCGGCGCACCTGAGATACTTCTGTGATGAACTGAGAGCGATGAATGTGCAAACAAGGCTCGATGAAAAGATCCCTGGTGAGGTAGCAGCCATGCGAGAGCATCTGTTTTGCATGCTGAAGGCCCTAAATTCAATCCCCTACATCAGTCCAGGGAGAACCTCCTGCCTGTAAATCCTGCCAGCCAGTGTAAAGCAATACTGAACTAGATCCAGTGGTTTCCAAACTCTTTTTAAAGAGGGCCAGATCTGATGAAGTGGAAGGCCGTGAAGGCCGCCCCCAAGTTGTTGACCTCTTTTAGGACTGAGGTTGTTGAACTTTTTTATGATTTTACCCCAAAGTTGTTGGGCTTTTCTTAGGGTTGAAGTTGTTCAGGTTTTTTTAGGATTTTACCCCAGGAAATAAACTGCCACAGGGGCCGGATTAAACCAACCAGAGGGCCGTATTAGGCCCCCAAAATGGACTTTGGAGACCAATGACTCAGTATATGGTCTTTTAAGAAGACAAAAGCACAGGGCAAAGGGTAGCGACAGTAACTATCATGCATGTTCCCTCAAGTCAGGAAGGCAAAAACTTTGATGAGAACTGTTCCTTCTAGAAATAAGGCTTAGGACATCAACTCCCATCATCCCTAGCTACCAGTGGTCAGGAATGATGGGAACTGTGGTCCAAAAACAGCTGGAGACCCAAGTCTGGGAGACCCTGTTTTAATGTTATGGTCTGGGAAAGGCTCCTAGGGCTGTAGGGTGGGGCAAGGCAGGATGGAAAAGCCATTGCCTGATGGCTAGCACAAAATCTCTCTTCCCCATTGTTATGATTTAAATAGAAATACAATACATCTCACCATAGGTAAAGGTAAAGGGACGCCTGACCATTAGATCCAGTCACGGACGACTCTGGGGTTGCGGCGCTTATCTCACTTTACCGGCTGAGGGAGCCGGCGTACAGCTTTTGGGTCATGTGGCCAGCATGACTAAGCCGCTTCTGGCAAACCAGAGCAGTGCATGGAAACACCGTTTACTTTCCCGCCAGAGTGGTACCTATTTATCTACTTGCACTTTGACGTGCTTTCGAACTGCTAGGTTGGCAGGAGCAGAGACCGAGCAATGGGAGCTCACCCCGTCGTGGGGATTCAAACTGCCGACCTTCCGATCGGCAAGCCCTAGGCTCTGTGGTTTAACCCATAGCACTACCCGCGTCCCTGTACATCTCACCATAGTGGAGACTATATGCTGCTCAGTTAGCTATCAGGTGCTGAGAGCTGATGGGCAACATCAAGGCCTCTCCAGCTCTCCCTTTGTGAGTTCTTTTTCTTTAATGCAGACTTAGACTGGACGTCCGTCTCAATAGGCAATGCTGTCAAATAGAGAACTACCGATATCTTCTGTAGAACAGGACATATAGCTGCTCTACTTCCGCTTTCTGCATCTGTCCCTAACTTTACATTCTCCAAAGGCTTATTGCAGAAGGGGAGCTTGCTAGTATTAGAATTTTCTCCAGCTGCTGGGGGAAAAACCCCCACAAAGTACTTGAGATACAAACATTATGTACTCTCATGGTTTGCTGCTCCTTAATAGGATAGGTTGGTCCACGTCCTTTCATTACTGATCTAGCTCAGGTAATAAACCTCGGGGCTCCATTAAGTTGCTCCATCGCACATTACATCTCCCTAGCCAGCATGAGTTTTCTAGCTTTCTGCAAAATCTCTCTTAAGCATGCAACACACCACTCCGAACTCAACCTCTCCTTTTCTCTCCTTTAATCTGAAGTTAATTTACGACACCGCACACAAATCGTGGAAATTATTACTTTTGCTAGAGCCTCATTACCGCCTCTTGATACTTTTACTGGTTAAACTTCACGCCATTATGTAAAATACCGGGAGCAAAGCGACTGATTTCCTTAATCCCTTTCAGGCAAAGCCTCAGCTGCATCAAGGAGAAATGCGGTTCCACAGGAGAGAACACACGAGGCAGCTAAATTAAGATTTGCCTCCTTCGCCATTCAGATGACAAAGTGAGGATTATCTTTCTCGCTTTGTGAGCCTCGCCATTTTATTTTGTTTTTCAAACCACAGAAAGAAAAGAAAATGTTCTGGTTGGTTTCTTGAGGCCTCCTACAACGACCGTGATTGCAATTACTGAATTAGGCAACCATTTGCTTTCTTTCCTGGTGGCAGTAGTCCTGCAAGAAATGTAGGAGAGTAAGGGGAGAAATTCAGCTCCATTCGTATTTAAATGTAAAGTTACCAAATTCACATTTCCCAAAACAGTATGTGAAGCGTAACACAGGTATCCTTCAAAATTTGCACTCTTCCAAATTTTGCAACGCGTTTCTCCTGCCAAGCAATGTGATGGAAATGCATACACTGTGGCAGATTGTGTGTACAAAGGAATATTTTAATGAAAACAAGATGTACCAAAATGCATCATATCAGGGGAAATTGCTTTGCAAAAGGTGCATTTTGGGCAAAATTATACTGTTACAGGCCACCCCAACCTCTGCCTATTGGCAGCAAGTCTTGGCACTTAACCAGGAGGGCTTGTGTTCCTTGGGAATGAGGCATGGCAGAGACTGTTGTGTCTTTATGCAATATGGCTTATTTTACACATATTTAAAACTTGAGTTTCAGTGGAAGGAGTGCAGCAGAACGTTGCATCACAAGAGTATCTATCACCTGTGTTATGTAGTGGTAGACTCATAATCTGGTGAACCAGGTTCGCGTCTCCACTCCTCCACATGCAGCTGCTGGGTGACCTTGGGCTAGTCACATTTCTCTGAAGTCTCTCAGCCTCACTCGCCTCACAGAGTGTTTGTTGTGGGGGAGGAAGGGAAAGGAGAATGTTAGCCGCTTTGAGACTCCTTTGGGTAGTGATAAAGCGGGATATCAAATCCAAACTCTTCTTCTTCTTCACTTCTCTTATAGGTTCAGCAAGCTTGGGTCCCAAGCATCAGCCAGTCAGCCAGCCTCCCAGGTCTCTGCGTGCAGCCTCCTCCAGCCACGTGGAGTCCTGCCCCTGCATTCTTATTCCCAGAAACCCTTGCTCCAAAACCTCTGTTTTAAAAGGACATCTCTTTTAATGTGCTGACATCACGCCCCCTATTATACTGGCAACCTCCCCCTTTCAGTTCTTCTGTTTCTGTCCACTTCTCAGCTGGGGGAAGGACAACATCTGCCTGGTCAATTGTTCTTAATGGCTGTGTTTGTGTTCTTAATGGCACTGCTATCAGCAAACAGAGTAAATTACAGCTTCTGACTTCTTCTGGTTTTGGGATTGCTCTACTGTAGCACCCTGCTTGTGGTTAACGCTTAGCTGGAATGAAATATTCAACACAGCAATAGAGAAATTAAAATAATAATTTATTTGTCAGACAAATAAATGAGAGACACAGTGGTATATGGTTACCAAAGCTCTGCCCACTCCAGCCCTGATGGCCAGCACTTATATTTCCTCAGCCCAGCCCCCTTGCTCCTCCTTTGGCTGCCTCTGTCCAATCAGCCTGGTTGAAATTCCTATTGGCTGTTTGCTAGAACCAATCATAAAAGATACACCCATTTCCTATTACCTTTTATGGGAGACAAAGAGCTATATTTCCTTCTATCCATAAATGGCAGACAAGTAGCCATATATCTTACATTTACCTCAACCAGGCACCTTAATTACCAGATAACCTTTGGCCCCTGCTGCCCTATTACCCTATTCACTGCAAAACAGATGGCTAAACCAGATGGTGCATGGTTTTTAATTTTTATCTTAAAGAGATCTTGGGTTCACCTTCTCACACACCATCTATGAAATAAGAATCTAACATAAGAATCTAACATTTCTTACTTTCTAAATCCTTTGCATAATTACATTTAAGCCAATATATTTCATACATAACATAGATAGATTTTTAGAAGGAAAGGAACTTAGTAAAAGCTAAGTTCTCTAAGTTCTCTGAAGCTTCAAAGCAGCTTCAGAGAGAAGCCTCTTTCCCTAGCCAGCTGCTGTTTCTAAAAGCAACTTCTTCAATTTACCCTTTAACCTTATGAAAATATGGCTCGAGTCTTCTGTTAAACAATAAATTTCACTATTTACCAACTCTTAATTGTGTTTTTGCAGCTTGATTGTATTCTGTAATTTGTATGGTCAGTGTGACCTTTTGCTCCCAGCCTGTAATTTCCTTTTACAACCCTGAAATACTGCTATAGATCAGTGGGGCCCTTGAACAGGAAGATAAACAGCTGCCAGAGTATTCAGCTGGTTTCTGCCTGGCATGAGAGATACAAACATTTACAAATATATTTTTTAAGCTCATTTTAAAATGCAGGTCTTCATCAGATGCCTCACTACCAGCCACTGGTGCTACACTGACTCTCTCAAATGCAACCGTAGGCAAGTTTGCCATATGTCCTGGACAGGTACAGGAGTCAAATGGCGAAACTATTGGGGGAGGGGGATTCAAAAAATCAGCAAAATGTCTGGGTTTTTACCAACAGAACCAGGAAGTGTGTGCTCCCCCCCAAAAGTTCAAAAGTTTTGAGGTTGACTTCCATACCTGAAGACAGCAAAACATTACACAGCTATTCATCTTGATATAGAAAAGATTGCTCTGCCAGCCAGTCACCTCAAGCATCTGTCATAACAAGATAAAGAAGTTAAGCAGACATCCATTCAGGCTGGGGAAGGGATTGTGTGAAACAACCAGTCTGCAACCGGCACTTTTCGTTGTCCAGTTACTGGACTTTGTTCTTCCCACAGCTTTTGCCAGTTGTGTCCATTAGAGCAGAAACTTAAATTAGATACACATAATCTAAGACTAGTTATAAAAACTAAATAACCAGGGGGTTGGGGAGGAGTGGAAGGAAAGTATCTGTTATAATTTGTGATGGACCAGCTTTTATATATATATATATAATCTCCTTGCACTGCAAGCATTAAACATATTTTTAGCACAAGCACTGAGGTTATTACCACAGATTGATGCAAAAGATCCATAGTGAGGAAGATAGCCTCACATTGCCCATCTGTTTTCCAACAAAATGTATTGTTATGGGTTTGTGGGGGTGCCAGATCCTCCCCATAATGCCTGGATTTGGTAAAAGTTAGAAATTAATCAAGGTTTGATTAAACTTTGCCAAACACGAAAACCAACTGCATCAGCCATTAGAAGGGGACAAAGGTACGGGAGAGTGAGGGCCCTTCCTTACTGCGTGCTAGTGGGCAGAGGCAAAGGCCAGGGTTTAGGGTTTCAACTTTGAATGACAGGCTGGGGGGAATCCTTGGAGTCATTTAGCAGGGAGGAGGAGAACTCCAGGTAAGCTACGGAAGACAGGTTGTAACTGGCACACAGGATAGTTTTTTGCAGTCCTTGATTGGTTTTTATATGATTTTATGAGCTGTGTTACTGGTTTTATGTTCTATTTTTGTTTTCATTGTGCTGTTTACTGGGGTTTTTTTTTTTGTTCAAACCACAAAGAGTTTCAAAAATAATTATGTGGTTTATGAATGTTTTAAATAAATAAAAAGCCAGAAAAACAGTCCAGGCTCCCTTGCACCCCTTTTGATCCTGTCTTCAAAACACTCCAATTGAAAACGAGCCTCTTAACGACACTGCTCCATCTACCTCTTTGGCATTTTCCGCGTTAGCTTCTGCGGGCAGCTGCCCCTCGCAGCCCCGCACATGGGAGATTCCGTGTGCGGCTTCCCGAACCACTCCCGGTAGTGTATTGAAAACCACAAGCGGCTTGTTGACCCCCTTTGGGCTGCCTCTACCTAATGCGCGGAGAGGAGTCTTTGGGTCCTAACGGGAAGGCCCCCTCCACTGAGAGGGAGGGGCTGACCTCAGTATTGCCTGCAGCACACACTGAAAATATGGGCAGGCGAGTCGAGGTTCGGCCCCTCCCTCATATCTCCCTGACCGCCGTGATGGGCGCCGCGAAAAGGAGCCGGTGATGGGCGCCGCGTCCTGGAGATTTTAAGATCTCGGGCAAACGCGCGGGCACCAAGTACGGTGGCCTAGGAGGATCTTCGCCAAGATGGCGGCCGCCATAGCTGTGGTGGCTCAAAGAGCCTGCAGCGCCGGAGCCCTCAGAGCCGCGTGGAGAGGTGAAGCCCCTTTTTTACTTATTCTTGCTTCTTCGGCGGGGTCGGGAAGCTGTTGGCCTCCGGCTGCTCTCGCCCTTCGAGGCGGCGGCTTGTGTCCCTCGTACGTTCCCCTCGCCTGACTTCGGCCAGATCCTGCCGCCTCCCATCGCCGCCGCCTTGGGCCTTGTGGTTCTCGGTGTAGCGCAGCTGCCAGGCAGCGAAACCCCAGACAGGCCCCTGTCGCGAGGGTTCCTCACTCGCAAGCGACCGTGCAGATAGGATAGGATCGCACGTGTACCTGGGAGTAAAACCCCATGGAGTACAACGGGGCTGACCGTTGAGAGAATATGCAGCATATTTATCAGTTATTTTTAATGGTGGGTTCCCCCACCCCCCGTTTCTGTAGCGGTTCTTATTTTTATCTGTAATCCCTCTGGGGTGGGGGGAATGTGTTGTTTAGTCGTGTCCGACTCTTCGTGACCCCATGGACCTGAGCACGCCAGGAATGTAGGGCATAAATAAAAGAGCCATTTGGCGCCTAGATTATATATCTGAGTTTCTAACACTCTGCTCTGTTGAACATAGCCGCCCCCCAGTAAACGTACATAGTTTTTCTCTGTGGGAGGCTGACACATTATACAGTGGTACCTTGAGTTACATACGCTTCAGGTTACAGACTCTGCTAACCCAGAAATAGTGCTTCAGGTTAATAACTTTGCTTCAGGATGAGAACAGAAATCGCACTCCAGCGGCGTGGCAGCAGCGGGAGGCCCCATTAGCTAAAGTGGTACTTCAGGTTAAGAACAGTTTCAGGTTAAGAACAGATCTCCGGAACGAATTAAGTATGTAACCAGAGGTACCACTGTACCAATGGTCCATCTAGTTCAGTAGATGTGGGGCCCTCCAGGTGTTAAGACTTATAACTTCCACCATTCCTGAGCAGCAACCACGCCGACTTGCAGTCAAACAACCCCTGGAGGTCATCACATTGGTAACTAGATGGCTATGTTGGCTGGCAGTGGATTTTCATAGTTTTAAACCTAGATCTTTTCCAGCCTTGGAGATGCCAGCGACGTTTAAACTGGAATGTTTTGCATGCATTCCCTTCCTGTCTCCTGTTCAGATCTCCCCCAGTTGTGAACTTAAAGCTGTGACCCACAGCTGCTGTTGAGCTGAAACTCCCAATAGCCCCAGCAGTCTTATATATGCTGACTTGGGATAAACGTCTCTAACGTGACTGCCTTCTGAGTAGACGTTTACACCGTTGAATCATTTGAGAGTCTTTCTCCAGTTCCATTAATGCACACTACCAACTCCGTAGGATTCACTTCTGAGTTTACATTATGAAGATTGAACTGTTGCGAACAAGTGACAGAAAAAAGAACCTTGTTGCCTTTGAATCATACCTAGTGTGCAATCTGATATTGCCTATCTGCCACTGTAACATGAACTGGAATAAAAACTATTTGAATACATCTGTTCACAGGAGACATAAATAATGTAGGATTTAGAACCCTTTCCACATAGTCACTGATTAATTAAAAAAACTTTGTGCAAGTACACTTAATACTGCATTTTGGCCATTCAGCAGCTGCTGCAAAAGTGGGAGAGGAGCTCAGAAGCACTTAAAGTAGCTGATGAAATCTGTGCTAGAAAGCCACTTGAGTAAATGGTAGAAGTGAAGGACTATTCTTAAGTCTGAAGGTGATGCTGGCATATGGGTTTGCCCTAAGGCCACCTGCTTGCCTATTCCTTCAGGAGGAGAACCTCCTTTGCTTTTATGAGCAACATTTGCTTAAAATTGTAGGCTTATATTTATATATAAAAATATTACTACACTGCCCACTCCCTTAAAATATTGATGCGGTTTGCAACAGTGACCCTGCTCCTTCACATACCCTTCTTTAGAGTTAGAAGAAATTGCAGTTGGAGAGGCTTGGACCTTTTCTTTACTTAGGCAAGAGCGGGCAACCGTGGAGCCCTAAAGCACTGCATGCAACATTAAAGGCCTCAGATGGAGAGCAGGCCTGGCAGTGGGAAGGACCAGGGACTAATCCCCACTCCAGCATTCCATTACCCTGAATCACTCTCATTCATAGCCTTCCTCCCCTACAGCTCCCCTTCCCTGTCATCTAACTTAGTGGTTCCCAGACTTATTTTCCACAGACCACTTGAAAACTGCTGAGGGGTCTTGGCAGACCCCTTAATTATTTTTCTGCCTGTTGCAGCAACTGTATTTTTATTGCTTCTTTTGTATATATTCTGTGGAATTCAAGCTGTAATACAAGGGTCTGGAAACCAAGCCTTATGAGGAATGGTTGAGGGAGTTGGGTATGTTTAGCCTGGAAAAGAGGAGACAGAGGAAATATGATAGCCATCTTCAAATGTCTCAGGAAGTACTTTCTGGCAGTAAAAACTGTTTGACAGTGGAACAGTCTCCCTCAGGAAGTGGTAGACTCCTTCCTTGGAGCTTTTAAGCAGAGGTTGGATGGCCGTCTGTCATGGATGCTTTAGCAGAGATTCTTGCATTGCAGGAGGTTGGACTAGAAAACCCTTGGGATCCATTCCAACTCTACAGTTCTATAATTCTATGACATAAGAAATGATGCAATAAAGATACAATTAAAAACCAATCTGAATGTTTAATGTGATGGGTATGCCATCTCCTGACTTCGACCACAAATCCACAGATCACCAGAATGAAGCTTACAGTTTGGGAACCTCTGGACTGGTCAATAAGCACAGGGGATAGCTGAAGAATGTACAGATCAGCTATTTCCAGTGCCAGTTGGCTGGGATGGAGTCCTTTAGACCCCCATGCGTCCCATGGGTTGTCCATATGCCACTTAGGGAGACTTGTTATTAAGAGCCTGAGGCACCCCTGAGCTAGGATTCTCTGAAATAAAGGGTACCCATTAATTTGAGGTGTTGCCATATTTTGAAGTAAAAGGCATTTGAGCAATTGTGTCCCTGAAAGGAGGTGAAACATGCACTATGCAGGGTTGTGATTAATCGGGCTGTACATTCCCTTGGGGCTTCTTGTTCAGTGTAATTCTGTTTGTAATGCAATTTAGCATTTTGCCTTTTGTGATTCTGTTCAGATAAAAGATATAGAAAACTTGAGGTGAAGGAGTTTGTTGCCCGCTAGAAGATTAAAATTAATAGGACTGGATGTTTCTAGAGCTGCAATCTTGCAGCTTAATCAGGTTTCTTTGTACATTAACTTTCCCAGAACATTGCAGCTGTTTCAGCCCAGGTGTTTTCTGTTCACAGTCGTGGAGAAAGGGAGCAATTTATAGACAGGCAGAAGCTGCGGGAGTTCCTCCACCTTCCTGTGTGGTTATTCATCAACCATAACTATTTCTGTTGCTCCCATATTAGTTCTGCATATTGGGCGACTCGCTATAAACCAGGAGTTCTCAGTTGTGTTTCAGAGAATCCCAAAGCTCATTGGGATTCCAGGATTTTTCCAGTGAGAAGATCACTTTCTTCAATGCCAGCTTTGCCAATCCATTCAGTCTTCCTGCTTTAATGTGAAGCCACAAAGAGCAGTCCTCTTCTTTGAAATTTAATCCAAAAATGGGTCTTTGAAACTTGCTGTGAATCTTGCCCTCATTTCCCCCACCCAAAACCCAGTCATGCCTTGTCCTGGTGTTGTAGCTAACTAACTTTAATGCAAGTCTATTTTTAAATATCAGCATTTCTGTATTGCAGGAAGTTGGACCAAATGACCCTGAGGGTCCCTTCCAACTCTACTATTCTGTGATTCTTGTAACTTATTGAAGGGTTTTGTTAACATGGATCTTGACATTTGAACTTGTTCTGTGAAGTGTTTTAATTAGTGTTGCTGTTTTCATTTATTAGTTGCTCTTTTCAGAAAGGTGAAACTCAAAGTGACTTACAGAAACAAACAGTAAATAAAAACATGAAACCAAGAGTAAAAATAATCTAAAATGCTTACCAATGAGATATATATATAAAAGAGCAGATCCCGCTCAACCCTATTCCACTAAGTCGAAAAATTGTGGAGCAGTGACCTGAGTGAATAAGAATGTGTTGTTGTTTTTTTGCCTGGCACCTAAACATGGATAGCGATGGCACCAGGTGTAACGCCCTAGGGAGAGCACTCAACAAGTGGGGAGCCACCACAGAGAAGGCCCTTTCTTGTGTTGCCACCCTCAAAGTGTTCTAAGAATAGAGTTCATAGGGTTGTTGTATTATGCTTACACACAAGTCTCATGGGTTAATTTATTTTTTGCTTGCTATTTGTTTTTTAATTACAGTGGTGCCCCGCAAGACGAATGCCTCGCAAGACGGAAAACTCGCTAGACGAAAGAGTTTTCCGTTTTGGAGGTGCTTCGCAAAACGAAGCTCCTATGGGCTTGCTTCGCAAGACGAAAATGTCTTGCGAGTTCCTGCGGTTTTTTTCCCCTCCCCCCCCCTTTTTCTAAGCTGCTAAGCCGCTTATCTGCTTATCCGATAAGATGATAAGCCGCTAAAAGCCGCTAATAGCGCTAATAGCGCTAATCCGCTAATCCGTCAATGGGCTTGCTTTGCAAGACGAAAAAACCGCTAGACGAAGAGACTCACAGAACGGATTCTTTTCATCTTGCGAGGCACCACTGTAATGATTTAACAAAGAAAGTATAATGGTGGGAAAGCGGGGGGGGACGGACTAAGAGGGAAGAGGAGAAGGGAAAAAACCTGAAACAATAAGCTGTTATTAAGATACAATAACCGCTCATACATCCATCTTAATTTAAACATATACATTATAAAAAATCATCCAAATATCTAGATAAGTATCCACATAAAATCAATGTTGATAAAAAAATGGCCTCAAGTGTACCAAGGCCCTCAGAACAGGTTGCCTAACTATCCATAGCATGAACTTCTTAGCAGAAACCTATACAAAACAGACGCTATGGGAATCTGAAAACGCTGTTGGTTAAGAGGCAAGTGCTTGATTAACAAAAAAGTCTTTAATTGGTTGACAACCCATTTAAGACTAATGATGATGTTTACTGTGGTGCCTGGTGATGTAGCACTGAAATCAGTTACTTGCCGGTGTTTATAACTCTTGTGTTTATTATCCAGTAGCTCCTTTTCCTTCTAATCGGCTTTCTGTGCATTTTCCCATCCTCATCCAGCTAAAATCAATTTCTTTATTGGGCATCTGTTGTAAACTGTTGTCTTTGCCTCATTTCTCCGATTCTGCTATCAGACTTCTCATTGGAATTGGCTCCCTCTCCCTCCATCATGATAATTCTGTTGAAATTGTTTTCACCGAACGCTGTTCGCCTTCCGTCTTGTCTTAATAAGGGTTAAGCACCAGGCAGTTGGGTTTCAGTGCCCATTGAGAGCTGGCTGTTAGGCCAGGTGAGCCAGAAACTCAGGCGTAAACCACAAACAAGGATCATGGGAAGGTGCACCATCAAGGGCAAGCAGCGGGCATGCATTCATTCATTTATTATGTTTGTATACCACATTTTCCTCCAAGGAGCTCAAGATACATGGTTCTCCCCTCTCCCTCCCCATTTTATTCTTACAACAACCTCGTGTGAGGTAGCATAGGCTGAGAGACAGTGACTGGTGCAAGCTCACCCATTGAGCACTGTGGTTGAGTGCGGATTCAAACCCTCGTCTTCCAGGTCCTAAGCCAACACTCTAACCCAGTGTTTCTCAAACGTGGGGTCCCCAGCTGGACTACAACTCCCATCATCCCTGACCACTGGTCCTGCAAGCTAGGGATGATGGGAGTTGTAGTCCACCAACAGCTGGGGACCCAAGGAAAGTGTTTGGATTGACATAGGCTCCAGAAGCATTGGTTTAATACACCACGCTGTGCTAAATGCCTTATGGCAGAGGTTTTTAACCTTTTTGAGTCCATGGCTTCCTTGACCAACTACATTTTTTTTGTGGGAGCCCTGTGGGGCTCAGGAGCCCAGCTATGTCACCCCTTGCCCGCAGAGCTGGCAGCCTCTCACCCTTTTTCAAACACCCTCCCTTGTGGAGTGTTCTCTCAGCCTCCTCTCCCTACTGCTTGGAATTCCTCCGGGCAGCCACTGCTGCCACCCCTAGTCTCTGAGCTGCCTCCCCGCAACCCCCAGCCAGCCCCAAGAGTCCCAGAGGCACCATTCGCCTGTGGAGCTTATAGCCAGGGCTGCTGCCATAAACAGTTGTGCAACCCTTTGGGAGTCAGAGATGCGAGAGGGCATCAGAGGAGGGATGGAAGGAAAGAGGGACAGAGGCCAGTGTTGCTCAAGGCACCCCTGACCATCATTCAAGACACCCTGGTTGAAAACCACTATCTTATGGGGATGATTTGACATTGGGGATGCAGCATAAATCAATCAGTTAGATTAATAGACCTAAAGCCTATTAAGATTTCTGTTAAGAAATCTAAAAATAGTGTCCCCAATTAATTTGGCAGCTGGGGTTTCAAAAACCATCATTTTTAATGCAAAAACGGCAAGTGGCAGGATTGTCTTAGAAGAGACATTCCCCCTTTCCTAAGAAGGCATGTGCATGCATTTGTCCAAAGAAAACAAGCAAAATGTGCTTCCTTTTCTTCTTCAGAAGTATTATCTTATTTACCTTAATTTAATTTATCAGCTAACATTTCCTTAACTGGGTGACAGCCCTGTTGGTTAGGTTAACCTCCCTTTGCTTCTCTCCCCAGGCTGCGCCTTGATTCCAGGGTCTGGAGTCAATTGTCAGTATGCTACCTTGGCGTGTGCTTTCCAGACGCATTGCTACATTTACGGCCCCCGCGATGTGACAGTGCAGCCATGCAGGCGCAGCAGCTTCTTCAATAAATGTAAGTCTTGTAAGCAACAGGTGCTGTGGCTTAGAAACAACATTTGCGTAGCTTTTCTCCCCTCTCAGGCCACCGTCCTGTATCCATTTAACCTGTCCATTGAAGCCCTTGAAACTGAGCCTACCTAACTGGGTACCAACTTGATTTCAGTAGGAGGGAGTTGAACACATACTTAGGCTGCACATGTCCTGATGTGCTCGCTCAGGACTTCATGTCCTCCACGGAAACCAAGAGACTGTCTTAGTGCATCAGGGGCCTGGCGTGTGGCCAGAGATGAAATTGCTCAGATTCACGCAGAATTGGATGCCAAAGTCTTGAGGAAGCATCCAAAGCACCATCTGGTCAGGTTATTGTGGATCAGTTTGATTTGTGGCAGTCTGAGAATGTGGAGGTGCTAGCAGCAAGAATATTATTGGCACAAAAATGGAAGCAAGAAGAATTACCGATGAAAGAAGAATGGCAGATGAAATTGATGGACTATGCAGAATTAGATAAATTAACAGGAAGGATTTGAAACCTATGAGACCAGAGATTCTTAGAAGACTGGAGTAAATATATGAACGATTTGAAAAGTAACTGTAATGAACAGATTATGCTAGTAGGACTGCAAGACGTTTTGTAAGGAGGACTATCTGAAATATTGCAAGAAAGACTATGAGGAGAATTATTAGTTAATGATAATTAAGAGTAATAGAGAAATTAAGAAATGCAGAATAAGTGATAAAGAACAAAAAAAATCATCAGAGGTGTTGACGGAAGTCTAAAATATTGTATAAGATACGAAGTTATGTTATATGATTGTTGGAAATGATATGTTAAAAAAACCAATAAAAATGTATAAAAAATTAAAAAAAGAGAATGTGGAGGTGCTATAAGCCCCTAAGAAGACTTGTGTGGGCCCACAAGGGCTGAGCAACTATCACCCAGTCACCAATATCCCCCTTTTAGGCAAGGTGTTGAAGTGGATAGTGGTGATCCAACTGCAGGCACGTTTAGATAATTTACCTGGGCCCTTTTCAGTCTTGCTTCATGCCTGGATAGGGTACCAAAGCTGCCTCAGTTGCGCTTGTTAAAGCCCTTAGGAGACGGACGGAGAAGTGGTTATCTTCGACCTTTTGTCAGCTTTTGATACCATCAAGAAAAGTACTGTTGGATCAGGCCAAAAGCCCAGCTAGTCCAGCATCCTGTTCTCACAGTGGCCAACCCAGAGGATTATGGGAAGTCCAGAAGCAGGACCTGTGCCACAACACCCTTTTTTTTATTTATTCCCAGCAACTGGTATTCAGAGAATGCTTCCTCCAACAGTGGTGAGAGAACATAGTCATAAATATATATAAATGCAGTAGGTTGATCCCAGCTCTTTATTTATTTGCTTATTCTTTATATTCAGCGTGGTTCCCACTTCAAGACAAGGGTTGGGAATCATTGGCCCTCCAGATGTTGCTGAACTACACAGTGGTGTAGCATTGGGGGGGGCAGAGGGGCAGTGTCCCCAGGAGCAAAATTCTGGAGGGGCGCAATGCCCATGCCCCCTGTCTCCTGGGCTTCCCAAGCCAGAAGGATGAGAAAGGCACGCAGCCACTGTCACCAGCAGCCATGTGCCTTGCAGGTTCCGCACACCCCATCCTCTGGCCGGCACCTCCACCCCAGCTGCCCAGTCCACTAAGGGGGCACAACACTTTCCCCGCTCCGGGCATCAGCAGCCCACGCTACACCACTGGAACTTCAGCTCCCATCATCCCCAGCAAGCATAGCCAATAGCCAGGGGTGATAGGGGTTCTCCTGCAGCAAGCTATAGTGGGGCAAAGTTTCCCCACACCTGGTTTAAGATAACATTTATTACACCCAGCACACAAGTGTGAAGGGAAGAGGAAAAGAAGTGCATGGAGGCACCTTTGCATGTGATTGAACTTGGAGAGGAGGAGCAAAATAACAGATGGTCCCAGCTGAGCTGGCAGAGAAGAAGAAGAAGAAAATTTTATTTATATTCCGCCCTCCCCAGCCGAAGCTGGGCTCAGAGCGGCTAACAACAATAAAAGTACAGTGGTACCTCGGGTTAAGTACTTAATTCGTTCCGGAGGTCTGTTCTTAACCTGAAGCACCACTTTAGCTAATGGGGCCTCCGGCTGCTGCCGCGCCACCGCAGCGTGATTTCTGTTCTCATCCTGATGCAAAGTTCTTAAGCTGAAGCACTATTTCTGGGTTAGCGGAGTCTGTAACCTGAAGCGTATGTAACCTGAGGTACCACTGTAACACAGCATTCTAAAATCAACTCATTCTAAAATTAATTCAGAATCAAATTAATGGCAACCATTGGGCTAGAATTCTATGAGAATTACCAAAGGAGGGAGTCAGACTGTGCCTTGGCCAAAGGCCTGGTGGAACAGCTCTGTCTTGCAGGCCCTGCAGAAAGATGTCAAGTCCCGCAGGGCCCTAGTCTCTTGTGACAGAGCGTTCCACCAGATCGGGGCCACGTCCGAAAAAGCCCTGGCTCTGGTTGAGGCCAGCCTAACCAAGGCCATGCTTTGGATCGATTGGATAAGCCCTCCTGGATCTGACCAAAGCCTTATCTGGAAGCAGCATCCTGTTTTCGGAGTGGCCAACCAGATGCCTATGGGAAGCCCTCAGGCAGGACTTGAGTGCCACAGCTCTCTCCCCCTATAATGCCCCAGCGGCTGTCATTCAGAGGCATGCTGCTCTTGGGAGGTAGCATCCAGCCTGGAGGTGCTATCCAGCCATCACAACGTGTTATCAGTCTCTTGTCACAATCTGTGCCCTTTTGCTTTGTGATATTTAACCGTAAGGAGCCGAATGCCTCGTGCATGCTTTGCTTTCCATGACGAACATTTGAAGGCCCTCTTCTGTGTCCCTGTGGCTAGTTAAGAGCTCAAGAGCTGGGAATTTGGGGGAAATCACACAAAGTGATCAATGTCCTTTGACGCCGGCTGGGCACTGTCACGGTATGAGGTGTTGCAGGAGACTGGAAGGAGCACTTAGCGGCATTGTCACCACAAGCTGTGAATTGATTCCTTTCTGTTTCCATTCCTTTCTGCCTTGACTGTGGAAGATGGAGAGGCAGCAGGGTTGGGGAGGGAGCAAGGCTGCTCCCTTTTAAGAAGTGATGGTTCATGTGGCTGATGGGAGGAGAGGAAAATAAGTTAGATACAGGATGCCAGGGGAGGTGAGAAGAAAATAAGAGTCCCTGTCTGGGTTCGGGTCTGAGAAGAAACTGTTACTGAAAAGGAAGCTGAGCAAAGAATAGATGGAGGAAAGCTGTGGACCAATTTGCAAGTAATTTTTGACACAGGCTACCCTCAGTGCAGTCATTCTCAGTCTGCATACGTCTCTGCAGTCACATGGAGAAAGACCTGTCTGGACCTGGCCTGAGCTTTCTGGACTTGCCCCCTCATTATAGTAATCTTAACCTTGAGGAGGGGGGACAGAGGGCAAAGCCAGTTAGGAGGGAAATTCAGCAGAACATCTGCTCTGCATTCAGAAGCTCCTCTGCATCTCCAGGTGGGGCAGTGAATGCCCTGCTTCTGATATCCTGGAGAGACACTTCCGGTCAGGGTAGACAGCATTGAGCTATATGGACCAATGGTCTCCGTATGAGGCAGGTTCCTATGTTCCCATGTATTGAAGTTGGTAGCCACTCGTCTGCTCAACTGCAGCCCATCTTCATAGCCGTGTTTCCAGACACACACTCATGATTTGGTAGGCATTCATATTCAGCAAGCCATGATGATGATGATTCAAGATGGTTATGAAGAAGATGTGAGCTTTATCCATCCAGAGCATTAATAGGTCAGGCCACAGACCCAAGATGCCCGTGACCTCGTTTTTGATCCCTGCAAACGGTCTCTCGGCGACACTTCAACACTTTCTCAAGTCACAGTCGGCTTGGCATACCTTAGATTAAATGACACCTGAGCATGTTTTCCCCACCCCACCCCCTTGAATTGCTGCTGTTAAGAATTTGGATGAGTTGTGTGCAATATGTGTTTCAGTGACGGCTGATCAGCTCTGGAAAGGCGTTTTGGCAGAGAGCGGTGCCAGTGGAAGGAAAGGAAGAGGGAAGAGGACCAAGAAGAAGCTGAAGAAGGATCTCAATAGAGGCCAGATCATTGGCGAAGGTAAATCCACAACATAAGCAAGAGGCCAGAAACGTCTTCATTCATATTGGGTCCCTCTAAGAGTGAACTCTAGTTCCACTCCCATCAGCGCTCAACACCAGGCTGCTTAGATGTGAAAGGGAGGTATCTTCATGCTTGGGGGGACCCCAGAGTTTGCAGAAGTAATACATATAAATAATTTGAAACCCTATTGAGGGCACACACACACACACACACACACACACACACAACCAACCAGCTCTGGGAGGACATAGTTAGCCACAGAATGCTAAGTCTAGGAGGTGTGTAAACAAGAAAGTAAAAAATACTCTCTGTGCAAATATCTGATTCTGCGGTGTGCACAGCGAGGTTTGGGTACTACAGTGGTACCTCGGTTTACAAACACATTGGGTTACAGACTCCACTAACCCGGAAGTAGTACCTTGGGTTAAGAACTTTACCTCAGGATGAGAACAGAAATCGCACAGCGGCGGTGGGAGGCCCCATTAGCTAACGTGGTAACTCAGGTTAAGAACGGTTTCAGGTTAAGAGCGGACCTCTGGAATGAATTAAGTTTGTAACCAGAGGTACCACTGTAATTCCGCATGTTTGTATAAGTGATTTTTTTTCACATAGCGAATGTTTGTAAAGCGAGACCTGTGCGTACTGTATTTTTATTTGTTTTGAAATACATCCGGTCCCCCAGTCCCAAAATGGGACACCCCCACCCCCAAGTTGGCTAAATAAATGTTGCTTATTGCTTTTGGTTTACTGAGTTCATCCTCTTCTGTGTTCTATCTCAGTGCACACTGCTTTGTCAGCTGAAGCAGGTTATATATCCACAAACAGAGAAATAAAATGTATTTATTATCAATATACTTAGTGCACGCTGTTTTCCTTAATTGTAGTTTAGCTCCCCACCCCATTCATCCTAAAAAGCAGTTGAATCTTAACACCGGACGATGCTTGTTGTACAGCTTCAGCTCATTTCACGGTTACGGCTGTGATCTGGGAAGTACCCTAAGTCGTTCTTGTGCTCTCCATCTGCCTTAGGACGCTCAGGTTTCCTCTGGCCTGGCCTCAACGCTCCGGTACTGAAACAAGGAGCGGTCCAGACCATTGATCAGCGGGATAAAGAGGAGCAGGAGAAGGTGCAAGCAGAAAAGCTCCGTCTGCGGGAAGAGTTTGACAGGAAAAGAAAGATAAAGGTGAAGAGGGAGAGAGGATGGACTGGAAGATCTTGGGGAGGTATCAGCCTAGGACCCCCGGATCCAAGTCCTACTGGAGGTAAGATAACTAGGTGCATTCTAGTTGTTTTATTTGTGCATTTCATAAAACTTATTCCGTGCATGTCTGTGTAGCTCAGTGGTAGAACATCTGCTTTTCTTAAGGCACTATTGGGGTTGCTAATAACTCCCTTAAGAAAAGGTTTCTATAAGCTACAGCTTGATCAGGGGTGGGGAACCTCGGGTTCAAGAGGTTATGTATGGCCCTCCAGGCATCTCTGTCCAGCCCTCAAGACTCTCTTCTGTTAAATAAATCATGATACAGTGTAATGTGTCATGTGCTGTTGTTCGTCCGAGGTTGCATTTACCTAATTTTAAGGCCTTCTAAGGAACAGGTGGTTGTTATTATGTCCCAATATGTAAAATCACAGAATTCAAAGAGGGGGTACTTCCTTTTTCGCATGACTATCAATTGTCATCTGAACTTATGAGTACAGTGGTACCTCGGGTTACATACGCTTCAGGTTACATACGCTTCAGGTTACAGACTCCACTAATCCAGAAATAGTACCTCAGGTTAAGAACTTTGCTTCAGGATGAGAACAGAAATCGTGCTCTGGCAGTGCGGCGGCAGCAGGAGGCTCCATTAGCTAAAGTGGTGCTTCAGGTTAAGAACAGTTACAGGTTAAGAACGGACCTCTGGAACGAATTAAGTATTTAACCTGAGGTACCACTGTATCTTAAAAAAAATATGTGGGCAACCTGCCTGACTGCTTAACACAGTTTGCAATGGACAATTGAAAAATATACAGATGAAACAACACCAAGAAAATATAATAACAGGAACCTAGGAAGCTGCCTTATACTTGGCCCATCTAGCTCCATACTGAATACACTAACCGGCAGCTTTCCAGGGTTTCACGCAGGAGCTATCCCCAGTCCTGCCTGGAGATGCCAAGGTTTGAACCCGAGACCTTGTGCATGCAAGCTCTTCCACGGAGCCGTGGTCCTTCCTTCGTCAGCCTAAAGAGCCATAGAAGGCTGTACAGTGACTTGGGCAGTCGATCTGTTTAACGCAGAAGTACTTCTCTGGCTGGCAGTGATTTTCTAGGGTCTCCGGCAGACAATTTATCTTCTTGAGCTGGAGGTGCCGGGGGTGGAACTCAGGGGCGACTACATGCAAATCATGCGCTCGTCTGCTGAGCTATGGTGCTTTGGGTTCAGAGAGGTTTCTGGCATTTTAGAGCGATGTGTCTGATGTGACATGCCGCTTGCCATGCTCTGCCTGCCTGCCAGTGGGAGTTGGCAGCCTTGCAGAATGCTGTCCTCATTTCCAGCACATCCACTGCAGCCCCATCACTTTCCTGGAGCAAGTCCCTAACACCTGCAGTGGGCAGAACTGGGTGGGTATGGGTGGTGTGCGGCAAGCATTTAGAAGCCTGGTCTGTGCAAAGTACTTTGGCTCGGCGCTGTTCCCTTAACTCTAAAGAGATGTTGCAGTGATTGCATCTGACTGATTACAGGCTCCCCACCCCTAGCAGCCTTTTCAATTGAAATGCAGAGCAAGATGGCTGTTAACTCTGAGACATGACTTGATTTGAAGTGCCTGGGGTGGTCGTGCATCTCCCCCCCCCCAAAAAAAAACCCCACAACTTCCTTCTGTCGCTGTGCGAGCAACATGTGTTGGATAACACCTGAGCCCGTTTATTTGTTTGATTTGAATCCTTGCAAACCGTTTCATAGTTGGTCACTCAGCGTGCTCGTTTCTAAAACAATACCCTGCTGTGGTGTCGGCACGGTACATGTGAGCCGTTTATAGCCTGGCTGCTCCTGTTAGACCTTAAAACACTCCGCGATCTACGCCTGACTGCTCAGCCAGCTTACAGTATCCCTTTGGCCGATAGCGTGTGCAAGGAGGCAGCTCTAAATTTAGCCGAAAATGTCATTGTCTGTATGCAATCTGTTCGCTTCCTAACATGGCATGCTAGTTTTAACACTTTGCAGAGCTTTTAGCAGTGGAAAATCAGCAGGAGAAGCACAGTAAGATTGGGACTCACCACGTTCATAAAACTGCCTTCCTTGTCTCTCCCGTTCTCCTTCCCTTTGCCACAAATGCAAACGCACAAGCGGAGTTGAAATTTGGGCCCCATCTGCTCTATACCTTTTTAAGCACCATTATGCCACTTCAGAGGGACACGGGTGGCGCTGTGGGTTAAACCACAGAGCCTAGGACTTGCCGATCAAAAGGTCGGCAGTTCGAATCCCCACGAAGGGGTGAGCTCCCGTTGCTCGGTCCCTGCTCCTGCCAGCCTAGCAGTTCGAAAGCAAGTGCAAGTAGATAAATAGGTACCGCTCCGGCAGGAAGGTAAATGGCGTTTCCATGCGCTGCTCTGGTTCGCCAGAAGCGGCTTAGTCATGCTGGCCACATGACCCGGAAGCTGTACGCTGGCTCCCTCGGCCAATAAAGCGAGATGAGCACCGCAACCCCAGAGTCGGTCACGACTGGACATAATGGTCAGGGGTCCCTTTACCTTTACCTATGCCACTTCAACAGTCATGGCTTCCCCCCAAAGATTCCTGGGAACTGTAGATTGTTATAGGTGCTGAGAGTTGATAGGAGACCCCTGGTTCCTTCACAGAGCTATACTTCCCGTAGTGGTTTAATAATCAATCCCTCTTCCCTGGGAACTCTGCATGGCCTGATCATGCTTGAATCAGACCTAGGCGAGGTAACATCTTTATACAGCTATATTATATGGAGATGATGCATTTATGTGTATGTGAGCTGTACATCTCTGACTCGCATTTTCTTTACCGACAGAAACATACGAAGATTTCGACTCCAGAGTGATTGAGGTAAGCGCTGCAAAACATCTGCAGGGATTCGCACCTTAAACACAAAATGCTTCTGGTCTTACCGTCCTTTGACTATAACTCACTAATAATGGGAGCTGGGGAATTCTGAAGTAGCGTTATTACAGCTGTGGAGAAAAGTGTGCTATTCCTTTGGCTCTGCCACAGCGCCCAGTTCAAAGGACTCTTGGATAGAGTTCAAAGGCTGCAAAGCTGCAAAGTCTGCCATTAGGTTAGCCACTAGAATTATAGAATTGTAGTGTTGGAAGGGACCCAATAATCATCTGGTCCAAGCTTGAGAGAAAAAGAGGGTTTTCTGCAAATGTTTTTTCTAATTTACGTTCTTTTACCCCGGTAACGAAGCCATGAACAAAACAACTTTTGACTCTCTGCTCTTGGAAAAGCAATAAGTAGCTTGGAATCCATCCCACCTTTCTTTTGCCTTGTTTGCATAGGTGTATTAGCTAGGGATTTCTTCTACCTGGTGCATTCATGTCATCCAGGGACGAGGAATTCAGACCCAATAACCAAATACAGCCATGCAAGCCTATTTGCCTGGCTCTGTGGACTCTCTTCAAACCACATCTCTTTGCCAGCCATGCCCCTCTCTTACGCCTTCACACCCTCCTTTGAAAAATTATGTGATTTTTTATATATAGACTTTTTACAAACTATGCATTCGGAGGATTTTATTTTCATTTCCCATGCCTGGTGTGGCATATGTCCCTGACGGACCCTCCTTTCACTTTCAGAAATGCTTTTTTTAAACTTTCAGTGAGTGACCACTTGCCCCTGTTCGAATGCCGAAACATTGCTTTTGCGTGGCATCTAATCGTTCTTTTGCCCAGAGCCAGGATTCGATTTGCATGTGTAATCTATGGGAATTTGCAGTTAGTCACAGCTCCTATATGATGTACTGGTAAAGGGACCCCTGACCATTAGGTCCAGTCGAGGCCGACTCTGGGGTTGCGGCACTCATCTTGCTGTATTGGCCGAGGGAGCCGGCGTACAGCTTCCGGGTCATGTGGCCAGCATGACTAAGCCGCTTCTGGCGAACCAGAGCAGCGCACGGAAACGCCATTTACCTTCCCGCCGGAGCGGTACCTATTTATCTACTTGCACTTTGACGTGCTTTCGAACTGCTAGGTTGGCAGGAGCTGGGACTGAGCAACGGGAGCTCACCCCGTCGCGGAGATTCGAACCGCTGACCTTCTGATCGGGAAGTCCTAGTTTCTGTGGTTTAACCCACAGCGCTACCTGTGTCCCCCTATATGAGGTACTTGTTAGCAAACGTGTACATCATAGGTGTACTCCTAAAAAAGTACACTGCGTGAGGGTGTTCCTATTGCCACTAGCTCATAGCTTAGTATTAGTGAAGATACTCTTAGGCTGCATTTCAGATTTCGTAAAACATTTTGCAGCCTTTCTGAACCTGCTTTCTTTTCTGTCGCCACTTCAGAATGTGTGTTGCGATTTCTCTTTCGAGAGCAGCTTGAAATTGCACCCCATACGCAATTAACTTTTGTATTGAGGTCAGCAGATTGTTGAACCCAGGCTTAGAGCGTTTTCAATCGCGTGCCAGTTTTCGCTTATCGTTACTGGGAGGAAAGCCGAGGTGCTCGCCGAAGGCACCTAGCAACAACTCGGATCACAATTCCACGTGGGCTGAAATTTGAATTTCAAAGCAGTATGAGTATCCTCCGGCAGCGTTTCAATTATTTCTGGGGTGGGCAGATGGAGGAATTGCAATAAGTGAAATGCAGGGTGCTAAAGGAGGCCTGGCACCTTAATTGCACTTTCAGTTCTGTAACTACAGCGTAATGTGCTGCACTTGGTTCTTGTTAGAGCTGGTGGAGTGAGTAGAACTGATTGCCACCAGTAGGCTGGCATGGGATGGAGACTCACATAAGAAGAGCTTCCCGGATCAGGCCAGGGGCCTGTCTAGCTCAGCATCCTGTTCTCTTAGTGGCCAATCTGTAGGAAGCATGAAGGCAGGACCAGAGTGCAACAGCACTTACCCCTCCTGCAGTTTTCAGCAGCTGGTAAAGGTAAAGGGACCTCTGACCATTAGGTCCAGTTGTGGCCAACTCTGGGGTTGCAGCGCTCATCCCGCTTTATTGGCCGAGGGAGCCAGTGTACAGCTTCCGGGTCATGTGGCCAGCATGACTAAGCCGCTTCTGGAGAACCAGAACGGCGCACGGAAATGCCGTTTACCTTCCCGCCAGACCGGTACCTATTTATTTACTTAACTAAATGAAACTTAACTAAAGAAACATTGCCACATAAAAATCAGCTGCTAAAAAATACAAGGAAAATCCATAGTAAAGGACTAAATCCAAGCATCCACGAAAGATCAGGAAGCAAAATAATTAAAAATGAAAATGAGATAAAAAGTATAAATTTCACCTTTTTAAAAAAAAACAAAACCTGATTCACAATGAAGCAAAAGAAAATCAACTCATTCTTCCCCACCACCACCAATCAATCAATCAATCAATCATCCCATTATCATGTGGCTATCAGGAATGTAGAAAGAGACAACAGTTAATGTTGCCTTGTCCTGTGTGTGAACTTCCTGTCCAGGGTGCAATTCAACACATCCTTAACCTTCTTTCTTGCAATGCATTGACTTTAATGTTACGCAGGTGTAACATTACTGAGGCCCAATTTGTGGGGTGGTATTGCAACTAAGTTTTACTCAGCGTAGACCTGTTGGCAAGTACAGTCTCAAAAAGTAACATTTATAAAACCCTCAGTACTGTCTTTCTCACAAAAGTGTTTTGTCAGTCACACTAAGCAATTTTCCTTTCCTTTCTTTTTTTTCTGTGTAAAAACATTTTAACTTGCATGTTTCCTTAGGGACAACTCAAAACATCAGTTCTGAAAAGACTGTGGGTGAAACGACCCACAGAAAAATGCAGGAATATATATATACAGTATCACAAACAACGAATTCAGGCGTCAATCAAAAAGGAATTGAGGAATAATCATTAAATTCCCATCTTTGGGGGGTTAGTTGAGGGTGTATCTCAGAAGAACAAATCCATTCACAAAAATTAATCCTGTTATTAATTTCTGGTGAAATCTGAATTCATTTATCTGCCCACTTATCCCTTCCTGACCAGGCAAATAGGTGAAACAGACTGGAAGTTGTGGACTCCCCTTCCTCAGAGGTTTTTTAAGCAGAGGTTGGATGGGCATCTCTCATGGATGCTTTAACTGAGATTCCTGCATTGCAGGGGGTTGAGCTGGATGACCTTGGGGGGCCCTTCCAACTCTGCGATTCTATGAAACCGCTGTGACATTAACATGTGAGAGCGCTGGAGGTGAAATAGTTAAACAGGTTACCCAATCAGAACCCAGGGGGGTGGAGTCAGAGGGACTATAAAACCAGCTCTGGGAGGGGTGAAGGGAGGAGTTCGTTGGGAGGTTGGTTGGAGTGGGAGTGAATTGGGATAGAGTCTGTGGGTAGGTTGAGTTAGTGTAGCGAAATAAGCTGAGTCAGGAACAGTTAGGGGCTAGGAAGACAAGTAAATATCTGAGAGGTGGTTTAGTGAGGGAGAGCAGGTAGCGGAAGTTATAGGTCTGGATAGGCACTCCATGATTGTAATTGTCCGATACTGTTTATGAAACCACACGCTTGTTAAACTGCAATAAATAAACAGAAGTTTATGTTCCAATTTAACCCTGACTGGACTCAGTATTGTCCCAGGTAGGGCCTGGGTGGTGGCAGCGAGAAATAAAGTGGTGGCACAGGGATCAATAGACGGTGAAACGTCCGGGGACCCTGTGTGATTGCCACAACCGCTGAAATTGGCATGCCTCCTTCAGCCTAAGGGTGGGAGCAACTTATAAAGAAACTTATTTTGACGTGGAGGGAGCTTTAGCGGAAAGATGAGAGGAAGCCGGGGGGGGGGGGGAGAGAGTTCATGTTCAGTCCTTAATCCCTCAGGCAACTAAGCAAGCTGCTACATTTTCTTCCCCAGAGGTTTTAGAATAGCAAGTCGCTTCCAAAAGAGAGGGGCTGTGTTGTGCAAGATGCTCAGGGCCACAGATCTTTTATTGCAGATCTGCTCTAACTTAGTCGTTATGAGAGCTTAGTCATTTGAGACCTAATTGCCTCTGATGGGCAGTGAAACCTCCCCCCCCCTTTTTTTTTTGTTTTATATACCTGTAGAGAATCATATTTTTATTGCAACTGTAAAGCTGGGTTTTATTTTCCACCCTAAAAAAAATAATACAAGACATCTCGGGCTGAGATGCTTCGGTTTTAAGATTACTGCGTGCTTCTCTCCAAGTAATAAAGAAGGGTGAGTAATGGAAAGTGACAGGTTCCCAAATACAAAGGGAGTGAGCAACAGGCGTACGGTAATACAGGGATCTAGTCAACTGTATGTGCCATTCTTTTTATGTTTTAATCGCACAAAGAAATCCAGTCCTGTATCTAGAGAGGTGTCAGATCCATTGCCGCCAGCAGATGATAAATAAGTATCTGAGCATCCATTTCTGATTAGGGAGGAGCAGCACAGGAAGTTTAGCGAGTTTAGGCAATCGGTCCATCTAAATCAGTATTGTCTACACTGCCTGGCAGGGATAGAGCATCTGCTTTGCATGCAGAAGATCCCAGGAATGTCCAGGGTGAGGAATTAACTCTTTATTGTCATAAGCCAGGTCCCATCACCTCCTGGCAAATAGAAGGGGAAGGAATGGAGGCAGTGAGAGATTTTACTTTCTTGGGCTCCATGATCACTGCAGATGGTGACAGCAGCCACGAAATTAAAAGATGCCTGCTTCTTGGGAGAAAAGCAATGACAAACCTAGACAGCATCTTAAAAAGTAGAGACATCACCTTGCCAACAAAGGTCCGTATAGTTAAAGCTATGGTTTTCCCAGTAGTGATGTATGGAAGTGAGAGCTGGACCATAAAGAAGGCTGATCGCCGAAGAACTGATGCTTTTGAATTATGGTGCTGGAGGAGACTCTTGAGAGTCCCATGGACTGCAAGAAGAACAAACCTATCAATTCTTAAGGAAATCAGCCCTGAGTGCTCACTAGAGGGACAGATCCTGAAGCTAAGGCTCCAATACTTTGGCCACCTCATGAGAAGAGAAGACTTTCTGGAAAAGACCCTGATGCTGGGAAAGATGGAGGGCACAAGGAGAAGGGGACGACAGAGGACGAGATGGTTGGATAGTGTTCTCGAAGCTACCAGCATGAGTTTGACCAAACTGCAGGAGGCAGTGGAAGACAGGAGTGCCTGGCGTGCTCTGGTCCATGGGGTCACGAAGAGTCGGACA
The DNA here is from genome assembly GCF_964106645.2 of Podarcis pityusensis. Classification (NCBI taxonomy): domain Eukaryota; kingdom Metazoa; phylum Chordata; class Lepidosauria; order Squamata; family Lacertidae; genus Podarcis; species Podarcis pityusensis. The sequence goes on along the minus strand of NC_138026.1, from coordinate 106,003,027 downwards.
CGACTAAACGACTAAACATTGTCAAAAGCGCACTTACAAGTGATCGCCAAAGGAGGAGAAGAAGAAGGTCCTGTGAGGCAGTGGAACAGGAGGGGGCGCAGCAGGAGGAGGAGGAGGTGTGGAAGCCCTTGATTCCACACCAGCCTAACCTCCCCCTCCTCCTGCACCTGCTCTCCAGGCCTGCAGCTTCTCCTGCCTCTGACTTCTCCCATGTCAGTCTCAAACCCTGTTTCTCCCAGTGCCCACTCCTTCCCAGGCACCACTCCTCAGCATCCAGCCATTCCCTGACAGCAGGGATAGGAGAGACCCTGGTCTGAAATTCTGCAGAGTTGCTGCCAGTCAGTTTAGACACTACTGACCTAGGTTGACCACTGTATAAGGCAGTTTCCTATGAATCGTAGGGTGAAGAGGAGGACGGCCCCTTTGTGGAGCTACAGGGCACATTGGTGAGGAGCCATGGCAGTTAAACAGCTCTGAAACTAGTCGGCGCATATATTATTTTCATCATGATTGTTTATTTCGTTTATGAATCGCTTCCCGTGAAGCACCACAAAGCGATTTCACGGTGCAATAAAATCCTATAGAAAGCCATTTCTTATATAAAAAAACCATTGCCTGTGTAAAAAAAAAAAATGCAGTTAAAGCCATTGCATATATGAAAACAGCTTCAAATCCAATGCAGGTAGAGAGTGAGATTTTAAAAATCTCCACTTAAGAGGCTTGTTGGAAAAAGAAGGACTTCAGGGGGCCTCTCTGATGTGTAAACGGGAAGGAGGGCTTAAGAATAGGTGCTGTCACGCTATAGACCCAATTCTTACATCATAAAGGAAGGATGAGGCGGTATCTGCAGGAGGTCCTCTCCTGCAGAGCACAGCTGTTGGTTGGGAATATAATAAATGAGACATTTCTTTCGGTATTTTTGTCCCAAGCTGTAGCAGCGCCATTAGCATAGCTTGGTATCTAAATGACACATGTGGACATGTTCTAAGCAGAAGTTTGGAGGATGATATGGAGCAACATGCACACATTTCTTTCCAGCAAGCATCCTGTCCTTGGAAGATGGGTGTGACCAGGAAACCTTGTGGCAAATTATGCAAGCCTCTTGTTCTGTTCAGACTCCTTCCCAGTTGCGAAGTGGCAATTCCAGTGCACCTATGAAACTCCTTCCTCCACCCTCACGGGCAGCTCGACTTCGAGATTGAAGTTTAAAATTTCACACCAAGCAGACGACTGCTAGATTATATTAAGTTAATAAAGAGAGCTGTAACACACTGCAGTGTCTTGCCATCCTGCCCCAATGGCAATTTCGTTAGATTTAAATAGGTGTGGCAGGGCTTTTAAGAACGGCAGGGGGCATGTGATTTTCCTCGGGTTCCTACGCTATTGGCAGGCAAAGCATTATGTTTCAAATGCCTTGGGAACGAGACATTCGCCATAGGCTGCAGCGGGTAATTAAGAATCCTCTACAGTAACCCAAACTTCTGCAGTAAATGTGTGCTCTGTGCTCTAGGTTTCGGATAATGCATATGATAAGGTGGTAGGAGTTTGCACACAATTATCTGGGGTGGGGAGGAGGCTTCCCTCTCAACTTGCTTGCCTCCATTTCTGTTAGCAAGGGAAGGGGAGCACACCAGAGTGCTTGAATTTTGGCCTACGCTAATCAGTGTTTCCCTGAAAATTAATTATACCGTAGAAGAAACCCCTTTGTGAACAAAGATGCCAAAGCAGCATTACTAGTGTTTTATGAACAAAGAATCCTAATGCTATCCTTCTGTAAACACTGATTAGCACGTCTAGCTCGTGCAAGAAGATATTAATATTTGCATGCAGGGTTGGTTGTCGTCGCTGGCGTCTTGTTACGTTTTAAACAGCGGCATGAACTCTTCTCTAATTTGTACCGTCAGACTTTTCTCATTTGTGGCCCAGTGCGTGTGGCTTCACCCTTGAGCCCCTAAAATATGACTCAGCCACAAACGTCCTCGCCCACCCTTGTGCCCATGACATGAAAGTAGCGCTTGATGGTGGCTTGCAAAATTGCAGAGCTAGCGATTTTAAACAGCAGCTGAGTGAGAGTAGCAAACTTTAATGAATAGTAAGTGAGCCAGTGTGTGGAAGGAAAGCACAAAGAAGTCCCTTGGGATTTTGCTCAAAGGCAAATGAAAGGAGAGTATCCTAAGGACCTGGAGCTATGTTGAGCAATTAAGCAACTGTCCTCTTAGCAATGGCAAATTTTGAAGCTGGCATTTCCTTGGCAGCTGGGCTTATCTGCTGTTCTGCAAAAGCATTTGGTGACCGCTAGCCACGATGGTTATGTTTTACCTCCCCTGTTGAAGGCAGTACAGGTGACTCCCCGTTTGGGCTCTGGGGAGGGTCTCCTCGCTCGCCAGAGGTGCCACAGAGCTTTGTTGAGGCTCTTCAGGTCTCTTCCCCCGCCCCGCCAATTTCCTGTGCATATGCACAGTTTTGTTCGGTTTTTTACTTTTTTCATTGTATAGCCGCCTCTTCTTCTTCTTCTTCTTCTTCTTCTTCTTCTTCTTCTTCTTCTTCTTCTTCCTTCTTTGGCGATCACTCATAGCTGAGTAAGATTGTCTTCCATAAAAACAGTTTTAACAATGAGTCCGTAAGTGGCTGTGGAGGCCAATTCTGGATCCACGCGTCCTTTCACAGTGGGGACATAGGTTTCCGGGTGGGAGCTGATCACGGTGTGGATTTGCCAAGCGTGCCTTCCTCTTAGCATTTTTCTCCCTTGCGTCCTGAGTTTGAGCGTCTTCAAAGCCCATGACACCTTTGGTAAAGGCTGTTCTCCAACTGGAGCGCTCGCAGGCCAGTGTTTCCCAGTTGTCAGTGTTTATGCTACATTTTTTAAGATTTGCCTTGAGACAGTCTTTAAGCATTACGCTTTCCATTTTTAAGTTTGGAATGGAGTAGTTGCCTTGGAAGACGATCATCAGGCATCCGCACAACATGACCAATCCAACGAAGTTGATGTTGAAGAACCATTGCTTCAACACTGGTGATCTTTGCTTCTTCCAGTACACTAGCATTAGTTCTCCTGTCTTCCCAAGTGATGTGTAGTGACCGCCATACCCCCCAACACGAGGAGGAAGAGAAGGAGTATTTTAGGGATCCTTGTCCACATTCATGTCACCATCATCTGATTCTGTCCCAATCAGAATGATATTTGTAGAGACCACCACAATTTCATCTCAGTGTTGTAATTTAACACTAAGACACTGTTAGGACTAAAAAACAAAAACTTTCAAACATCATAGCCAACCAGGCCACATTTGCCTATGATTTCACTGATGTAAAACCACATTAGCACTTCAGTAGCCACCAAGCCATTCCTTAGAGCTTCCTTGACAGCGAGCTGTTTGACTGCATGCTCTTCAGCAATCCATGCCATCAGTAGCCTTAGGAGTTTCAGCAGGAGCTGAGGGAGCCAGTACCAAAAAGTGGCCAGGCCAGGCTTTGAATAAGTGATAGCAGCAGAGACAAGCTTGGGCTCTTGGGTGATGATGGCCGTCACCAGCTTCTGCGCGGCCTGCACCATCCCGAGAGCAAGTCCTGCGCATGTGCGCAGTTGCGGGTGAATTGAAGACATGTAATTGGGTGGATGCCTGTATGTCCCTGAACGCCACTCACTCGGAATCATAAATGGAGAGAATGCTGTTGCACTCAGGTCTTGTTTTAGGGCTTTGCATAGGTCACTGTGAGAACAGGATACTGGACTAGATAGGCCTTTGGCCTAATCCAGCAGGGCTCTTTTTATATTCGTATGCTGTAGTTGCTGCTACTATTACATTTATAGCCCACTTTCGCCTCCAGGTCCCAGGGCAGGTCACAACACTTCAAACGAATTACAGTCATGGGAATAGGATGGGTCCGGAAAACCCCTATCTGAGGAGCTAAGCGTTCACTCCCTTGGCCATGTTTTGAGATTTTGGGTCTTCTCTCTAATGAAACTTCCATTTGTGCAGAGGGTCTGGTGTGTGTGTGTGTCTGTGTGTTCGTGTTCTTTGATTTTGCCAAATCTTGAAGGCTTACTGCTGGTGGGAACATCTGAAGGGCAGAACAGCATGTTACGGGAGAAATGGGAATAATGCTAAAAATGAATTCAAGCAGAACCCGCAAATGGAGATTTTCCCTCTGCAGGCTGTCTCCATGGAGGTGGGAGCTGGGAATCAATTTTGGGGTATGCTTTGATTCCAAACTGTGCCTGCAGATGGACAACTTCAAAGGGGTGCACTGTCAGCTCCAAACAGCTCTGTGTGTGTGTGTGTGTGTGTGTGTGTGAGAGAGAGAGAGAGAGAGAGAGAGAGAGAGGGGGGGGGGTCTGGTGCTTTTGCTAGAGCTAAATACGTGAGCCACAGCTAAATCAAGAATTTGGGCTGAGCCTGAAGTGCGGAAGGTGCTGATTTGTTGGCTGAATGCTCAGTAGTTGTACCAGGCATGCCCGATCCAAAGGAAGCATTCTGCTGACCGATCACAGGCGCTGACCGATCACAGGTGCTAATGTTGCCACCCTGTTTGGTTCCTCTGTGGCTCCTAAAAGACCTAAACATTCCTGGCTTAAACTCCAGAGACTCTGATTAGTTGATAATAAAACCTTCTGTTCAGATCCCTCCATTTCTCTTTTCCATTGTTTGAAATGGGAGACTGAACATGCCAAAGTTTATTGAAGGTGATAACATGAAGCGGTACTTAACCTGCTTATTAGTGTCAGCGAAAGCTATAACCTGCATTTTCATAATCATTCCTGCCTGCTTCCCCTAATTAAATATAGATTTCTCCCCATGTTCTCCAGAAGGTGGAATAAAATAGTTTGAGCAGTAACCTTAAAGTAACCTTTTGCCGTCCAGAGATGTCCCTTTTATAAACCTTGTTTCTCCCTTCACATTTCTGCAGTGCTGGTAAATTAAACCGTTTGCCAGTGTTTCTCAACTTGGGTCTCCAGCTGTTTTTTGTCATAACAGGACAGCCATGCCAGAGCCGCTATCATAGAATCGTAGACTTGGAAGGAGCCACAAGGGTCATTTATTCCAACCTCCTGCAATGCAGGAATCTTTCACCCAACATGGGGCTCAGACCCATAACCCTGGGATTAAGAGTCTCATGCTTTACTGACTGAGCTATCCATCCTTCTGCCTCTGATCTTCACATCTTTAATGTGAGACATTAAAGAACCCTTAGGCTATATTTGCTGAGTTTAAAGCATGGTGCCTGTTAAGAGAAAGAAGAAGAGAGTCACCAACCAACACCATTTACTGTTGACTCTGGGAGCCCTTCTGTCAGGATCTGTGAACCACAGTGCCAAATAGCATATGGCCTGCATCGTCTTCCTGGTGTGTGGCTCTCCTGTCAAAGGAGGAGGAGGAGGAGGATAATAATAATAATAATAATAATAATAATAATAATAATAATAAAATAAAAAAATTTAAAAAAATTATATGCCGCCCATCTGGCTGGGCTTCCCCAGCCACTCTGGGTGGCTTCCAACAAAATATTAAAATACCATAATGCATCAAACATTAAAAGCTTCCCTAAACAGGGCTGCCTTCAGATGTCTTCTAAAAGTCTGGTAGTTGTTGTTCTCTTTGACATCTGGTGGGAGGGCGTTCCACAGGGTGGGTGCCACTACTGAGAAAGCCCTCCGCCTGGTTTCCTGTAACTTGGCTTCTTCAGTGAGGGAACTGCCAGAAGGCCCTCGGCGCTGGACCTCAGTGTCCGGGTAGAACGATGGGGGTGGAGACGCTCCTTCAGATATACTGGACCGAGGCCGTTTAGGGCTTTAAAGGTCAGCACCAGCACTTTGAATTGTGCTCGGAAACGTACTGGGAGCCAATGTAGGTCTTTCAAGATCGGTGTTATGTGATCTCGGCAGCTGCTCCCAGTCACCAGTCTAGCTGCTGCATTCTGGATTAGTTGTAGTTTCCGGGTCACCTTTAAAGGTAGCCCCACGTACAGCGCATTGCAGTAGTCCAAGCGGGAGAAAACTAGAGCATGCACCACTCTGGCGAGGCAGTCTGCGGGCAGATAGGGTCTCAGCCTGCGTACCAGATGGAGCTAGTAAACAGCTGCCCTGGACACAGAATTGACCTGTGCCTCCATGGACAGCTGTGAGTCCAAAATGACTCCCAGGCTTTTTTTGGTCAGCAGGCTGAGCAGTTGTGGCATGATTAAATGTGTATTAATATGTTTTTTGTGTGTGTGTTTCTTCTCCTCGCCCACCCCCTTTTCACAGCTCGACTAAGGTTGTTACACCACACAGCACCATACTTAGAATTCATTGACTTGTAGAGTTGGAAGGGATCTCAAGGGTCCTCTAGTCCAACTCCCTGCAATGCAGGAATCTGTGGCTCAACATGGGTCTCGAACCCACAACCCTGATATTAAGAATCTCGTGATAACAGCTGAGCTAGGTACCAAATGAAACCCATATAGAAAGCAGACAGTTTGATTTTCCTTCAGCTGACAGACCATAGCAATGCGCATGTTATCCTCACCCCCTTTTTTAAAAAAAGAAAAACCATAGCTTATACTTACATAGGCAGCTGTCATAAGAACATAAGCCAGCTTCCTGTTCTCACTGTGCCCGTGGGAAGCTCACGCAGGACCCGAGTGTGAGAGCACACTCCCCACTTTTCACAACCAGCAACTGGCATTCAGATGCAGACTGCCTCCCACAGCTGATATTTTCCTGTACACCAACTTTGTATTCTTCATATGACAATATATGTGAATGAGAATATATATCTGTACAAGTTGCAAAATCGATATTGCTTTGCAGTGGGGCATTTTAGCTGCTTTTGTCTACTCCAGAATGAGAGGGGGGGAGGAAATTCTGCCGGAGCTCAGTAGGTAAAAAAAAAAATGCATTGTTTGATGTCAGGACAGTTGATGTAGTAACAGTCCATGGCTGCCTGTGCACATTATCAAGCTTGAAAGGCCTTTACAGAGTTTTAAGAGAGATGTGATGGGTCTGATTGTGATGGGTGACTGGGCACATTTCCCTTCAGAGCTGCACAGAAACAGCTGACAGGAGTAATTTTGTGTGTATGTGGTTTTTCCCCTCCAGTAGCCTGACTCACTTCCATGTGCTGCTGTTGCCACCTTCTGGAAAAAAGGAGGAAGCCTCGTTTTCCTGGATTTGGAAGTAAGGAAACCCTACTTAAGAGGAAATCTGGCCAGTGGTTAAGAGATCAAGAGCGAGCCTTGGAATCTGATCCTCACAGCTGACATAAATTCTTCCTCATCTGCCATAACTGTGGCTAACAGCAGGCAGCTGGACCTCTTAACTAGGGTTTCCTAACCTTCAAACTGGTTGACATGAAAAACTTGCTTAGCGTTAACCGTGATTGACAGTGTCGCTTCCAAAATCTGTATTAGGGCAAATCCTTTTATTAGCGTAACCAGAATGTTGCAGAATAACGTGCAAGGTTTTGAGTTCTACAGAGTTCTTCTTTTGGCTAGATGGTAAGCAAAGCAAGGGGGAAGTGGCCGATGTTGAAATTGTGGAGTTTGCATCCCAAGGGCTGTGATTGACTAAATGCAATGTTGGAAAGAGATAGACGGTGTTCGTATGAGGTTCTGTTAGGTGCTATGCAGGCTTCTGGATGGACCTGCAGAAGCTGAGCAGGAGGAACAAACAGCTGTTGTTTCCAAGGATCAGTCAAAGGTTGATTCCCCCACCCCTATATTTGAAAATATAAAAATCTAGCTGTTCGCCAGGTCTGCTTCAATTCTTAGGTTGTACACATAGGTTTTTTGGTAGGATGAGAAGAGGAGTAAAGAGAAACCAGGCTGCTTGTGTTATTGTAGAAACTAGGTAGTTTTTATCTTGTTGCAGTTGCTATTGTGGAGTTATTGATGTAACCCTTGACTGTGCCTTGAGTTGGGGGGGGGGGACGGGTTTCATGCTGGAGAGCCTGTGATCCTCTGTCCTGCCCCCAGTCTCCTTTTGCTGTTCCCAATCTCTTAGCCAGCTTTAGGAAATCGAGAGCAGTACTCTTTTGCAGCGACCCAGGTTTGCAGAGAGCGGGTTTTCAAAAAGCTCCTTTTTCTTGCCTTGGGGGTTGTTTTCCTCCCATAAATCAGCCTGTGAACTTCAGATATCCACCAGTAAACACTTAAGAAATAAAGGATAAAAGCTTTCATAGTAATAAAACCCAGACTTCCCATGGATCTGGGTTTGTCCAGATAGCTTATCGGGAGAGCCAAATGCAGACTCTCCAGTAGCAGAGCACTTGTTGATTCAGCTGTGCTCCTGTTGAAACAGCACCGGTGATGCATGGATCCCATTGGCAAAGTTCAGCAGATAATATCTGCTGAAATCCTCCCTCGGGTTGATCTTTTCCTTTACTTTTTCCTCCCTCCAGCAGCTACAAAAAATGCACATGCAGCCTGCTTCATATCAGTGCATACATTTAGGCGTGGTGCCCTGTTACGGCATCTCTAGGCAGTGCAGAATCCTAGAAACACATCGTCATCAAGAACGCTTCCGATGTGCCGTGTTTTGAGGGGGAGGTGTTAACTTTATGGATACGATTGCTGGGTGCTGGATGAAGCTCGGGGTTTGGTTAGTTTAATTCAGCTAGGAAACGTGTCTATTTAATCTGAATGATTCAGCAAGTGCTCCTTCCAGTTCCATTGCACAAAGGCTGGTATTGGAAATTGTGCATTGCTGGTGAGTATTCATTTCTGAAGCAGAGAAGGTCCTAGCATCCAGATCTGCAGGAAGCAAAGCATGTCTTACACTTGAAAATAGATGGGTAGTGTTATAGCTATCGGGTGGTTGCTCGAGAGCAATCAGGCAAGATGCCTCACTGGTCTGTTCTAAAGCTTTATTATTGGTGCTAAAAACTTTTCCAATGCAGAGTGCCTCTATTCCATGTCTTGCTCACTCGCTAGCAGAATCTGAGAGTGGGCGGTCCTTAAATCTTCCCCAGCAGAGTAGTCTCTTGACCCCCAGCCTACGCCTCCCCTCTCTGCATGAAATCCTACTGCGCAAGGAAGGCTTGGGTAAAGGAGGACCTCCCTCCTCCCGCTTTGCTCAGGCAAGGTGTCCTGGCACCACCTTGCATCCTCCGAGCCCATCATCTCCTCCCCACTAGAGGCATGGCTTCCTTCCTCCGCTGAGGAAGTGCTGCTTCCCACGATTTTTGGGGGCTCTCTGTAATCCATCCGCCTTTCCCCCCCCTCACCCCTGAGCCGATGGCAGTTCCCTGACAAGTAGTAACAGTGAGGTTCTTCATTTCCTTCAGTTGGTGAGAGGGTAGTGACCATTTTGGTTCATGAAAGATACTAGCAGCCTCATATCTACCATTGCTTGGGAAACACAAAAATCAGCGCAGTTCTGAAATTGGTGGTTAAAATCGGCGCAGTTTTGAGAGGTTCGGCCTGCCATCTTGGTTTACAGTGGGGCCCACTTGTATCTAAATATAGAGGGGAAACCTGCTGCTTTATCTCAGGAACCAAAATTCTCAAGAAGTGTCCAAATACTTAGCCATCAAGCAGCCAACTTTCCAAAATATATAGCAGATGTGCTGTGCTGCCGATTTCTCTTCGTTATTTTTATTCTCATACATGAATGCATCTTGGGGAAGGGGGAAAATGAGTGGGTGGTATTCAGCTAGGTTTGACAAAGGTTGGCCCATTGACATTAATAAACATTAATAACAGGTCCACTAATTTCAGCAGATCTACTCTGAGTAAGACTTCGCTGAATGCCACCCAGTATATAATGATTATATGGGGAAGCAAAAAATGCAGCTAAAGTATTAACACTGCTCAGAAAACCAATACGCAACTTAATTTTTACAAACAATAATTATGGCGTGCAAAACTTTTAACTATTATGCAAGTCTGCTTTTATAGTCCAACCTAGTTAAAGGCTTTGCTGTGTTCCAACTATATTATAACTTATCCTAAATATTAAGGAAAGAGAAAACAAACAACATGATCGCTACTTGCCCAAGCAAAGATTCAAAGGAACCCGTTTCTGTGAGTTCGGAGAAGAGCTAAGAGATGAATGCAAGATGCTACAAGTAATCCAGGTGGAATCCTGTGCCCAATCCTTATTAAGGGGGAAAGGTTGGAAAACTGAAATTGTGAGTGTAAACCTCACCTGGCAACAAGCAAAAGCCAGAAGCCAAAATCTCTTCCAAGTTGTTTACAGGTCAAAGCCCCAAAGGACTGGTTTGTAGGAGAATGGCTACAAACAGCTTCAGAACTTGAAGGGACAGGTTCAAAGTAAGACATCGTTTCATCTAGCAAAAAGGCCTCAGAACAAGCCAACCTTGATCAGAAAAGCTTGGAGCTAAGCAAAACGACAGACATGCGCTCTGGGATCAGTGATGAAGGGTGGCATATAAAATCTAAATAAATACGTTGTCTTTGTTGTTCTGGAAATCTGGTGGCAGTTCTCTAACTCCCATCAGTTGCATTTTAGCACACAAGTCTTTGCCGCTGCCGATTCAAGCAGAATCTGTTCTGCCAACTGAAAAATAAATAAATTGAGATCTCCTCCCTCAAATGACACAGCACGTTAACCTGTCGCTGGGAGAGCACTCTAGGAACATGTCAACTTAGAAAGCAAAATAGAGCAGGGTTTGATGTCTCGCCGCATTATTGTTTTTATCCTGTGCAGTGATATTTCTTTAGCACACTGATTAGAAATGAAGTGTGAAGCTTGAGTGAAGTACTGCAGGGAAGAGAACTTCAAATGTCTCGCATCTGGTTTCTTTACCAAGCAGACGCCTTAGCAAAGAGAAGTTATGGCTAACCATTGAACCGGCCTCACAGAAATCAAACAAAAGGCACCCACCAGCCTGCTCTCCTGCCCGTACATCCATGCAGGGTCCTGGATGACTTTAAAAAAGAATAAGAAGAATTCTGTGTTGCATTTAGTCTCAGTTCTGCAGGTGGAATCCTGCAGCCCTTATAAGTTGTGCAGCCGAACAGATCTGATTGTTTTCCCTTGCTTTTGTTTCATTCTGAACTGATATGTTGGCGACCATGAAAAGAGGTTTGTTGAAGCAGAGATACGTTAAAGGGGGTGTGTGGATGTGCATAGAAACTCTCCATGGATGGTAAAAGAGCCAGACATGTCCATTCATATAATTTATTCTTATGCCTCCATTCCACAAGATGGTATCCGAAGGGGTTTACAGCATCAAGTGGACAACTGTTCCCAGGTAACACTGTAAGCAGGTAGCACTATGCAAATAAAAGTTTTAAACCAGGGATGGGGAACTTGTGGCCTTTCTGGTGTCATTGGACTTCAAGTCCCATCATCCCTTGGCTGGGGCGGATGGGGACTGGAGGGCCCCAGATTCCTGCATCCCTGGTTTAAACTAACCTAATCATTTAATCTTAAAAAGCAGAGACATCACCTTGCCAACAAAGGTCCGTATAGTTAAAGCTATGGTTTTCCCAGTAGTGATGTATGGAAGTGAGAGCTGGACCATAAAGAAGGCTGATCGCCAAAGAATTGATGCTTTTGAATTATGGTGCTGGAAGAGGCTCTTGAGAGTCCCATGGACTGCAAGAAGATCGAACCTACCCATTCTGAAGGAAATCAGCCCTGAGTGCTCACTGGAAGGACAGATCCTGAAGCTGAGGCTCCAATACTTTGGCCGCCTCATGAGAAGAGAAGACTAAACAACAATCATTTAACACCAATAAGGAGAGAGAAACAAGGCCTAACATGGAAATAAAATGCAATGCACACAAGGCCAAATAGATCTCCATACCATTTTAGGAAGGCAGCATAGGAGTCTCCCATCTGCCTGTCCTCCCCCTCCCCAGACCCCCTCAGAAAATGACAGTGCTCCCAACAACCCACCCATATCAAGAGAACTGTCAAAATGATGAATCTTGATTTGCAAAGAGGCAGCATCCATCAGAACAGTCTTACCACAAATGTCCTCTTTTTATTTTAACTTATCAACAATCTTAAACTTTGCCTGCATTTTCTCTTTCTCTCTCTTTTTCAGTTGAAAAATGTATTTAATATGACAGCCAAGGAAGGAAGGAGAAAATCTGTCAGTGCCCTGGTGGTGGTTGGAAATGGAAATGGAATTGCTGGTAAGTGAGCACTTCATTCTCAGGGGGCAGCTTTTGTTCATTTCATAACCGTAGCAACCCACTATTTTTCTATAACTTCTTTTCAGTTGTGTTTCTGTTTCTTTGGTGTGTGCGTCTCCATCCAGGGTTTGTGCTCTTTGTTGGCCGCAGCCCTTGAATGTGTGCTTTTGTCTATCATCTTCCGTATCTCATGCCCAAGTTATTTTCGATCTTCATCACCCAAGGGGTGGAAGGGGGAGAATTTCTGCAAGGGTGGAAGGAGATAGAACACAGTATTGCCTGAAGCGTGGAAAGGCCAAGGAACTGGTCAGGAGAGGAGGGTTTTGCCCCCGAGTGGAAGGCTGTTTCCTGTCCTCTGACTCGAAAGGACACTTCGGCCTTTGCAATGCACAAAGTTTGGCTGCCCCTGTTTAAAAAGGCTGCTGGTAAGGGGGCTTTTTCCTGACTGTCAGCAATTTTCTTTGGAACATGGTTAAATACGAACTTAGCAAGGAAATAACACTTCTCTTGCAGCAGCTTCTAAAATACACCATCAGACACCAATTTATTTTTCCTCGGAGATTAAGAATCCAATGCTGTTGCCAAGATTACAGGCCAGCAGCAAAGCCACCCTCGTTGGCTGTGTTCTTGGGATGTAGATTAATACAGGGTCCTTTGCTTTTAATTTGCAGAGGTTGGATGGCCATGTGTTATGGATGCTTTAGTTGGGATTCCTTCGTCGCAGGAGGTCCCTTCCAACACCACGATTCTATAATTATGCTCTGTGGTTCCCGGTGGCACTCTGTTCCATGAAAGCCAAGACTTGTGCTGTTTAATTGCACGGAAAGTAGATTGATCAAGGAGCCAAGGGCACATTTAGTAAGGTTTTTTCCTCCCTTTTGCTGAAAGCTGGCAAGCCGTTCCACAGACGGAAGGGAGAGGTGAAGACTTTCGTAACTGCCATCTGATTCCTTGAGCACATTTCTGAACAGTTTTACTGTCCTTTGGGGGGGGAAGCCAAGCTGAAAATGCAAAAGCACTTCAGGACCACCAGTTGCCTCGGTGGGGCAAAGTGCGTAGCTATGAGGAGGCCTCCTTGTTCGCAGGTGCTTTGCAGATTTCCACATGCAGCATTTGTCTACTAACCAATCTACCAATCTGTTTGCACCCCTCAGGTTTTGCACTGGGAAAAGCAACGGACAGGATGATTGCATTGAGGAAAGTATGTCCTTTTAAAAGTAATAATAATGATGATGATGATGTGGGGATGCGGGTGGTGCTGTGTGTTAAACCACAGAGCCTAGGACTTGCCGATCAGAAGGTCAGCGGTTCGAATCCCCACGACGGGGTGAGCTCCCATTGCTCGGTCCCTGCTCCTGCCAACCTAGCAGTTCAAAAGCACGTCAAAGTGCAAGTAGATCAATAGGTACCACTCCGGCGGGAAGGTAAACGGCGTTTCTGTGCGCTGCTCTGGTTCGCCAGAAGCGGCTTAGTCATGCTGGCCACATGACCCGGAAGCTGTACGCCGGCTCCCTCAGCCAATGAAGCAAGATGAGCGTCGCAACCCCAGAGTCGGTCACGACTGGACCTAATGGTCAGGGGTCCTTTACCTTTACCTTTAATAATAATAATAATAATAATAATAATAATTAATAATAATTAATAATAATTAATTTATTATTTATACCCTGCCCATCTGGCTGGGTTTCCCCAGCCACTCTGGGCAGCTTCCAACAGAATATTAAAATACAATAGTCTATTAAACATTAAAAGCTTCCCTAAACAGGGCTGCCTTCAGATGTCTTCCTTCAAATCTGGACTTCCTTTACTTGGTATTTATGCATAAAATGCACACAGTGCCGTGGTTCTGTCCTGGCATGAGAACATACTGGGGGGACGGAATGTAGCTCAGTGATGGGAGCGCCTGCAATGCTTGCAGGTTTCAAATCCCTATCATTTTTAGGTAGCACTGAGAAAGGTGCTGTAGCTAGATAGACTAATGATCTGACTCGGTAGAAGGCAGATTCCTATGTTCCATGTGAAGAACACTGGAAACTTAGGCCAGCATCAAACCAGCTGGGGATCTGTTGCTCTATTTTGCCAAAGGAGGGCATAACTGTGTTGAAGATTGCCTCCCTCCTCCAGTTCCTGCCCTCCCTCCATGTATACAAAAAAAAAAAATTGAGCTTGAGGATTTGCTGTCCTTCGGGAGCAGCTTTTCAGGGGCGTGCTGGCAGCCATTGAGGAGAGGAAAAGAAGCGGAATCCCTGTTGGAACTGCAGGATTTTTCCTTTTAGACCCCCAAATAGCTGACATTGCCAGTGTGGGCAGGTAGGCTGGCAAGTTTGTTTAGGCATAGTCTGTGGTACTTTATAAAAGCATTTTGATCCCTTTTAATTTATCAAACTAATTACATTTCAGGTCGGTACGTAATTGGCAGAAATAGCTCTTATTTTTATCTTAAATTCGATCTCGCCGTAAAATGGAAACAGTCATCTGACATAATCATTTCTTAATGAAAAGTGTCTTCTTGGATTTTTTCCCCCCTAGGCGAAGAACAGAGCTATCCACTATTTGCACTATATCGAAAGATACGAAGATCACACAAGTAAGTTGCAAGTTTTTAGACTCTACCTAAGGTTTTAAAAGCCAGCTAGTTGCATTACTTCTTCTTGTAGAATTGTAGAGTTGGAAGGGACCCCACGGGTCATCTAGACCAACCCCCTGCAATGCAGGAATCGCAGCTAAAGCATCCCTAACAGGCAGCCATCAAAGCTCTGATTAAAAACCTCCGATGAAAAAGAGTCCATCACCCTCCAAGGGAGTCCGTTGCACTGTCAAAAAGCTCTTACCACCAGAAAGTTTCCCCCCATGTTTGATTGGAATCTCCTTTCTTGTAACTTGAATCCATTGTCTCATGTCCTTCTGTTCAGAGCAGAAGATATTTGAAGCCCTTTTGATATTTGAAGATGGCTATCATATCTCCTCTTTTCCCGGCTAAACATACCCACCTCCCTCAACCATTCCTCATAAGGCTTGGTCTCCAGACCCTTGACCATCTTGATTGCCCTCCTCTGCCTACATTCCAATTTGTCAATATCCCCCTTATTAAATCGTGGTGCCCAGAACTGGACACAGTATTCCAGGTGTGGCCTGACCAAGGCAGAATAGAACGGGACTGTGACTTCCCCTTGATCCGGACACTAGATTTCTGTTGACGCAGCCTACGTAGCTTGCCATTCCTTTAGTCTGCTTGTCTCTAAAGCTCAAGTCCAAAAGTTTGAATGAACATGCGAATCACAGAAGCGTAGAGTTGGAAGAGGCACCCCAAGGGTCATCAAATCCAACCCCCTGCCTTGTGGGAATACTGGTCCAGTTCAGATGCCGCTGTCTCATGTACCATACTCTGAACATTTGGCACTTGAAAGTGAATTGCAGTACTACTTCCAGTATCAGTGGTAGTTTACCTCTGAATGCCAGTTGCTGGGGAGTGGGCTGTTGCCCTTAGATCCTCTGTCCATGCTGAGCTAGATGAGCCTTTGGTCCAACCCAGCAGCACTCTCCTTACTGTAACATTTACCTTTTCTTCTAGTTTATCACGATATCGCAAGCACTGTTAAGAAAACAACCATCCGGATGAAGAAGCAGAACAAGGGTAAGTAAAAGCTGCAACTGATGATGATGATAATTTATTATATGTACCCTGCCCATCTGGCTGGGTTTCCCCAGCCACTCTGGGCAGCTTCCAACAAAGATTAAAAATACATTAAAATGTCACACATTAAAAACTTCCCTGAACAGGGCTGCCTTCAGATGTCTTCTAAATGTTAGGTAGTTGTTTATCTCTTTGACATCTGGTGGGAGGACGTTCCACAGGGCGGGCGCCACTACCGAGAAGGCCCTCTGCCTGGTTCCCTGTAGCTTTGCTTCTCGCAATGAGGGAACCGCCAGAAGGCCCTCGGTGCTGGACCTCAGCGTCCAGGCAGAAGGATGGGGGTGGAGTTGCTCCTTCAGGTAGATGCGGAATTTAGAAGTGTTCTCGTCCAAATCAGTGTGGTCAGTCTTCTTTTCTTAACATAACCTTTCCTGTAAAGTGAAACAGTCGCTCTGTCCAGATTGAAGCCCAGCACTCTGTTTTTCAGCATTTCTCATTCCCCCCCATAAGTTCGGTGGGCAGGCAGCAATGCTGAATGCACAGAACTTAGGTCAGGAGTGCTGTCGCAAGCTGACAAATGGAAGCATTAAGAATTCCCATATGTGGAAGGTCGGGGTGGCAGTGGAAGTTTTATTGCTCATCCTTGCCGATGCCTCGGGCATCATTCTGTTGACTGTGAACTCCTTCACCTGTGCAATGAAACGATTTTTCTCTTGCTGTCTCTTGAACGTTAATTCTGCTCGTGGAAGAAGGAAAGAGGGGAAGGCGCCAAATGCAAGAATATGGAGAACAAACCAGTAAAGCAGGGTTTATTGATCCAATACATTTTTCACCTTTTGGGGTCTTTCTTCTGGCACAACTGATTTAGGTATTTCAGAAATGACCGAAAAATATATCTCACGCCTTCCCAAAATGTGAAGGGTCATACAAACAGAAAGTCACACAAACCACACCAGTGTAGCTCTGATTGTAAAGCAAGTGCCCCCCCCTCCTCTCAACCTCACGAAAAAATACTCCAGAGCAAAACACAGCCCTCTTTCCTTTTCAGGGTTGTGTGTCTGTTGTCATTTTGTAAGGGAGCACAGGAAAATGCAGCATGTGACACTGGGTGTGGGATTCAACTTCCCCGAGAATCTCTTTCCCTCCTTGTTTTTTGCAGGGGAGTAAAAAGCCAAATTCTAATCCTTACGATTGCAAAAAACAGACTCGTAAGCATGTGAGCACTGCCTGCTGAAACCTCAGATACAAGATTGGATGGCATGCATACTTGTGGTACGACAAGGTTAAAGCAAATAAGGCCTTTAAGAACCATATTGTCAGAAAATCACTGTTTAATGTCTGGACAAAATATAAAGACTTGCTGGAAAATAAAACTCCAAGGTGGCTTTCACCTTTGGAAGCTAAGGCCCGAAAAAGACCCAATATGGAGGCTAAATGGCCAAAATATTGGGAAATATTAGAAAAAGATGGAGACAATTGGAAATTGCAGAGTTTGGAGAAAATGAAGGATAAAGTGCGAGACTGGTTACATTACGCTCAGATTAAAGAAGTTTTTAAAAATGATAAGAAACTAGGGTTCCAGGTGGAGAAATCGAAACTAGAAACAGAATTATTAGAACCAAAGACTAAGGTACTTTCAAGGATGTATAACTTGCTGTTAAAATGGAATACACAAGATGAAATGCTTAAATCGGCTATGATAAGGTGGGCACAGGACATCGGGTATAATATCATGTTTGAGGACTGGGAAAGGTTGTGGAGTACTGGGTTGAACTTTACTGCATGCAATGCTTTGAAAGAAAATGTAATGAAAATGATATATAGATGGTATATGACCCCAGTCAAACTTGCAAAAATTTACCACCTGTCTGATAATAAGTGTTGGAAATGTAAAGAGAGTGAAGGAACATTCTTCCACCTCTGGTGGACCTGCCCTAAAGTGAAGGCGTTCTGGGGAATGATTTATAATGAACTGAAAAAGGTATTTAAGTATACCTTCACAAAGAAACCAGAGGCCTTTCTTTTGGGTATTGTCGGCCAAGGGGTAGTAAAGAAGGACCGGACATTTTTTATGTATGCAACAACAGCAGCAAGGATACTACTTGCAAAGCACTGGAAAGCTCAAGATCTACCCACACTGGAAGAATGGCAGATGCAACTGATAGACTACATGGAACTGGCTGAGATGACTGGCAGAATTCGTGACCTGGGAGAAGAGAAGATGGAGGAGGATTGGAAGAAATTTAAGAATTATTTACAAAAACATTGCAATTTGAGTGAATGCTAAGCAGGATGCTAGATCATAAATAATTGAGCACCACTAACTTAGATGACTTAAGAAAATAAGTGAGATTGAGAAAATATAACTCTTTCTGAGAATTATAAGATTATAAATATATAGATGGGATACAAGAATGTAAATAAGATAATAAATTGCTGGTAAAAAGTTATAACGATGAAAGTGGGAGCGGGAGATGTGAGGAAGTCCAAAAAAAATAATAATGTGAAAGTATGTTAAGATATTTGTTATACTGCCTGTTACATTTATTCTTATTGTAAACTCCAATAAATATTTAAAAAAAAAAAAATGAAACCTCAGATACAAGAGAGGTTGCTAAATAAGATTTCTAGTAGTTGGCCATGGGTGGAGGGGCAGTTCTTACGGCCTCCCCCAAGACTAGCGAAAGAACCAATTGCGTAAAACGTCCAATTTGTGTCATTGCCACCAGTTGCAGAATTCAGGTTTTCTTTTTCTTTTTTAAATTCATTTTTATTAAATTTTCCACTTTAACAAGCCAATCAAATCACATTAAATATTCCAAATTATACATATCAAATAATCCAAATAATCTTCCAAATTATAATTTTTTTAATAGGACTTCCCATGCTTCAAGTTCGGAGGGCTCTGATCATCTCATATCTCTACTGCTTTTCATAGTCATTTCCAATGGTTCCTCTAATTCTTTCTGTTGTTACCTGCAGAATTCAGGTTTTCATGGCACAGGTGTTGGATTGCCTGGGTAGGAAATTTGCACTGCGTAAGAACGCAAGGCGAGCCTGCTGCATCATGGCAGTGGCCCATCTGATCCAGCCCCTTTTTCACACGGTTGCCAGTCAGATGCAAGTGGGACCTAAGCATAACAGCACTCGGCTCGCTCATGTTTCTCAGCACCTGGTTTTCAGAGGCATATGACCTCTAACAGTGGAACTATCACAACACACCCCCATGATTAGAAGCCATTGATAACATGAATGTGTCTAATCGTCTCTTAAAGCCATACAAGTTGGTGGCTGTCACTCCCTCCTGCAATTCCGTATTTCAGCTGTTCGTAATAATAATAATAATAAGTTTTATTTATACCCCACCCTCCCCAGCCAGGACCAGGCTCAGGGCGGCTAACACCAGGTATAAAAACAATTGATTAAAATACAACTTAAAAACAAGATTAAAATACAACATTAAAATGCAGCCCCATTGCAGTAGAAACTCAAATCAAAAACTTTTTGGGGATGAAAACGTAAAATCTTTGCCAAGGCCAACTATCCAGACTGGTCCTACGTGGGCCAGAAAAAAGCCAGGGAAGTCCCCAAGTAGGAGTTTCATCACAGAAGGAGAAAGGAAAGAGGGGGAGGGGATCAAGTGAAGAAGTACTTTCTTTTATCAGTGTTTTTAGATGGGTTTGGGTGCAAGAGGAAACCTCAAGTCTCCTTCCTTTCTGAAGCATTACATTGAATTTTCCTTCAGATTTACAATCTGTTACCATTTTAAATGAGAATTCAGGGGGCTGGACTAGATGATCGCTTGAGTCCCTTCCAACTCAACAATTCCATGGTTCTGTGCTGGGGTTTTCACTTAGAATGACCCAGCCCTCTTTAAGTTGTGCTAGTTCATGTGAGTCAGGCCAATAAATCTTTAAAAAAACCCAAGTGTGATCTAATGCATTTTATTAAAAAGCCATTAAGACAGCTCTTCGAGATTATTCCAGTCTGCAGGGCAAGCTGGGTGCTCAGTAAATGGAGGAAAGGAAGTCTATTAGCAGGCCACAGGCTTTGCTGTGCTAATATTTCCCTCTTTTTCCCTTCTTTCCACACCCCCACCCCACCCCTATAATTGAAAAACAAGCGATAGCCATCTAAAGCCATTTGCTCTGCTGTTTTGAGAAAGTATCAATTTCATTCTTGGAGATGGAATCAGGTTTTCGACATAATTACGTCTGAGCGATATCTGAAAGGCTATTTATCAAGAGTTTCATTTGGTAGCGGTCCCACATTTGCCATTTCGGAAGCACCGCGTTTTCCATCCTTGGACTCAAAAACTGCATTTCTGCGGGTTACTTCTTAGCGGGTGTGAATTGGCCGGCTTGCACGGTAAACGGTCAGCTGCTGCCCCAGGTTACTTTGCGATAGGAGCTAAATATTTGCACCTGACTGGAGGCAGAGGTGGAGCTAGAGGTTACGGAAAATTCTTTTCTTTCCTCAGCACCGGAGGTAAAAAGGTAAAGGGACCCCTGACCATTAGGTCCAGTCGTGACTGACTCTGGGGTTGTGGCACTCATCTCGCTTTACTGGCGGAGGGAGCTGGCGTACAGCTTCCGGGTCATGTGGCCAGCATGACTAAGCCGCTTCTGGCAAATCAGAGCAGTGCACAGAAACACCGTTTACCTTCCCACCGGAGCGGTACTTATTTATCTATTTGCACTTTGACGTGCTTTCGAACTGCTAGGTTGGCAGGAGCAGGGACTGAGCAACGGGAGCTCACCCAGTCGCGGGCATTCGAACCGCCGACCTTCTGATCAGCAAGTCCTAGGCTCTGTGGTTTAACCCACAGCGCCACCCGCGTCACATTCAGCACCGGAGACACGCACCCAAATTTGTGCATTTGCCGCTTTGTACAGATGTGGCAGGAATGGGGGTGGCCCTCCAGATGTTTTCACATTACCAGCCCCAGCCAGTATGGTCAATTGGTAGGAGATGGCAGAGTTCAAGAACATCTGCAAGGCCACAGATTCCCCCCTCTTGGAATGGGGGCTTCGGTGTCCCGTTTACATTGAGCGTGCTCTGTGTGTGCCACTAGGGATTTCCTATTTTCCATTCATAACATTATTCAAATGAAGAGAGCAGTGCAGCCTTCACTCGTGTAGAGATCAGTTGTGCACAGCAGAGAGCCTAGCTGAGATTTGTGCCCAGGATGCATCGTTTTAATGAGACCTTCAGATGTCCTTTAAAGGACCGGACTGTTTTCACAGCCTGGCAAGGAGTTACTTTTGAAATGAATTAGGATCCTAAGAAGAATTGAAGAAGAATTACGATCCTTAAGGAAGAATAGATAGGTTCTTATGCCAGGCTAGGCTGCTTCGTCCACCTCCCCAGTATTGTCCACTCTGGCTGGCAGCAGCTCTCCAGACAAGGTTTTTCTGCTACCTGAGACCCTTTCAACAGGAGATTCTAAGTCCTGGACTTGGGACTTCCTGTGTGTGCTCTGCCATTGATCTGTTTCCCTCTCTGTGCATTGAAATGGGGTCTGCTTCTCTGCAATTTCCAAACTGGTTCTAGTCCTTTCTGGAGCAACAGAGACCAAGTCCAGCCCATCATCTGCATGACAGCCCTTCAGATATTTGAAGAGCGCTGTCATGTTCTCCCCTCCCTTTTAATTTCTTATTTTCTTTAGGCTGAAGATATCCAGCTTGTATCTGCCTGCTTCCCTCCAGCAGCTGTGCTGCATTCTTCTGTCTCATAACCAAATCATGCCTTGAAAAGCAATCTTCATATCACCGGCATTATGGTACCTAACGCACATCCCACAGCGCTTCAATGTGAAATAGTGGCAGCAGTGTACAAAACAGGGCCTATGTTATACCTATCTCTGTTGGCTTCAAAGTGATGGGAGGAGAGGCTTAGAGCTCCCTTCCCCCCCAAAGGTGAAACTGAATTGCCGAAGGATCCAGGTCTGATGGCAATTCCCTCAGCCTCCTGTAGGACCAGTTTTGCAGAATAAAAAGCTTTGAGCAAGTGGCATATTCAGATGATAAATGAAAGCAGCGCAGGGAGTTTGCTTAGCAACAGAGCAGTGACCAGTGCTTTCAATAATAAATCGCCTTGCTCCCGTTAACAAGCACGTTGCCTCCCACCCAAATGAATGAATGAAATGAATGCCATTCAAAATCCTGTCGCTTTGGTGGCAAGCTTCCCATTTTAAGCTTCTTGAAAGCTCTGACCGCTCCTCAGACCTATTCTCACAGCCTGCACTGTTCTGCTTCTCATTTCTAGCTACCCAGACTGTTACCGAGATCAGCTCAATGGGAGTGTTTCCTCCGCCAAAGCACAGTTATTTCAGAAGGGCAGTCCTGCTTTTGCATCACTTGTGGCTGATGTCTTTAAGTAGTGCCCTTAATTGGAGGCCTATAAAAACCTCGCTATAAATCTCACGTTGTGCAGTTGGTATAAATGTCTTCGGATGAGGGGAAGACATGCACTTAATCTCCCTGCTGTGCAATATTTGGATAGGACTTTGCTCTCTCTTTCTCTCTTAAATTTCATGTTGTGCAGTTGGTATAAATGTCTAGGGATGAGGGGAAGACATGCACTTAATCTCCCTGCTGTGCAATATTTGGATAGGTCTTTGCTCTCTCTTTCTCTCTTCCTTCTCTCCTACAGCTCCAGAATAACACAGGTGATACAGTGCACCGTGCCATGGCCTTCTGGCTTGAATTAAAACCTCAGGCCTTAAGGAAGAATACACAGTTTCTCAGTTCCTGTGGTTCTTGTTCTTTCCCTGTCTCGGGTCTGCCCAACATCGCAGCCCAGGGCTGTGTGCATCTCTGATTAGGGTCTGATTCTCTGATATGTAAGAAGGTCTAGTCTCCGGAGCTCTGCAAACTATATTTGGGCAGGCAGTGGTTCAGTGTGGACTCAGGTATAAATACAGTATGGTTCGCTTAACTGATGTTCCAGCCCGCAGTTTAAACACTTGTGCGAAAGCATTTAGTGACAGCAGGGGAGGAGAGAAGGTAAATTGGGGTTGACTGGGCGGTTTCATCGAGTTTTGGAGCCGCTGGCCAATCTGTACCCATCTCAGGCTCAGGTGCAGATTGTGATGGTTCAAACTGGTGTGATTTGTAGTGTAATTCCATGCCGAAAGCAATTGTTTAGTAATTATTTTACTGGACTGCTTTAATGCTCACTAACTGCTTCCCCCAGGATACGGTCTTCACTGCCACCGAGCTATCATTACCATGTGCAAACTTATTGGGATTCAAGACATGTATGCCAAGCTTTATGGATCCAGGAATTTGCTCAATGTCACCCGAGCGCTCTTCAAGGGATTAGCAAAACAGGTAAGACATGCCCGGTCTTATCCAGGGTGGCTCATGTTTTGTTACAGTACAGTCCTATGCATGTCAATTGGAGAGGCAAGATTGCCACTTTGCATTCTAACTTGCCCTCTGCCCAAAAGTTTGCTATCCGCGGTTAAGAGATGATGCACTGGGGGTTGGGCTCATGCGTTGCGTCATTCTATAATAAACTGTTAGTACAACAGCCTGGCAAGAGGGGAGCAAAGCAGCTGCAGTTGCCTCTCTGGGTTTGCACTAAGCCATGGTTTAGCTTAGTATTGTGTGCAAACCAGTCCAGGGTCTGAGGGATCGTGCACTCAATCCTTCCTGAGAACACAGACTCTCACAGTTAAAGCTTATTAGGACATCAGCCTTTTTTTTCTTTTTTCTTTTTTAAAAATAATTTTATTGAAAATTTAAACAAAACGTATTATCCAAAAACATATCATCCTTAATTTTTCCCCATTTTTCCTCCCTCCCCCCACCCTCCCACATAAAACCCACCCACCCCCACCCCACCCCCGACTTCCCTCAGTTCCAGTCTTTGGTTTCTCTAAAAGGGTTCCCATTCATCTTTAAAGTCACAGTTATCCTTGTCCCATAGCTTATGTGTCAGTTTTGCCAGTTCTGCATAGTCCATCAGTTTTTCTCGCCATGATTCTTTAGTTGGAATTTCTTCAGTATTAGGGCATCAGCGTTAATCTTTATTCATGCTAATTGAGCTGATCACGAGACTTGAAAAAACAAGACCGATTGATTTTGAGTTTCTTGGCTTTCTTTCTGGTTTCATATCACCTGGATATTTTTTAGCTCATTGTTGCATCCATGAGGGGCTAGCAACACATATATATTTTAAATAATAATAAAATGTGAGGTTATCTGTGTCTAGCAGGTGCCTGTTTTCTTTCCAAAACGGTTTCTGAGTTGCTGGATCCTAAAGTGTCCCTTCTCTTGTTTAGAAGAAAAAGGTGACTTGCCAATCTCGCCACTAAAGCCTTAGATCCAACTATGCAGAATATCTACATAGTTACAGTTTGAAATTGGATGGATCAGCCAGTGTGGTGTAGTGGTTAAGAGCGGTGGACTCGTAATCTGGTGGACTCGTAATCGTAATCTCTCCGCTCCTCCACATGCAGCTGCTGGGTGACCTTGGGCTAGTCACACTTCTCTGAAGTCTCTCAGCCTCACTCACCTCACAGAGTGTTTATTGTGGGGAAGGAAGGGAAAGGAGAATGTTAGCCGCTTTGAGACTCCCTTCGGGTAGTGATAAAGTGGGATATCAAATCCAAACTCTTCTTCTCCTTCTACTTGTGACTTAAATGTTTGTCTTTCCTCTCCCCTCCCCAACTAGGAAACTCACGAAAACCTAGCCAATAAGAAAGGCCTCTACGTCGTAGAATTCTGTGAAGAACGCGGCCCGCTTCCTGTCGTCGTCGCAAAGCCCCAGGGGGCGATCAGAGAAGATCCGGAGCCCGAGGATGAAGCTCTCAATGTCAAATTGGAGTTCAGTGAAGTGAAGGCAGCGCAAGGAATGAAGAAGAACGTCTGGGCAAATGTGAGAAGAACAGCTTCTTAGACCGGGTCCGTATTTAGATGCCCAAAAGCTGAGGAAGATGTACCATCAACACAGAGTCCTAGAATTCATTTCCAAGATAAATGCTGTGTGAAGGTTTCGTTCTAACTTAGGGGCTCAAAACAGCTTGGCTGCCTCTCTCCAGTGGGCAGTTCTCTGTTGAGTGCAAGCGACGGATGCACTAAGGTTGCAATTTCATAACTGCATTTGCTTTATTGCGGCTGACCCGGGCCGTGGAGGGGTGAGAGAGCCTGCAACCAACAGGTCGCTTTCATGCGTAACTTGGGGTGGGGGTGAACTGTCAAACAACGTGGCAAAAATAAACTTGTGACAAAATCCAGTCCTGCCTACTTATTTGTTTCACAGCATTTATATACTGTCTGATTGTTAATAAAACCTCTAAGCGGGCCACGCACAAAATTTAAAACTGTTGCTTAAAGACAGGCATTGAAGACGTTTGCAAGATAAAGTCAAAAGTTAGCATTAAAAGATTAAAACACAAGTCGGCATTCTACGTTAATTGACTGAACAAAAATGTTTTAAGCCAGCACCAAAGAAAACACAGCAAAGCCCCCCACCCCCCGCCTCCTGTCAATCAGTAGGGAGTTCCAAAGTTTAGGCACTGCCACACTAAAAAAACTAATTGTCTCCTTGCACAGTGTTGGAGGCAACCCAGATTTTGCTTCAAGACACCACTATTTTAATGAAATAAAATCCACAAGCTTGCCAGAAACATGCCTTGTACTCAATTTTAAATGTTTTAAATGTTTGTTTTGCTATTGGGATTGTAGTTCCATTTGTGTTTCTCAAGCTGGTCTCTGACCGTAATAAATTTCATGCCTTGTACTCAAGAAAAGCACTACCCAGTCCTGTTAGCGGTGTAAGAAAGGGGGAGATAGAAAACACCTGAAAGTCTGCTCTTGAAGGAATTCATTTCAAACAAACAAACAAAAAACAAGACCTATTGTTAAGAGAGAGGTTGGGCTACAGTTGTAATAGTTGTTCCAAAATGCATCCGCCACGATCCAGCAAACTCTTATAAATGCAGGTGATTTGAACCATGTATATTGAGAGCTTTCCCATCCGCGGTGGAAGCCTCATTAATTTCAATAGAGGCAGAAGGTCTTCACAGATGTTGCTGTAGGCATGCAGCCTGCGCTGCACTGTGCTTCTGGATTAAGATGAATGAGAATAATAGCTGTTTTTACGGCTTCCCCCATTAAAGCAGCAGCGGCAGGGGATCAAGGGTTGCCAACCTTTTTGGGGCCGGTGGAATTTCGATGATAAAGCGCCCGCAACAACAACAAAAATGTGTTCTGTGCTGTATCCAACAGATACTGGGGCAGGGGAGAGAGAGAGAGAGAGGACCACAAAATGGGATGCCCCATTAACAGGGGGGAAAGTCACCTCCATCAGCTGTGGCTTCCCCTTGCTCACAAACAAGCTCCTTGCACCTCTTCTCTGTTCAGAATGGCAGGGAAGGTGGGAGTCAAAACCTGGCATCCAATAGGGAGTGGGGCATTTTCGATATCGGAGATGCTGAGAAGCAAACGAGAACTGAGCAGGAGGAGCCAACAGTGGGTTTTTGAGGGGGGTAGGTCATGGGTAGGCAAACTAAGGCCCAGGGGCCGGATCCAGCCCAATCGCCTTCTAAATCCAGCCCACGGACAGTCCGGGAATCAGCATGTTTTTACATGAGTAGAATGTGTCCTTTTATTTAAAATGCATCTCTGGGTTATTTGTGGGGCCTGCCTGGTGTTTTTACATGGGTAGAATGTGTGCTTTTATTTAAAATGCATCTCTGGGTTATTTCTGGGGCATAGGAATTCGTTCATTTCCCCCTAGATAGATAGATAGATAGTCCACCCCCCCCCCCACAAGGTCTGAGGGACAGTGGACAGGCCCTCTGCTGAAAAAGTTTGCTGACCCCTGGGATAGGTGCACAAACTTAATAGACAATTGGTCTCAAGAAGCCCGGACAACAGCATTGATGGAGAAAGCCACATGCTCAGTACGAGAACAGGAACACAATCTGGCAATGCTTTTGTGGTTTGGAACCTCTTCATTGGCTATGCAGCTGGGGT
Organism: Podarcis pityusensis; assembly: GCF_964106645.2. Classification (NCBI taxonomy): domain Eukaryota; kingdom Metazoa; phylum Chordata; class Lepidosauria; order Squamata; family Lacertidae; genus Podarcis; species Podarcis pityusensis. Next base: position 105,976,318 of record NC_138026.1, on the reverse strand, counting down.
GGCCACTTCCCAGCCCCCCATGCCCTCTGATGAAAGGGTGTCCTTAACTAAGAGACACTAGGGGTGTCTGCTGTCACCGGAGCACAACTAGTTCTCTGCGAACTCACTTGGTCCCCCTCTTGAGATCCGGCTTACCATCCACCACACTACCAACAGTTTCCCTGGACTCTTGACACTTCCAGGGTCATCCAGCTCCCAACTCCCTGAGCTCCTCTCCTTGGGATCAGACCACCACTCGCCCCTCCATGATACCTCCACAGGACTTAGGACAAATACAGTGGTACCTCGGGTTAAGTACTTAATTCGTTCCGGAGGTCCATTCTTAACCTGAAACTGAAGCACCACTTTAGCTAATGGGGCCTCCTGCTGCTGCGCTGCCGGAGCACGATTTCTGTTCTCATCCTGAAGCAAAGTTCTTAACCCAAGGTAATATTTCTGGGTTAGCAGAGTCTGTAACCTGAAGCTTATGTAACCCGAGGTACCACTGTACGGATTTGGCAAAAGAGGCAGGTCCCGCAAAGCAAAAACCTTTTAGCTGTCAAAGGCCAGGATAAAAAGGTACACTTTCAGAATGCACCAGACAACAAAGGTGCTTCATGTACCCCTTTGGGGAGGGAGTTTCACAGTTTAGGGTCTGTGTGTTGCCATTGCAGAGCGTGTGCCTATGTGTGCGCTTTGAACTTCAGCTGTGCTTCAGCACAAAGCAGCCTTTCAGGAGCCACCCTGAATGACTGGCACATCATCCGGGAAGAAGAAGAGTTTGGATTTGATATCCCGCTTTATCACTACCCGAAGGGAGTCTCAGAGCAGCTAACATTCTCCTTTCCCTTCCTCCCCCACAACAAACACTCTGTGGGGTGAGTGGGGCTGAGAGACTTCAGAGAAGTGTGACTAGCCCAAGGTCACCCAGCAGCTGCATGTGGAGGAGCGGAGACGCGAACCCGGTTCACCAGATTACGAGACTACCGCTCTTAACCACTACACCACACTGGCAGAGAGGGAAAGGCTAAAGAAGTTCTGAGCCTGGTAGGTAGGTAGGTCTACCAGAGATCAAGTTGATGGATTATGCCGAAATGTCTAAAATGACCGGAAGAATCAGAAATCAGGAAAACCATAATTTTAATGAGGAATGGGGGAAATTTTATAATTTATCTTAAAAACCATTGCGAACAGTTAAAATCATTAGTAGGATTGGAATAACACTTGTAGTTTAATGGTGAATTTTGGACACAGTGGAGAGGTAAAAGATTTGGATTATTATAAAAGATGTGGGAGGAAATGATTAACAATAGGACCCACAACAGGGAGGGGGGAAGTCCAGGAGATTTTTTTGGAAACTTGGTTGTATGTTGGATGTGTGACTAAAATTTTAATCTGAAAAACCATATAAAATTTATATAAAAAGGTCTGAGCCACTCACTAACCACAGGTACTTTATTTTTCCCTGTACAGAACATTTTTAAAAAAAAAAAAATACACGTGTTCTTTGTGTTCTATCTAGTCCTTCATTCTTCTGTGGCATCATGAACCAGCATTAATTTACTGCCCAGCCTTGAAGAGATTTGGGGGTGTGTTATTGCAAGAGTCCACAGACTTCCGCCCACAAACCGTGTGTCATATTGACCCATCTTGGTAATATTTCCATGGAGAAGCCGCTCCACCAGCAGCCTAATGAACAACAGCGAGAAAGAGACACTCCTCTGTGTTCTCCCAACAGATTTCTGTTTCTGGATCTTGCTTTCAAAGGCTTGCAAAGTCGGGTTTTAGTGCTTTCAGTGGAATGGGCGGTTTGAAGCGATAAGCCAATGTTATTATTTCAGTTGTGAATTGTGATTTTCGTTTTTGTGGTGTGTTTTATGCAACATTTTGGAAATATATTTTGAAAGGCAGCTTAGAAGTCTTTTTCATCAGGCACGGGGAGCCTGTGCCCCTCCACATATTCCTGGGTTACCACCCTGCCCAAACCATTGATTAGACTGGTTTCAGGAATACTGTAAATGGATGACCAGAAGAGCTGCAGTTTCTTTTAGGACACATGACAGCCACCAGGTGGCGCTCTTCTCTGTACTCCATTGTCCCCTTGACAAAAGGCAGGGAAAAGATCTTGTTCCAGAGGTCATAGATAAAAAGCTACTGAACTGAGGAACATGGCTTATTCAGGGATGGGAAGCCAACGCGCTTCAACCTTGGGCCCCAGATGTTGTTGGACCCCATCTCCTATCACCACAGTCGGGCAGTGTGGGCAATGATCAGGGATGGTGGAGCTAAAGTTGAGCAACATCTGCAGAGCCAAAAATTCATCATCCTTGGCTTCTCTGAAACCTTTAAACTCTCTAAGGCAGTGGGTTGAGACAGTGGCATAGCGCGGGTTGCAAGCACCTGAGGCTGCACAGAGGAGGGTGGGAAACAGACTGAGTACACATGAGCATTCAGCTGCCTATTGGTGTCTGCGTCACCCAAGATATTGCAAGAGAAAAAAGAAGAAGAGTTTGGATTTGATATCCCGCTTTATCACTACCCGAAGGAGTTTCAAAGCGGCTAACATTCTCCTTTCCCTTCCTCCCCCACAACAAACACTCTATGAGATTAGTGGGGCTGAGAGACTTCAAAGAAGTGTGACTAGCCCAAGGTCACCCAGCAGCTGCATGTGGAGGAGCGGAGACGCGAACCCGGTTCCCCAGATTACGAATCTATCACTCTTAACCACTACACCAAGAGTTCTGTTGTCCAGAGAGGTCACTTCCTGGTTCACGGAAAGAAGCCGTTTTCGATGGAGCCCAGCGATGGAAGCGTGCCACTGTATTTAGGCAGCGCCGGGTGTTGAAATTTTGTATCCCCTAACAATTTTGCACCCAGGGCAACTGTCCCTGTGCCCCCCTCCACTATGCCATGGGTTGAGATGGTGGAGTCTGCTAGCTGCAGCGGTGTGAAGAACATTCAAAGTTGAAATTTGCTCCAACTTGCAATTAAAAGTGATGCAGTTCAGAGGCCATTGAGCGTGGCGTGCACTGGTTAAAACTTTCTTCGCTATCCCTTGCATCCCTGCACAACCTTGGGGTTGCATTGTCCGTCAAGTAATTGGCTCCTTCCTTGGGAATTCCTTAAAAATAATCGAGAAGATGAATTAATTCCAATTGTTTTTAATGGGTGTGCCACTGCCACATTCTCACATAAAATGTTTTGTTGATCCTGTTCCTGTTGCCGAGGCTCTTATCAGATTTTGCCACTGAGATCATGGCTCTAGCAGCATTGCATGGAATTTGTGGAAATGACTCTGAATAGGAGGAAAGGCGCAGTTCGGAATCAGTGATGTTCAAAAGGTCATGCTGAGTCATTGTACCTAAGATTTTTATTTTTAATTTTTAAACCCACTCCGTATTATGTTCAGCTAATTACTTTAAACAAATTAGTGAGGAAACCGAGTTTTGCATTTGTTTTAATTGCTGTTGCTGAGGGTTTCAAGCAGCGTCCTCCCACACTACAGGAAGAAATAATTAGATCTCAAGAAATAATAAGAAACAATTGGTGCAGACGGTGCTCCCTTTTGCCATTGGAGTTTCTCCATTGCTGAGCAGGTAGCTGATTATTCAGGCATGCAGAGATCTGTAAAGCAGGTTGAGTTCTAGCCATCAACACATATAAAATGAGATAACATATTTTTCGCTCTATAAGATGCACCAGACCACAAGACGCACCTAGTTTTTGGAAGAGGAAAACAAGAAGAAGAAAAATTCTGAATCCCAGAAGCCAAGGGGAGGCTGCACGCAGCTAAGCAAGAAGCCAGGAAGGCCAGCGGTGCAGCGATCCTGCTGGCTGTCCTGGCTTATAGGATAGCTGTGCGCAGCCTCTCCCGGGCAAGGGGAGCCTTCATCCCCTGCCTGGGAGAGGCTGTGCTAAGGCTGCCTGGGAGAGGCTGTGCGGCTAAGTCTCCCCCAAGAGCCACGCTCCCTTTAAAGAGCGTGCGGAGTGTGTGTGCGGCTCTTCGGGGCTTTTCCCCAAGGAGGAGGGAGAAGGGCTGCCTTCTGAGAAGAGCCTCCCGCCTGCATGCGCTCCATAAGACGCGCACACATTTCCCCTTACTTTTTAGGAGGGGGAAAGTGCATCTTACAGAACCAAAAATACAGTAGCTTAGCTGGTTAGAGCGTGTCTACAATTCTATGTCTACTACAGTGGTACCTCGTGTTACATACGCTTCAGGTTACACACTCCACTAACCCAGAAATAGTGCTTCAGGTTAAGAACTTTGCTTCAGGATGAGAACAGAAATCGTGCTCCGGCAGCGTGGCGGCAGCAGGAGGCCCCATTAGCTAAAGTGGTGCTTCAGGTTAAGAAGAGTTTCGGGTTAAGAATGGACCTCCAGAACGAATTAAGTACTTAACCCGAGGTACCACTGTATTTTAAAATATTTGAGGTGACCGATATGAAAGTTTAAAACAAACAGAAATGAAGCACCTCTTTACACAGCTCAGCACGTCCTTATCCTGAAGAAATCATTCCCACAGCATGCAATGACGACTACTGTACTTGCCAAAGCAGATTTTAAAAATATATGAGTATCGGGAGGAGGAGTCTTCTACCACTGCTGCTGTCTGCCAGCCCCAACAGCCAGAAATGAGATCTCCCACGTTCCAAGACAATACAATTTTGACTATCAGCTGCTGGTGATGAATGACATAGAATCATAGAATTGTAGAGATGGGAAGGACCACGAGGGTCATCTAGTCCAACCCCCTGCAATCTTTGGCCCAGTGTGGGATTTGAACCCATGACTCTGAGATTAAGGGTCTCACGCTCTTCTGACTGAGCTATCTCCATCTGCTCCGTGGCATGTGGGCTTCAACTGCCAGAAATCTAACCTAGATGGACTGTTTCTGTCTGCCACAGCACAGCAGTTCGACGTTGAATTATGAATTATGATGTTCAGTTGCACTCTATAGACTGTTTTAAAGAATATAATAAAATCAGCTGTCAGGATGAGCCAGGTTGATGGTGGTCTTGGCTGGCAGGAAGGAGTGCTCGGAGCAGGTTGCATTTTGCAAGCGTGACAGGAGTCTGGAAGCAGCTCCTGCTCCGAGCAGTTTGCATTGCAAATGTAAAACCTGCATTTGGGAGAATGCTCCTTGCCAAAGGAAGATAAATGCCTTTCTTGTGCTTTTCCTTTCTCATGCAGATGCAGATCAAATGGCTGAATAAATGTACGAGAGGCGATCAGAGGTGATTTAAGCCTCACGTGGCCAGGCAGCTTTGGATTTCCAAATCCACAACTATGCTGGCATCTGTCCATGGCCAGAAGACAAATGGTTTGCCACATTTCTCTGGCTGAAAGCAAGTATCAAATGTTCTCTCCCTGTCTGCAAAAGCTCGGGCAGTGATAAGAAGGCTGAGTTCCCACCTTTTAACCTCAGGTGGAACCTAGAGGAAGGGCTAATCTCAATGTAGATGGAGCTAATTTGGCTGCAAGAATGTCAAACTATGCCTGATACGGCGGTTGGAGGCGGTTGGAGGATGGATGGCGGCTAACAGATTGAGGTTGAATCCTGACAAGACAGAAGCACTGTTTTTGGGGGACAGGGGCAGGCGGGTGTGGGGGATTCCCTGGTGCTGAATTGGGTAACTGTGCCCCTGAAGGACCAGGTGTGCAGCCTGGGAGTCATTTTGGACTCGCAGCTGTCCATGGAGGCACAGGTCAATTCTGAGTCCAGGGCAGCTCTTTACCAGCTCCATCTGGAACGCAGGCTGAGACCCTACCCGCCTGCGGACTGTCTCACCAGAGTGGTGCATGCTCTAGTTATCTCCTGCTTGGACTACTGCAACGCGCTCTACCTGGGGCTACCTCTGAAGGTGACCCGGAAACTGCAATTAATCCAGAATGCGGCAGCTAGACTGGTGACTGGGAGTGGCCGCCGGGACCACATAACACCGGTTCTGAGAGATCTGCATTGGCTCCCAGTACGTTTCCGAGCACAATTCAAAATGTTGGTGTTGACCTTTAAAGCCCTAAACGGCCTCGGTCCTGTATACCTGAAGGAGCATCTCCACCCCCATCATTCAGCCCGGACACTGAGATCCAGCACTGAGGGCCTTCTGGCAGTTCCCTCATTGCGAGAAGCGAGGTTACAGGGAACCAGACAGAGGGCCTTCTCGGTAGTGGCGCCCACCCTGTGGAACACCCTCCCTTCAGATTTGAAGGAAATAAGCAGCTATCCTATCTTTAAAAGACATCTGAAGGCAGCCCTGTTCAGGGAAGTTTTTAATATTTAACGCTGTATTGTTTTTAACACTTGATTGGGAGCCGCCCAGAGTGGCTGGGGAAACTCAGCCAGATGGGCGGGGTATAAATAATAAATTATTATTATTATTATTATTATACAACCACACTCAAATTTTGCGTTCAATTAAACTCCCTTAAGGATCCCAGACAATGCGAGAGGATGCTACCAGTACTTTGGGTAGGATGGACCTTAGTCAAAGAGAGTTCGGCTTCTCATCAACCTGGACTGGATCTATACTCCTCTAAAAAAAAACAACAAACGCTAACACAGAAAAAGTTATATACCCGTATTTTTCGCTCTATAACACGCACCTGACCATAACACGCACGTAGTTTTTAGAGGAGGAAAACAAGAAAAAAAAATATTCTAAACGAAACAGTGGATGTATGTTTTTTGTGGCTCATGCTGTGGCCACAGACATGTGATCTGACAGTGAGTTTGGAGTAGCCCAATGCAAAAATCCTGAGGATCCATGTGGATCCATGCTTTGTAACCACGTTTTTGCACCACTTTAAAGTATCCTTTAAAGCAAGCAGGCTCTGCTTTTCTCCCTCCTCCCTGCTCATCCCCGGCTTAGCACTGAAAAATTTTGCTGCTATGTAGCGAGCTGAGTGGGGAGGAGAGAGGGACAGAGAGCCTGCTTGCTTTAAAGGAACCAACCGGACAGGAGCCGCTTACACTCGTGTAAGCGGCTCCTCTCCTCTCCCGCTTTGCTCCTTTAAAGAAGCAGGCTCTCTGTCTCTCTCTCCTCCCCACTCAGCGGCTCTTCTCCCGCTTTGCTGTTTCAAAGCGAGCCACAGAGGAGGGAAGGAAGGGGAACCATGGATCCTCTGCTCACAACTGCAGATCCCCCCCCGCCATCCGTAGGCATTCCCTCCATAACACGCACAGACATTTCCCCTTACTTTCTAGGAGGAAAAAAGTGAGTGTTATGGTGCAAAAAATACGGTAACTCTTAACGTAAGCTTCCATTGACTGCTGTACAGCGCCCCCTGGTGCCACAATTTTATAAAGCATTTATAACATTTATAACTCACAAGTATAGATTAGACCCTGGAGAAATGTGGTATGGGATGCCATAGGGCACTGGACCATCCCATTTCTCCACCTGAGCTGAAACGGGAAGGTGCTGTCCTGTGTGAGATCCAGGGGTGATGAAAGGAAGTGTGCATAATTAGTTGGTATAATTCATTGCCACGTGGTGTGCTGATGGCCACATTTGCCCTTAAAAGGTGATTAGGCAAATGACTGGTTCATAGTATTATTCATGGTGACTATAAGGAACTTCATATTCAGAATCAGTTCCTGGGGATCATGAGCAGCAGAGGGCTCATTTCTTGCTGGGGGGGGGGGGCTTCCCAGAGGCACCTGGCTGGCTGCTGTGGAAAGCAGGGTGTTTGACTAGTAAATCTTTGGTCTGATCCACCAAGGAAGCTCTTTGGAGGGCATCCATGCAGCTTTGGAGTGTGTTTTCTTCATTAGTTCCACAAGAATTCATGGCTCACTGTTGGAAGACATATGCATTATATTCCGGCTTCAGCCGTCTGCCTGGAAATCTTCCTCCTTGTTGCAGGGCCTAAAGAATGGGGGGGATTTGCTATTTCAGACCTGCCCTGAGCCTTGTCAATGGGTCTTCTTAAAAAGTTTACTGAGCTGTTCTGTTATGTCCCTTGGGCTCCACCGATATAACTCAAGTGCTCTGCAGGCTTTTGGGCTGGGGGGAGGTATTCGTCTGCTTGTCAGTTAAGTGCCAGAACAAACTCCCCTACAGGAACAAAGTCTGTTTCTCTTAGTCAAATAAGGGCCCGTGTCAAATATTTTGTCAGAGAAGCGCACAGAGACAAGCATCTTCCATGCTCTCTGGCTCTGTGCATCTGCTAGACAGCAGCCAATTCAAGTTTCACTCCAGGGACAGTCAACACCACTGACGTATGGGGCAGGAGGGACCCTAGACTGACATAAAACAGGGGGGTGTTGAACTGCAGGGTTTGAAAGGCACTGATGGGACTGATCCATCTGGCGTCTTCAGAAACTGAATAACACTGAATCCCATTCCAAAAGCACCTCACATCTCCAATATATTTGAATTAAATGTTTGCTTCTATCCGAAGAAATGCATGTGGCCTGAATTTCATAAGCTTAAAGTGTTAGCCTGGAAATCGGGACATTTATGGAGTCTTTTGATATTCACACCTTAGCAAGCAATATGCAAAACACATCCTGAATTTGCACAAATAACAGTGGTACCTCGGGTTACAGACGCTTCAGGTTACAGACTCTGCTAACCCAGAAATAGTACCTCGGGTTAAGAACTTTGCTTCAGGATGAGAACAGAAATTGTGCTCCGGCAGCGCAGCGGCAGCAGGAGGCCCCATTAGCTAAAGTGGTGCTTCAGGTTAAGAACAGTTTCAGGTTAAGAACAGACCTCTGGAATTATTTAAATACTTAACCTGAGGTACCACTGTAATTGTAATTAATACATTCTTATCAAACATTAAAAGCTTCCTGAAGCAAGGCAGCAGAGGTTTAAGATCAGAGTTTTCCTTGTCCTAGATGGGCTAGCTTCCCAGGCTTCTCCCTTCCAAAGATGTCCTGTGAGAGGTTGTATATATATGCAAATAAATCCATATATGAAAAAGACCCCAGTCTTGACCTGAATTCGAAGGAAACCGAACCCTGGGTGAGCTCTGGAACCCCTGCAGTTTTTCCGCTCAGAAATTGAGGTGGCATGTAACAATATTGAGGATCCATGGATCTTTCACAAAAGTCAGATTTTTTTGTGGTAGAAAAGGAAGCGGGTTTTTGAGTACTTTATTCCAGAACACTGGCTGAATAATGACAACTTAGTAAAGGTAAAGGGACCCCTGACCATTAGGTCCAGTCGTGGCCGACTCTGGGGTTGTGGTGCTCATCTCGCTTTATTGGCCGAGGGAGCCGGCATCCAGCTTTCGGGTCATGTGGCCAGCATGACTAAGCCGCTTCTGGCGAACCAGTGCAGTGCACGAAAACGCCGTTTACCTTCCCGCCGGAGCAGTACCTATTTATCTACTTGCACTTTGACGTGCTTTCGAACTGGTAGGTTGGCAGGAGCAGGGACTGAGTAACGGGAGCTCACCCCGTCACGGGGATTCGAACTACAGACCTTCTGATCGGCAAGCCCTAGGCTCTGTGGTTTAACCCACAAAAGTGCCGATACCTGCAAGGAAGATTCATAATCTCCCCACCTTCAACCCCAGTCATCTTCCTCCACCAAATTTACACTGTGCAGGGAAAACCCCTATTTACAAATATTTTCCGGTTCCGCTGCTGTAGGGGCAGTCAACCGGGAAGTTCTCCTTCCAAATATCTCCTTTTGCCGGTGGACTCGGCAGGTAGCCTCAGGCAAGTCACTGACTTTCCGCCTCCATGGCCTTGCCTGCCCTGTTTCTGTAATATGGGGTTTTTAATCTTGACTTCCCTTACAAAGCTGCTGTAAGAATTCACTGCGACAAAATGACTGAAGCTCTTTGAGCACTCTCAAACACTTTCTAAACGCACAGTGATTTTACTACACTTTGAACAGGGTTGTCCCCTTGACTGCTGACAGGGTTGCAGTGCAGCAGGGAGAAATTTCCATCTGAGCATCTCTTTCCAGCTTCACCGATTAAATTTTGCCCCTGTCATGTACACATGAAAGACGCACAGACCCAGAGCCAGCACACAGGGCATTATGGGAAATGTAAAAGGCAGCTTCAAACCACCCACTTCTGACCACAGCGCCATTGCCACCTGCCGCTGCTAACACAGCCAGGTAAACCAACTGGGATGCGGTCCATTTTGTCAGCGGCCCCCTCAAGACTCCTAAGGCAAGTATTGGAACCTGCTGGAAAAAGAATAGTTGACAGCACTGGCTTTTAACCATTGCTTTAGTGTAAATAGGATCCAGCAGTAGATACCGGTTTGTTTTCATGTGATAAATCAGGTTTATGTAGTTGCTACGTAGGCGCCTCTTTCATTCAGACTGAAGAAACTGTCATTCTGAGGTAATAAAAGGGGGAGGGCATTGCTTAATATGGGAGGCAAAACAAATGTACAAAGAGAAGAATATTTGTTTTACATTTTAATGGGGATTCTTCAAACACAGCTGAGAGCCGAAAGTCCCTGCGGCTTGCCAAATCTTTTCCCTCAGTTCCCTTCTTCCACAGATGGTCGCTGTACAGAGCGATAAGACTACTATAATTCATGTTTGCACACCTTTATTGTGTACCCTAAAATGCAAGCGCTGGCTTGCATTGGTATACAGAAAACCCTAGGCAACTCGCTGTGAAGGCGCTTTCCCTTTCCCATCAACACGGGTTCAAAGCGTGACTTGAGTGGATTGAGGAGGACCAGGGCTTCAGAGCCAGTTATCTCAGGGACTGATATTGTCATCTAAAAGCACAGAGGAAGAGAGAAATGGGCATATTTCAATGTATTATTTATTTTATGGTGTTTTGAATATTTTGTGGTAAACTGTCCAGGTAACATATTAGAAAGGCAAGGAATAATAATAATAATAATAATAATAATACACACACCCCAGTCTCTGAGCAGCAAAGTGCTCGTTCCAGAAGATCCATAGTTTACCCGAGGTTCTGTTTCCTGGAAATTGAAGTCAATAGAGATGTTGGTGATTTTACAATATGTGGCTTTATTTAAACACATATACAACCAGAGCATGGGACGTGGGTGGCGCTGTGGTCTAAACCACAGAGCCTAGGGCTTGCCAATCAGAAGGTCAGCGGTTTGAATCCCTGCGACGGGGTGAGCTCCCGTTGTTCAGTCCCAGCTCCTGCCCACCTAACAGTTCAAAAGCGCATCAAAGTGCAAGTAGATAAATAGGTACCGCTCCAGTGGGAAGGTAAACAGCGGTAAATGCAAGTAGATAAATAGGTACTGCTTTACCTTTTACAGAGCATGGGATGGAGGGGCTTACAGAATTAACACTCCAGCTGATCTTGCCTCCCCATTAGGTTCCCAGGGGCATCCACAATCCATAGCTTTGGGATGCAGCACAGAACAAGACAAGCTTCTGTGTCTTCAGCTTCCGGTATCAGTCAAAACTTTCTCCAAATCCCCTGCCCTCTCTCTCTCACACACACAATACCCCCTGGGCCTATTGCTCTCCATCCTAGGTGGAGATCCTGCTTGGCAGGGGGTTGGACTCGATGGCCCTTGTGGTCTCTTCCAACTCCAATGATTCTAGGTTGATGTGGCATTCAGTCAGATGAGCTGGGGGAGGAAGACCATCCATTTGTTCACTATGACAACAGAGTTCATTCTTTAATATGCTGATGGGCATATTCAATTATTTTATAGTTACCTGGGCAGCTAAGGCCTTAAGAACTCATTTGGCCGGTTCAGCAGGTTTCCACTTATAGATTCTAACCTCACAGATACAGGATCAAAAGGCTTTTCGATTTCGCCCAGGGCTGCGAGTTCACACTTAGGGTTTTTGGCTTAGATTTTTACTTAGCGAAAGACCCCTGAAACGCTGAGTTTTCTTGTTCTTTCTTCCTATAAGCAATAGACCACTTTTCATGACAGAGAATCAGAAAACCAGAGAATCGATCAATCATTCGACATAAACAACGGCATAAACACCGTTCATCATACAACATAAACACGGGTGGCGCTGTGGTCTAAACCACTGAGCCTCTTGGCCTCACCAATCAGAAGGTCGGCAGTTTGAATCCCTGTGACAGAGTAAGCTCCTGTTGCTCTTTCCCAGCTCCTGCCAACCTAGCAGTTTGAAAGCACACCAGTGCAGGTAGATAAATAGGTACTGTTGCAGCGGGAAGGTAAACGGTGTTTCTGTGCGCTCTGGTTTCCGTCACGGTGTTCTGTTGCACCAGAAGCGGTTTAATCATGCTGGCCACATGACCCGGAAAGCTGTCTGAGGACAAATGGCAGCTCCCTCGACCTGAAAGCAAGATGAGCGCTGCAACCCCATAGTCGCCTTTGACTGGACTTAACCATCTGGGGGTCCTTTACCTTTACCTTTTAAACAAAAGAAGCCATGACACTTCCAGTACAAATTATATAATACCTACTACAATCAAAACAAACAAGCAGAAACACATATGTTTTGCGCATAACTCATCCGATCACAATTTTTGTATGAGCACTAAAAAGGTCAAAGTAAAATTTTTTAAAAATTAAGCACTCCGAGAAAACCACTGGGGAAATTATCCTGCAAGGGGGGGGGAGGAAAGGAGGGGGGAGTGGACTGCCCATAACACAGCTCCCAGGAAAGCATGCAAAATCTCCTTCAGGAGCTATTTTAGGACCAGAACCATTTTTTCACCCCAGAGAACAGCCCCGTAAAACGGGATGTCCTGACTTAATTGGGACAGTTGACGAGTAAGGATGTGTAATACTAATGTTCTTCTAATGCTCAAATTTGTTGTGGGGCTTGCTTGCATGTGGAGGAGACATACACGTGCAGAATCCTTTCATGGGTGGCAGGGGCGTGGCAGAGCTGATAAATTCTCCCCCATGTGTTCTTTCAATGGAGTGGGGGAGCTTCACGCTCCTTCTTTGCTCTTTTCTTATTTTCGACAAATCCTGGTCTTAGAGGTATTTAAGAGATTACTTCAAACAAAACCGCATGCTTAACAAAACCAAAAGGAAAAAAAGCTCTTCAGAGACGGAGCCAGACCCTGGACACACCTCTCCAGAAAACCCCCCTTCATGTTTTGAGAACCTGCCCTTCGACAGGTGTACGAGTGTAAAAGACACCGGAATATGAATTTTCTGACACAAGCAGTTTTGCTGCATATTTCTGATTGTTTGCAAGACGTGGAGCCAAACCGCACCGTATTTATTGGGCTCTTTGGTTCCATCTTAGAAAAAAGAAGCCATACAAGGATTGCTCTCTGCTCACCTCCAGATACCGCCATCCTTTTGTCCCATAGGTTCCTTAGAAATTTATTGCACAAATGCATGTACATGCTGTCATTTGAAGAGTGAGGCTTTTCTTTCCGGGGTCATTAAAAGTTCAGTAATAATTCATACCTATTAGGAGTGAAACGGGCTTCTCTCAGACCTTTTCCAGCATGGCAATAGACTGGCCAATAACTGACCCTTCAAGAGTCCCTATTTTCTGGGGACACTCCCATATTTACAGAAGCTGCCCCAGTTTCTGATTTGATCCCAGAATGTCCTGCTTTTCATCAGGACGTCCGTATTTTCATCTGAGAAATGTTGGAAGGTATGGAGTTATCCAACCCCCGACCCAAGGATATAAGTAACTATACAACCTTTAGAAGACATCTGAAGGCAGCTCTGTATAGAGTTTTTTTAATGTTTAATGCTTTATTATGTTGGAAGCCTCCCAGAGTGGCTGGGGCAATCCAGTCATCATCATCATCATCATCATCATCATTGAATAGCACATCCCTGTTTTCATCAGTGAACTGTTAAAAGGGTATGAAATTATAGCTTGCTGTAGGCCACCCAACAGAATTCTTCCAAATGCCTGGCATTTGGGGAATCTGGCAGGAAATGCTGCCAAACCCAAGATAATTAATCTTGTTGGACTGTACAAAGGAGGCAGCCCAGATTAGATGGCTGCTGTGTTGAAATACAGGGTCAGGGAAGCTTTTTCAGCCAAATGGCACATGCCATTCATGGACAGAACCAATAGAACCAATGGTGGGCAAAAAACAGAGCAGAGGAATGAATATCCGTTTTTGCCTTTGTACAGCAGGCTAGTTCCTTCACACATTCACACCCCTCTCTGGACAAGCAAGAGCCTTTATCAGAGTTCAGGGATATATTCCAAACAGGAAGAAACACTTGAGGTGTGAAGCAGGGACAGTGAAGAGTGTGGGCTGACATTGTGTTGTTGGCAGTTTTAATTTTGATCTCTTTCTTTCTTTCTTTCTTTCTTTCTTTCTTAAAATGTTCATTACTATAAATCCCAGATCAGGGAACAACATCCAAGTATACAGTACATCACCAGCACTGTACAATATTGTAAAACATTGTCAGCCTGGATAGCTCAATTGGTTAGAGTGTGGTGCTGATAACACCAAGGTTGCAGGTTCGATCCCTGTATGGGACAGCTGCATATATTCCTGTATTGCAGGGGGTTGGACTAGATGATAAGGGCAGTAGTTCAAATCACGAAGCAACCCAGCAAGAGAGAAAAACACATCACTTGCCCATGAATCAACAAAATGCCTGGGTAAAGATGTCAAAAAAGATTCCTAAAAGCCACCAGCCAGGATCAGTGCCAAGTGGATTCCATAATCGGGGTACTGCTCTTGAGAACATCATCTCATACATTAACGGTCCCTGGAGTATAATTCATCTTTTTCACAGCCACCGCATACTGGGTCAATGGTTTCGCTGAGCTATGCGCCATGACCCCAAATCTCTTTCCTGGTTAGTCGCCAACCAATCAGACCCAACAATCTATGGATGTCTATAGAAGAGCATTGGATGGTTTCACAGAAGATAAGGCTACCAATGGCTGCTAATCACAACAGCCATGTTCTGCCTCCGCTGTCAGAGGCATTTTGCCTCTGGATTCCACTTGCTGAGAATCACACGTCCTGTTGCACTTTTGGGCTCCCCAGAGGCATGTAGCTGGCCACTGTGAGAACAGGATGCTGGACTTGATGCGCCTTTCTTATGTCATTTTACGTTCATCAGCATATATTTGAAGTCACGCTTTTCTGGCCCCAAGGCGCCTCACTTTCCTCTTACTTATATCGAACCGGCTTTTGCCATTTTGTTGCCCATTCACCCAGTTTGGAGACGTCCTTTTGGAGCTGTTTGCAATCTGCTTTTGTTTCTCCCAGGGCTCATCTGCATGTCTGTCAGTCCCCGAGTTTTCTAGTCAGAGGTATGAGAGGTTCTTTTTTCATCCCTAGGAAAACCCGCTGTTTACTGCTGAATCGGAAGAAACACCAATATGCAGAAAACCCGACTGATGTTTGTTCCAACTCAGCAGTAAACAGTGGGGTTTCCCAGAAGAAGCGGATGGACATCTCAGACCCATGACTCAAAATCTTAGGACAAACGGGAGTGTGGATGAGCCCTCACATCAAATAATTTTGTGTCACCCGTGAAGTTGGCCGCCTCACACTGCTCATGCAGGAGGTGGGAAAACATTTTTTTTATTTTTTATTTTTCCAATAATATTTATTAAGTTTCATACAAATACAACACATACTATAAAATCAATAAAAGAAGAAGAAAAAAGAAATAGAACACATATAACAAATGATAACCAAAAATACAACCACAAACACTTAAACAATAAAAGTTAATTAATTAATTAAATTTCCAACTTCTTAAACATATTACTTGACTTCCTCTAATCTCTTCCATCTGAATTTCCTTGTAACTGAATGTAGCAGTTTTCCAACATCATTATTCAAAAACTTCTTTTTAGAAAAAGAGAACAGCAGACAATTTACTTGAAGCTTTTTTATTGTACAAACCTTACCTCCATTTACATAAAAGACATTTTTAATACAAATATATTAAGAGATATTCCCAGTTTCTTCAGTTCCTCAAGCTATCTGACCAAGACTCGGGGAGGGAGTGGGGTGGGAGTTAAGCTAAAAAGAGATGAACAAGGATTTGTTTATTTTTTCGTCGGCATACAATAAAAGTACACTGTTGTGTATACAAATTTTCCAAAGAAAGACAATCCTTTAGATACACTTAGAGAGTAACTGACCAAATACACCTGCAAAAATCAAATTTAAAAAGACATTCAGAGATTTATTTATTTTTTTAAGAGGACTTCCATCTCAGCAGCGAGAACACCATGTGGATCACATATGTCAATGTGACTGCATAGGCAAAAACCTAGAAGAGAAACAAAGAGGGTTCAGTGTGTTGATTTGCTAAAACTAGTTCATGAGCAATCCTGAGCATCTCTCTGTAATATCTTTTCCCACATTACTGTGTGTATTGCTGTGCTTGCTCTTGTCTCTCGCCCGGCCTACCTCAGGTATGCAGCCTTTGTTCACCTGGGGCCCTGCTAGGCCCTGCGTATGCATCACACCCGGCACTTATGGTACCCTATATAGGCACAATAGGGCAGCCATGATGGATCGAAATGGATGACATTGTGCCAGGACTGTGTCTCTCCTTTACAAGCGGGTTGGACCCTTCATGCCACTTATGATAAGGCTCCTGGGGACTGTGGTGTTATGATTAGAACGGCAGAAAAGCAGCCATGCTGCCTAAACTAGAGCGAGGCAATAAATTGTCTTGGCAAATCAAGGCTGGAAGTGTGTCAAGGATCCCACTAAAACAGCTGGGGTCCCAGTCGCTCCTATTTTCTCCTCCCAGGTGGATTATGGCGATTCATAGCCCCATGTTTTAGGTGGGTCTCCGAATAACAACTGTAAAATTGACCGGGGGGGGGGTTAGAATTGGAAATGTCCAACCCCTTGGATTGATATCAAAGGCGTGTTGTTTTTTAAAGGTGTTTTAAAGGTATTTCTTCCTTTTTGGTTGCTATCTGCCTCGCTTTGTGAGCTTTGCTAAAGGACTAAGTGAGGACCCTGTCAACTGCCTTAAGATTGGCAACTATGAATTTTATTGCTCTATGATGCTGGGGACTTAGATTTGTACAGGCATGCCAACTCTAGGGGGCAGAGGTTTTTGTCAGCCCTCTCAATACTCTTTCTCAGGGGGCTCAGCCCCCAAATATTAAGGGGGCAGAGGAGACCGAACCGACGAACAAGGTCTAACCAGCCTACACAGCATCTCCCAACACCATGCAGGCTGGTGCAGACTTACACTAGGCCGGGCCGGTCTGGCTTGCATGGCATTGGAAGACGTGTGTGATGTCACACGACCCATGGCATGTGTGATGTCACACACACGCCGGCCCCCCCCAATCTGGGGGGGCAACTCGGCTCCTGTAGATTTGTAACACAACTAGATGGGCTGAGGGAGACTGGAGTTATATCATTTACTTTGATTGGTCGCTTTGTCAATGCTGCTCTTTAATTCAATGTCACTTGTGAATCTATATGGTCCAAGCCCACCCAGTGGGCTTCATGGCTCAGTGGGGATTTGAACCCTGTTCTCTCAGGTCCTAGTCCACTACACCACACACTTGCATGCAAATGGAAACAAACATATAGGCAGCATATATTGTTTTCAGGTGATTTCACGCATGTGTCACGGCAGAGGCAATTCATCCTTTGCCCCAGGGAAGGCAGTGATGCTTCTTTAAAAAGGCACTTTGCAATTTTCACAAGTCATTTGGGCAAATCCACACCGTGATCAACTCCCGCCCAGAAACCAATGTCCCCACTGTGGAAGGACGTGTGGATCCAGAATTGGCCTCCACAGTCATTTACGGACTCATTGTTAAAACCATGTTTATGGAAGACAATCTTACTTGGCTACGAGTGATCGCCAAAGAAGAAGAAGAAGAAGAAGATTAGATAGATAGATAGATAGATAGATAGATAGATAGATAGATAGATGATAGATAGATAGATATACAGTGTGTGTGTGTGTGTGTGTGTGTGTGTGTGTGTGTGTGTGTGTATTGTAAGCGAGGACATATACTCACCACTGCTGCAATATCTATTTGGTAGTATTTAAAAGGGTCCGTAGATTTCATTTGATAGGTAGTATAGGCTTGCACAACTGACGCACTCAGGTAGAAGAGAGAAGCAATTACCTGGTAGAAAGCATCCTGGAAAAGAAAACAACACAAAGACCCTAAGACCACTGCAAGAGAAGGTGTCCCCACCGTATCCCTGTGCCAGAGAACACCTGACACTGGTGAGAAGTTTGTATTGCTTAGTGGCAGTTTTATAGGATACGCTGCCATGACTAACAGCTTTAGAGGGAGAGTTTGTATCCAGGAGGAGATGACTGCTGTATTCTGAGCAGAGTCGGTGCCATGCTTTTCAAAAGCACACAAAGATCATGCACTTCTGGACAAGAATCTGCCAGGGCCTCTGAAATGGGCAGGCAGGCGTCAGAACTAAATGGAGCCAAATCCAGAGCAGCGACTCATACTAAGATTTGGCAACATAGCTGTCAACTTACAGATTTGAAAATAAGGGACCAGCAGCCTTGAAAATAAGGGATCAGCAGCCAAAATAAGGGATTTTCCAAGGAGCACAGGCATGTTCAACTTCTGAGCTCCTCCGAGCCAAAGGCAGAAAGCCCAGCCAGCAGCCAAACAAAGCCTCAAGCGGTGGTTCCCACAGCGCAGCAACCCGGCAAAGGGATACAGCAGCAAGGAAAACCACACCGTCACCTCTCCGCTGGGAAGCGCTGAGCAAAGGCGAGTCCCCAGGCAATGTGGCCAATTTGATTGGCACAAGGCATGCAAGCTCCACCCCCCAGTCGTTCTTAGACTCCTTACTGGGTGAGCAACGCAGCCAAGCAACACAGTTGGAGCCTCCCTCCTCCCTGGCCGGCAGGGAGGGAGGGAGAGGAGCTGCTTCCTTTGAAACCCAGGAAATTTAAGGGACATCATCAATAAGGGACAGCAGCGGGACACGGCGCTGGGATAAGGGACTTTCCCGCCAAATAAGGGACAGTTGACAGCTATGTTTGGCAGGTAGCCTCCTCTGTGAGTGGGTACTTTGGGCTCTGTTTAAATGTATTTCTCATGGCGTACTAAGGCTGGTTCTGATATAATGAGAAGCACCCCACAGTGCTCACACTCAGGCCCACACACTGCACTTCACAGCTGCAGGGAGGAGTTTAGAAGCACTGGCTTCCATTTTTACACAAAGCACAGTTTCCTGCTTTGTGTTTGAACACTGGAAACTGTAATTTGTTTAAACTCCAGTTTTATGGCACCCTTTTCCTCTGCTTATCCCACCAAAATTTAGATGATGTGACACCTGATGCATGGATAAATAGCACTGTATTTGGGGCTGAGGGGGGGAGTATACTGGTATTTTAATCTCTCCAAAGAGACTTACCACAGCAACCCAAGCTGACTTCCCTCCATGAGCGCCACACATATATAGGAACAAAAGCAATGTTGAAATTACAAAGCAAAATACTGAGACGAACATCACCCAGCCTTGACTCATCAGAACAGAAACTTTAGTGGAAGCCACCAGGATCCAGACTAGGCCGCCAAAAACCTACAATAAAGTGTAAGAAAAGTAGTTCAGTCACCAGCCCTTACAATGAATAATCAGATCTGTTCTGGAAGACCTGTTTTCGTACAAATTACTTGACCGGACAACTCCATCGCAAAATGCAGAGAAGTGCACATTTTGAAGGATGGCTGTGATTCAATTCACATATTGTTTTGGAAAGTGTGCTTTTCCTGGTTCTGGGAGACCAGGGAGCAGGAGAACACGTTGCAGCAGAAGAGGGAGATGCCTGTGCCTCTTCTTCAGCCGGACTCACCTCTGCCTCCCTCATCCTACCCTTCTGATTCAGCTTCTGCCCTTGATTCTGAACTGCTCTCTGCCACAGACTCTCCCAGCTCACTAAACCCTGTTACCTCTTCAGCTTCTGACACCTCCTCCTCCCAGTCTTCTCCCTCTTTTCCCTCTGTCCACTCACTGTTGTCCCACCACCAATCCCCTGGCTCTGAGCCTTCTTCCCCTGGGGGTTCCCTTGGGGGTTCCCCAGCTTGTGCCTCCCACAATTCCTCTGCATCCAACCAGTTTTGCAACAGCAATTTTGCTTCCCAGCTTGGACAATATAAGTACTGCTGGGCCCCTATCAACAATTGGCTTACTACTATTAGAAATCGAGGTTTGCTTGCCACCAATAAATCCACGCTTCCCAGGAGCACTCAATACAACCCTAAAGTCCCCCTCCAACATGTTCACAGAGGAAATAGATATATTTCTTGTTAACGCCCCTTCTTTTAAAGCCATAGATCACTGTCCAAAGACTCAGGTTTGCAGAATGCTGAAGATTCATTCACTTCTTCTGCATTGGCTGCCGTAGTGAATTGCTTGTTTTTTATCCAGGCCTTTGAGAGGCAATGGTAGTCTGGTAAAGTTTTAGGTTATTGGTGGAATCTGCTGCTGTATCTATACATTGATATCATAGAATCATAGAATTTCAGAGTTGGAAGGTGGCCTAAGGGTCATCTAGTCCAAACCTATATATAATAAAAGAGTTTTTAACAGTTGTTTTAGTTATTGTTATTATATGGATGTTGTAATTTTATAGTGGTGTGGTTTTTTTTAATGTTGTCAACCATCCTGGTATCTAAACGGATGGTTTTAAAATGGAATAAATAAATTGTAAACATTTAAAATAAAATAAAACTTAAGTGTTGTTAAGAAGATCTTATATCCAGTCTGGAATAAATGCAGCTCAAAACATATTCAGCAATATAGGCAGAAATGGAATGAGATTAGTACACTAGTATTTGGTGTCCATTTGCATGTATACAGACTCTCACTAAGATGCATATGCAGAGCGGGAGAGAGAATTTTAACTTCTAGATTAAAATATGTTCTCAGTGCTTACAAAATGCCATACGCTTTTAGGTGCATAGATGTTCAAAGCCAAGACTGGCTGTTCCTCCCTCTCTTTCCCTCCCTCTCCATATGTGTGTGTGTCGAGCAGTTACTGTGCATAGCAACCAGCCATTGTGCACTTTCACCAAGTCTCGTGGTGAATGTGCACTTAATCCTTCCATTAAGACGAAACTGTGCACATTTCCTGGTAAATATACATCTTTTCCTACAGACCTTAGGAAATAGGCATGTATCAAATGAATTTTGTATATTCTCCGGTCATTCTGCATAATCCCCAATAGGCTGGTAAATGTGCGCAACGGTCAATTGTTATGCACATTAACCACTCAGTGGGTTGGTGCTGTTTTGGCTTCTGAAGGAACAGCACTCAGAGAACTGAGATTGCCATTAGCATTGACAGTGGTGCTGGTGATAAGCAAGAGGTACCAAGAGGGAAGTCTGAGAGCAGCGCCAGTAAGGCAAAAGGCAGCGCTCTGCTCCTGGCATCCCTCCAGCTGCTGGAGATTGCCACGCCTCTCCGTACAAATGTAACTATTCTTAGAACTAAAGGCGCAATGCTAGGGTGGGGTGCCAAACGTCCCCGGCCAGTGTGCATTGGAGGAGAGGACCAATAATATCATAGCCAGGAGCTGCCCCTCCTTCCACAAACATATTGGCATGAAAGGACCTGGAACAGCTGCCCAGCCCAGCTTTCAAATGCTGCTCACCTTGCCATGTTCAGCTGGCAAACATACAGAAGCCCTGAACGAACATTGCCGGCCAGGAATGCAAAACGTTACGGCAAATCGGGTTGCCAAGCGACCAGAAGCCCTCCTTTTCCTCTAACAATTTAATGCTACTTCACAAAATTTATGCACATCTTGATTGTTTACAAAAGAAATGCAACCAAAAAATGCAGAATATGTGAGGAGGGGGAGATGAAACTTAGAGATCTACACTAGCACCTGCTAATATTATATCTTGTTACTGTTAAAGTTACAGGAGCCAGTAATAAGGTGACTGTCCTGCCTGGTCCCAGTTTTGCCCATATTGCACAATAATATAGATGAAAGGAAATAAGATTCATTTTAGCCGCCAAAACCTTTGCTCCCTTGTTTCAGCATCACCTGACTCCTGATGTCTATATATATCGCTGCCAATCTCTCGTAACAGCACATGTTAAAAAGGTGTGGTAGATTTATTTTCCTCTCAAGCTTGATTCGCTGTCATGATTTTTTACCTCTGCCCTTTTCACTTTGTTTTCAAACTAAGCCATCTTTCTGTCAGTTGCAGAACTTTCGCTCATATAAATTAGTCTTCTACCACATTTGTATAAGCAGGAAAAAAGATAATAGAAGATAAAGGATTCATTCTAGCAGATTCTCTAGTAATAATAGTTCTGTTAATATTTTCAGTTTGAGATATAAATGAATGAAGATGAGATGGAACGTTCTTGGGAGTGAGGAAAATTTAAAGCAGTTCATGATCAGGCAATTCCAAAGGGGAGGGGGGTGTCAACCCCAAGACCTAAGAGTTAAGGATTTTGTTTTGGAAATTAAAGGAAATCTATTGTTTGGAACATGCTGGGGAAGCTAATATTCCCAGATCAGGCTTTTGATGGCATTAATAGTACCTTGTTAAGGAATGTGGAACTTAGTTCCTTTCTTTGTTATCTGTGACGCATAAGCCCATCGGAAATCTCTAGAAGTCTAGAGAAAATAATATACTGACTTAGCTTCCTCTGCCAGAACTTCTCTGGCTTTAGGGGCAGGAAAACTCTTTCTTCTCTTTCTCATCGGGACAACTCAGAAATAATCTATTGGGTAAGACTCTTTAGGGAACAGCAAAATGCATCAAACAGCCTTAAAGTAAGACTTTTGAAATTTGCTTTTTTGCAGTCCCTGTTTTGACTATGTTCCCTCCTTTCACACCATGTCTTGTAATTATGTAAATATTGCTTGATTTTTCTGAAATAAACTAGCTACTTCTACGATCTTCTCTCAGATCTTTTTGATTTGAGAGTATATGCTGTCAGAGTGCACAATGAGGCTCAGGCAGGTGTTTCATGGGAGTTCTTACTTTTCCTAGTTAGCTGATAAAAACATAAGAAGAAAGAGTGGAAGGGGGTCCATTAGGGGAAATGGGGTACTGCCCCACCAAACTCTGCCCTTAACCAGCATCCACCTGCCTGCCTTCTTACATACACCCAGTATATTCCTCCCTATCAGTTTCCTTCTCCTTACTCTCAGTGTTACCATGATAGAACTCAATAGGGTCAAAACTAGAATCAGCCAGCTCTGACTGTCATTGACTCCAACTACAATTGGGTTCTAAGTCTTCTGCTCTACTAGTCTCTATGGGCACCAGCAACTACTGGAACCAATGGACCATCTAGCCAGGCATCCTGTTCTCATAGTGGCCAGAAGCCCAACCTGAGTACAACAGTACTCTCCCCAGTTATGATCCCCAGCAGTTGGTATTCAGAGGCATAATGCCTTGACAATGTATGCAGAGCATTGCCTTTGATGGCTTTATCCTCCGTGAATCTGCCCACTCCACATTAATCACCATCACTACTTCTTTGGGGACCAAATTCCAAAGCTGAACTATGTGCTGTGTGTAGAAGTACTTTCTAGTGTCCGTCCTGAATCTGCCAACATTCAACTTTGTTGGATGTGCATGAGAGAGGGAGAAAAATACATTCTCTACACCATGCGTAATAACTTGGTGTTACCTAAATACAGGGGTCGGGGCGGGTGATGCTCTCCTAAGCAGGGCAGAAACTATAAAAAGCAGGGCTTTAATTGACAATTCAAGCAGGTAGAGCTTTAAAGCACAATGTCTGCTGAGAAGTAAGCTCCACTGAATTAAAGTGTATTTACTCCCAGAGATGCAAGTGGCGCTGTGGGTTAAACCATGGAGCCTAGGACTTGCCGATCAGAAGGTCGTCGGTTCAAATCCCTGTGATGGGGTGAGCTCCTGTTGCTCGGTCACTGCTCTTGCCAACCTAGCAGTTCAAAAGCACGTCAAAGTGCACGTAGATAAATAGGTACTGCTCCGGTGGGAAGGTACAGTAAACGGCGTTTCCGTGCACTGCTCTGGTTCGCCAGAAGCGGCTTAGTCATGCTGGCCACATGACCCGGAAGCTGTACGCCGGCTCCCTCGGCCAATAAAGCGAGATGAGCGCCACAACCCCAGAGTCATCTGCGACTGGACCTAACGGTCAGAGGTCCCTTTACCTTTACGTTTAACTTTAGGTGTGTATAGGACTGCAGCATCAGTTGATTTAAAAGGGCTGCATATTAAGAGCACTGGGTAGAAAGGTACTGATGGCGACTAGTCCCTTTTTGCATACCCACATTCCAGAATTACTGCTAGGACCAGATATCCTGTGATTGTCTAGATATTCTTGAATTCCCTCAGTCCCAGCCAGCCTGACCAATGGTCAGGGTGATGGGCATTCTAGTCCAGCAACATCTGGACTTCTGGACACAGGCTGAACCCCTACCTCCAAGTGAAACAAAGCCTGTGTATTTCTTCATGCACACACGCACACAAAATTACTGTCAGCTCACCACTTTCACATCTCTGCCACTGTCTGCTTTTAGGCTGTAATACTTTTTCAGGAGCCACCAGGTCCATCTTGCTAATGTCATTCTAGGGCTGCCATACGTCTGGAATTTCCCGGACAAAGCAGCATCCAGAAATTTTCATTCACTGGTTAAAATGTCCGGGGAAACCCGGACATATGGCAACCCATGACAAAGTATTATTATTTTTGGCTTGCTTTTTTTTTTTTTAAAGAAAATCTCAAAAATTTCATTTTCTTTTTTTAGTGTTTTGTTTGCAAAAAAGATCACCAGCTGTGGCCCAAAGAAGAAGAAAAAGCTCTACCTCTTTCCCCTCCCAAGACAAACAAACAAATAGCTCATCAACTTTGGCAAAAGAAAAAGGGGAAAAAGCTGAACAACTTTTGTGTCCAGATTTTCACTTTTTAAATAAATATGGCAACCCTAGTCATTCTGTACCACCTGGTAGTATCATAACAGCCTGCTGGCTGAAGTGCCATGTCAACAACTCATCATGCCAACTGACCAAATAAACAAGTTGGCCTAGTTTCATTTTTGTTTTGCTAGTGTCTCCTTGTCAGTAAAACAAAACACGCATTTTAAAAGCGAGTGAGCATGGACTGCAAATTTGTTTTCGTTTTTGTACCTCTCTTTATGCAGATGTGTGCACTGGAGAGAAGACAAATGTTTTGGCTGTAAAGGCAAACCAGGAGAACAGGAAGGTGCCTGTTGGTTAATCTAACTCATGGCTGTCTGAGTGGACGACAGCAGCTCTTCAGAGTTCCAGGCACGGGTCTCTCCCAGCCGCACCTGGAGATGCCAAGGATTTAACCTGAGACCTTCTGCATACACAGCAGTTGTTGTATCAGGGAGCTAAAGCCTTGCCCATTCATTCATTTAATGGTGTCACAGGCAAAGCAGCCTCACAGCATTGGTCTGAAGGTAGCACCAGTTTCTTCTTTTTCCTAACTTCAGATCTCAACATTTCCGCATCAGTCTATCATTAAAAAACATACCTATTCCTGTAAGCACTTTCCCCTGATATGCTACGTGTTGTACAATAGTCTCACCAGATATGCATCTTCATGTACATCTCATGGTTGGCAAACTGCATTGCAAAACCCAGAGGGGGACATATTCCAAAGGGAAGTTGGAACTTAGCTCACATGTTGTTTCAGGAAGTGCCAGTTAAATAGGCTCATATTAAAATAAAAATCACTCTGAATTTTTCCATGCAATAGGTGGGGTTGGGGGAGAGAGAAATTCAATAGGCAAACCTATTTAATTCACATTTTCTGAGACAATACACAAATGGAAATGCAGCCTCCCTTCAAAATTCACATTTCACAATTTTGCAATGCAGTTCTTCAACCATGTAATGTGTACAAAAATGTATATTGGGAGGGTAAAGTGTCTATTAAAAATGCATATATTAGTGAAATATAATGCAAACAAATGCATTATATTTAACAGAAATTGCATACAAAATGGCACACAAAAATGTGTATATTAGGAGAAAATTGCACTAAAATTCAGATGGATTTTCGCGATGCCTTGTTTATTTATTTTTTTAAAAAACCAAACTCACATGGAAATGTGGAGAACTGAATTTATTTAACTGGAAAAATGGAAAACAGAGAGAAACCAAAACTGATAAAGACTTGCCCATCCCTCACAATCTGCCAACAGCACCAGGTCCCGTCCCAAACCCCACTCCACAGATCCAACCCAGGTACCGTTTTCAAGAGCTGACAAACTAACTAAATATGAAAAGTGCTTTCTTGTTTGTATGGAAACAGAAGCTGTCCCACCATTTCTCAGGTGAGGCTCAGCGCAGCAGCCCCAGGCAATGCAGGTTTTAAGTTTCTTTCCTGGTGAAGAGGGTTGGGTTTTTTTTAAAGCAACACAGTAGAATATTTCATCAACGCTACTAAAATGTACCTTGATGGCTATTGCACTGTCTGCTCCCAAGTGGTCCTGAGTTTCTTGACCTGGGAGCACATGGCTTAATAGTTGCACAGTTGTGGGTACATTAGCTGGAAGAGGAAGGGCAGGCCCTACAGAGGCCAGACTTGTTGCCTCACCCAGCTGCCCGCAGCCTGCTGCCCTGAGGCAACTGCCTCATCTCACCTTATTAGGGGGTCAGCATTCTGTGGCCACTGTGAATGCTCAGTCTTCATTAGACTGTCTGGAACGTTCTCTCTCTACTTTAGAAGTACAAAAAAAAAAAAAACATTTATAGAGGGAGCCCTCTACAATGTATGGGGCTACTCCAAGCCTACTGCTGCCTCTCAGGGGCAGATGGGGCTCGTAAAACCGGGAAGGTAGTCCGTCTAGGAGAAGGAATACTCTGGACCTAAAATTCTGCTGCCTTGCAATTATACTCATTGATGAGAAAGAAGAAGAAGAAGAGTTTGGATTTGATATCCCACTTTATCACTACCCGAAGGCGTCTCAAAGCGGCTAACCTTCTCCTTTCCCTTCCTCCCCCACAACAAACACTCTGTGAGGTGAGTGAGGCTGAGAGACTTCAGAGAAGTGTGACTAGCCCAAGGTCACCCAGCAGCTGCATGTGGAGGAGCGGAGACGCGAACCCGGTTCCCCAGATTACGAGACTACCGCTCTTAACCACTACACCACACTGGCTCTTGGAAAGGCTTTGGGAGTAAACCCCAAGGAAAAATCTGAACATGGAGAAGAAAAGGCTAAGGAGTAAACCCTACACGAATCCAAAGTGGTTGGATGGCGCCTTGTACGCCTCCTTCCAACAACTCCTGCAGCCAAGCTGGTGCCGAATGTGTTGCTCTGCTTTCCTTTAGACCCCATCAGCGAGTCTTGTCATCTGGGCAGCCTAAGACCTCCATGCACACTGCCAGGCTTGCACCCCAATGCGGTCACTTGAGTGCTGCTAACGCAGCAAAAACAACAAAGGAGGCGGTAGTTACTAATCACTGGACTCTGCAGCCACAGCAGGCGCTGTGATTCTCCAGCAGTTTGACTTTACCCCTGGAGGCGCACTCCATTGTCTTTCCAGACAGACGGGTGCCGACGACTGCTACCTCCCTCTCATGTGTGAATCATCAGCAATGGGAGCAACTACTGAACATCTGAAACATGCGTCTAGAAGGGGAGTGGCATCAAGACGGGAGCTCCTCCTCTTCACATTACACGTGTTCCTTATAATAGCATAGAAGCTGCCTTTTGCTGAATTAGACCACTGATCTAGTTCAGTATTGTCTACATACCAGTGTTTCCCAAACTTGGGTCTCCAGCTGCTTTTGGACTAGAACTCCCATCATCCCTGGCCACTGGTCCTGCTAGCTAGGGATGATGGGAGTTGTAGTCCGAAAACAGCTGGAGATCCAAATTTGGGAAGCACTTGCCTATAATGACTGAGTGGACGCAACTATTCAGTGTTTCAGGCAGGGGACTTTGCAGACCTAGGTGGAGATACTGGGGGTTGAACCAAGCACCTTCTGCATGCAAAACAGATGCTCTGCCACTGAACTATGGCCCTTACCCCTCGGGGTAGCCAACATGAACCCATCCCTCTATAGTAAAGGGACCCCTGACCATTAGGTCCAGTCGTGACCGACTCTGGGGTTGCAGCACTCATCTCGCTTTATTGGCCGAGGGAGCCGGCGTACAGCTTCCGGGTCATGTGGCCAGCATGACTAAGCCGCTTCTGGCGAACCAGAGCAGCGCAAGGAAACGCCGTTTACCTTCCCGCCGGAGCGGTACCTATTTATCTACTTGCACTTTGATGTGCTTTCAAACTGCTAGGTTGGCAGGAGCAGGGACCGAGCAATGGGAGCTCACCCCGTTGTGGGAATTCGAACCACCCACCTTCTGATCGGCAAGTCCTAGGCTCTATGGTTTAACCCACAGCGCCACCCGTATCCCATCATGGGAGTTGAGCCCACCACCAATAAACAGAAGCCACCGTGTTGTCTACCTCTTGCATCCTAACATTTGTAGAGATGCCCTTGGAACACGTACAATTGCGCACACAGAGCAGATGTGATTTAGAGGCATGTTAAGGATGCAGTTCATAATTAACTGAGGGTTCGATCCTCTTTAGAAGTTAAATCTGGGCAGCAGGGATGGGGAGAGAAGCTGATTCCCTTCCCACCCCCCAGAGAGGAAACGTTGCTGAATACATTCAAGCAGCAGCTATTTTTAAACCACATGCAAATCCATTGCAGAGGAATCTGCAATGGTCAATTTATCAACACATTACCCGAGAAGCCAGCGCAAGGCAGAGCAAATGCGGAGTTAATGAATACTGCAGGCAGAAAGGCACCCCCAGCCGTGCGCAGCAGCTGGGAGAGGGGGGGCAACTCAGGGAAATCCTTGGTGTGGAAATAGGGAAATAACAAAGAACGTTCCTTTTCCTTTCTTTCTTTTGTGAGGTGCTGAAGGGTAAGGCAATGTCGATGGTTCCAAGACAATGTTGCTTTTGTTGTTGGAGTTAGTCTGACGGTCTCAAGAGACAATGGAGTATACCTCCAGGGGTGAAGTCAAACCACAAAGGTGCCCTTCCCAGGACGGAAGCCTGGGCAGTGTGTGTGGAGCTCCTGGGCTGCCCAGATGACAAGACTCGCTGATGGGGTCTAAAGGAAAGCAGAGCAATACATTTGGCACCAGCTTCGCTGCAGGAGTTGCCGGAAGGAGGCATATAAGGCGCCATCCAACTGCCTTAGGGACTTCACTCAGGATTTGTGATGGGATTACTCCTTAAAGCCTTTTCTTGTCTCACGTTCTGCAAGGCAGGTTTAGGATCATAGTTTTCCTTCTCCTAGATAGACTACCTTCCCAGGCTCACAAGCCCCATCGGCCCCTTCCAAGACAGTACATAATTAAGATCAGCCTTTGCCAACCAGGTGCCCTCCAGATGTTTTGGACCACAACTCCCATCAGCCCCAGTATGAAACATCTGGAGGGCACCAGGTTGGTGGAAGCTAGGTAAGAGCATCCAGATCCCCCTGCCCTGATTCACTGGGCTTCTGTGTGCAGGAAAACAGTCTTCAGAAGAACATCCAGTGTGGTGTAGTGGTTAAGAGTGGTAGTCTCATAATCTGGGGAACCGGGTTCGCGTCTCCGCTCCTCCACATGCAGCTGCTGGGTGACCTTGGGCTAGTCACACTTCTTTGAAGTCTCTCAGCCTCACTCACCTCACAGAGTGCTTGTTGTGGGGGAGGAAGGGAAAGGAGAATGTTAGCCACTTTGAGACTCCTTCGGGTAGTGATAAAGCAGGATATCAAATCCAAACTCCTCCTCTTCATCATCCTGATCACACCATACATCTTGTTTTAGAAGATGATAGAAGAGGAGAACCCAGGGCTGCTGTTCTTCTAGATCAGGGTTTCCCAAACTTAGATCTCCAGCTTTTTTTTGGACTACAACTCCCATCAACCCTGGCTAGCAGGACCAGTGGTCAGGGATCATGAATTATGAGCACCATGTCCTTTTGCACCTTTAAGAGTGACAGTCTTATTACAACATAAGCCTTCATGGTTGCAGATGCTCTACCTGAAGGTTGCCTGTAGTGCCTTTCCCAACCTGGTGCTCTCCAGAAGTTGCTAGACTACAGCTCCCATCATCCGTTCCCACTGGCCATGCTCCTTGGGGCTGATGGGTTCTGCAGGCCAACCTATCTGGAGGGTAGCAGGCTGGCGAAGCCTGGCCTAGGGAACAATAACTTCTTTTTAGTATTTTATGGTTCCGAGGCCTCTTTCATGTTACGGACGCTCCATGTTATGGTATGAATTTGTATCCAGTTCTAGAGCTTCCCTGTGACCGTAGCACCTCTTCTTGTGCAACACTGTGCTTTGACTCAACACACAAACTGGACTGGGCTGCTTTCCCCCAGCTACGTGCTACATTTGGAAACTTCTGAGTGACGTGGTATGACAAGAATGACTGGTGTCAAATGCAGGGACAACTCTCTGGGTTAAAGGGAAACAAGCATAATATCTGCTGCAGGGCATGTTGCCAGATCATGGGCAGGTTGTTTCATTTGCTAGCAATGAATACGTTAGACCAGTGGCGTAGGAAGGGGGGGTGCAGGGGTACAGGCTGCCCTGGGTGTCATCACTGAGGGGGGTGACAACATGGCAAAAATATCTGTCTGGTTTTTTTTAAAAAAGGGCTCACAACACTTTTGTGGGGGGGAAATAACTCCCACACCCACTGCACCCCCCCCTTCCTACGCCACTGGTAGCTAGGTGAAGCGGGGGGCACTGTGTGTCACACTGTGTGACCTGCAGCGTGCCTGAGTCATGCGTCTCTCCTGAGGGGGAGGCTGTCTGCAAGCTCCACGCTGCTTTTTCTTTTCTTTTTTTCTTTCTTTTTGGAATATTTATTGAATTTTAGAACAATTAATGATACAAATCTCATTCATCGTTTTATTTACAATTATTCTACCTCCCCTCCTCTGGACTTCCCTCAACTCCCCCTCTGCTGAGTTATTTAGTTTTATTTATCGTATCCTACTTTTCCTACACAAAAATAAAACCCCTTATCATTTCTCTAAATATCTGTTACTCAAATGAAGTTGTGATAGCTTATTCAAATCCCGCCAGAGAATCCAGTCCATTCTGTTGTTTCTGCAAATAAACTGTAAATGGTTCCCAGACTCTTTTGAAGTCCTTTTTGTCCTCTCGTGGTTTGTCTGTTAACTTAGCCAATTCTGCATAGTTCATCAGCTTTTCTTGCCATTGTTCCTTTGATGGAATTTCTTCCATCTTCCAGTATTGTGCAATCAAGATTCTTGTCGTTGTTGCAGCATACATAAATAATGTCCATTTTTCTTTTGGTAGCTCTTGATTTGAGATTCCTAACAAAAAGGCTTCAGGGTGTTTGACAAAATTCATTTAAAACATTTTTTTTTCAATTCATTGTATATCATTTCCCATTTTTTTTAATGCATTTGCATTCCCACCACATATGACAAAATGTTCTTTCCTTTTCCTTACATCTCCACCGCGCTGCTTTTTCAAGCAGTGTGGGGCTTGCGTCTGCTCACCACCTCAGCCGCCCTACAGCTGAGGGGGAGGAGGCGGAGAGGCTCCATGTAGCGTGCCCTGCCTTGGCTTGCCCCACCCCCATGGGCAGCTTGCCCCACCCCCAGCTGCAGGACGTGCACGCAGCACCAGGCACCCAAGCGGCTAGCTACGTCACTGCTTCAGACAGGCATACAAAGTTCTCTTAGAAATGGGCATAGGTTGCTTGACACTGACACATTCTTCCCCGGCATGCAGCCAAATCTCCTAATTCAATGGGTGTCTGGGATGTCACAAAGTATGACTGTTCAACAGTGGAATGGACTTCCTTGGAAGGTGGTGGACTCCACTGGAGGTTTTTAAGCAGAGTTTGATGGCCATCTCACATGGACGCTTTCGTTGAGATTCCTGCATTACAGTGGACTAGAATTTTACGATTCTATGGCGAGTGCAGTGAGGAGGGTAGAATCGGGACAGAATGACATATGGCAAGGTGAATAGGGGCTTCCCAAGACATTTCTGGGCAATGCTAAATAAGTTTGGGGGATTTGCGAGAGAAAATTCAGTGAGTGGAAGGTTCTTCTTAAACAAGGGTCGCCTTCATTGATGGAGGTCTCTGGAACAGGAGGAGTAGGGAACCTTTGGTCCTCCAGATGTTTATCAAATCATAGAACTGTACAGTTGGAAGGGATCCCAAGGGTCATTCCTGACAGATGGCCATTCAACCTCTGCATAAAAACATCCAATGGTGGAGAGTTCACACCCTCTGAAGGGAGAATGTTCCACTGTCAAACAGCTGTTACTGTCAAAAAGTTCTTCCTGATGTTTAGTCTGAATCTCCTTTCTTGTAATTTGAAGCCATGGGTTTGAGTCCTGCCCTCAACAGCAGGAGAGAGAGAAAAGCTTGCTGCATCGTCCATGTGACAGTCCTTGAGATATTTGAAGATGGCTGTCATATCTCTTCTCAGTCTCCTCTTTTGGATTCCAACTTGATCAAGCATGGACAATAGCCAGGGATTATAAGAATTGAATTCCATCAAAATCTGGAGGGCCACCAAGTAGCTACTGCAGGCTTAAACTTTTTGTTTTACTCTGCGTCAATTCTCTGGTGCAACTACTCTGTCCCGGAGGCCATTTTGTCCCCTGTTTTTATGCCAAGTAAGCTATGAGGCCAGAAAAAGGTGCTTCCTCACTAGGCTTGAACATCTCCCCTCTCCTATAACTTCACACGTGGCCGCATTAAGATGTTCAACCAGAGCCTCATTTAGAGATTTAAGAATTTAAGAAGAGCTGTGCTGGATCAGACCAAAAGCCTATATAAATGAGCATCCTGATTCCTACTGTTTCCAGTCAGATGATCATGGAAGCCCACAACAGCCCTCTTCTATATGGGTTTCCCAGCAACCTGTATTCAGAGCCATGCTGTCTCTGCCAGTGAAGTAAACAAAGCTTCCTCACGACTAGTAGCCACAGATAGTCTTATCCTCCACGAATTTGTCTAGTCCCATTTTAAAACCTTCCCAGCTGGTAGCCACCACCGCACCTTGTGGTGGCAAATCACATTATATGCTTTTCTGCTGTGTGAAGAGCGACTTCCTTTTCTCTGTCATGAATTTCCCACCATTCGGCTTTATTTAATGGCCCCAGGTTCTAACAATATGGAAAAGGGAGAAAAAATTTCCTCCACCTGCTTTTCCACAGACTCAGCTACATGGGCAAAGAAAAAGCACTTTATATGTGTTGTTTATGCATAGTAACACTGTGCCAACAGATGGCGCTGTAGAGTTCCGTTTTTGCCAACCTGATTTCTCATACAAAGTTTACAAGGCATTTCACTGAAACGCTTCTTTGATGTGTCCAGATTCAGCCCGTGTATAATCGCACATACCTCTTATCACATTCTGTCTCAGTCTCCTTTTCCCCAAACTTAAAGGTAAAGGGACCCCTGACCATTAGGTCCAGTCATGGCCGACTCTGGGGTTGCGGCACTCATCTCACTTTATTGGCCGAGGGAGCCGGCGTACAGCTTCCGGGTCATGTGGCCAGCATGACTAAGCTGCTTCTGGCGAACCAGAGCAGCGCACGGAAACGCCGTTTACCTTCCCGCCGGAGCGGTACCTATTTATCTACTTACACTTTGACGTGCTTTTGAATTGCTAGGTTGGCAGGAGCAGGGACCGAGTAACGGGAGCTCACCCCGTTGCGGGGATTCGAACCGCCGACCTTCTGATCGGCAGGTCCTAGGCTCTGTGGTTTAACCCACAGCGCCACCTCCATCCCTTCCCTAAACTTAAAAATTCCAAATGCAGTAGCTTTCCCTCATAAGGGAGTTGCTCCAACCCAACCCACCCCTGATCATTTTTGGTTGCCATTTCCCAGCTCTGCAATATCCTTTCTGAGGTGAGGAGACCACAACTGTACAACATAACGTTCCAAGTGTGGTCACACGCCATAGATTTGTATAAAGGCCTTGAAATATTGGGAGTTAGATTTTTGCCACCTTTCCTTCATGGACCCTCCCGTGGAATTTGCCTTCTTCGCAGCTGCTTCACACTGGGCACTGACCTTTTCATTCAGCTGCACACCACAACCCCAATATCCCCTCCTGGGTTAGCTGGCAGGGGACAGAGACAGAGGTCCCTGAGGGACGGAGGGAGGGAGGGAGGGAGGGCTTTGCAGTTACGCAAGGGATGGGCAAACCC
The DNA here is from genome assembly GCF_964106645.2 of Podarcis pityusensis. NCBI lineage: Eukaryota > Metazoa > Chordata > Lepidosauria > Squamata > Lacertidae > Podarcis > Podarcis pityusensis. The sequence continues at coordinate 105,942,309 of NC_138026.1, read as the reverse complement.
CCCAACCCTTTCAACTGCTTTCTAATATTTTTCTTCTTCTTTTTACATGCTGCAGGCAGGCGGCTGGAGTCTCTGTTCCCTGGCAGGCAGCCTGGTTTAACAGGTTTCTGGCAACCACTGCACAACGCAGAGCAACCGGGCCATTAATCCTCTTTTCCCCTCCCCTCCAGCTCTGGAGCCACTGGGCTCTCCTCTCTCCCTCGCCACCACCCTCTGCTTAATCTCCCCTCCCTATCAGATTCTCTGCTATTGTGTCAACTGGGTGGGAAGTTGATTTTAAGCTGCAAAATTTCTGCACCCATTCCCTAATCTTTCCTTGGGTGGGCAACACCTGCGCCAGCTTTAGTTCTTGCTATCTCCACAATAGGGCTCCGCTGTATTTTATCAGTTTGCTTAACAGAGAGAAACAGAACTGGGTGTGCTGGGACCTTTGGGCTGTTGCAACAGGTACACAGATTGGTCATCTTTTTGCTCTTACCCTCCAGAAAGTCCCTCTCGCTCTTTCTCTCTCTCTCTCTCTGGGATGGGTGTTGCTATGCATTTCGTACATTCCAGAGACAGCTTTGTTCTCAGAACCTTTCCAGATTCATTAGCTAGTGTCCTATAGACGATGTTGGACTACAACTCCCATCATCCCTGGACATAAAGGCCATGCTGGCTAGGACTGATGGGAGTTGTAGTCCATCAACACCTGGAAGGTCCCAGGTTATAGGAAGATGTAACAGAGACATGGGGGGACACCCCCATGATCTAAGGCAGACATAAAACTCTTCACCCGTTTGGCACAGATCTTTCCTCCCTCCAGCCAATCTCCCTTTCTCAGAAAAGGCAGACCCGTTTTGAGTTTGTTTTTAGCTCTACATTCCTTTCTCTGTGTATTGTGTGGGGCTCTCAAGCCATAAAAACCATTTAAGAGGCCATTAAAATAGATTTACAGGATTGCCAGGATGATAACTCGATTTGTTTTGCCCTCCAGAAATGCATCGTAACCTCTTGGTCCCTTTCCCATCTTTCTACATGTAACAACAGTGAAGTGGAGCAGTCAAATGCACAGTCCTCAGAGGGTGAAATCCTGGTCCTTCTAAGTAAAAGACAGTGGAGCGGCATCAAATGCTGGTTTGGCCTTACCCACTCGGCTCGTTGCTGGCAATGTGCATTAGGCTTTCCACATACCTCCACAAATCACCTTTCAGTCTAGTCTTCACCTGCCCCACACCTCCAGACCCTCTAAGTGTCCCTATTTTCCAGGGACAGTCCTGGATTTACAGAAGCCATCCTGGTTTCTGATTTGATATCAGAATGTCCCGCTTTTCCTTAATGTCTCTATTTTCATTGGAGAAATGTTGGAAGGTATGGAGTTATCCGACCCCCGAACCAAGGAGATAAGTACGGTAACTATACAACCTTTAGAAGACATCTGAAGGAAGCCCTGTACAGGGAAGGTTTTATAAAATGTTAAATGTTTTATTATGTTTTTATATATGTTGGAAGCTGCCCAGAGTGGCTGGGGCGTTCCAGTCAGATGGGCAGGGTATAAATAGAATTGTTGTTGTTGAAACCATACTAATTTGATCTATTCCAGGATCAAATCAGAAACCAGGATGCCTTCTGTAAATCCGGGACTGTCCCTGGAAAATAGGGACAGTTGGAGGCATGGGCGTAGATGGGGGGGCAGGGAGGGACAGCTGCCCCCCATAATCAATAGAAATCAATAAAAATACATAGCTAACTGAGGTTCTGCCCCCTCTCCCTATAAAAGGCCTGGCTACGCCCATGCTTGGAGGGTCTGTATGCATAGATGCAAACTTCAAAATAATTGCTGTCATTTAAATAGAAACACAATACATTGTACCACAGTGGGGAAAACTGTGACCAGATAATGTGTTTGCTATCTAGGTGGCCTTCCTTCCTTAGGTGTTTCTGTTGTTAAACCAGATTAGGGCTGGGTAATCCTTCAAAATAGAGGACTGCCCTCCAGTCGCCCTACAAATGGAGGACTCTGCAAAGGAGTGCACACGTCCATTTGACAGCAAGATCACACCCCAAAGCAGCGTAGAAATGCCCTACTTTACTCTTACAGTGCAAAGCTAGGGTTAGGGTTGCTGTATTTTAAAAAAAGAAAAAACAAACACAGAAGTCACTTAGACAATTGTGCAAAAACAGAGAGAGGTGCTCACCCAAGATGGCAGCTTCCAATCAGAAAACACACAAAAACCCAATTTCTGCATGCTGTCCAGATGTTAAAGGTCCAGGTGCTGTCCGCAGAGGTGACAACATTAAGCAGATATTCCACTAGCCCATCCCAACCCCTAGCAACCCAAGAGAAAAGCACTGGCAAAGGTGCTGGAATTTCCCCAAAGTTTAACCTGTTGTAGCAGTAGCCAAGTGGACCCGGATCTGCTGGTGTAACATAGGACTTCTGCAGAGAGAGCTCCCAAAGTCTGATCTTCCAACCCCTTGACTTAGTCTTAGACCAAAGATCTCCATCTATTCAACTCACTCTCACCAGCTGTTGACAGCAGGTTCAATGGAGGAATCCCTTTCTTTTCATTTCACTTTTTATGGCCATACAAACTTTAAATAATAATAGAAATATTATCAAGGATAGCAAATAATGCCACACATCCTGCTATATAAGCCATTCAATATTCCTAAGATATATTAATGCAAAACCTTTGACGTCGTAGTTCACCTTCTCTAAAAAAAAATGTATGTTTAACTAGGGTCGGCCACCCTTGCTCCCTCTGCTCACCAACCCCACATACCCATTTGGCAATCGCCCCTTCCCCCCAACTCCCCCCCCCAACTATTACACCCTTCACCCACCCCTTAACAGGTTGCCCCAAGCATTTCTGCCTCCCCTCCTGCAACAAGCCAAGCCTGTGTCAAGGTTTAACAGAGCTTGCTAAACTGCTGGGTGAAGCACCTACCCTCCTCCATTAAACCTCTCTGTGGTCACATTTAACAGAGCCCTCCGACAGGGGTAGCAACTTGAATAAAATATTTGTGGGGGGGGGCAGGTAAGGCTCACCACCATAATCGATCACAAGACATGGTGCACACACACTATTTGAAAGGCAATGCCCATCCACTATGGGGTGTGTGGTCCCCTCAAATATTTTATTGGCGAGGAGGACAGAAAGGACCTAGGCCTCTAGGAGTTGGCTCTTACACCCTACGTTTCTCAAAGAAATACAAATCTAGTTCCTCAAACCAATATACAAATTACTGGTACCTCTGAAATCGTAGCATAAACAATATCAAACAATATACAGTATTGCTTGTAAAAGAAAACATAGATACATATGCAAATCCATTTCCTTTTAGTAGCAAGCAATCTGTTATGCCTAGTTTCTTTATATACATATGTAAGATGGTTGGATTCCATTCATTCATTTCCTCTCTTATCATTTTACATGGGGGAGGGGGGTTGTTTTAAGGGCCAAAGCAGACGTGACAATAATCACACAACTAGCATTCCTGTGTGGTTATTTGTCATATCTAAAATGGCCTTAAATTGGGCAGCGGTGGGGGATCAGAATGAGGGCAAATTGTTAGACCTCCACACATATACCTTGGCCCAACCCCAAACCGTACATGGACCTTTTATAGCTGAAAAGGTGCTAAATAATGAATAAACAATCATGTATTGTTTAAACCACATCCGGTGGCTGCAACAGAGGTAGGCACATAGAACTGTGTACAGACTTTACCTTTAAAGCACATTTCCCTGCTCAAAGAATTCTGGACACTGTAGTGTGTTAAGGGTCACTAGGAATTGCAGCTCAGGGTGTGAGTGTGGTCAACCACAGTACCCTGAATGCTTGAAGGGAAAGAAAGTGCTTTGAATGTGTTTTAAAGGTATAGAGTATTAGCAGCCTTGATAAGAGGCACAAATGTTTAGGCAAAATAACAGGCAGATGTAATGAGCTCTTCAAGCAGTCCTGGGGCTCCCATTCAGCTGAGCTCCTGTGCCTCAGACATGTAACACAACAGATCAAAAATCAATAGCTGCGACCTTTCCACTTTGGTGCCAAAATTTCCGCCTGTTTCACACTGCTCAAGGCCCAAGTAGAACCCAACTGTTCAGCTGTAATAGGTAATGTGTTGGAATCTCAGGTTTAAAGTCTCCCTCAGCCAGGAAGCTCACTGGCTGACCAATCACACACGCTCCTCCTAACCTACCTGACAGGGTTGTTGTGATGATGAATGAAAGAGAGAACATCTTGAAAGGAGGGCTAGATAGTAAAGGAGGGCAATAAACACTTTCCTGGCATGGAAAGTTATGGAAGGGAGCATTGTTCCCTGAGGCTGCAATAGCCATGTTCTTCATTGAACTCAATGAGGCCAATATTAGAGGATTTAACTGTAAATTAAGCCAGTTACTGTAAGAGCTGAATGAGTTGCCATTCCTGCTTAACCCCTCACCATCACTTATGTCTCTTCCAGACTTGAGCATTCATTAATTCTCGTTTGCTTGCACAAAATTTGCAGGTAGGCGATAAAACATCCATTGTTATTGAGCGTTTGTTCCAATTAGTTTGTGGGGAGGTTATATGACATCACCTCAGCAATCCCCACTTTCCAATGCATTTTCATACCCTCCAACATTTCTCCGATGAAGATAGGGACGTCCCATTCCATAATGATAATTTTACTATTTATACCCCACACATCTTATTGGGTTGCCCCAGCACTCTGGGAAGCTTCCAACATATATAAAAACATAATAAAATATTAAACATTTAAAAAAACTTCCCTATACAGGATTGCCTTCAGACGGCTGGAGGGTTGGATAACTCCATAGCCTCAAACCCTTCTCTAATGAAAATAGAGACATCCTAAGGAAAAGTGGGAGATTCAGGGATCAAATCTGAAACCAGGACACTGGAATGTCTGCATTTACTATCACTTTCCTAACCACAAAACATGGCTGTTATTGTTGTGCCACAAATCTGTGGGGTTTTTTAACAACAGCACAAATCCCCTTTTATTGTGCATGCTGAATTTGCCAGCGATTAACTGGATCCCACCTGCAAAATAGCGATGGACAGAAGCAGTCTTAATTCTCCGCCATTTTTCCAACTCTACACTGCCCAAACCTTTGCATTTGCACAATGGATTTTTATCAACATGAAAAGTAGAGTAACAGTAACCTGCCAGTTCTCTTCATACCAGAGAGTAACAAACCATGCTTTCCCAGTAAGCTGCATGCTCAGCAGACCTTGAAGATTTGCTCTACTGCATAGGCCACCAGTTCACCTGACTAATTAGCTGCTTGAATGCTACACACACCTGCACGAGGTACACCTGTTTCCACGCATGGATTTGTGCGGCAGAGTATAACCTTGAAGGTCAAATAACTTAGCATGCTCTCAGAATTAAAATATATATGTGCACAGAAACAAGGCAAAACATTTAGAAGCAGAATTTAAACACCTCAAATCCCATCAACATCTGGTTTGGGGGGTAATTTCTTTCCCAGTTCTCCTTTTAAAATATTTGATAACCAGTCTAATTTGCTGTTTCTAAAGAAGGGGATCATAGTGAAAAGTAAATGTTCCAGTAAATGAGAGAACAAGGGGGAGAGCTAACCAAACCTGGGGAAAAAATCTAGAAACTTTGCTCAGAAAGTCACTAAGAAGCAGAAGCCACAATCCCAAGACACACAAGGGTGAAATGCCTTGTTTGATACAGCCGGACTTTCCTCCAAGTAAATGTTCCTAGGTTTGCACTGGAATGTCCTAGCTACCAGGTTCTGTTTTTAACAGCGGAAAATTATACTTACAAATTCAGGAATGGCCAGAATATCAGGGAAAGTAGCCAGGACCTTCATGCCGCTGGGTAAACTGGAACCGGTGGTTGTTGAAGACATATTTCTGGTTCGCTTCCCTTCCAAAACTCACCACGCACACGTCCTCACCCTTCCAAGCCAAATGCTCTTTCCCTGTGCTCTTCTTGAGTAACTGAGTTCTTAACCTTTTCCCTATGTTAATGCTGCCCGCCCTCCAGGTACGGAGCTCAACATAGGTGTGGCCAGCTTAGCAGAAGGACCTGCCTCTTCTTCTGTTTTTGTGCCTGGGGAGGAGTGAAAGGCTGCTCCAAAGGGTGTCATCTTTTGTCACACACTGTTGCAAGCACCTTACGATCATATCCGAAGGGCAGGTGCAGCAAGCGTAATTCAAAACCCACAGTGCTTTCCACTTGGGTTGAACTCTTCTGAGACTACTTTCACACCATATTGCTATTAGTTCATGGGGAGACACCCACCCGCCAAACCCAATAAATTAATGAATGGCAGAATCTAGCTAACATTTGGGTATAAGAAGGGGAAATTATGCAAGCTGTCCAACTGTGCTGGACAAGGAATCCCTGAAGTGGCTTATGCATGTTGCTGGGGAAAGTGTTGTTTTACAGGAAGCTTGGGTTTGAGGGGAAGAGGTGTGCTGGGGAGAAGAGCAAAGGTCAGTCTTCTAAGAGCTGCTGGGCAGACCAGAAGTCCATGCGGGGCCTGGAGGTCATCTTGGCTGTGGCTGGAGGAGGCTGCACTATGAGACCGGGAACCATTACTGACCGTTGCTTTGGATGCAAGCTTGCTGAAGCTATGAGCCAGTGTGGTGTAGTGGTTAAGAGTGATAAGACTTGTAATCTGGGGAACTGGGTTCTCGTCTCCGCTCCTCCACAGGCAGCTGCTAGGTGACCTTGGGCTAGTCAGTGGCGTAGCGTGGGGGGTGCAGGGGGGGCCGGCCGCACCGGGCGCAACATCTGGGGGTTAGGGTTAGGGGGCGCAAATCCACGGGTTAGGGGGCGCAAATCCACGGGTTAGGGGGCGCAAATCCACGGGTTAGGGGGCGCAAATTACTTGCCTTGCCCCGGGTGCTGACAACCCACGCTACGCCACTGGGGCTAGTCACACTTCTTTGAAGTCTCTCAGCCCCACTCACCTCACAGAGTGTTTGTTGTGCAGGAGGAAGGGAAAGGAGAATGTTAGCCGCTTTGAGACTCCTTCGGGTAGTGATAAAGCGGGATATCAAATCCAAACTCTCTTCTTCTTCTTTGGGTATAATGTTCAGCACCTTGTCCACTGCAGATTTCCAGGTGTAAATATGTGTTAATAAACCATCTTTCTTAAAGGCACTAGCTTCCTCTGTGGCTCAATCTTCCCAGTGGAAACACAACCCCTGGGTAAGGGCTGCAGCCCCTGGGATCTTGTGCAGTCACTCAGTGGAGATTGGGGTGGCGTGTAACACTAGTGTCAACAGTGAGGTTTGTGTTTTCTAGTGCGTAAGTTTGGAGTTTCCTCATGTGCAGAGAAGTCTTTAGCATATGCGCCGCCAGGGTGCAAAGATCTGCCCAACGCCCCCAAATCTGACAAGCGCCACCGTTGTGAATGACAAGTGACGCCGCTGGTGTGGCGCGTCTTTGGTAAATGAGCGCACAAAGTCGAAAGTCATTTAGTGAAACAGTAGGTGTACATTTTGGTAATACCTATATGTATTTTGTTTTTCTAGCTTGATCAAAATCATTATTTCATAACAGGTAGATAGTTAACAGCTACCATGAGTAGGCAAACTAAGGCCCAGGGGCCGGATCCGGCCCAATCCCCTTCTAAATCCGGGATTCAGTGTGTTTTTACATGAGTATAATTTTTACATGAGTATAATGTGTCCTTTTATTTAAAATGCATCTCTGGGTTATTTGTGGGGCATAGGAATTCATTCATTTTTTCCCTTCAAAATATAGCCCGGCCCCCCCCAGAAGGTCTGAGGGACAGTGGGCCGGCCCCCTGCAGAAAACGTTTGCTGACCCCTGGCTTAGGCGGCTTCGGTGCCGGGCACCCCTTAGAATTTGGCGCCTGGGTGTCTTGCATCCCCAGGTAAAGACTCATGGCTCATGTGCCAGAGAGGAAGCAGCTGGAATCCTTCCTGAAATTGTGTTTTGAAGCAGCTGCAGAAGAGGCTGTTTTGGGACTAGGGTTCCTGACCCACAACTAAGGTGGAATAGAGAAGTTCCAGAGAGACTGGATGTGGATTGAGAACCATGTTTTATTTACTCAAGTGGAAGAATTCTGCGGCAACCCCAAGCAAGCTACTACAGCAGAGGAGTGGGTTTCTGCTCTTGGTACTGTAAACTGATTTACAAAGGGACTCTGCTTGCAAGTTCAACAATGATTTTGAAATGCTGAAATGTTTCCTTGCATCCCGTTGGTGACTGTTAGAAATTACACTGTTTAAGGGCGTTCTTTTTGAAAAATTATTTTCAATTGTCCACGCTTTCATTTATTCTTGTTTCCTTCCCATAGTTTTGAACTATTTGAACTCAAATAGAGCTGAGCCATTGCCATAGCTGCACTGCCAATATGCTTGTCCAGCTCAGCATCAATGGAGAGGTTTTTGGCTATGGTGGAACCCGGGTAGAAAAATACCATATTTTTTGCTCTATAAGACTCACTTTTTCCCTCCTAAAAAGTAAGGGGGAATGTGTGTGCGTCTTATGGAGTGAATGCAGGCTGCGCAGCTATCCCAGAAGCCAGAACAGCAAGAGGGACTGCTGCTTTCACTGTGCAGCGATCCCTCTTGCTGTTCTGGCTTCTGAGATTCAGAATATTTTTTTTCGTTTTCCTCCTCCAAAAACTAGGTGCGTCTTGTGGTCTGGTGTGTCTTATAGAGCGAAAAATACGGTATATATCGGCACAATCCAGTCAAACCCATAGAAATTCCATTGATTGCTATGGAAAATATTAATTCTCCTATTTAAATAAATGAATTTTTTATTTCAATCGATTTTATTAAAGTTTGAAAGTAAAGATATTAATATTAAATTTCTGGTATATTTTTTATCAAATATAAAAGAAACTAATCTAAATAAAACCAGTTTGGATCACAATGGGCCTTGCAGTTCAGGTCTCGTGTACTCGGCTACCCATGACTCAGTGCTGCCACAGATTTGCCATTCATTCCAGTTGGTTGACCAATAATCCACCTCTTCCAGAATCTTTTTCATGTATTTCATGAATGTTCTTCAAACAACGAAAAGGTGAAGCGGTTGCTTGAGCAACCACCCCTCCATACCAAATAAAATCATTTGGGGGCCCACTTATTCCTGCATAATAAAGGGAAGGGTCAAGGAAGCATAAGCAATAAACTTCAGATACTGGCTAGTAAGACTGATGGTTATCTGCTTGCAAAGGTTTACTGGCCTCCCTTGTTGGCATGGCGACAGCCTGGGCAAAATGCAAACATGGGCATTCTGATGTCACGCATGATGTCACAAACAGGTTATGCTCAAAAGTCTCAGCAGAGTTAGAAGCAGTTAACAGTCAGTCCATGTCTGAACTCTGGCAAGATGGATCATCAAGTCAGGTGATGACTTTATATTGGGGCTCTATTGAGGGGAAGATTTTCAATATTTAAAGTTTTCTTAAGCCCAGTACTGAATAGAATTATTTGGGCCTCCAACAACCTCATCATAGGGTTTGAGAAAGAAACCTGAATAACAATTCGGAGATACTGAACATTTCAAAATGGGGCTTGTATTCTAAAATCGAACACCTGGAAGAGGGAGATGAATTTACTCACAGTAAAAGTTGTGGAGTAACACTGGATCAGAATTTGTTTATAAAGATTCACTGGCTCAACTAGTCTATAAACTTCTAGAAGCAGGCTTTCAGGTTACACGCAACTCAAAATCAAGCTTAGGTCATGAGAGCAAAAATCTAAATTAATTTGCTGAATAGCGAGGCATCAGTGATTCTCTAGCCACAACAGGGATTTATAACTGTCCAACTGCTGTTGGCATGGAGATAGCATGGCAGAATAGAAACATGGACGTTCTGTGTGATGTCACAAAAAGAATAAGCTCAGAGGTCTTGACAGACAGTTAATGGTCAAACCATGTCTGAACTCTCAGGTGATGAATTTATTTGGGGGATATATTGACTTTTACCACAGGGGAACTTGGGAATTAAGACATTTATTAAGCTTCCCAACCCCAGTACTAAATCTTTGCGGAAGTATTCACCTCTGCATAGCAAGGGGCAAAGAAACCTGAAGAACAATTCTGAAGAATGATCTGGAGATACTGAACAGTTCAAAATGATTTCTAAATATTTAAAATGCTGTAAACAGGTGGAAGGAAGTGGGTGCAATTTGGAGCAGAAATTATCAAATAGAATTGGATCAGAATTCATCCATAAAGGATTCATTGGATCGACTAGTTTATAAGCTTTGGGAATCAGGCTTGCAGGGTTACGCGAAAGTCTGATTTAGACTTAGGTTATGGGAGCAAATATAAAATCAAATGTGTTGGGTCGTCAGGCATTGATGGCTCTCTAGCTGCAAGGAATTCCTACTGCCCACTTGCTGTTGGCATGGAGATAGCTGGAACCGAATGCAAACATGACATTCTTCTGTCATGAATGATGTCACAAATAGGATAAGCTTTGGCAGGTGGGAGTGAGTTAACAGACAGACCAAATCTGAACTTTGGCAAGATGGATCTTTATAAAAGGTGATGGGTTTATTGGGGGGGGTAGGCAATGCTAACTTTTACTGGAGTAGGGAAATTGGAACGTTTTGAAGACTGAGCCCAGTCAACTCTTAATTCAGCCGCGATTCACGTTATAAACAATTCGCCCAACAGACAGGCAACCTTAGGACACATGACCCTTTAAGCCAATTCTCCATCTTACTACAATATTTCTGATGTACATTCTAGAATTCAGCCAAAATGTCTTTCTGATAAAAATTTCTAAGATTTTATTTTTTCTCACCCTACCCAGATCAAGAACGAAAAGGCTACTTTGCAGAATATTCTACCATTCCCCTCTCCCCACACAATGCACCAGATAATCAGGACATTGTATGGGATGCAAAATGGGGGCCACTGCTTCTGCTGTTGCTATTTGAGAGGTGGCAGTTACAAATAACAACTTAGGGGGGAAGGAAGAAGCTGCCTCACTGCTTTTGGTGAATCCTGTCTGAGGGTTAGAGGGGTAGGGGTAGGGGTAGCGTTGGGGTTGGAGTTGGAGTTAGGGTCAGGGGTAGTGTCAGGGTTTGAGGTAGAGTTAAAGTCGAGTAGGGGTAGGATTTGGGTTGGGGTTAGGGTCAGGGTCAGTGTTAGGGTTGGAGGTAGGGTTAGGGTTAGTTATTTTTTATTATTTTATTTTTATTCTAAATTTTATTCTAGGTCACCCTTTAACTTTGTAGATTCCAGGGCAGCACATTACCTTGATATTTTATGAGAAAGCAGTGTGTGCTTGCTTAAATAAACAAATGAATAAATAAATGTCAGGGGTACCACCCCATAAAGGCCCTCTCACTTCACCAACTGTTGGTTACTTAGAGGAAAGCCCCATTAGATCATGCATCTGTCAGGTGCTGACGGATTCATTCCCAAGTGCAAGGAAATAACACCTCTCTTGCAATAGCTTCTAAAATACAGCCGAAACTTGGTTGTCGAATGTAATCCGTTATGGAAGCCCATTCAGCTTCCAAAATGTTCAACAACCAAGGCGCGGCTTCCAATTGGCTGCAAGAGCTTCCTGCACTCAAGCGGAAGCCACGTCGGATGTTCAGCTTCTGAAAAATGTTCGAAAACTGGAACACTTACTTTCAGGTTTTCGGTGTTCGTGAGCTGAAACGTACGATAACGGAGGCATTTGGGAACTGAGGTTTGACTGTACATCATCAGGCACCAATTCATTTTTTCTCAGAGAGTGAGGATCTAATGCTGTTGCCAAGATTACAGCACAGCAGCAAAGCCGACCTCATTGGCCGTTTCTCTTGGGATGTCGTTTAATATAGGGTCATTTTCCTTTAATTTGCAGAGGTTGCCTTGGATGCTTGAGTTGAGATTCCTGAGTTACAGTAGGTTGGGCTAGATGACCCTCAGGGTATAGAGCCCTGCCTGAGACTCTAGGGATGCTGTTGAGTTACCATCAACCCAACTGCTAAGATGCTGGCCAGTGGGCAGCCAACAGGGAATGGTATTTCTGCCACTGCAGCAGCAGCAGCAAAGGGAGAGGGGAAGCAAGCCTGTTTGTTTGTGGCCATGGGGCAGGAGGCATTGACAGCAACGTACCCAGGGCCCCTGAATAAATCTGACACTTGTTTGTCCAACACTCCACTCCCTGGACTGCAACTGCCGCCCAGTTCCCTCTTGGCCCCTTTATGTTTAGTGCCATGGTCTGATTCGACACAGCTGACTCCTGGTGTGGTCAGAAAGCTCAACCCACTTGTATTTGGCTAATGCAACTCTTTGAGATAAGCATGTAGTACTAGGGTGGCTTCCCTCCTGGACTTTTGATCCCTTTCTCTTTGCACAGTGCTCCATGCTCTACTTCGCTAGGAGGAAACTGACTTATATACTTGGTCAGTCCGTTGGTTCATCTAGGTCACCATTGTCTCCAGTATGGAGAAGCCAAGGAAAGACTTCCAGATGACCTTGGACCACAACTTCTACCCTTCCTGACTTTGGGCCATGCAGCTGTGTTTGTACTTTCACTGTTGTTTCATATTTTCTTACGTTTCCTTCTTATAGGTTTTGTCATGGCTACAAGAGGTATTCTGCAAGGGCTCTTTTCAAAATCAGCATGCAGCCGGTCCCCTTTCCTTCCACGCACTCTTTCTCGCACACAAATTTGCCAGTTTTCTTTCGTTAGGCCTTTTGGCTGTCCTTTTAGTCACTATTTGCTCTGCAACAATTAGCAGCTGATCACTCTCTTTTTTTCCCTGGCCGATAATCCTACCTACACACAGACACACACACTTGCATTTCCTCGCTCAGATTGAGAAATACTTCTACTACGAGGGTAAACAGGTGCTGTTATAGCCAAAATGAAATTGGTGGCTATAACCTAGCACCTAGGTTATAGGTTAAAAACCTAGTCTTGGTTTTTTTGTTTTGTTTTTAATTTGTTTAATCATTTTTTCGATACAAACATCAACCGTAAAAGACACATACAACAAAAACCATAATAACAATAATAACACAATTTGATGATTTAGATTTGAATACACCTATGACTACACCTTTTTAAACAATATTTTCCCACCTCTCTCTCCTCCCCCTACTTCCCACCACTATCCGCCTTATCGCCTAAATATTCACTCCGAATTTCTTGGATTCAGTCTTGGTTTTTAATCATCCAACAGATGTTTTCTATTTTAAAAAATCAAGAGTTGGGAGATCAGATCACAGGTCCGAAAGGCCTTTCCTTGCTGACCTCTGCCAAGGGTTTGCGCTGGTAATTTCTGTGTGTCGGACTATTTTACATTTTTAGTACACAAAACCTGTTCTGTCTGATAACTAGTTCCTGATAGAAAACGCGGTCGAGAGGGAATGGAGCATGAAGGGAAATTTGACGGAAAATAACTACAAGCACTGCTGGGAACCTAAGAAGAGCCTACTGGATCAGACCAATGGCCCATATAGTCCAGCATCCTGTTTTTGCCAACCAAATGTCTATGGGAAGCCACCCCAAGCCCAAGCAGGACCTTTGTGTGACAGCCACTCCACCCACGTGTGATTCCCAGCCACTGGTACACCAGAGACTCACAGCCTCAAGGAGGTAGAACATGTGCATCATGGCTCCTAGCCACAAATAGCCTTATCCCTTCCATGAATTTGTCTAATCCCCATCCAAGTTGATGTCCAATCACTGCTTCTTGTGTGAGAGAATTCCATAGCTTAACTAGTTATGTGCAGAGTGAAGACGGGCTTTGTTTTTTCAATCCTGAACCTTCCAACAATCAGCATCACTGGACGCCTATAAATTCTAGCTTCATGAGAGAGGGAGAAAACCGTCTCTATCCAACTTTCTCCAAGCCACCCATAATTCTACACATTTCTACCCTGTCTCCTCTCACTCACCTTTTCTCTACACAAAAAGCCCCAAATGAAATAACGTTTCCTCGCAGGAAAAGAGTTGCTGCATCTCTGGTAACCGGAACCAGGTATGAAATTTTAAATAATGTAAGTATATTCTCTCCTCTCTCTTCAAATGGAAAAATCTGTTGTTCACACCATGCTTTTCTTTCACCTGAAACCGGTTTTCCTTCTTCAAGCTGATTAATCTTTCTTTTTAAATTGTTTTTATTAAAGATTTTTCAGTTACAAAAGTACATGCATCACCTCTGTTTTCAGATCATAAAGTCCTTTCTACAGATCACTAATATTTGATGTGATACAATAATGTTGTAATCAGGTTGGGAGAGAATAGGGTTGCCATATTTCAAAAAGTGAAAATCCGGACACAAACGTTTTTTGTCAGAGTTGTTGAGCTGGTGCTGCTGCTGCTTTTGCAAAATATATAACAACAACAACAACAACAATAAAGTTTTAAAGCTATTTTAAAGGAAAATTTCCAAAATCAACACTTCCGACATGGGTTGCCATATGTCCAGATTTTCCTGGACATTTTGGCGATTTCCGCCCCGCCCAGACTCTGTTTCCAACTGCTGAATCCCACCTATGTCTGGGAAATTCCAGATGTATGGCAACCTTAGGAGAGAAGAGAGGTGGGCAGGGAGAGTATGAAATAGAAAGAGAACCTACCCACGTGGCGTTGACACAAAAACCTTGCACATACACTATGTAAGAAACTGAAAAAGATCTTTAATCTTTATTGAGACTCGGGTCCCGCCTTCCTCCGCTAAACTGCCCTTCCAGTAAATAGCTGTCCCTTCCAGGTTCTTTGGTCTCTATCGCTGCCATCTGCATAGTTTTAAGTCCTAGACTGGACCAACCACATTCCCCAGGACAGAAGGGGAGAGGCTCAGTCTCTGGCTGCATCAAGTGACAGAGTTCCCAAATGCCTGGAAAAGAAAATTCCAGCCTAGCCTGCTCCTGGCGTGGATCACCTGCTATTAAAGGTAAAGGGACCCCTGATCATTAGGTCCAGTCGTGACCGACTCTGGGGTTGCGGCGCTTATCTCGCTTTATTGGCCGAGGGAGCCGGCATACAGCTTCCGGGTCATGTGGCCAGCATGACTAAGCCGCTTCTGGCGAACCAGAGCAGCGCACGGAAACACCGTTTACCTTCCCGCTGGAGTGGTACCTATTTATCTACTTGCACTTTGATGTGCTTTCGAACTGCTAGGTTGGCAGGAGCAGGGACTGAGCAACGGGAGCTCACCCCATCGCGGGGATTCAAACTGCCGACCTTCTGATCGGCAAGCCCTAGGCTCTGTGGTTTAACCCACAGTGCCACCCGCATCAAAATCCTGAAAGTTCAGGGAATGATTCAAAGGTGGTCAGCCTAATTCCCAAGCAGATGGCACTCTGTCATTGTCCCTTTCCTTGATGCCTGTCTCTTGGCCAGCCTGTTAGCTAAGCACCAGTATTGCAAATATTAGTGAATTATGTAAATCTTTTGATATTTTGAGATATCTTGAGCATGGCTTGTTATGGAAAGGTGGCATGCAAATGATGACGGTGGTGATGGTGAAAGTAGTTCAAGAGTGGGGGAGCCTTTGGCCCTTCAAGATGCTGCTGAACTACAACTCCCATCAGTTGCAGCAAACATGGCCAATGGCCAGGGAAGATGGGAGTTGTAGTTCAACAGCACCTGGAGGGCCAAAGGTTCCCCACCCCTGAACTAGATGAAGAAAGCAGTCGTGCGAAAGCATATTGGATCAGGTGTGCAGTTGATCAAAGACAGACATATTCATCTTACATTTAGATAAACTTCCAAATATTCACATAGACCACCAAGAAAATGCACATCATCTTTAGACATCACAACTCTGTGTGCTTTCTAGTTCCCAAATAGCTTCGCTTTCGGAATTCCAAAACTCTTAGGGACATCATCGCCCAAAATGCCGCCTAAAATTTGATAAGCCAATGTAACTAAGCTAATGGAGTGCTGCAGATTGATTGGAGAACCCTGGGTTCAAATCCCTATCCAGCCACGAAAGTCATCATCTCTCTCACGAGGGGTTGATATGTTGGTAACACTGGCAAGTACTGTGCAAAACAACTCCAGGGATGCTGATTTTTTCGGGTATCTTGGCTGTAAGTCCTGGAAGACCACCTGGAAGACGCCTGCCCTGAAATACTCCATGTCATTCCTTATGTTGCAGGAATTTATGTATAGGTTGGGGGGGTTGCCCCTCCAGCAGATATCATGCACATGCAGCCCACTACCAAAATCAGCACAATCGCTTTTGAGACTTTTGTGATTTTTGTGATTTGTCCCCACAAAACACTTCATCACAGTTTCTTCCTATTTATTCAAAGGGCCTTTGCTGCACGATATCAAATGTAACAATTCACTGATAAATGTATCTATGTACTGGCTCACTGGGAAAACTTCAGAAATTCATATAGACATGTGAGCTCAGCTACTCAGCAGCCCCTCTGCCTGAGTGATAATCCCTGGCATCCTGATACCTGAGTGCCAGACAGGTAGCCATTCCAGAAATAACAAACCCAGATGAAGACAAAAGGGTGTGATTAACTTGGCTGGGAAACAGGTAAATGTAAATAGCTCTTTTGCTACACTTGATGGGTGTTTGTTTGGTGGAGGACAAGGGGAACCAGGGGGCAGGGTCCAGCATGCTCAGATTACTGCCACCAGACCTCCCCTTTCATGATGCAACCATGATGTATTAGTGATGTAGTTGGGGGGGATGTAACATGGAGATTAGCAGCTAATAAAAGTTTGGGTGCTCTTTTGTTCGGGGCTTCCATCTTGTTCCACCTTGTGGCAGGTGGGAGTCCTGTCACGACAGTCTTCAATAAACACCAAGCCTACTGTTTTGCTCTGGTATTCCTGACTGGTGTCCTTGTTTTTTGTCCAAGGGAGCCTTCAGATTTCTCTGTTAACAAAAGGAAAGCAGCATCCAGACAGTTTTCCATCCATTAAATAACCAGGTTCTCTCTCTCTCTCTCTCTCTCTCTCTCTCTCTCTCTCTGTGTGTGTGTGTGTGTGTACACACTTGCCTGTTCAGCAAAGATTCCCTGCCCACTTAGGCCCCCTCAATGCAGCATTTCTGGCTAAGGGCCTGCTAGGTATCTATGCTCTGCTTATCCTGCAAAGTGAGAACTGGCCCTAAAGGCAGAATTAAAGGAGCCCGCTTCCAGTTGGTTAGAGAGAACGGCTCATATTTCTCACAGGAACTGCATCAAAGCGGAGTCCAGCCAGGGGGAAAAAACATTGTCTTTCAATGTCTGAACAGAGCACTACAGACACCCAGTGGCCAGCTCAGTTAATTGCATGGTGGTAGATTGGTGCTTGTAGAAGAGACATCACAAGTTTGCTGGACACCGAAGAACAGCAATAGTCAGTGTGGTACCCACCAGCTTCCTAGTGTTAGTAGTATCTTCCCATTTATATCTTCCCTTTCCTTTAAAGAGCTCAAGGTGGCGCACAGTGTTTCTGCCCTCTCACTGCTATCCTCACAACCACCTTGTGAGGTTGTCTGGACTGAGAGACAGTGACTGGCCCAAGGTCACCTAAGGCAGCGTCACCCACGTGCCAGTCCTACAATCATCAACAACTACATCACACTGGCATCTCTGACTATTGACTATGCTGTCTGGGGCATTGGAGTCCAACAACCTATGAAGGGCACGGCTCTAGCTATGCTGTTTAGGAGATGCTGGTAATGTTTTTTCCAACACAGTGCAATAGCTTCTTTGACTTTTAGAAATGTGGTAGCAGTGATTCTTCAACATCAACTTCGTTGGGCTGGTTGTGTTGTGCAGATGCCTGATTATTGTCTTCCAAAGCAACTACTCTATTCCGAACTTAAAAATGGAAAGCGTAATACTGGCAGTCAACAAAAGAGGTTTAAAGACTCTCTCAAGGCAAATCTTTTAAAATGTAGTATAAACATTGACAACTGGGAAACACTGGCCTGTGAGCACTCCAGTTGGAGAACAGCCTTTACCAAAGGTGTCATGGGCTTTGAAGAAGCATGAACTCAGGACGCAAGGGAGAAACGTGCTAAGAGGAAGGCACGCTTGGCAAATCCACAATATGATCAACTCCCACCTGGAAACCTATGTCCCCACTGTGGAAGGACATGTGGATCCAGAATTGGCCTCCACAGTCACTTACAGACTCACTGTTAAAACCGTGTTCATGGAAGACAATCTTACTCAGCTACACCAAAGAAAGAAAGATTACGGTAGCTATCCTAGTAGAAGAAATGAGTTAGGCAGGCAGGCAGGCTGCAGCAGCAGCTGGGTCCCTTCTGAGACAGGCTTGCGCCAATTAGCCAGAAAAAGGGAAAAAATGCTTGCCTCTCAGGGCTCATCCACACTTCCATTTGCCCTGCTACTATCCCCCAGGGAAACCCATAGTTCAGCTCTGAATTGGAACAAATAGCGATTGGGATTTCCACAGACTGCTGTATATTCCAATTTACCACTAAGGCAGTGCCATAGCTGGGGGGGGGGGGCTAGTTGGGTTTTTTTGCCCCAGGTGAAGCCTCTGGAGGGCACCCTTGAGGCTCCCAGCCTGTGTGCAAATACGTGAGGGGGTGCCAAACTGGGTCTTTGACACGGGTGATACAGGGCGAGTCCTTTAGAAGAGGCCCCGTGGATACAGAGCACACATGTTCCATGGGGCCTCTTTTAAAAGACTCACCCTGTATAAAGCCTAGCTTCACCACTGCACTCAAGGAGTAGGTTTTCCTGGGGAAAGAGGCAGGGCAAAGGCACTCTGACCCATGCCTAGAAAGCACGGGACAAGCAGAAACCCACTCAGATCTGTGCTTTCTAGGAAGTGTGGACGAGGCCCAAGCACAGCAAATCAACAGGCATGCAGCTTCCTCATGGACTGTGGTGCAATTGGGCCCTGAAGGAAAGGGCAATAGAAGAGTCAGTGGTTCAGCTGCTAAGAGGCAGGGATTATTTTTGAGGGGAGAACTTATCAGAGTGTGGACCCCTTCCGCACTAAGGTCCAATGGTGTGTCTGAGATAATAGTGAGGATAATCTATTAGAACAAAGGCAGGGGCACCAAATTTTGGCCTCCCACAGCGTCCTGCAGGAGGCCAAAATTCGGTGCCCCCCTACCTCTTGTCTTCCATTCTGCGCATGCACTACATCATAGTTGTGATGCCCTGCAGCCGCAGCCACCACTGCCACACACACCCCTCAGCTTGGTGCCCTTTACAGGGGAACCAGTTGCACTGCCCTAAATCTGCCTCTGGCAAATGGGTCAGCCCTCAGCTCGCCCTTCCTCTGCCTGCCTTCTTAAATAAAGTCAGTCTAGTGGGTGGTTCTGCATCTCTGCATCTCAGAGACTTCCTTTGTAGTCTCTGGGTTCATCCACACTTCCCTTTGGTCTAAGGTTTCCTCCATTTGTCCCGTGACTACTGTGCATGGATCCGGGTGATGTGGGTTCTTTGTTTTTTGCCACGTTGCTTTCCTCAAGGAAAACTGCTGTTTAGTGCTAAATCAGAAAAAATGTCAATCCACAGAAAACCTGATTGACGTTAATTCCGATTCAGCACTAAACCACGTTTTTTCCTGGGGGAAGCAGAAAAACAACAGCATGCCACTTAGACCCATGCCTAGACATCATGGCAGAAATGGAGGAAATCTCAGCCCCAAAAGAGTCCTCAGTGTGGCCCTTGCAGAATGCAGCAGGGAGGTATATGGGGATAAAACTAGTTGTTTTGCCTGTTATCTGAGTGGAGTTCTGAGCACTGCCCATTTTTCTTCTTTGAAATGGATACTGATCTATTTTCTGATGCTCACAACAGTGGTTTGGATCTCCAGAGGTGGCCCCAGGCCCAAAAAAGGTTGAGCGCCCCTGCATGGATTGGAAGCACAGCTTAACCTCAGAGTTGGGTTGCTACAAAAAAGTTCCCTCGGCTCGATTTGAAGCCCTCCTAGATCTCAGAGGCAGACGTGTAGAATTAACTCCCAAACTTCTGTGTGTTTTCATTGTTCTCCTTTATCGAGAAGCAGGCTGATACCACCAGCAGAGATGGGGAACGGACAAATATGTCAATTAGGTTTCTGTTAGTTTTTCATTTTTCCAAATCTTGAATTCAGTTCTTCACATTTAAGCAGAAATTCACAAGTGTTGGTTAAAAAAAAAAAAAATCCTCATAAATCCACCAGCATTTTAGCATGACTTTCTCCTTAAAAAAAACAACAAACCGTTTTTGTATGCAGTTTTGACTAATATACACATTTTTGCAAGCGGGTTTCCCTAACATAATGTATTTGTGTGTGTTACTTTCACTAATTTATGAAGTTTTATGCACACTTTCCCCTAATACATGGATTTCTGTACACATCTTCTGGTTGTGCGGCTGTATCGCAAAATTCAGAGAGGTGCCAATTCAGATGGATAGCTGTGTTTTGGTTCTTGTATTTACTGAAGAGCTTGCAAATCAGATAGTTTCTCATTAAAATGCAAACAAAACTGAATTTCTTCCCCTTTTCTGGGAGTGACCCATGGCTTACAGTACGGTAGTTATGTTTGGAAATATGTAATGGTCTAGATGGATCCTTAGAAAGCTCTGGCCCCCTAATGGTCCCCACAAGCCTACAAGCCTCGCAGTTCTTCTGTGGCAGTTTAAACTTCATGGCAAAAACATGTCCTCAATTACATCTTCTGCATCTACATCTACATCTACATACACAGGAGCGCAGATATAGTGGGAGACAGATCTCCAGTGAGATTTATTTTACAGCACAGCAAAAAAAGACACACGTGAGCCAATCAGAGAGAACAGTCAGCCATATTATCCTAGCAAAAGATATAAAATGGAGAACAAAACTATTTTAAAAAACCCACACAGATTTACCAATAAGTTACTTCATGTTTCCCCATAAAAACAAACATTCTCTGTAATAACAAAGGACAGAAAAACCTTTAGCATATATCAGTAGTACTGAAAGGGCAATTCACACGTTGCTCTTTGACCCAGTAATATCATTGTGACAGGATGACAAGCCAGAATTTATATTTATTCACCCCCTGGAGTAAATACAATCTTTTACCACTTGCAGGAACATTTTCAAAATATACGTCTCACACGCATTTGATGAGGTAAAAATACCACGTGACAATACTACAGCATCAGAAAGTAACACATGAATCTTTCTTAATGGTCATCTGGACAACGGTATTCGTTCGTTTGTGACGGTGGTCATTGTCAGGCCAAACATGGTTTTATCCAAATGGCCTGAGGGAATAGTTTTCAAACTGTTCTTCGGGGAAGCTCTGGAATTGTCTGGAAGCTTCTCAAAGGAACGTAGTCAGAAAAATATAGTCATAGACAAGCTTCCCTGAAAGACAGTTTGCCCGCTGCTGCCCATGTTTCCTGTGACACACAGAGGTTGTGGGCTAGTTTCCTGTGACATGCAGAGATTGTGAGACACATTTGAGAGCACATTTCTGAGTTTAAGCTGAGCAATGGTGGGGCTCCACAGACTTGGCCAGTGCCTCTTATTATCTGTGCTCACCTAGAAAATATCCCAGAATCCTCTGCAACATGCTAGGGTTCCAGAGCAGATATACCCGGCTTCATCAGCAGAGGAGTTGGTTTGGAAATGGTACAAGTACTTTGAAGAAGAACCCCCCCACAAACACACACTGATTTAGAAAAATGGGTGTATTATTTACACAGGTCTTCCAAGGCACAACTCTAGGGAACAGACCATGACTCTGGATAACTGTGATTATCAAGGATTGGGTGGTAATATTTCTACTGCAGTTTCTTACACAACACAGCTTGAGTGAAATGGCAGGTTGAAATAAAACCCAATATCTCTTTCACCTAAAATGAGAAGGTGCCGCTAGGTGATGAATGGCCACAATTTCAACTGGGCTCTGTCCTTACGCAAATGTGAATTTGTTTTGGGACACGGATTCCATGGAGGGAAAATTAGGCCTTATGTTATATACGTCCCCGGCAGTTTTCACTGGTAGTAGTTGCTGAAGGCATGAAGAATATACAGCAGCGTGGTGATGAATGCAAAGAACTGAAAAAGAGAAAAAGGGAGGGAGAAGAGAGGTGATTAGAGTAATAGGAACATGTTTTTGCTCTCCCAGCTTCCCTGGGTCATTTTCTTCTGAGGAGAGGATATTGGAAGCTTTTGTTGCTTTTCTAATAGTTTATCTCTCTTATATAAAGTAGATGGAAAGGGAGTAGTCAGACAGGCAGTGCTAATCCAAAAGCATCACCTTTGACTCCCTGCGCTGGGAGAGGCTGGTGCAGCCTGACATGTGGGCTAGATTCACCTTATCTATTTAATTAATGAAATTTGGAGCACACCACTTGATTGCCAAAACCTCTAACCGGTTTACATAAAGCATAAGATACACACTAAGATTATCTGTGAAAGACAGGAGCCAAGGGCAAGGTGACCTAAAAACGATTCAAAATATGAATAAAATCAGTAGTTTAAAAATGCACATTATGAAAAAGAAAGAAAATTACCTATTAAAAGGCACATCAGTTTTACGTATACAGGTCAGCTTACTTAAACAAAATGGATTTTAGCAAGTGCCTGAAATAATACAGCACCTGACTCATATCAGTGAGCAAGGAGTCCTAGAGTGTAGGTGAAACCACAATGAAAGATCAGTTCTTCACTGGGGAAGAACAGACATTTTGTGGCACTTGTAAAAGTGCCACATCTGCAGATCGAAATGATTAAGGCCTCAAGTCAAGGACTGAAGAGTGCCCTGGTGAGGCATCATGTCTTCGCCATGATCAAACACACAAGTCCCCCAGCTCTAACTGGTCCTCCAAAAAACCCCACAGGGCATCTTGGACTCAGAAGGCATGTCCTCATTGGCATGGCAACCAGGCCAGGTGAAATATACTAGGAGTCGAGTGTGGATTTCATGCTCTTTATTCAGCTCATAGTGGTGAGGAGGAATGGAAGTTCCCCCAGAATGTCTGCTTTATATACATTATTTACACAATGGGCCCCACGTGATAGGCTAATTCCGGGATTCTCCTGTAGACCAATCAGGTTGCGGATTCACTTCCATCTGGAGCTGGATTGGGTGGCTCCTGTGGACCAATCAGACTGCTGCATTCAGGAGCCTATTGTTCTAGGACCAATCAGGCTGCTGCATTCTGAATCCTATTGTTCTAAGACCAATCAGGCTGCTGCATTTTGGATCCTATTCAACTCAGTACATAACACCAGGAATCCCTTCCCTTCTTATTTACAAACTGCATGCTCCCTGTTATGTACTGAAGTTCTCACCCTGAGCCAGCAGGGGGATACTGTAGATAGTTTTTACTCAGGTCCACATATGCAAATAAGGGATTGAAAGTGACGTTCAGTGATTGGATAGTTACAGAAAGTTGTTACAGTTACATTGTACTGGAGCTCTATATAAGCAAGTTGGCTTGAACCCTTCAGTTCAGTTCTGTCCTGGCCTGTAAATAAACAAGAGCTGTTTGAAGAATCGCTGTGTCGTCTGATATGTTCACCCACAACTTAACACTCCCCAAATTGCCTGCAGTTCTCCAGCCCTTGTCTCATCGGTAGCAAATCGGACTCTGCTGCCACATAGTTTGGGTAAGATTCCCACGTACACTCTGAAGGGCAAAGCAACTTGCAGCACTTCACCAAAACAAAACTTCAAGTTGTTTCTCTTTCTCTCACCACGTTCAAATCTGCCTTCACCTCACCGCATAAGAACTTCGCTGCCTTATATTGAGTTAGACCATTGGTCCATTTAGGTTAGTATTGCCTCCACTGACTGGTAGCAGCTCCCCAGGGTTTCAAAATACCTGGAGTCTTTCCCAGCTTTCTCCGGAGACGCTGAGGATTGAGCCCAGGAGCTTTTGGATACAAAACACACACTCATATATTGGAGCTATGGCCCTTTCCTACCTCAAATCCAAACGGTTACGGATGTCACATCCCAGGAAAATGAAAGAGACACTGACAGTCAGCCTTGATTGCTCCAAGGCAAATGCTTAGATGCCAGTGGCAATGAAGGGCTGTGACTCTGGAGCCCCTTGTCATCATAATTTCATGGGAACAACTAAGTAGGTGCAGCTAACAAATGTTTACCCACCAAAGTGTGTCATGCGCTACCTGATTAGAATTAGATTAGCAAATTATGACAATGAACAAAAACAACCTATCAGATGAACACTGCATTTTATTAATTGAGCTAATCAGTGGGAAATGGATGTAATCTATTCTAATGTGATGAGGCATAAACAGCACGGCACCAACAATTTGCCCTTTAAATCTTGAGTGGTATAAACTTCCCCCTGAATTCCTGTGTGTATCATCAAGACTCACTGAGATTTATTGTACTAAGTTTTTCATACAAAGAAAATCAAAGAGTCTTTGGAGTATACAAATAGGCTACATTTCCTCAATTTGCTAAACCACTGTTTAACATTACAGATGAGCCTGTGAGAGGCTTGGGCTAGCACATTTCTCCCTTCCCTCTTCTAGTGCAAAAAACCAGGAGCTCCCGCCTCCATTTGTGACTAACAACAGTATAAACTGCGTTTAATCACAACAGTGATTTAGTAAAACTACCGCTTCATAAACCATGGTTTGAAGATGCCTTGCTTTAGCCAATCATAGTTAAGACTAACCATAGTTTCCCTTGCTTTGGATGTCATGATAACCTGGGGTTACTCGACAATGGAAGCGGGAGCTTCTGAACCCTTCCTCATGGGTGTGCAAGAGGGAGGAGTGCACAAGTTCAAGACTTGCATGGGCTCATTCTCCTAGCACTAAATCGTGGTTTAGCATTACATACGAATGTCATCACATTCTTCTGCCAGGTTTCAGCTTAAAATTTACAGTTCTCCCCCACAAAAAGTGAATGAGGTACTGCCCTACCAAACTCAGATCTGTTCCCAGCCAGCCTGACCTTCTTACAGCCAGTCCAAGGCTGGCAGTTTCTGTCAGCTTCCTGCTCCTTAGACTCGGTGTTGCCCCTGGTAGAACTCAGCAGGGAGGAGGATGGAGACAAAACCAGAATTTGTTGGCTCTGCTTGTCTTTGACTGGATCTAACTACTGTTTAGGCTCCCTACATTCTGCCCTACCAGCTCCAATGGACATCAGCCGCTGCTGGTTGGAAGAACTTGCAGGACAGGATGAGGGGTGACCTGGGAGGTTGTAGAGGACATACAGCAAAAATTGCACACACTGCTTCACTGAATCAGAAGTCCTTACACACATGGAAGCAGTCCTTTCCTTCATGGAAAGGAGACTTAGGTACCAAGTTACTGCTAATAAAAGGCATGGATAAAGTCCACCTGCCACCTGCCATATTCTTTATGTCGTGATTCAGGATTATCCTGGCAGATAAATTGACTTCGTTCAGTGCAAAAGATCACAGGTTGCACAACAAAGCATATTTGGACAAAGAAGCAATCAGTGACATCTCTGCCTTTGAAAGTGCCGAAATAAGGTAAAATATGGTGGTTATTATATTAACAAAATAGGAGATCAAAATCAAATGATTCACTGGGTATATAATCAACAGAAGCCCAATTGGATGGGGTTTATTGCTAGTTGAAAGATACGCCCTTTTAGTTGGCAAAATATTTTTCAGCCTGTCAATAAGCATCATGGTGATCCCATGAACTATTGCACCCATTTTACAGATGGGTTTCACCAAGGCTAAGACAGGTGTGGGGAACCTTTGGCCCTCTGGGTGTTACTGAGTTTCAGGTTCCATCAGCCCCAACAATGCATGGCCACTGGCCAGGGATGGTGGGAGTTGTCGTTCAGCAACATCTGAAGGTTCCCCACACCTGGGCTAAGAGATATTAACGCGCAGCAAGAAGGCTGATCGCCGAAGAATTGATGCTTTTGAATTATGGTGCTGGAGGAGACTCTTGAGAGTCCCATGGACTGCAAGAAGATCAAACCTATCCTGAGGGCTCACTGGAAGGACAGATCCTGAAGCTGAGGCTCCAATACTTTGGCCACCTCATGCGAAGAGAAGACTCCCTGGAAAAGACCCTGATGCTGGGAAAGATTGAGGGCACAAGGAGAAGGGGACAACAGAGGACGAGATGGCTGGACAGTGTTCTTGAAGCTACCAGCATGAGTTTGACCAAACTGCGGGAGGCAGTGGAAGACAGGAGTGCCTGGCGTGCTCTGGTCCATGGGTCACGAAGAGTCGGACACGACTAAACGACTGAACAACAACAACATGGTGAGTCCGTAGCAGAAGCAGGGTGACTTGAACTTGGCCTCCCCTTGACCCCACATTCACAAACATACCAAACCAAATTCAGCTGGTGGAGCACATAAGAGTTATCTCACCGTAGCAGCAGCATTGAGCTGATAGTAGAGGGGCGAAGACTCTGGGGGCACTTCTGTCTCCGAGCGGATGGTTGCATTGGCCTGCAGGACTGCAGCACTCATGTAGAGGATGCCAGTAGCTCCATGGTAAAGGCTATCCTAAAAAGCAGAAGAAGAGCAACAGGTTCGTGTCCAGATCAGGGCCTTTTAAAAAGTGAAAAGTTCAGTTCTGCAGTCTATGTTATGTACATTGTGCAGGTTTAGAAGATATGTTAGTTGTCATGAGGAGAGGGTGCAGGAACCATCAGGGCCAGGCAGGGCTTTTTTTCCAGCCAGAACTCTCTGGAACTCAGTTCCGGCACCTCTCAGGTGGGTGCCATTGCCATTCTAAGAGAATGAGGGAGGGGTTCGTGGTGAGTTCCAGCACCTCTTTTTCTAGAAAAATAGCACTGGGGGCGGGCCCACCCATGAGGCAAGGTGATCAAAGGATCCAAAGGGGCAGCAGATCCCGGTGTAGATCTTTATTCTGGCCTTGTTCTTGCTGTAGATCTTCACCCACCCCCCTTCTCCCGTGTCAAGGAGGGGGCGCCATTTTGTGGTTCGCCTCAGCTGCCAGATTGACTTGGATCAGCCCTGAGAGCTATGCTGGATGCTGATGGTTTCCCTAGGTCAGGGGTTCCAAATTATGGTCACTGGATCACCAGTGGTCCATGAGTTTCCTTCTGGTGGTTTAGGGCAGAGGTCGGCAACCTAAGGCCCATGGGCCGGAAGCGGCTCCAGAAATCACTTCTGCACATGCCCAGACGCCGAAAATCGCTTCTGCACAGGCGCGATTTCCGAAGCTGCAGACATGCGGACGCGATTTCCGGCGTCACGCTGTGCCGGTCCGACCCACGGAGGATCTCTGCGGGAGTGATCTGGCCCATGCCCAGTAAGCCTTGCCGACCCCTGGTTTAGGGCATGCCTGTGGGTTTGTGGTTGGAGATGGGAGACAGCACACCCGTCTCATTAAAGCATTCATATTGATTTCTAATTGTAGTTTTACTGTTGCTCTCATTTATTTACATTGTATTTCACTGCATTACTTATTTGCTAAATTGCAATGCCGTGAAATACTATCTGTAAGAAATCAAAGAAGGAATTTTTAAAAATGCAATTAAAAATCACACAGCATCTGGAACAGTGCATTACAACAGCTAAAACAAGCTGCAAAATAATAACAGTGGCACCTCAGGTTAAGAACTTAATTCGTTCTGGAGGTCCGTTCTTAACCTGAAACTGTTCTTAACCTGAGGTACCATTTTAGCTAATGGGGCCTCCCACTGTCGCCGCGCCACCGCCACGCAATTTCTGTTCTCATCCTGAAGCAAAGTTCTTAACCCGAGGTACTATTTCTGGGTTAGCGGAGTCTGTAACCTGAAGCGTCTATAACCTGAAGTGTCTGTAACCCGAGGTACCACTGTAGCAAGTTCCAGAGGGTGGCAACATGAGAATAGGCTTCTCTGCAGTGGCTCCCCGTCTGTGGAATGCTCTCCCCAGGGAAGTTTGCCTTCATTATACACCTTTAGGCACCAGGCAACAACGTTCCTTTTTAACCAGGCCTTTGGTTGATCTGATTTACATCCTTTGCCCTTTTAAAATGTGGGGTTTGGGGGGCTATTGGGTTGTTGTTTTTATTTTTATTATGTATTTTGTGGTTTTATATCTTGATTTTATTCTGTGAACCGCCCTGAGACCGCCGGGTATAGGGCGGTGTATAAATTCAATTAATAAATAGCAATGTGTTTTCTAAATTTGCATCCTGTACATGGCATAAACTCTGTGTGTGTCCCACCTCTTACCAGGATTCTCCAGGAGGCGAAGTTTTTGTGGAAGCCAAACAGGTAGGACATTAGAAGCATCAGCGAGATGAGAAAGGAAGTGAGAGAGACATACATGACCCATCCCTGCAGCAAAGGGAAGTACACATTGGTAGCTGCTACGAGGATCCAGACCCAGCAGCCAAAGATCTGCAAAGAAGGGGAAAGGAAGGCACAATTATAAGCCTTGCTGTACCCATTTAATGCCACATCAGTCTGCTTCGGTTCTGTCTGTGTAGATTTGTTGGACTCCAACCCCTATCAGCCCAAGTGAACACGGCCCATCACTGGGGATTGTGGGAGTTGTAGTTTAAAACTACGGTAAGCAATACTGGTGCATAAATTATGCATGGTGCAGGAAAAGTGGGCATAGAGACATTTTCCTCATTCTCTCATAGGATTAGGACCCAGAGCCGTCCAAGGAACTTGAATGTTGAAAGATTCAGGGCAGACAAAAGTCACTGCTTCTTCATACAGTGCTTAGTTAAATGGTGGAATTGGTTCCTACAACATGAAGTGGTGGCCACCAACTTGGATGGCTTTGAAGGAGAATTAGACAAATTTGTGGTTGATAAAGCTATCAATGGCTTCTAGCCACAGTGAGTATTGTTACAAAAGTTGGGTTGCCTTCCCTTTCTCTCTGCCAAGCAATGGGTTTCCAGGGTCTGTGTTCCTTTGGAGAATTGAGACATGGCGGAGACTGTCGTAGCTTTAAGAAATATGGCTTATTCACCTATGTACACCTTCAGTCTTTATGAGGGGAGTCCAGATCTTACAGCATGGTCCCCTGTGGCTTGTCCCCCATAGCAGCGCAGCCCTGGAATCTAAGGCATTTCTCCCAGCCAGCCTTCAGCCAGCCTGTCCAAGATGGATCCCAATCTAACTTTCCTTCTTCCCAGCAACCCTTGCTCAGGACTCTCTTTCTATCGCCTCACACCCAATTACCCAGGCAACCTTCCAACCCTCCCAGTCTTTGTTCACCCCTCAGGGCAAGGGGGAGAGCATTTCTTTTGCATTGCCGATGTCCCTCAATGGCCCTGTATTGCTTCTTAATGGCCCAGGCTTGGCCAGGTCATTTTTGCACAGGCTAGCCCAGGAATTCCTCTGCAGCTTGTATTTCTCTCTTCACATGCCAAATCAACACAATCCTACCATTTATTAATTTCTAGGGATTAGGGGGTTCCCCTTCAAATCTATAAGAGTATGTTTTTCTAGCTCTGGTGTTTGTGCCTCTGGTGCCTCTGAAAACCAGTTGCTAGAAATGGCAAGCACAGCTCACTCTTCTGGGCTTTTCATGAGCATCTGCTTGGTCACTGTGAGACTAGGATACAGATGGTATTTAACACCCACCAGACTGACAAAAATGTCTAAATAAGAAAAAGGTTTATGTTGGAAGTGTAAGGAAAATGAGGGATCATTTTTCCACATGTGGTGGTCCTATAAAGTAATTAAGGAATACAGTGGTACCTCTGGTTATGTACTTAATTCGTTCCAGAGGTCCATTCTTAACCTGAAACTGTTCTTAACCTGAAGCACCACTTTAGCTAATGGGGCCTCCCACTGCTGCCGCGCCGCTGCTGTAAGATGTCTGTTCTCATCCTGAAGCAAAGTTCTTAACCCGAGGTACTATTTCTGGGTTAGCAGAGTCTGTAACCTGAAGCGTATGTAACCTGAAGTGTATGTAACCCGAGGTACCACTGTATTGGGAAACTAAATATAATGAATTTTTTTTAAAAAAATTAAACTTTCCCCAAAACACCTGAGATTTTCCTCTTGAGGATGGTAATAATGGAGTCCCCCCCCCCAAAAAAAAGAGTTTATGGCTATACGCCATGGCTGCAGCTAGAACCCAATATTGGCACAAATGTGGATAAGAAGTATGGTACCCACTAAGGAAGAATGGCAGTGTAAAATGTTCAGATATGCTGAACCAGCTGGTCTGATGAACAGGATAAGAGAAAATGAAGATAAGGAATTCAAGGAGGAATGGGTAATGTTTATTGAATATTTTAAGAACCAGTATAAACAAATACGTAGCTTAGCAGGTCTGGAGTAAATCCAGCAGAGCTGAAATAGATAAGAGTTTTTAATAGATAACAAATTGGATGATTAAAAAGATGTGGATTACGCAGAGTAGTAGAAAAGCAAAGGAACCAGGAAAAGGGTGGAAGGGAAGTCATATGGTATATGTATACATGCTGTATTTGGTATGAAGTTGTAAGTGGAACGAGCGGGAGGGGAGAGGGATTAAGCAAGCTCTCTGTTCCTGCTTTTGAAAATGAAAATGGAAAAAATAAATGGAAAAAAAGATACTGAACCAAGTAGACTTTTGCTCTGATCTAGCCAGGTTCTTCTAACATCGTCCAGCAACATCTGTCGGACAGTGGGTTGGCCACCCATATTCTAAGGCATTTTGACATCCAAATCTAGATTGAACAGAGTGCAGGAAGTGAGACTGGAGTGCACACCTAGCAGTTGCGAAACCCTCTCTCATTCTTCATAAGGTCAACGGCAGGTTAGTTTCTGCTTGATCACTTTATAAGCAACCTTGAAATATTAGATTTTACCCATCTGTCAAACAGTAGCAAACAGGGGGAATGATTAAAAAATGAAATAAAGAGCAGCTTTGTGAGAAAAAGTCCTCAAAATCACTGTATGCTTTGATTCAAAAGCTCATTACATATGCTTTACACCAGGGCTAGGCAACCTAAGGCCCCTGGGCCACAAGCAGCCCATGGGGGTCCTTTAACCGGCCCCCCAGCTGCCCCCGAACTGAGCCGCCCGCTTGGCGAGTTCCTGTGCTCTACACTAAACTGGCGCAGCGTGGTGCAGGGACTTGCTTCTGCAGTGCCGGAAATTGCGTCGGCACAGACGCCGGAAATCGCAGGCACAAGAGCAATCCAGCCCACAGAGGGATCTCTGCTGGAGTGAACCGGCCCAGGCGAGGTAAACCTTGCCATCCCCTGCTTTACACATTACCTCTACAGTTATAAAGTAAAAAATCCATTTCACAGTGTACAGGACAGAGCTGCCCACTCTGAATTAGCATTTTGAATTTAGCAGGGCAGCCCACCAGCCGAGTATTGTGTGCAAAAATGCACGTACTAGGGTCATGAAATGCACACATCCGTGAAAAGGCATTATACTAGGGGGAAATTGCTTTGCAAAAATGTGTTCTGGGCAAAACTGCATGCAAAAATGTGCAGATTGGGAGAATTTTTGCACCAAAATGCTGATGAATCTTCACAAGGACTTTTTTAAAAAATCACAAGCTGATATGGACAACCGAGGACTGAGAAGAAGAAGAAAGAAACTGAGAGGAAGCAAAATGGACTGATTTGCCCAGTTTCGGTTGGAAGGGAAGAGAAAGATCTTCCAGTGGTTAAAAGTGTTGTGCAAGCTCTCTGGGTTGCAACTGGGCTGAAGAGTCCTTCATGTCTGAGACAAGGTGTGGTGCACCCACCCAACTATTCAGATCAGAGCTGCCTGGATATATCCTTAGCTATTGCTTTTCAGGCAATTTTGCCAAGAGCAGAGCCTTGCACGGTTAAGCACTGCCAGGAGTGAGCCTGCAGTAAATCACACTGTGCAAGTTGGAGTTAACTCTTGATTAGCAAAAATATGATCTGTACAGACCTAATGAGCACAGCAACTTATATCTGGCAAGTCTTGCCTCCATGAAGCAGTTGCTGAGACTGAAAGTCCCCGCCTCCCCAGAGCTGCCTAAGTCCCTTCCTCTCCAGGGTTTCCCCCCAAGCAATTGGAGACCGCGCCTGTGTGAATCTAACCTCCCCTCTGTCCTTTTCATGCCTCCACTGGTTCTGGGAGACCAGGGGGACAGGAACTTGTCACAGCAGGAGTGGGACACACATACTGTTATGTTGTGGGCGAACATATCAGACGACACAGCGATTCTTCAAACAGCTCTTGTTTATTCCGAGGCCAAAACAGAACTGAACTGAAGAGCTCAGTCAGCCTGCTTATATAGAGCTCCAGAACAGCGTAACTGTTGCAACTTTCTAAAACTATCCAATCACTGAACGTCACTTTTGATCCTTCATTTGCATACAAACTATCCAATCACTGAACGTCACTTTTGATCCTTCATTTGCATAACTATCTACAGTATCCCCCTGCTGGCCCAGGGTGAGAACTTCAGTACATAACACATACCATCCAGACTCATCTCTGCCTCTTGGCCTCCCTCCTCTCCTGCTTCAGTTTCTGCCTCTGATTCTGGACTTCGCTCTGCCACAGCCGCTTCCTGCTCACTAAACCCTGTTACCTCCTCAGCTTCTGACACCTTCTCCTCCCAGTTTTTCCCCTCTGCCCACTCATCATTGTCCCACCACCACTCCCCGGATTTGAGCCTTCTTCCCTTGGGGGTTCCTAAACTGGTTCCTCCCACCATTCCTCTGCATCCTGCCAGTCCATGAAAATTTATTAGCAGATCTCATTAATCTGAACCTACTGTCAACTCACAAAGGACAAGTGTGCCTTCCCCACAAAACTGCCTTGGACTGACCAGTCGTCCATCTCTGTGCTGTGTGACTGCCTCATAACTACAAACTCCCAGCAGTGATGTTCTCTTCTCTCAGGCCTTGTTACTAAGGCAACACATGCCCTCTGTGAACCTGATTCTTTTCACCGTGTCTTCACCCTGGGCTCCACACCCAGCCATCCCTTTCTGCCTCTCTCAGCTCTTTTCAAGGTCTCCACCCAGGAGTCATTGAACCTGATTCTTGGGAGTACATTGCAGCTATTTCTGCTGATGAACAAACAGAGGCTTGCAAACAAGTCATCGTGAAAACAACAACCACACATCTTTATTCTAAAGCAACATAGGGTCCTGCAGCACCTTAAAGACTAGCCAATGTGTTTGTTTGCAGTTTGTTAACTGGGAACTGTAGCTCTGTGAAGGGTAAACTACAGTTCTCGAGATTCTTTGGGGGAGGGGGGGTGTTTTAAATGTATGGGGACCCACTGAAAATAATGTACATAGGTAACATGGGTCTATTAATTTCTTAGCAAAAAAATAATTGACTACAACCCATGTTGTACATGTGACATTGGTCGTTTCTGCCACACACAAAAAGAGCATGGCTTTCCCCCTGAAAATTTCGTTCTTGGCTCTCTTAGCAACTTAATAAACACCCAGAAGTAGTCATTGAAAGAAGTATTAATACATTAGGGCAGTCATAAGCAAAGTCGGCCCTCCAGATGTTTTGGGACTACAACTCCCATCATCCCTGACTACTGGTCCTGTTAGCTAGGGATGATGGGAGTTGTAGTCCCAAAACATCCGGAGGGCCGAATTTGGGGATGCCTGCATTAGGGGAATTCTCCGTGCAAATTGGCACAAACATGGCTTTGAGTTAAGACGTTTTATTTATTTTGCTTTGTGAATAAAGCTACTGTTTACTTCTCTGTGGGTGAAGAAACATATAACATTTATAGAGCATTGGAGCTGCTCTGGAATGGGGCCTCCCTCTGGCAAGTTTAAAGCTGCAGTCCTAGGCACCTTTGCTTGGGCAAAGGTCCCACTGAACACAACGCAACCAACTTCTGAGTGGACATGCATAGGGTTGCACTGTTGTACCTATTCCTCTCCAGAATTGACTTTGCGAGGGTGTTCTGTGTGATCTGTAGATCTGCAACAGAAGACCTGTACAGGACTGATGAACTATGTCCCTGTAATGTCACCAACAAACCATTCCACTTTCCACTAAGGCTTTGCACTTCAAAAAGTTTCATTAGACAAATAAAGAAATAATGCAATGGACAGATGGATAAATTCTTTAACATTCAGCCTTCTTTTACAGTGGTACCTCGGGTTAAGAACTTAATTCGTTCCAGAGGTCCGTTCTTAACCTGAAACTGTTCTTAACCTGAGGTACCACTTTAGCTAATGGGGCCTCCTGCTGCTGCCACGCCACAGGCGCGCAATTTCTGTTCTCATCCTGAAGCAAAGTTCTTAACCTGAGGTACTATTTCTAGGTTAGCGGAGTCTGTAACCTGAAGCGTCTGTAACCTGAAGCATCTGTAACCCAAGATACAACTGTATTAAAAAATCATTTTTTTAAAAAATGGTGGGCAGCCTTCCTGAAGCATGTGGAAGGGGCAAGACTGACCACCAAGCCAGGACCAAGATCTGTCTCATCTCTGTTCGAAAGCCAGGAGGAAGGTGGCTTCACCTCATGGCTGAAGGATGTGCTGTAAGATCTCTCTCTCTCGCTCTCTCCCCTCTCTCTCTCATCACATCTTTCTGCACCCATCCTAGATTCTCTTCAGAAGATTGATTACTTTTCTCCTTTCCCACGTTCCTTACATTGGCAGGAAGCTACCTGCAGCCAGCCAGCCGCTCTGCTATAAGATGAGAATGGCTGATAAAAGGAGTAGGATGCAAACCCGGTATTCTAATCATCCGTTCAAATAGCTTAACGGCATAGACCATGACTGTGTTGCACCATGCTTAATGCCGAATAGCAAAGATTCCATGAACTATTTGGGTTTGGACATCTTACACTATAAATGAAGTGAGTGGGAACATCTGCAAGCATAGGAGCTAAGTGTGAACTTCACAGCACGCACAGAAACTCCAGACTGGAGTAGGGTGTTTATACACAGGATAGATCAGGCATCTTATACCCTCAGTTCCATAGGGAATGGGCTATGATTCTGTGAGTTTAATCTCTGACATTTCTAGAATGGGACGAAAAAGATCCCTGTCCAAAACTTTGGCGAGCTACTGTAAATCAACATAGACAGTATACTGAGCAAAATGGACCAATGACCTGTCTTCTGATTGGGTTGGCGACAACCACCCAAATAGATCATGGTGCTGCAAATCCATAGATACAACCCCTGCAGTTTTTAAAAACTAATAGCAGCCATGTGGTGGTGTTGTGGTGTTGGATTGGGACCACGGCAATGGAGAAGGACAATTTAATCCCCCATAAAAAAGAAAGAAAAAGATGCTATTTACTGTGTGGGGCAAAATGTACAGGTAAAATATGTACACCTGTGAAGCCTAATTCAGGAGACAGATATTGGCACAGAGAGAAAATTAAAACAAAAACAAAAAGAACCTGTGTTTATCTATAGGACATACTTCATATGATTTGTGCAAACATTTCATTATGAACAGGCAATGAGTTTTCTGGATCATTAATTCTTCAAGAAGAACCTAGCCTCACAATTCTCTTAGGATGTCAGTTCCTGCATACCTACTTGAGCAGCCGCTATAAATATGCACATATTTCACAAAGATGTTCCCAGAGACCTACCCTGAGCCAGAGCTACCATTTCAGTGACAACAAGGGGTGGGGTTGGGGGGAATCTGGCATTGAGCTTTTCATATCCACTAACAGGTATCTCTCAGCTTCTGCTTACTCAGTCCTACACTCCCCACTGAGGGCTGATGAGGAAGGATCGCTTTCAAGAGAGGCACAGACCCACCCTTGTTGAGAAGCAACCAGACAGGTTCTCAAGGGTGGGTCACGCAGAGGTGAAATCAGGCCTTCCGTTTCAAAATACAGTGGTACCTCAGGTTACATACGCTTCAGGTTACATACGCTTCAGGTTACAGACTCCGCTAACCCAGAAATATTACCTCAGGTTAAGAACTTTGCTTCAGGATAAGAACAGAAATTGGGCAGCAGCAACACAGCGGCAGCAGGAGGCCCCATTAGCTAAAGTGGTGCTTCAGGTTAAGAACAGTTTCAGGTTAAGAACAGACCTCCGGAACGAATTAAGTACTTAACCCGAGGTACCACTGTACTGCTCAGGACGGTCCCCGAAACCTCCCAAGCACATTTTAGTCGGGGAGGATCAATAGGCTACAGAGGAAAGGGCGAATTGGTGGACTTTGCCTCTACTGGTGCGAGCATCCAGCAGGTAACATTCCGCTCAGAGGATGTTTCCACTGGCAGAATCCTAATTATTATCTAAGCCCATGAGATTAAAGTCAGAAGCTCTCTGTGTGGCACGGTTGTGTACAATTTTTTAAAGCGTCTTTACCTAGAACGTTATTTTGTTTACAGAATTTAGGATCTTTCTTTGAGAAAAGTCCTGTAAGCCCACTGTGGTCTGCAGGAAATGAAAAATGCACAGAGAGATACTCTTTTGTAACTAAAGGCATAAGCTATTGCAGATCCTCCTTGCACAAGCCCCACTTGTGTTTACAAGAAGCTGCACAAGAGGAATGCTTTTCAGTGGGACTTGGTTGGACTTAACTTCCTCAGTTGCACCCACCACATTCTATTACAGTTCATAAGAACATAACAGAGAGGCCAAAGGCCCGTCTAATCCAACCTATTTCCTTAAAAAGGCAAAGATATGCCTCTGAGAAGCTCTCAAGCAAGGCATGAAAGCCCCCAAAGGCTGCGGAACACACTCCCTGCACCTCTGAACTCTCTCCCCAGGTGAGTGCAATAGTGGGTGGCATTGCTAACATTTGTTTCCCTGGACACTTGTTCCCTCTTTATTATTTTAGGCCAAACATGTAAGGCTGAATTTGTGCAAGTTAGATGTGTGTGCATTGCAAGTCAACTGCACCACAGATGTTCCGGAGGTGGTTATAGTTTGTTTGTTTTGTCCTGCTTTTATTGCACTCTATTGCAAGAGAGCCCCGCCAGATGCACTAGCACTGGGGAAGCACCGAAGAACATCTAATAAAGCAAAATGATGTGTGGACAAGTCCAGTATAAATCCACCACTAATGCATGAACAGTTCACCAAAGCATGCTGCAGTAGCTAAAGTAGACACCTGCAACAAAAGAAGAAGAAGAAGAAGAAGAGTTTGGATTTGATATCCCGCCTTTCACTCCCTTTAAGGAGTCTCAAAGCGGCTAACATTCTCCTTTCCCTTCCTCCCCCACAACAAACACTCTGTGAGGTGAGTGGGGCTGAGAGACTTCAAAGAAGTGTGACTGGCCCAAGGTCACCCAGCAGCTGCATGTGGAGGAGCGGAGACTCAAACCCGGTTCCCCAGATTATGAGACTACCGCTCTTAACCACTACACCACACTGGCTCTCAAAACCCCTGTCTGAAGGGCCCCACAGCAGGTCAGCTTTCTGTGTTCCTAATCTGATAGACCTTTGCCATTTGGATCCATTAATCTGCCCAATCTTCCAAACAAAGAAGCCAAAACTTTTTGTGGTGCACACGAACAGTTCTGATATGAACACTGCCCATTTCGCAGAGTATAAAAAGGTTTGCGGAAGAAAACAAAGCTCCAAGGCTTTGCCACTTTCCCCCATGCCTGTTAGCAGCTGCTGTTCCTCTGATCTGCCCCCACCTCAGTGTCGTCCTTTTAACTGAAAATGCATTGCTTGCCACACTCCTTAATGGGCATTCCATAACCATTAGGTAAGTAAGGTGTGTCAGTCATATCACAGGAGCGCTGGCTTTCCATTTCAGAGCGCAGAGATTTCTTCTTGCGAAGTCTTTGTCATCAGCGCCATTGGGGCATTTATTGTAATTTGCTGGATTTGTGACGAAGGCAACCTTCGCTCAAGAGGTCCTTCACTTATCAGAGGCAAAGTCCGACAGCATTAAAGTCCACACGTCATAAAGCTCACGGGGAACGCAAATGGGCTTCAGCTCTTGAGTTTCTCTGCCACATTTTCCGTATCATGGGCTCATACCCAAAGTATGCGGACTTGAAAGGAAACTCTTGGAATCAATAGACTAACCTCCAGATAAATGTGTGTAAGAATGTCTTCGGGGATGGTTAGTGCAGCTGATTTTGGACCTCTCTGCTTTGCATGTCAGCTAGCAGAACTCTGCCCCCAAAGTCCCAGTTACTTAAATCCGCCTGCTCCTCTCACCTGTATAAATCAACAGCTTCATTACCGTGTGACCCCAAAATTCTGGATTCCCCTGCAGCCTGATGCCAAAGTTTAGCACTAGTTTTGTGCCATTTTGTGCCACGAATCCCCACATTTCGTGCCAGACCTCAAACCGAGTAATTGACACAGGGTCACAATTTTAATGCCAAAAAAACCAACCTTTTCCAATGGACTCCAGACAGGTGCCAAAGTTTTGTGCTAGTTTTGTGCTACAAACTCCATGTTTTCTGCCACCCCCCTCCCAAACTGAGTAACTGACACTCAAACCAAGGTCCCAGGTAAATGGCCAAAACCCCAGCCTTGCCCGATTAACTGCAAACCACATTAGTTAAGCTTAAAAAAACGCTGGTGTCTAACTTGTGAATACTCCTGGTTCAACCCCTTGGTACCATATGCAGCTCAGCCAAGCCTAAAATGTATCTAATCATTATGCTATTCGCTCCAAGTTTATTTGTAAGATAACTGGTCAGAGAGAACCTTTCAGGAGCAGAACATGTCCTCACAGCAATCAGCCTCAAGGAGATGAATAGGGACTAGAGAGGACTGGTTTGCTCCCGAGTCCCTGAGAGTCAAACTGAGCATCAAACAGCATTGTGGATGGCTGCTCAATTAGCTTTGCTTTCTGAGGTTGATTGCTTCTTTTAAGAGTCTAGCATGGTCAGTTGGTGTTTCATCAACATGATCAATCAACTGGGAATCTCTTTGCATTTTTGGAACAAGATAACTATGGAGAGTCAAAAGCGATGCCCTCCAAACCCTGGCTTTGCCATGTAAAGGGGCCATGTTGTAGGGGATAACAAATGCCTCTTCCCAGGGCCCACAAGAGCTGCTGCCAGGCAGAGAATGCAGTACTGAGTTCGAAGGACTGATGGTCTGAGTTAAAGCTGTCTCACACTTTCAAAACACCATTGTTCTCTTCTCTTGCTCAAAATGACTCCGTTCTGTTGCTCTCTGTCTCACATAGGGCAAGTGAGCAATACTACTAAACTAATCCTGGTTTCATTTTCTGTACTGCTGTACCTCTTGAGCTCCTTTCTGACAAATAGGACAAGAGACATACAGGCAAGGTGCTACGTTCGCAGTTGGTGGGAGATCACTGATCTAAACTGGCTCTCTCCAGCCTGACTTCTTCCACTGCACCTGACCTGCATACCTTCCAGGGAGTTATGAGTTTCCTGCATCCTCCCTTAGGGATCCCATCTTTTGAGTGCCTGTCCTTTTCAAAAGCCCCAATTCTTGGGATCTTTGCCATCCAGGTTTTATCCCAACAGATTGCAACATCAATATCCTTGGAATAATCGGAATAGGCGCTCCAAAAATATTTTAAAATAATTTCAGCGCCCATTGAAAGCAACAGTGATGCAGATGGATAGCAATCAGATTGGCACGCTGGTGCAAATTCAGATGCACAGCAGCTTTAAGCTTGCATTCTCTGATCCAGTAAGTGAGATGTGTGGAGACCTTTTGATGTGCAATGGATTTCCTTTTGTGGATTATCTATGTACACGTGTGTGTGTGTGTGTGTGTGTGTGTATCAATCTGCATATTTCATGCCCATGCCAGAAGCCAAAACTCCCGGCCATGCATAAATGCTACAAGGAGCATACATGAACTGCATTATACTATATGGAATCAAATAACTATAATTAAAGGAAGTCGTTTGACTTACCAGCTCTGGCAGAATCAAGGCATACGGTATGGTTCTGAAAACATCCACTCCTGAAGGAATATTTTCAGGCGCTGTGCCGACGGGAGCTGGTCCTGAAGATTTGGTATCCATTTCAGTACAGGCTGAATAGCTGTAGTTAGTACAGCTCCGCTACTCTCAGTTATCTCTGAGACGCTGTTTGCAAGCAAAGCTTAAAATAGTATCCACAGACACACCCAACTGGACGTCAAAGGTGAAGTCTGTTCCAGCTTGGCAGGTAGCGCCACTCATCACTGCAGAAGAATCATCAACTATTCTAAAGTTAATAAAGCCGATCAGGAAGGGCTTGGCAA
Source organism: Podarcis pityusensis (assembly GCF_964106645.2). Classification (NCBI taxonomy): domain Eukaryota; kingdom Metazoa; phylum Chordata; class Lepidosauria; order Squamata; family Lacertidae; genus Podarcis; species Podarcis pityusensis. Next base: position 105,902,378 of record NC_138026.1, on the reverse strand, counting down.
TCATATGCCCTGCTGGAAAAGAGAGAGAGGAAGCGGCAACACATAAACACACCTGTTTCTGTTGCAAGGCTCAATGGCTTTTGTATTCCAGGGCTTCCCAATAAGGCCATCATACCTGGCTAGGGCTCCCTTGCAAGCTCACTCAGCTTCTAGGTATTCCGATAGGGAAGAGAAATCTTTTTTGCTGTTTATTCCGAAAGACTGCAAACTTTAGAAAACTCTTTTTTTAAAAAAAAAGTGAAACAATAAAACAAACTCATTAACAGTATTTTAAAGTTAAGAGTGCTGGAATCTGAATTTTGCACCATTGGAGGCTGGTTTAAAGAAAGAAAAACTTGGCCAACAGAAAGGATCAGCTGGAAAGTGAGGAAGGCAGATTCCTTTGGCCTGCAAAGGTGCTAAACAAGAACTTATCTGCAGATCAGCACTCATGTAGCAGCCCCTCAAAGGCATAAACATCTGAATCAGTGCCCCCTAGGGGGTGTGGGAGGGAGGAAGACAGCAAAAGAAGACAGAAAGAGCTGTTTCCACATCAAGTTCAGTGTTGCTGTTCTGAGATTCTTTCAAGGGCATTCGGGCTGATATGGCTGCTACGGCAACTGGGTTTGGCTTGCCTCTGGATCCGTTCATCCACTGCGTAAGGAAAGCACTCAGCCTGCCTACATAGCCCTTCCCTACACTTTGGAGCAAAAGTTAACAGGGGAAGTGATTTGTACTGCACTTGAGCACAGCATTTCCGACTGTTGCCAGAAAGAATGGGAAGGGGGGGGGGGACTGCATCATATATAGATGGGGAAGCGTTCTGTCCAATAAGCATGGTACACACAAGTGTGCTTCTTCCATCCTTCCTGGAGGGTGGGGCACACCAGCCCAATGGAGGGTTTCCTGAAGAATGGAATAACTGATCTGGCCCTCTGTCTCCTTGCCTCTGTTCCTAGAGCAAACCAACACCAGCAAATGAACAAACACCAGCAAAACGTCCAACTACTGCAGAAGGCTTCAGAATACGAGGAGCCCTGCTGGAGTACTCCCTGAATCTATCCAGCTGGGTATTCTGCCCCCAACGCTAGCCACCCAAATGCCACAAATCAGACAGAAAGGCACCAGCCACCCTCCCAGCTAGACTGGTGACTGGGAGCAGCCGCCGAGACCACATAACACCAGTCTTGAAAGACCTACATTGACTCCCAGTACGTTTCCGAGCACAATTCAAAGTGTTGGTGCTGACCTTTAAAGCCCTAAACGGCCTCGGTCCAGTATACCTGAAGGAGCGTCTCCACCCCCATCATTCAACCCGGACACTGAGGTCCAGCGCTGAGGGCCTTCTGGCGGTTCCCTCGCTGCGAGAAGCCAAGTCACAGGGAACCAGTCAGAGGGCCTTCTTGGTGGTGGCACCTGCCCTGTGGAATGCCCTCCCATCAGATGTCAAAGAAATAAACAACCATCTGCTGTTTAGAAGACATGTGAAGGCAGCCCTGTTTAGGGAAGTTTTTAATGACTGATGTTTTAATGTATTTTTAATCTTTTGTTGGAGGCCACCCAGAGTGGCTGAGGAAACCCAGCCAGATGGGTGGGGTATAAATAATAAATTACTACTACTACCCATGGCAATTACCACTCAGCAAGCATTATTCCAAGCAGTGACAAAAACAGCAAAGACTACAGTGAAGGGGTTTATAGTCCTTGAGAGTTGTATCCAACTATGCTATATTCAGAGGAGACCCACTGAAATTAATGAACCAAAGTTACTTGTGTGCAGTAGGTCTACTCTGAGTAGGACTGACATTGGCTACAGTCCTTAATAACAATAAAAATCAAATGTGTGGTTTATTTATTTCCTGGTCACTGCCTCCACTGTTTTAACGGAAGCGAAGTCTAGGCCAAAAAGTCAAAGCATGCAGGTTTATACAACCTGTGGTATATGAGGAGGAGGCAGTTAGGAAGGCAACTCTCCACAATGGTTAATTGATGTCTGTTTTTAACTTTTTTGTATGGTCATAGAATCATGGAATTGCGAAGCCGCCCTGAAATACAGGAATCTTTTGCCCAAGGTAGTTTTACATGGGGACAGGCAGGGTAGGGAGTGGGGTTGGCTGCAAATCACACAAACAAACACACACACACACACACACACGGGGTATATATATGGTATATAAAGGTAAAGGGTAAAGGGACCCCTGACCGTCAGTTCCAGTCACAGACAAATCTGGGGTTGCAGCGCTCATCTCGCTTTATTGGTCAAGGGAACTGGCATACAGCTTCCTGGTCATGTGGCCAGCATGACTAAGCCACTTCTGGTGAACCAGAGCAGCGCACAGAAACGCCCTTTACCTTCCCACTGGAGCGGTACCTATTTATCTACTTGCATTTTGACGTGCTTTTGAACTGCTAGGTTGGCAGGAGAAGGACCAAGCAACGAGAGCTCACCCCATCGTGGGGATTTGAACCGCTGACCTTCCGATCGGCAAGCCCTAGGCTCAGTGGTTTAGACCACAGCGCCATCCGCGTCCCTTAGGATATATGGTATATATTTTTTATTTAAAAAAGTAAGGAGATGGAGTGTCAGCACCTCCTCTGATTGTCTCCTTTCCAAGCCAACAGGTTCAGCTCCTTATTTACTACTGCAATGAGTGGTGACAGCCCATGGCCAGACAGCAATAACAACACAGGTATTTAAAATTTGGCTGCACCTGTCCTTTAAACAATTACATTTTTCTCATTAAGTTTTGTTGTTTTAAACATGCTGTGGCCCATCACTTTGGGTATCCTTTTTCTAAGGAAGAGAACACATGTTTTTCTTTTATTACACGCATCAGGCATGAGCACTGAACGAGTATCCATTTTGCTTTGTGTACCAGAGACTAAAAGCTCTTGTTGTAGATCAGGCATAGGCAAACTCCGGCCTTCCCGATGTTTGAGACTACAATTCCCATCATCCCTAGCTAACAGGGCCAGTGGTCAGGGATGATGGGAATTGTAGTCCCAAACATTTGGAAGGCCGGAGTTTGCCTATGTCTGTTGTAGATCCAAATGCACACCCAGAATATTCAGTGAGCGCATGTGCTCCCCCCACTCTCCACCCCCCACAGCACCCTGTGGGGAAAATATGTGTGAAGCACCCCCAAACTAATAGGGAAATTTATAGCCTTGAGGACTGTAATCCTATCCGCGCAAGCTCTACACACCCTGGTGTGGAAAGAGGAAGACATATATTTAACGTTTGGGGTTGAGTCAAGCCTTTCATTAACATAACAGCAGCGCATTTTCTAAACAATTTAAGGGCAACACTGACGTGCCTTTCTGAAGAACTCCATTGTCTTGTTGTTAATTGACTGGGAACACATCCAACAAAAAGACTTATTGCTGGTTGGCCTTGCTGAACTAGTTTCGTCTCCACTTAGGTGCCATGGTCAGATTCCTGTCTTGGGCTCATTAAGGAAGCATCTAAAAATAATTGCATTGTGAATTATCAGCCCAATCTCCATGCCCCTTGGAAGGTTCAAGCCTCACTCATTTCAATGAGGTCAGTGCCAAGACAATATCCGGGGAGCTCTTTCTAAGGCAGCTCACATTGTAAGGTACAGGCACACACACCCCACTTTTGTGGGGGTTACCTTCTGGACCCGTGTGCGCATAAATCTTGTAAAGTGGGGAGCACTCTCTAAGCGCCCTTTAAACACCTTCTCTGCCACACTCTCTTCAACCCACACCAAAAATTGTTGTCGTTTAGTCGTGTCCGACTCTTCATGACCCCATGGACCAGAGCACGCCAGGCACTCCTGTCTTCCACTGCCTCCCACAGTTTGGTCAAACTCATGCTGGTAGCTTCGAGAACACTGTCCAACCATCTCGTCCTCTGTTGTCCCCTTCTCCTTGTGCCCTCCATCTTTCCCAACATCAGGGTCTTTTTCCAGGGAGTCTTCTCTTCTCATGAGGTGGCCAAAGTATTGGAGCCTCAGCTTCAGGATCTGTCCTTCCAGTGAGCACTCAGGGCTGATCCAAAAATATCCACAACTAGAACTGAAGCTCTGTGGTTGGCAGGAGGCTGGAGGACGCAGGCGAAAGCAGCTGCTGAATTTTCCCCGCACATCAGTTGTTGGGGAGAGGCTGAGCAGTGTAAACCAGGGGTCGGCAACCTAAGGCCCAGGGGCCACAAGCGGCCCATAGGGGTCGTTTAACCGGCCCATGGACCCCCACAGCCCACTCAGGGACCCCTGCCGCCCGATCAGTCAGCTCCCACGCGCTGTACTAAACCGGCGTGGAGCAGACAGGGGACCGCCTTCCGCTATGCTGGCCGGCTTCCCATTGGCTGCACGAAGGTCCTGCAGCCATCGGGAAGCTATGCACGCCTCTGTGCCGGAAATAGCGTTTGCACATGCGTGCGTACACAATCCAGCCCACTGTGGCGTCTGCAGGACCATGAACCGGCCCAAGCCACTATTATTATTATTATTATTATTATATTAATTTATTATTTATACCCCGCCCATCTGGCTGAGTTTCCCCAGCCACTCTGGGCGGCTCCCAATCGAGAGTTAAAAACAATACAGCATTAAATATTAAAAACTTCCCTAAACAGGGCTGCCTTCAGAAGTCTTTTAAAGATAATATAGCTGCTTATTTCCTTCACATCTGAAGGGAGGGCGTTCCACAGGGCGGGCGCCACTACCAAGAAGGCCCTCTGTCTGGTTCCCTGTAACCTCACTTCTCACAGTGAGGGAACCGCCAGAAGGCCCTCGGCACTGGACCTCAGTGTCTGGGCTGAACGATGGGGGTGGAGACGCTCCTTCAGGTATAGAGGACTGAGGCCGTTTAGGGCTTTAAAGGTCAGCACCAACACTTTGAATTGTGCTCAGAAACTTTGCCAACCCCTGGTGTAAACAAAGCCCTGCTGCGCCTTCTCTTTCGGGGCTCCCTCCGCCTTGACATCCTCTTCAAGCTCTGGGGAGGGTCTCCTCGTCAGCCACAAGGACTCTCCAGCTCTCTCCCACCATTTCTGGGTTTGAAATGAATTATTTCCTGGTGCCACGTGTAAATGCAAGTCAATCGCACATAAATAAGGGGCGGGGGGGAGTCACACACCTGTATAAATCTCTTACCCCAGTCTGAAAAGCTGCCCCAGCATTTCTATTCACATTGGTGAAGTTGTATGTTTGACGACACCAAAAAAGGGATCACAGGATCGTAGAGTTGGAAGGGATCCCAAGGGTCATCTCGTCCAACCCCCTGCAAGGCAGGAATCTTTTGCCCAACACGGGGCTCAAGCCCACAACCCTGAGATTAAGAGTCTCGTGCTCTTACCAATGGATCTATCCCAGAATTGATCAAGTTAGTACACCCCAGATAGAGAACTCATGTGCAGCAACTGTATTTCTTAGCCATGTTTGTTCCTAGCAGGATAAACCAACAATAGCAGGAATACCAATTGTGGGATACTGGAGCATGACAGGATTCCACACACTGCTTCCATTCACATACATTCCCTGGTAGCATCACAGTGTTAGAAATCAACTGGTCCAAGATTCCATAAGGTGACTGCATATTGAAAACTTGGTAAATGCTGACATTTGCCAGTAACTCTTACGCAATTTTGAAGGGCAGTGGGAAATTTCAGTACATTTCAAGAATAACCATGAGGCCTTGGCAGGTGGCCAAATATCATATTCAGTTCCACCAGTTACTAGTAAATGCTGGCATGACGTTCACCCAGCTGTGTTGGTATATGTTCAAAGCAAAACTCATGATAGAATCGATGCTTACATTTACATCAAGATGAAATGGGACCGGGTTTTTTAGATTTACAAGTTAGAATTTTATGACATTTTCTGCTTTTCTTGTAAAATATCAAAGATTAGTGGTAACATTCCGCAAGCAAGTACAATACAGCAACATTTGCTGTTACACAAGCTCCAGAATGAACAGTAAGTTTCATTGTCCTGAGGAAACCCAGTAAAAAACGATACAGAAAAGTTTTATCAAAGTTAAAAAATATATGTTTACATACTTTATTTTTTCTTAAAAAAAACACAAAAGTAGCCAAAGCCAACATATCTGAATACAAAAAGATAGAATACTAATACAATGTATTTATAAAAATGACATACAAATATAAAAATATGTCTTTTTTGGCCAGAACATCAATTATGTTTAATTGATTTGCGTTGGCATGGCGATTGGAAGAGGTCCATTCATACTAAAGTCCATTCATACTAAAGGATTATTCTTCCTAGCCTCTCCAAGAAAATCATATGCTATTTCTGTGACATCAAAGGCTTTGTGAAGGCCTTCTGACGACAGCAGAGAGGACAAAGCGCCATCCCTTTCTCGGTTTTTCTTCAAGAAGTCGGCAATCATCCGCCAGCGAGTGCCTTCAGATTCTTCTTCTGCCCACTTGTACTCTGGGAGGAACACAGACTGAAGAAGGGGGAAGACAGAATCGTGGTACACCAGGACGAATACAGACTTCAAAAATTCCCGATCTCTCTACAGAGGAGGAGGAAATAAATGAAATGTGTTACTATTTGACGGCTTCCTAAAATTAGATTCATTTTCTTGCGCTGGAATTGCCACGAGTCACCTCATGTTGATGCAGCCGTGTCTGTTCCCCTCCCCCACCAATCACGTTAAAACTGCTGCAAGTAAGACAGATAGATTTATAAAAGCCATCAGTAAAATGGAAAACCAATTCTTTAAAGCACCAGCAAAGCCAACTATAAGCAGCTAAACAGAGGAGAAAGATAAATGAGTGCTTCTTCAATCCAGCCTTCAGATAAGCTGTTGTGATGTCAAAATGGTTCACCTTGAACCCTCACTGCGCCGCAACAGTTGACAGCCGCTGCATGCAAATTTGCTCCTTCAGTTTTAAACTGAGGCTCTAGGGTTGATAGATGCATCAGATTTGGACGGCCAGCTTGATCTCACCTTGTGCCCTAGCCACTAAGAAACAAATTCAGGCTTGGGCCACAGCTACTGCCCTATCCTGTGCACAGCAGACAGAGTGGGGCAGCAACACTTTGCTTGGCACAAAATCCAATGAGAAAGATCCTTTGTTGTTGTTGTTGTTTAGTTGTTCAGTCATGTCCGACTCTTCGGTGACCCCCTGGACCAGAGCACGCCAGGCACTCCTGTCTTCCACTGCCTCCCACAGTTTGGTCAAACTCATGCTGGTAGCTTTGAGAACACTATCCAACCATCTCGTCCTCGGTCGTCCCCTTCTCCTTGTGCCCTCCATCTTTCCCAACATCAGGGTCTTTTCCAGAGAGTCTTCTCTTCTCATGAGGTGGCCAAAGTATTGGAGCCTCAGCTTCAGGATCTGTCCTTCCAGTGAGCACTCAGGGCTGATTTCCCTCAGAATGGATAGGTTTGATCTTCTTGCACTCCATGGGACTCTGAAGAGTCTCCTCCAACACCATAATACAAAAGCATCAATTCTTCAGCCTTCTGCTCTTAGCAGCACAAGCCCATGGCAACATGAGGACCTATTGGGCTTGCACAAGAATCTTACGGCAGTATGCCCCCCCATCCCACCCCAAAACTGAAATACACCACTGCGCAGAATTGGTGAAGAACTTTCCCAATGGATTTGGGGCAAGGGTGGCCCTCCCCAGGTCTAGAGCAAAGTACAAGCGGGAGCTGCAGTCCTCTTGAGCCAAAGCTGGGAGCCCCCTGCTCACGCCTGTGCTTGAATGAAGCTTCAATATATAATTATGCTTAAAACATATTTTGTGTGCAGAAGAAAGTGATTTTATTTCCTTACCTTCTCAGATCTCTTCAGCGTGCTTTCCTTCTCTGCCCAAGCACTCTAAAGGAAGGAAGGAAGGAATGAATGAATAACTCTGAGGCTCTGCACAAAGTTTTGAGACACTTCGTATGCAAGCAAAGAGTGCCAGAATAAAAGGATTGTGGAGAGAGATGCAGATGAGAAAATCATTATGAATCGCAACCACTCAGAGATGGAAGAAGAAGAAGAAGAAGAGTTTGGATTTGATATCCCGCTTTATCACTCCCCTTCAGGAGTCTCAAAGCAGCTAACATTCTCCTTTCCCTTCCTCCCCCACAACAAACACTCTGTGAGGTGAGTGGGGCTGAGAGACTTCAGAGAAGTGTGACTAGCCCAAGTTCACCCAGCAGCTGCATGTGGAGTGGAGATGTGAACCCGGTTCCCCAGATTACGAGACTATCTCTCTTAACCACTACACCACACTGCCTTGGAGCTGCCTTTGCGACTTTCCCTTGAAAATCTCCAAGGAAGGAGGAGAATGGGTGGTTTCTGCCCAACTGAACGGTTCTTAAAGTTGTTGTTTTTTTTTGGGGGGGGGGGTTGAGGATGATTTTCAATGTATAAGCCAAATCAAAGTTGGGGATAACTTAAACCCAATTGGTTGGATTCAGACTCAATTATCCTTCACGCAAACCCAGTGAAATACATGGGATTTGCATTAGACATGACAAAGTTATGTCCCACTGATTCCAGTGGTTCTTCTGCTCTAAGGATAATAGAGTCTGAATCAAACCTTTGGCATCATATAGAAAGCCTCCTTCTATCAACAGTAGAGGGTTGATCCAGTAGAGGCTTCCCAGTAGCAGAATAAGCCATTTTTGTTGACTTCCCCCTCCCTCTGTAGCCCCACCATCTTTCTAGAGGATTTTCCAGCCCTCTAAAGCAGATTTTGGGGGAGCGCTGGAAGCTGTAGGGGGAAGAAGGAAATCAGCAGAAGTCACCTCCCTTTCATCCAGCAGCAGCAGCAGCAAAGTCTGGATCCAAACCATTTATCTTTTTCTTTTCAGTTATTCTAATGCAGGGACCAGGCTGGAGACCCCTTTTCTAACACATCTTTAAAAAAAAATATCTGAATACCACTAAATCTGTTCCCTTAATCTGTTTCCCGCCCCCACGGAGCTAAACAGGATCTGGCCTTCTAGCTTTTCCCCAGAGGATTCGTAATCATGTTAGATGACCAGAGATGTTGGCAGAAATCACTCCTTCCATTATGACTGTAGGAAAGTCAAACTTCTCGGAATTTTTCTTTCAACACACCACCACACCCTTTTGCTGCATTCCAGCCCTTCCTAAGCCACCTCTTTCCAAAGACTTTGGGCATTTCACTTCTATTTCTGTTTGCTTTACTTTCAGCACATTATTGACCTAAGCTTAGCATCGTCAGAGCAGCTGTTTAAAACAACAGTGGGATGGAGGCGTGCAAAAGCGTTCAATCCTCCCATGCCGGAAAGAAAGAGGCTTTCAAAGCTGTCCTTTTGGATTAGTGATGCAATACGTTTCACGCACCCTGAGCGCATCCATGAGATCAGGCTGCTCCATGAGTTTGGGGAAGGTTGCCAAAACTGGATTGCCAATCAAATCTGCAAGGGAGATTGAAAAGGTGTCTGTTATTTGGGAAAGCTTTAGCAGCATTTTATGCGAGGCAGAAACAATTCACAGGAGAATGTGAACAGCAGTTTTGGCCTTTCATGATTCTGAACATCCACTGAAGACAGTTTTTAGAACACACACACACACACACAAATGCTGGCTAGAATGTGGAGAAAGAGGGAGAACGTGGTTGAATTGCCCACAAAAATAATATCCTGGGCGGGGGGGAATAGCCAAAGCAGTATTTTATATCACAAAGACTGGATTACCTGTAACAGCAGAACACACTTCTACAATATTTAATTTAAGACTATAAGCTTCTGTAAAGAGCCATGTTTTATTTATGGCAGCCTGTAAGTTCTATGGTCATGAGTAGAGCTCATTGTACGTATGTATGAAAATTTATTTAGGTTGCTTGCTTCTAAAAATCCCATAAGTATGATATGAGGACAATAGCCATGTGCTCTTCAGGCCCAACAGGAACATGAGCTTTCGGATTTGACAAATGAACTTGGAAAAAGCCAGATTTGGAAAGAAAAAGTTTGGTTTGGTTTGGAAATGGGGGGCTGGATAGACCCCCCTATGCAGGGATGCTTGGACTTTTCAAGTCTGGCAATGGGCCGTGAGATGTCTGGGACTGTGGGGGTTCCTAATTTTGGAGGGGTTTTGAAACATGTTCTTAAATACCACATGGAATTTAGTGTGGATTATGGAAAAGGGGCTGATCCGTCAAGAAGGCTCAAAAATATTGTTAAGCTGGAGTTCCCATGAGTGAAACGAGCAGGAGACAAGGGAAAATACAGTTACAAATATGAAGAAGAGCTGCGGAAGGGACAAGGAAGAGACTTAAGGGCCTCGGATATAAGGTTACCAGGTTAATGCGCTAGATCGATGGGATAATAAGGACTGACAAAACCCGGGACCAGGAGGAAGGGACGCTGGATGAAGATTGGATTGTTTTTATTTCTTTTTCTACCACTAGGATTGTTTTATAAAATTGATGAATGTTAGAAAAATGTTGAAATGAAATTACTTGGCTTTAGTAAAAATGTTTAAAGAATTATGTAAGAATATTATGGTTATGAGAAGTTGGTAAAAATAAGATTTAAGTTTTAAGTTTCAAGGTTTTTTATAGTAAGATTAGATTAAAATAGTTTAAGGTAATGTAATGACAGAATTTTATGAAATATGGAAAGGATTTGCTGCAACAATTAACAACTAGGATACAAGAAAAGGGAGGAGGAGGAGGTCAAAGAAAGAAGGTAATGACAGTTGAGGATTTGAGAATAATGGATTTGTTTTTAAATGTTTGTGGTGTATTTTTGTTGTGTTTTTTTTTGAATTTGTATTGTTGGATGTGGTTTGTGTTTTTCTTTGTTCTTTCTTTGTTCTTTTTCTACTTTGTTTTCTTTTGTAACTCTAAAAAATTTTTTTCCAATAAATATCATTAAAAAAAAAAAAAATAGCCATGCGCTCTTGTATCACTCCTGCGTCTGGTAGAAACAACTGGGACGGGTTACCATTTCTGAAGGTTTGAGGGTAGGTTAAGAGTGTCATGTATCAATTCTATGTGCATGTCCCCTTCCTGAGATACAAAAGAGTTTTTTATTCACAATCTTATACCCCTGTACAAAATGTAAAGCTGTGAACTGGCTGGCCCCCATATTGTGAACTGGTCCTCCAACACGTGCAGTTGAAAGGTTAAAGTGGGTCAGAATCACTGCAAATAACAGCCATGTAAAAGCATTCAGTTCATTTTGAAATGCTGGTTTCCACTTACATGTGCGTCATTAAAAAATTTAAGTTGAAGTAGCTTTAATCTGTTTTAGTATTTTAACTTTTGTGTGTTTTAAAGCATGCTTGAGATTTTTTCTAGCTTTTATTGTTTTATTACTTTGTAAACCACTTGGAGGATTGTTGTTGTTTTTTACAATCAATCAGTATATAAATTATATGAAATAAATAAATACACTTCCGAGTTCGGCGTGATGTGTGTGTGCATGGTCACGCAAATATCAGATGCTCCTAAAACGGTTGTTGCCTATACCAGATGCTGTGAGCAACACAATATGTGCTATAAACTGGGAAAGAGTGCAAATATTGTCAAGAGCTTTTAAGCAGGCATTTTAAGTTGCTGGTTTTCTACACAAAGGTTCCAACCACAGGAAATTTACACTTAGGAACTGCAACCAATTAGGTATTTTACACTTCCAAGCATTGACAAAGAACCAGATGGCATGGGACCAATCTCTGCTCATCCATGAATTCAGTGGATTTTCTAAAACCAGTTTTCAGAAAGCATTTTCTCAGAGCCTTGTTTCCCCACCAGACACTGATGCATCACTTCCTTTCGTTCAGGCAAAACACCCTCCCCACCAAAACCTGGCTGTCGCTGTGTCAATGCGCATTCCAGAAGCCACCAAACCCTGTCATAAACTCAGACTGATTTTCACCCTGACACCTAGCACTCCTTTGCCATAACAGAGGTGACAGTGGCACAGCAAGTAGTATGCATGTTACAATAGGAGGAATGCAAAAGTACAAAAAACAACTCTGGAGGAAGCCTGCTCTCCCTGAGCAGAAGCGAACATGTTTCTTTGATGAACAGGAGGTAGGTTAAGGAGGAGAAATAAATGTTTTTGAGGTAGGCCATGCATTCCCTTGTCTCAGGACTTTTAACTCCACCTTTCTTAACAGGTTGAATTATAAAAAGCAAAAAATATAAGTTCCACATTATTGTTTAAATGAGGACTCCTGTTAAGATTTAAAACATGAAGTTTACACAATACCTTTTTAAAAAAAACAGGGAAAGATCAAGGCACAATCAGAAATCCATACCATGATCACATGATTCCATGGAAAATGCACTGCTAATTTCCAGTGGAAACACTTGTTATAGCTGCATCCTTAATTCACTTCACTAGAAATGTATTTGTAAGACATAAGCATAGGAAAATGTCTGGGGATTGTAAGGGACATGTTGACTTACTGTGCAGGGATGTGCTTTAACTGCTGCTGACAGAACAATGTCATTCCCATGCTGTTTAAATATACCCAGACTGGCTGAGAAACACTTGCCTGGTTCATGCATGATACTAAGCGAAACCATGGCCAAGCATGAACACATGAGGATACAGGTATTCACACTAAGAATTATGGCTCTTTGTTCTATGTCTGAACCTAGGCTTGTGGTTTGTCACACACCAGAAAACCACAGGATTTAGGCAAGGTTTGTTCTTGGCTTACCGCTCACAGATTGCCTGGATTGTGACAAACCACAAGCCAAACCATGTGTGACATAACACTACGCCAAACCATGGCCCAGCCCAGAGTAGCGTGTTAACCAGAAGAGCAAAGTGACTGCAATTTTTATGACAAGTACCTGCACACTTAGCCACAGTTTGGCTTAGCATCACATCCATAACTGAGCCACTGTTGTGCCCTTGTACCTGAAGCATTTCTAGGAGAGTGACAGAGAGAACACAGATTCTAGCTGAACACGTAACCCCTGCTAATTTTTGGATTTCTTGCAAACGAACTGCAGTGCTGGGTAGGGCATTTTTGCAATAACCACCTCTGCTCTTGTGACGTGGGTGGCACTGTGGGTTAAACCACAGAGCAAGGACTTGCCGATCAGAAGGTCGGCGGTTCGAATCCCCACAACGGGGTGAGCTCCCGTTCCTCGGTCCCTGCTCCTTCCAACCTAGCAGTTCAAAAGCATGCCAAAGTGCAAGTAGATAAACAGGTACCGCTCCTGCAGGAAGGCAAACGGCGTTTCCGTGCTCTGCTCTGGTTCGCCAGAAGCGGCTTAGTCATGCTGGCCACATGACCCAGAAGCTGTACGCCGGCTCCCTCGGCCAATAAAGTGAGATGAGCACCACAACCTTAGAGTCGGTCACGACTGGACCTAATAGTCAGAGGTCCCTTTACCTTTACCTTTTACCTCTGCTCTTAATGAAGAGGGCCACTTCTTTAACTGTTTCAGAGTTCCTGAGAATGCATTCATTTACATGAACTGCTGAACCATGGGGTTTGGGGGGGGTGCCACTGGTGGAGCAGACTATGCCAAACTGAAGTTGGCCCTCTCCTGCTTTATGAAAGAAGAAATTACTTGACACCTCTCTCACACACATGGCAAGCACAGAAAGCAGCTTCTGCTTTTTCGACCCAAACATTACCAGACTTCCTTACCTGCATTTTGCATGTTTGGTCTGTCCCGGAGGAGCACATCACCAAGAATCTGACGATAAAATAATAAAAGGTGTATATAGCTCATGCTGCCAATTAATACTTCTGGTAGCAGACTGTTGTTGTTTTTTAAAAAAGCAAATAAAAACAAGGTTGTCAGTAAAAATTACTCCTGAAATATTTTAGCACCTCTTAACATGCAAGATTTCTGAATGCAGTAGTATTAAGATGGACTTTATTTTGACCAGCTGTGAACTACTGCTTTAATCTTCTTGGCTATTAAGCAATTCACACATTAAATTGCAGTTTTGTGACTCAAGCCCTAACCACGGGAAAGGAACATATTCTCTGTTTCTAGGGTATACTACACAATATACTAAAAGGTCCAACACTGTAAGGTACATGAATTTTCGTTTGTCTAAAGTTAATTTGGGTCAACTTCTATGTTCCTAGGCAGGCACCATTAAGTAAAAAATATCAGATTTCTATTTTCAAATTTTCTTTGAAGAGGCATGTCCTATTCTCTCCCATCGGGACAGGGTGGAGGGAAGAAATCCTTGCATTTTCTAAAGAAACATTAAAATCTGCAAACTGGGAACACTTTTCAATTGATTGAAATGTTTCTATATTGCACTATGTTACTTCAAACTACAATTTACTATCTCCTCTTTTATTTCACCATTTGGGATACACTGTTCTTTCTCCTCCGGTACTTTGCATTAGATAGTTGACATGCAATAGTATTTAGAAAGGCTGGCAGCTGACATGCAATAGTATTTAATATTTGATAGTTGATAGAAGCCTGTCACATTCATAACAGAGCTTTACTGCAAGTTTGGACCTAATTTTTTAAAATTATACAGCCAAAATCTTTTACACTTGTTTCGTGTATGAGAGAAAGCTACACCTCAACGAAAGCTACACAACAATGTAAGCATCATAAGAAAACTGCAAACTTTGCTCACTTACTTCAATATTGCTCTGGAGTTGGTGCTTAATGACCTCAGTTTCACTAGAAGTTGAGGCTGCTTCCTCAGTGTTATCATGTTATGGAAAACACTGCCACTGGCTTTAGCAAAAAGAAATACAGCAGAGAATCAACATTATCAGTACTTGGGTTACTTTTAAGTGTTCTCAAATACGTACAGTGGTGCCTCGCAAGACGAAATTAATTCGTTCCGCAAGTCTCTTCGTCTTGCGAGTTTTTCGTCTTGCGATGCACGGTTTCCCATAGGAATGCATTGAAAATCAATTAATGCGTTCCTAGGGAAACCGCCTTCAGGCCAGGTCCGGGGACAGTCTGTCCCCAGACCTCTTCTGAAGTCTGGGGGGGGGGGGGACAAGGGCTTTTCTTCCCACCCCCAGCATTTTAAAAAACCCCGGGACAGCGGAGGACTTCTCCGCTGTCCGGGCGATCTTAAAATGCTGGCGGGCGGCATTTTAAAATCGCCCCGGGACAGCGGAGGACTTCTCCGCTGTCCGGGGCGATTTAAAAGCCCTCCGGGACAGGCAGGCAGGGGGGAGCAAAGACTTTCGCCCCCCGCCCGCCTTCAGAAGGTGTTCCCGCCCCGCCGCCCGGCTTCGGAGCACCGTTCCGAAGCCGGGCGGCGGCAGGAGGTGTTCCCTCCCCCCCGCCCGGCTTCGGAGCACCGTTCCGAAGCCGGGCGGCGGCGGGAGGTGTTCCCTCCCCCCCGCCCGGCTTCGGAGCACCGTTCCGAAGCCGGGCGGCGGCGGGAGGTGTTCCCTCCCCCCCGCCCGGCTTCGGAGCACCGTTCCGAAGCCGGGCGGCGGCGGGAGGTGTTCCCTCCCCACCGCCCGGCTTTGGAGCACCGTTCCAAAGCCGGGCGGCGGCGGGAGGTGTTCCCGCCCCGCCGCCCGGCTTCGGAGGAGCCTTCCGAAGCCCGGCGGCGGCGGGAGGAGGTGTCCCCGCCCCGCCGCCAGGCTTCGGAGGAGGTCCGAGGACAGTGGGGAAGACCTGCTGCGCTTCCCCACTGTCCCTGAGATTTCCCTATGGGCTGTCGTCTTGCGAAGCAAGCCCATAGGGAAATTCGTTTTGCGAAGCGCCTCCAAAACGGAAAACTCTTTCGTCTAGCGGGTTTTCCGTCTTGCGAGGCGTTCGTCTTGCGGGGTACCACTGTAATTCATTTATTTCTGCATCCAGCACTTTTTCCATCTGTTTATCTCTACCTGTTCTCATTCTGATCTCTGTGGCTCACTTTACTGAGTAGGACCAAATCAGAAACATTAAGTCATACTTTTCACCCTCCCCTTTGCAGTTAAAATTCTAATTATTCCAACACCTATCACACTTCTTCCTTAAACAAAATGTCTTAAAACCCTTCTTTTCCTCTTTGGCGTTGACAGCCATGTTTCCATCTGGCAATCAGAGTTTCCACAGGCACACAATGGCACTTTTAACACTGCTTATTTAGAATTCCTTTCCTTAGATTGGCATGGACGTGCCTGTTTCGTTTGTGTTTCAAACTTGTGCAGTGCTTATGCAACATCATGCGTTTCGTAAATAAATAATAAAATAACGAAGGATTTCTGGCAACAGGGCATACAAAATAGTTTTCAGTTTCAGATAAGGGACAAGATAAGCTCTACCTCTTCTCAAAATCGACGGGTCTACTTCAACGCCCTTTTCGTAGGGAGTCCCACCATTCAAAAGCAGCTCATACGTTCTGAAAAATACACAAAACACAAGACACCTGGGTTCTTTTCTGACATGGATGAAAAATGAAAGAAATATGTGCCTTTTCCTGAAGCTGCAAAAGGTATTTTGTGCAAATCACACGTTTTCGTATTTCGCCTTTTCTGAACGAAGGCAACAACAACAAAATACCTAGTCAAAAAAAAATTCTTAACAGCTCGATTTGATAAGCATCCATGGAAGGTTCCATAAAAATATGTCTTCCCTAAATAGCACAGAGTTCTCTTTTTATAAGCCTTTAGAAATTCTACACTTTATGAATCTGTACTTTGTAAAGCAGTATGGCCATCAGTGGCATGACCCTCTTGTCAGTTGTAGAAGTGGGTCAGATAGAGAGACAGATAAGAGATATATGGTGTCACTTTTTGTACCAAACAACTATGGTGTGCACAAACCCACTCAGAACAAGCACTGAGAACTTCCTGATAATACATGGAAACTAATTACTGGATGCTGTCCTATGAAAGATGACCCAATAAAAGACCATCAAACCAGGCAATCCCAGAGGTTGATAGGTTTATTAACCTATAAAAACAGCATCCAATAAATCATTTTCACGTGTTATTTGGCGGTTTATGAATCCCACCTGGGTGAGTGGATTAGTACAAATCCCAATAATTTGGGGTGAATTCCTTCCCCTTTTAAAACAAAGTATTTCTACTATCCATACCACTGCAAGGTTGCAATGATTGAGAATGCTGCTTAAGACCCACTCACCACAACTTGCTTTTGCTCAACAGAATGCTTTGCTTTTATACATTACAATTGCTCGCTCCAGGTGTATCACAAGCCACTCTGGAAATATTCATATATTTCAAAAGTAGTTCATGAAGGGTTATCATTTGGGAAACCAGAGTGGATAAAAATCAATGGTTTTAAAAAAATAATTTAAAAAATTGATTTTTTAATTTTAAATTGATTTTTTTTTAAATTTAAATTGGATTTTTAAAATAAAATGCTTTTGGAGGAAAAATCTTTCTAAAGATAGTTTTCTATTTAAGTTACATTATAGTCTAAAGGCTATTCATCAGGAAATAAGGATTTGTTTTAAGTTTTTCATGTGTAATAAAACTCAGTCTAAGTTTTTGATTTTTTAAAAGCTGTTTAGCCACATCAGTTAACAAACATGGATACATATGTTATAATGTTATTTAGTTAAATAAATTGTTTAAATTATTATTAAGGAAAGGATTATTTTTCTCCTTCCATTAAAGTACAGCAGAAAAGTTGACCAAATATAAACAGTTAAAATATTAAACCTCACAATAATGTCATAATTATCTGTCCATGTATTTCTAATAGTATAACCAAATCAGTAATTTTTGATATAACTGTAAAAACTACTCTAAAAAATTACTATTCCAAAAATGAAACCTTCATCTGGTTGTCAATATTAAGATTATAGTAGCAAGAACGAGTGTTTCTGTTAAAAAAAAATTGATTTAAATCAAGTCTTACTGACTAGTGATTAAAATCGTGATTTAAATCGATTTGATTTAAATCAAATCCACCCTGTGGGAAACTAAAAGTTTTGGGCATGCAGACACTTGTACAATTCTCTGGGCTGTGGCTCTCAAGTTATCATCAGGTAAATTACCTGAAAAGCTGCTCTGGGGTCAAAGATACATCCTGGGCGCATTCACAAATGTCATTTAAGGCAGGAACCACTGGCGCTAAATTTACTGTTTCGAATTCCATCCTGACCTGTTCACCTCTAGTGCTGTTGTGCAATTCACTTCTCCACGCGGAAGTGACTCATCTGCTCCCTCCTCTTGGTTTTTCATCTAAACTGGACAG
This sequence comes from Podarcis pityusensis, assembly GCF_964106645.2. Lineage (NCBI taxonomy): Eukaryota > Metazoa > Chordata > Lepidosauria > Squamata > Lacertidae > Podarcis > Podarcis pityusensis. The sequence goes on along the minus strand of NC_138026.1, from coordinate 105,884,310 downwards.
AATGCCCAGAAACGACCCTGTGCCAATTTTGTATTTTCTAGTGATCACATAATTACAGATAGGTAAAGATAAAGGTAAAGGGACCCCTGACCATTTGTTCCAGTCGTGGCTGACTCTGGGGTTGCGGCGCTCATCTCGCTTTACTGGCCGAGGGAGCCAGCGTACAGCTTCCGGGTCATGTGGCCAGCATAACTAAGCCGCTTCTGGCGAACCAGAGCAGCACACAGAAATGCTGTTTACCTTCCCGCCGGAGAGGTACCGATTTATCTACTTGCACTTTGACGTGCTTTCGAACTGCTAGGTTGGCAGGAGCTGGGACCGAGCAACGGGAGCTCACCCCGTCGTGGGTATTCAAACCACTGACCTTCTGATCGGCAAGTCCTAGTTTAACCCACAGCGCCACCCGCGTCCCAATTACAGATAAAAGGCAGCCAAATTATGACAAAGGAATCCTTCAGCTTTGAGTTTCTAGATATGGATGAACAGAACATCCTAAAGATACACTGGACTGGCTTCCAAGTTCAGAAGCATCATATGGACACTCAGCCAGGGACCCTCCAATTTAGAATAGTTTGAGATGTTGCTCTTTTGCAGCCAAAATTATCTGAAAGACAGATAACCCACATTTATTCCCAGCATTGCTGGATCCTTTTCATGCACACATATATACATCCCTTTATTTCTCATCACTCAATGACTTGCAGTTGAATGTGTGAAAAGACTGCACTGAAGAGTGTCGGGTTTGAGGCAACAGGAAAGTTCTGAATGTGACATTAGATCTGTGATGGCTCATTCACACATGCAAATCATTACTTGTCTCTGTATAAATCAGATGATGAACATGCATGCTTGAATTGGCAAATCAGAGATATTTCACCCGTTTGCACCACTTATTTGCCTGTATTTACAAATGCAATAGTGATGTATGGAAGTGAGAGCTGGACCATAAAGAAGGCTGATCACTGAAGAATTGATGCTTTTGAATTATGGTGTTGGAGGAGACTCTTGAGAGTCCCATCGAATGCAAGAAGATCAAACCTATCCATTCTGAAGGAAATCAGCCCTGAGTGCTCACTGGAAGGACAGATCCTGAAGCTGAGGCTCCAATACTTTGGCCACCTCACGAGAAGAGAAGACTCCCTGGAAAAGACCCTGATGTTGGGAAAGATGGAGGGCACAAGGAGCAGGGGATGACAGAGGAGAAGATGGTTGGATAGTGTTCTCGAAGCTACCAGCATGAGTTTGACCAAACTGCGGGAGGCAGTGGAAGACAGGAGTGCCTGGCGTGCTCTGGTCCATGGGGTCACGAAGAGTCGGACATGACTAAATGACTAAACAATAACAACAACAAATGCAAAAATGAGCCCGATGCCTGCCAAAACATTATTTAAGCTGGTCCTTAAAACAGAGTATGTACCACTTTTCTGGGCTTTGTCGTGTATCCTACAGTAGATACTGGGCTATAAAGTGGAGGTCTCCTTCAAATTAAGCTGCCAGCACAAAATGGTCCTTGCTTAACTTTTGGCCTTTGCCCCTACAAGATTGTTGATTTGGGCTTGTTTTTCTCCCTGACTTCCTGATGTTTTTGCATTATCTGCTGCTTCCTGTTTCTATTTTAATATTTTACTTGCTGCTTTTATTAAATTGTTGACATAAGCTGCCTTGGATGCTTCTATGACTCTTAGAAGACATCTGAAGGCAGCCCTGTATATGGAAGCTTTTAATGTTTGATGTTTTACTGTGTTTTTATATTTTGATGGAAGCCTCCCAGAGTGGCTGGCGCAACCCAGTCAGATGGGCTGCATATGATTAATACAAGGGGAAAGGGACAGGGAGGGAAGAAGAAATAAAAATCAAAGCTCAGGCACAAGTTTCTAAAAAGTTGTTCTATAATGACCAGATGGTGCACAGTTCAAGGGCAGGAGGAATAGGCTGGTATAGTAGCTATAGAACTGAACTTTTGTTTGTTGTTTAGTTGTTTAGTCGTGTCCAACTCTTCGTGACCCCATGGACCAGAGCACGCCAGGCCCTCCTGTCTTCCACTGCCTCCTGCAGTTTGGTCAAACTCATGCTGGTAGCTTCGACAACACTGTCCAACCATCTCGTCCTCTGTCATCCCCTTCTCCTTGTGCCCTCCATCTTTCCCAACATCAGGGTCTTTTCCAGGGAGTCTTCTCTTCTCGTGAGGTGGCCAAAGTATTGGAGTCTCAGCTTCAGGATCTGTCCTTCCAGTGAGCACTCAGGGCTGATGTCCTTAAGAATGGAGAGGTTTGATCTTCCTGCAGTCCATGGGACTCTCAAGAGTCTCCTCCAGCACCATAATTCAAAAGCATCAATTCTTCGGCAATCAGCCTTCTTTATGGTCCAGCTCTCACTTCCAACCATCACTACTGGGAAAACCACAGCTTTAACTATATGGACCTTTGTTGGCAAGGTGATGTCTCTGCTCTGTAAGATGCTGTCTAGGTTTGTCATTGCTTTTCTCCCAAGAAGCAGGCATCTTTTAATTTCGCAGCTGCTGTCACCATCTGCAGTGATCATGGAGCCCAAGAAAGTAAAATATCTCACTGCCTCCATTTCTTCCCCTTCTGTTTGCCAGGAGGTGATGGGACCAGTGGCCATGATCTTCGTTTTTTTGATGTTGAGCTTCAAACCATATTTTGTGCTCTCCTCTTTCACCCTCATTAAAAGGTTCTTTAATTCCTCCTCACTTTCTGCCATCAATGTTGTGCCATCTGTGTATCTGAGGTTGTTGATATTTCTTCCCGTAATCTTAATTCTGGCTAGGGATTCATCCAACTTAGGACAATAATATAAGTGCTCAAATCTCTGTTCAGTCGCAAAGCATGGTGAGTGAACTTGAACCACTCACTATTTATCAGGCTGACCTACTTCACGGGGTTGTTGTGAGGACATTGCCCTCATGTCCTTGGAGGAAGGGTGGAAATAAAAATATAAACGACAACAGCTCAATATTAATTAACCTCCCTCTGGATAGAGTGAGATATTTTTAAAACTTTTCATCATTTGGCCAGGCAGCAGCTTATAATTTGCATTGTTTCAATTTGGCTACTGTTCTCATCAAGTAAAATACTGAAGAATTGATTGATTCAACATGATTTCCTGTCTGGAAGTGACGGACATGAATTACATGCTTTGTGGAAATTCCTGTACTGGTATACTGGTTCCCTAAGCCTTAGTGATGAATGCAAATGAAACATCTTGCCCATCCTCTCTGTTCCTGCCAACTTTCAACAGGGGATTTGAGAGAAGCCACAATGTGAAAATGGGTGTTCACCTCACTGTGTGCCAGTCATCACACACAGTAGCTGCAACTTGGTAATCTGGCCGCAAGTGTAGCTTCATAAGCACATCATATCATTTCAGCGGAAACAATAGAAACTTGGAATTCAGAGAAAGAGGAGTTCAGCAATGCAAAAATGTTTTATATTCCAGTTCTGCCCTCTCCTCTAAAGGGCTAATGATTCTGGCTGCAGGTTTCTTATTGTTGTAGCAGAAATTACCCAAGATACACAAAGAGCAATAATACGACTAACACATTTGCAAGGCTAAGCTGGGTCCGGTAGGGTTTCAAACTGGATGAGGGACTGCATGTTGAGATTCCTGAATTGCCAGCGGTTGGACCAGATTCTATAAGTAACGATGATGCCACTGGTGAATTATAAGAAGAGATATGTATCTAATATTCTAAAAACAAGACTTTTTTTCTACCATATATTGGGTTCTTTCCCCATTATTGTGCAGCCCTACATTTCATTTTGTAGGTAACAATGCTGCCTACTGAAGACTGAGATTGTGGGTTTTTTGATACAGTACATATTGTTTTGCAGGTGACTCAAAAAGTGGGATTTCATTGCAGCACAGAGCTGGGACTTCAGTTGCAAGCCCCATTTGTCATGGGTCCAATGTGGGCAAGGCCTAACCTCAGCTCCCCACCTGTGGTAAAGGTCTCCACACACCATGAAAAATAGACACCCCCCCATTTATATTACATAGATTATTGCTTATTAAGTGCCATTAGGTAAGGTAAAGGTAAAAGGACCCCTGACCAGTCGTAACCAACTCTGGGGTTGCAGTGCTCATCTCGCTTTATTGGCTGAGGGAGCCGGCGTACAGCTTCCGGGTCATGTGGCCAGCATGACTAAGCCGCTTCTGGCGAACCAGAGCAGCGCACGGAAACGCCATTTACCTTCCTGCCAGAGTAGTACCTATTTATCTACTTGCACTTTAACGTGCTTTTGAACTGCTAGGTTGGTAGGAGCTGGGACCAAGCAACGGGAGCTCACTCCATCGCGGGGATTCAAACCGCCGACCTTCTGATCGGCAAGTCCTAGGCTCTGTGGTTTAACCCACAGTGCCACCCGCGTCCCTTGCCTACTAGGTACCAGGTGACTATATGTACTCCCATCCTGTACCACTAGTGGAATTTCCACACAATTGATATGGGTAGTCTTGCTTTGTGGGGCAATCTTGTTTTGGGAGACAAGTACATTGAATTATGATTCTTAAGTGCTGCACAAACACTCCAGCTCTTGGGAGGAAAACCGAAAGAAAATGACGATGCTATGAAGGGGAGGTGTGGGGAGGGATGTGTCGCCCACTCCTCACAATTCAAGGCACAGACAGTGTCCAGTTATATGAGCCCAAGACAGCTGTAGAGCACAACGCCATCACAACAGCCTTCTACTGTTGTGCTTGCTAGGATAAGAATCACATTCTGCCCCCCTCCCCCTCATTACACAACACAGTGCAACCAGCTTGGGGGAAAGGCAATCTCTGCCATAGGATTATGATCCTCAGGGAAAATGTCCAAACTGTAAAATGCGTAAAGCTGCACATAAAAAAACGTGTAGAAAGGACTCTCAGGAACAGCCTTCCTTGCAGGGAAGGGGTGGTCTTCCAGGGCAAGAGGCTGGGGGAAGAATGGGAAACTCCCAGGTGAGAGCTGGGAGGGCTAACCTTTTTCTGTTGGGAACAAAAGTTAAGATATACCTGCGAGGAAGGACTCTGCATTCTTCTATCTCTTTCTTTTTGTTGTTGCTGTTTTGTTTTTGTTTAGATTGGTTTGTTTTCTATTGTGTTATGAAAAGTCTTAATAAAATTTCATAGTTGGCTCAATGGCTTGGTATAAGGCAGCTTCCAAAAAAAAAAAAAGGAGCAGCCTTCCTTGTGAAGCTGGCAAACGGTAAATATTTTAAAGCAATTAAATAATTATAATAACTGTATTAAGCATAACATACGGGGGGGGGGCCACACCATCAGATTATTTTAGTGCCTTTGCCAAAGCTAAAGAAAGCTTTATTCAGGACTGTGGAAATGATACTAGAAAGGATGGCTAAAACAGTCATAAAGGAAGTCCACAGGCAAGTTGTTGTTGTTTTAAGAAAAGAAAATATGGGCCCACTTCAAGTTTTGAAAATAAACCAAACACATTTTAAAATCATTTAGGGGGTGAGACTTGTTTAACAAGCTTAGCAGTCTCGGGGCAAGTTAACAGGCTGCATACACATCACATGACATCGAGTTTCAGTATTCACCCAGGCTATGAGACACATGTAGTACAAGCCTAGCAATGAGTCAGTCTTGGGGCAGTATCCAAGCCCAGCTCAAGGATCTGTGGTATGATCAGAAATGTTCCTCTCAAGGACAGCCTCTGTGAGCCGAGCCCCTGGAATGCAGAAATGGCAAGAATGCTTGGGTGGCAAAAGACGTTAATTAGCATTAGTCAGTTTTGGTCCTGCCTTGCCTTGCATAGAAAAGGGTTTTCTTTAAAAAATAAATAAATGTGGCGTACGTAATGCTATATTAAGTAAACATCACTAAAGCTGGCCTTGATGAACTTTGGAGGAAGAAAGAGATGAATGTATGTTAATTTGTAACTTTCAAGGCTGCGCTTCTATCACGCTTACTTAGGAGTCCCATTGAACCCAGTGGGGGATTTGAGTGCAGGTTTCAGCAAGGGATGGGGAATCTGCAGCCAGTGCTCGAAACTCCCATTGTTCTAGGTGCATTTTGCAAACAGGGAATTTCATTAGCATGAGCAGTTTCTGAACTCTGGGCACAGAACTGCACCTAAGATTTCAGATTAAAACTGCAGAGTGGAAGGAAAGGAGAACCTTTTTCTGCCTCCCCACTTCCAGCTACTCTCTGAAGACTGGAGAAGAGACTCTCTTAAGAATATTAGGGAGGTGGGCAGGGGAAGGACTGGACTCTGTCAAAAATGAACATAATATTTTAGCTGCAGTTCACTCATTTTCAGCTTTGTATTCTTGTTATAAAAAGCATACCGAGACATTCCGTTGTTGCGCCCATAACCTAGGTTTAAGGGGCTATTTAACGCCTAGCTTTCTTATCTCAGTTTCTAACACTGTCTTGTAGTCTTCTAATTGTGAAGACTACAATTCCCATCATCTCCAACCATTGGCCACGCTGTCTTGGACTGATGGGCGCTGAATGACATCTGGAGGGCCACAGGTTCCCCCTCCTTAGTTGAAGATGCAACAGATAGTCAGTTGAGAGCATTAGCCAAGGCGCTGAGTAAATCTCACTGATATAGTGATCCTGGTGTACAGCCAAGTTGCCTGTTGCAATTCAGATTTCCTCTTGCTAGAATCCCCCCCCCCCATGGCAAAAAAAAATGTTTCTGTTGGCAAAGAATGTGAAATCTGGAAAATGTTGCAGATGCATTTGCAATTATGTGCTTCTGATATAAAGTAATGTAGTATTATTGTGAAATGAATACGGTTAAACTGAATCTTTATCTGCTATGCTTATTTCTTTAGCTTTATGGGGAAGTATTGGCAGGCACTAGGGAAATAGCAGCAGGATACGAGTGAGAGCCAGGAGATACGTCACCATGGCCAGCATCCAGAGAGCTCCAATGTGGGAGCAGAAAACACTTCCAATTGTGTGTTTGGGAAGAGGGGCTGTTGATCCTCCTCCAGTTTCATCTGTTCCACCAATACATCATTTACAGCCCTCCCTGGAGTGGCTCAGGACGGGGGGAGGGGGGAGAGAAAGGGGAATGGTGGCCTGCGGTGGGAAAGGGGGGTCTCTCTCATCCTCAGTTCCCTGTATGTTAAACAGGAGCAACTGCAAACTAGCATTCAGGATTGGTGTGTGGACCACCATAATAAAGAATATGAATTCGAAATGCTTAGGAGGTGAAGCAGCTGCCATACAACTTTGAGGGGGGAAACCTGGCAATGCAACTTAATATTTTAAATGCTCCCCCAAAAGTCAAGTTAAGTAGCAAAGTTCTAAATGCCAACACAGGAAGCAAATGCATCCTCAGGTAGAACTGGATATGTCTCTTGTCTGAAACCCTGGAAAGCTGCTTCCAATCTGTATAGGCAACACTGGTCTAGATAGAAAAATTGCCTAACTTGCTACAGGACAGCTTCCTAAACTGAAAAAGGCTGCCATATTTTAACAGCAATCGTTTGGTGGCACAGCCATCTTCAGTATTTGGGGGCCCTTGAGTAACAGACAAGCAGCGACCCACCAAGGCATGCAAACTAAGAGCACACTCAAAAAGTCTTCTCCGCCAGGTGACCTATATGAAGCAAGGCACATGCCAATCTCTGTTTTTAAAAACCTCCCCTACCAACTCTCAGCAGTTTAACTAATGGGCAGCTTCATTATTCCCCTACTCCATCTTAGTTACACAGGGCTAGTTAAGATGAAACAACTACAAGCCTTTGTCTGACGGTTACAGCCATCTTCCAAATACCTCCTCACTCTACCTTGTGGCAGCATCAAGACCCTGGCATCTGCACTGGCACCTTGCTGCCTTCTGGAACTGCCAGGACTCTGGGGAACGTGTGTGGTTATTGGTCCAAACATGAGATTCCTACAATGTGATGGCCGCAATCAAACACCCATCAGGTCTACACACACTTTGCATTGCAAACTGGTGTCTGTCACAATGCCAGCTGTACAGAGGAGACACATGGCAAGTGCCAGGAAGCTGCATCTGAACTTTCACACCTATTTCTGAATAATATTCATCAGGAGATTTGTATTGTAGGTGAAGCATGAAATGGCTCATGAATGCTATTGAGTAGTACCATATGAGGGACACTCAAAACCAAGTATCCCTGTGATGTTACATCATCAGCTTTGACTGCTGAAATTTCTGGAGTTAACCAATGCAACACATTTTTTCACCTCTGGCAGATAACTTGCGGAAGGCAAAACCAAGCAGGCAGAGCCATTGTGGTGTAATGGTTAGAGTGTCAGGCTAGGGCTGGGTTCAAATCGCAACTCAGCCATGAAGCTCACTGAGCCAGTCACTCTCTCTCAGCATAACTCAACTGGCAGGGCTGTTGTGAGGATCAAATATGTGAGAAGGGGGAAGACCTATGTATGCCACATTGAGCTCTTTGGAGGAAGGTGGGCTATAAATGCAATAAACACATAATAAACCAACCCTGTGGATTTGATGTATCTTTATATATTTCACCTCCCCAAATCACAAAGGAAACTTACTTGGAGGAAACTGGAAGTCCGCTTGAGTCAAAAAGTTTTAGAAATGCCCAGCCACAGCTTAATTCTCCTCTCTCACCTGTTGACTAGAAAATAAGGTGGATGAAACTAATTATCCAGGTTGCTAAAATGTAGAACGGTTGGACATAATCAGCCCTTGGGTCCATCTGCTCCACTCTTCCCGCATTATCTGTGTTATGTGTGCAGCTGAAGCAGCAATGGCAGGCTCTCCTTCCTTCCCCCCTGCCATCACCCTAGGAATAATCAATGCCTGCCACTCAAAGCTAGGTGGGTTTGATTGTACCAATAAATGCAGCTAAAGGAATGGAATTGGTTTAGTGGTTGCAGCTATCAGCAAGGCAATCAAGCTTGCATACACAGATAGCCCTGTTTTGTATTTTCTTCATGCAATCTTCAGGGACTGGTCATCTCTACAATAATAGAGCACTGGGTTCAGTGGCTAACCAGAGAGAAACAAGGCCATCCAATAAAACCAAATGTTGGGAAAATTCAGGACAGACAAAACAAAGTACTACTTCACACAGTGCAGAGTTAAAATATATTGCAATGGCCATCAACGTGGATGGTTTTTAAAGAGAACTAGACAAATTCATGGAGGATGAGGCTATCAATGGCTACCAGTTATGATTACAATAGGACAGTTGGAGGCGGCACGCCTCAGGATACCAGTTTGTGGGAACAGCAAATGCAGAGAGCACTACTGCACTCCAGTCCTGCTTGTGGGCAGGGGCAAAGGAAGGGGGTGCGGTGGGGGTGGTCCGCCCCAGGTGTCACCCCTGAAGGGTGTGACAAAATGCCAGGCGGTACTTACCGCGGAGCCTGCAGCATGCCTAAGTCACACATCTCTCCTGGGAGATACAGGGTGGCTTGGGCTCATGCAGGCTCCGCGCTGCCCAAACGATCCACATGCTGCCTCCCCCCCCCCCCCCAGATGTAAGGCAGCTGAGTGGGAGAAGTCAGGGAGACTTCGGAGGCCCTGCGGTGTGCCCCGCCCCTATGGGTGGCTTGCCCCACCCCTGGGCGCGCCGCCCCAGGCGCCCGAGCAGCTTCCTCCGCCACTGCTTGTGGGCTTCCCACAGGTACCTAGTGAGCTACTTTAAGAACAAGATGCTGGACTCAATGTGCATTTGGCCCGGTGCAGCAGGGCTGCTCTTATGTTCTTAATGTGCGTGCCCTTCAATATTTCATGAGCTACCCCAAAAAGGAAGGTAAAAAATATAGGCTGGTAGTCTTCACCATCACTTTCACTTTTGTCTTATCAAATAAATTTGATTTATTAACCTTAACCTCAAGTATACACAGCTTAACGATCGGCCAGCCAAATCACCAAGCAGGAGAATGGCAATTCATACTAATAAATTATGTGCCAGTCCTAATGGGAGGTTGGCATTCTTATGATACTGAAACCAACTTCTACTTCATTCCTGTGGTTTATGATGCCAAGCTCTTTGTATACAAAAGAAATACCAACAGACAGCCTGTCTTCTAATAGTTTCATGCACTGAATCACCTGTGAGAACTTACATTCCGAATGTAAGTGATCCCAAGTTCAAATAATATGCCTATGTCCGGAGATGGGGAATTGGATCTAATAAAACAATCACCGTCAAGCAGGCACGGTAAGATGCCAGTCACCTAAAAATGTAAAAAAAGAAGCAGCAGCAAATATATCTAAGCATTTTATTTCAAGATTCTCTTGAAACACCAATAGAATTCCTCCATTTCCTTTCAGAAATAAACTATTAAATTAAATCACAAGCATCACCAACAATCACTATATTTACATGCCACCTAGTTTTGTATGAAATTGTTGCACACAACTAAGTGATACAACCAGGGAATACACACTAAATCCTATAGTGCCACCTAGTTTTGTGTGAAATTGTTGCACACAACTAAGTGATACAACCAGGGAATACACACTAAATCCTATAGTGGTCGGCAAGCTACACAACCAGGAGTGCATTGTGTTTTATTTTCCACAAAGATATAGGCACCAGCTTCCAAAGAAGATCCATTTTGCAGTGTCCTTCTTATCTGAAGGCAGCTCCTCTTGAAGCCTTCTTCCCTTCTTCAAACTCTAAACTGGTGCTCCAAGCAAGCAAAGCTCAGCTTAATGACAGAGGTTTCAGCACCTCTTCAATGCCTTCCTTTCACTCAACAAATTCCCCCTATACATGAACTGTGACAAGCTAAGGACAAAATTAGATATGATGAAGAATGGATTGGTGCTGTCAAAAATGGCAACCCTGTGAATTTTCTTCACCACTAATGTGTGGCAATGGAAATGCACCATGCACTTTTCCTCGCTGGCTGCTGTTGGGGCAGGGAGAGGACTCACAAAGTCATAACATCATGGCTTTCCACTGCTATATGTGGATCAAAAAGAAACAAGCAAATATACCCAGAGATAAACAATTTAACCATGCCTCAGGGGTATTCAGTAGACTTGTTAATACCGAGATGCAATATAATTTCAAAACGGGGCAAATTCATATTTGAAGCTCCCACTTGCTGTGTGATTTCAACACTGATTCAGAATAAACACTGCCACCTGCTGAACAATTCATGGCACTTCCTTCAGCACATACAAGTAACCTGTGATTATTTAGTGCCAAATGCAAAGCAAGTGAGTGGAATTCAATTTGAACGACAGTGATGAGCATGGGTAGGCAAACTAAGGCCCAGGCGCCGGGGCCGGCCCAATTACCTTCTCAATCCAGCCTGCGGACGGTCCGGGAATCAGCGTGTTTTTACATGAGTAGAATGTGTCCTTTTATTTAAAACGCATCTCTGAGTTATTTGTGGGGCCTGCCTGGTGTTTTTACATGAGTAGAATGTGTGCTTTTATTTAAAATGCATCTCTGGGTTATTTGTGGGGCATAGGAATTCGTTCAATATATTTTTTTCAAAATATAGTCCAGCCCCCCACAAGGTCTGAGGGACAGTGGACCGGCCCCCTGCTGAAAAAGTTTGCTGACCCCTAGTGATGGACAATGTTCTCGAAGCTACCAGCATGAGTTTGACCAAACTGCGGGAGGCAGTGGAAGACAGGAGTGCCTGGCGTGCTCTGGTCCATGGGGTCACGAAGAGTCGGACACGACTAAATGACTAAACAACAACAAGAAGTGATGAGGGTGGGGGATTAATGCCCTGAACAGCTTTCCTGTTCCAGATTATTCCCAGGTGCTATTTGCTCATCTTATTCTTAGCACAGCAAATAGGGGTGGAAGGATTTAGATGAGTAAACCTTTTGCCCTTCCTTCTCCAATGCTCTGACCCTCTACCCAAGCTTTTTTATTTTTGTAAAAAAAAGAAAGAAACAGCAAATGAATTTCCCATGTCTTATCTAGTTTGATCCTCAAGTCAGCAGGATTTTATCAATACAGTTCCAAGAGGTGGTTTCCAGAGGTCAAACCTCATAGCACTTAAATTCATTCTGCTTGGCAACTGAGAACTTGGCGTGTGTTTCTATGGCTCAGTTCCCCCTCCTCTAAATCACAAGTAATGCTTAACTAGCATTTTGGTTAATTATTATTATTAATTTTTTTTGGCAGGGAGGAAGATTATTATCAGATTGCGCTAGAATTAATTGTACATACTACAGATCACAATCCTACAAAGTTATGCAAAATTTACCAGGTCAAATCTATCAATAATCTCCTCAGTATTCTTACCCGTGGAGAAAAAGTCCATGTTTTGGGATTTTTAGGTTGCCACGTAGCTCTAACTGTATGAATATTACTCAGTATCTAAAATGAGAAAGTAATTAACATTTGAATACAGCAGTGTAGATTAACGCAATGAAGAAAGGGAAACTATTTCATTACAAGATCAGCTTATGTTTGAATCACCAACCTTCACCTTCTTTAGCTCATGAAATTTAGAAATATGATCACTGAATCCAGCCTATCACAAACTGATGCTTTCACTCTGCAATGGAGAACAATGCAAATCCTGCTTTTGAGAATTACTAGGTACCGTATTTTTCGCTCTATAAGACGCACCAGACCATAAGACGCACCTAGTTTTTGGAGGAGGAAAACAAGAAAAAAAATATTCTGAATCTCAGAAGCCAGAACAGCAAGAGGGATCGCTGTGCAGCGAAAGCAGCAACCCCTCTTGCTGTTCTGGCTTCTGGGATAGCTGCGCAGCCTGCATTCCCTCCATAAGACGCACACACATTTCCCCTTACTTTTTAGGAGTCTTATAGAGCAAAAAATACAGTACATGTTCAAGGGTGTTGTAACAATCAGGTCTATTATCCATCAGCTCTCTGATAAGGAGGGATGACAGACTAATCAACTTATGTGGCATTGAGGGTAGTGTGCAACTCAGAACAGATCTATTGAAATTAATAAACCTAACTTAGCCGTGTTCATTAATTTCAGTGAGTCAATTTTGAGTTAAATTTCATGGACTACTACCCTAAATATGTCAATGCTGCACATGGGTCATGTACAGATAAATATCATGCAATGCTGCAGATATAAGATAGGATAGCCAGAAAGGAGAAGTCTGGAATACTGTCTCAGGTACAAATTAACTGAAGCCTGATAAGCTTTTAAAATGCAGAACAAAGAACTGTATGCAAATAAGTTATAGGCAGCAACTGTTTAAATCCACCACAAAATAGCAGTTGACAACTGAGTAGACACATGCTTCCCGTTTCATAAATGTGATCAAGATATTGGAAGAAGTTCAAATTTTAACCGCTCAGGTTAAGTGATTTGTAGAACTCACTCTGTTACCGTCAAAAAGGCAGAGTCGGACATGTCTACTCAGGACTTGTATGCTCATTCCAGGAAAAGGAATCCCTTTACAGTTCCATAGGGTCACAATCAGTGATAGCCGAGTTGGCCTTGACTGAATCTGAAAGAAAGGGGGCGGAGACCAGAGTTTTACATTTTACAGCTACGTTTACTTCATAATATGTTATTGCATAATCCATTTTCTCCAATTTCCCCATTTTCTGCTACCCTAAAGAGAGTTTATCTGGCTTTTATTGAGAGCAAATACTTACAGTGCCTTTTTCCGGGTTCCACACTAGATCTCGGAAAGAAAGATTGGAAGGTGTGAGCTCAGGTTGTAAGAAGTAAGAAGCCCGAAACTGAACTCCTGGAAGAACAATGCTTATTTTTAGTGTGTTTATTTTCCCATCTCCCTTTATCTTGGTTATCTTCAATAGAATTTGCAAGTAAGTAACTTTATGACTTCAGCAGTAGCACAATTACAGTCTGACATCCTAATCTTAAACGTATTGACTTGGTGATAAATCTTATCTTGCTCTTCTTGCTCTGTCTTGCTCTTCTTGCCAAAAGATTAGTGTTTTGCCAGAAGATTAGTGTGCATATATCATTCTGATATATGTTGCTGAGCACACTGGAGAAGAGGGGAAATGCCTTTTCCAGGGCTGCGCATACTGGAGGACGCTCGGAGTTTCAGGGGCGTTTTTCCAAATAGAAAAGAGGCATTTTCTCTCTTTGTTTTAACAGAACTCTGTTAAAAGATTTCTGTCACCACCGTATCATGGACTGACTGGATGCAGAGGAGTGGTGGGAGATACCAGCTGGGGAACCCCCAAGGGAAGAAGGCTCAGAGACAGGGGATTGGTGGTGGGACAACAATGAGTGGACAGAGGGAAGGGAGGAAGCAGAAACTGAAGCAGTAACAGGGTTTAGTGAGCAGGAAGAGGCTGTGGCAGAGAGCAGTCCAGGCTGGGGGGGGGGGCAAGAAACAGAGATGAGTCAGGCTGCTGAAGACGCCGGGGGTCTCCCCCTCCTGCTCTAACCAGCTCCCTCCCCTCTGGTTTCCCAGAATCTGAAGTGGTATAGAAAAGGCGGAGAAAAGACAGGCAAGATGAAGGAACCTCAGATTGCATGGGAAGGAATTGGGGGAGTAGGAGACTTACAGACCTTCAGTCCTGGCAAATGCTTCATTGGGGCAAGATCTAGTTGCTGTGCTCACTAGGCCTGAGCTATTTGTTTCTTTGACTAAATAGTTAATTTCACTGACACCTTGTGAGTTATTGCTGACCTGCTCCAATACACAAACTGACACACTGCTATCCAGAACTTAACAAAATGAAAAATGCAATAAAAATATTTATTTCATAAAAATGCCCCACTTGACTGTAAAAAAAAAAAACCCTCACAAATACAATTACAACATTCTTCCATCAGAACTTGGGTCACCTCCCAATAAATGTTCACACTTCCTAAAATAAACTTCCTTCATACCTTGGGAGCTCTGGGTTTAATAGAGTAGTTTTACAAAACTCCTACCTTCTTCCAAGAGCTGTGCAAGTGTTGAAGGTCGGAATCCTGCAGGAACTGCTCCCATAGTTGTCAGTGCATCTAAGGTATTATTCTATTAAGAATAGTGATAATTCAACCTTGATATTGCTTCCATTTATCAGTTTGCTTCTGGCTCCATATTAGCCTTTAAGTAGCAAGTCACTGAACATCAAGTATTTTGAAGAGCCACTGGATGAACAAGCAGAAACACTCTGCACCTGCAATTCTTTACATTATAGTACCTAGAAGTAAGCCCCACTAAACATAGTGGAACTTCCTTGTGTGTAAACATGAATAGGACTGCACTGTTCTTGCCCTTTTCAAGCAAACTGATACTCAGTTTGCCAACTTTGCTGTCCATAGTTGGACTGTTTGAAAGAGGGAGTACCATATGAAATAAGAGTACCAGTTTGGCTGTCTGGTTTTGTAAGAAAAACCAAGCAAAATATCAATAATCATGAATGGTATGCAAATGATAAAACACAGGCTTACCTCTGTGATGGCCTTTTTAACAGCACTCCAGTGCGAATCTGTTCTGTAGGTAGCATAAAAATAAGAACATAACACAAAGCTGATCCACAAATCAATTAACTGCAAATATACAGATGGGCAAATTGACACTCAATATGTGATTATGGTGATGGGTTGTAAAATGGCACACTGAGTGACGATCCCACTGGGAAAAACCATTTAATCTATATTCTGACCATGTGGTAACTGAGACTGGAATCTTTATTCAATTCAGTTTTGTGGCTAAGGCAGCCTTAGTTTTCGCACTATTCGCCTGCCTTTCACTACCACATGAAAGTGGTCTGATCACTGTTGTACCTATTTTGTCAGTTTGTTTGTTTGATTTCTACACTGCCCTTCCACTCAAACAGGAACCATGGGTAGTGTACAGCACAATTACAAACGGTGTAGTGTATGCCATTACAAAATGTTCCACAAGAGCAGTAACAAATTGAAGGCACAAGTGTTCATAAAAGAAACAGTACCAGATTTACAGCCGCTCTACTGTAATAATGTTCTGAAGTCCAGTAGAAATGAAGTTCCTTAAATGACATTAAATAAATTATTCACTTTTCGCAGGATTCTTCCGGATTCTTATAAATTCCTGTTCAGAGATGCCTTCCCAAACTATCACTACTGCAAACCTTGGCCCAGTATACCTAAAGGAACATCTCCACCCCCATCGTCCAGCCCGGACACTGAGGTCCAGCTCCAAGGGCCTTCTGGCGGTTCCCTCACTGTAAGAAGTGAGGTTAGAGGGAACCAGGCAGAGGGCCTTCTCGCCAATAGCGCCTGCCCTGTGGAACACCCGTCAGATGTCAAGGAAATAAACAACTATCTGACTTTCAGAAGACGTCTGAAAGCAGCCCTGTTTAGGAAGTTTTTAATGTTTGATCTTTTATCGTGTTTTTAATATTCTGTTGGGAGCTGCCCAGAGTGGCTGGGGAAACCCAGCCAGATGGGAGGAGTATTATTTATTTATTATTATTATTATTATTATTATTATTATTATTATTATTATTATATTTTCCCATTATGCAGAGCCCTGGTTTAAATGGCTTTACCATCTCCCACTGTGTTTGCTCTTGTAGTAGATACAAATCAGGACTGAAATCAGTCAAGTTCAAATCGGGGGTACACAAATGACGCAAGGAAGCTTCTGCAATGAAGAAGCCCCCATCACAAACAGCAGCATGGTGATGCATTTCCACTCACAGCTCTGGTCCCTTTACCTTTTCAGAATGTTGGCCCCTCCTTCCGTTTCATCTGCCACCTCTATATCTTCCTCGGTTTCTTCTTCACTTGGTTCTTGGCCCTCTTCCTCATCTTTCACCTACAAAGTTGATCCATTGCAACAGTCAATAACATTCTATATCTTTTTTATTTTAAAAAGGAAGTTGGGTGATCTTATGTTGCAGCAGAAGTGGAAATTCTTGCTTCAAATTATTGCTCCTTTGTGAATACGCCCTGGGTTGGATCCTGGGTCGCTACTGAGTATTTATTCAGATTTGTTTGGAGGGAAGTTAGCTGACATTGTGTCAAAGTGTTGTTTCCAGTGCATTTTCCTGTCACTTTCTTTTATCCCAAAAAGTCTGTTTGATTTTTTTTTAAGGGTGTGTTGCACAAGACCTCCCTATCATCTATAATTGCACAATCTGAATTTGCCAAGATGCGATTGAATCTTACCTGAAAATAGCAACAGTCTGGAACCGCCCTAAGATGTTATGTTTGGCTGGGCGTCTCAAGAAAGCAGTCTGAAATATTTGAGGAATGACAGAAAATATCTACCAGTTGGCATGCTACTGGGTTTTATTTCTATAGCACTAAAAAATGCCATCCCCACATTCCACCACACCACAATCTTGGGAAAGATGAAAGCTTGGTAGTTATTTTCCATATCGCTGTCCATGAAAAGATTATTTCACCCCTGCTTTCACCTAGGGGAACACTGCAAGCCCACTAAGGTGGAAAGATGCCAACAATAACATTAAACATGGAACTGAATAGAAAGAGAAAAGTAGAAGCATACCAACCATAAGGTAGGTTTTAGGCACAAGGCCCCTCTCCCCTTTGGAGTTTTTAGCTAGCCACCAACCGTCAGGCTTTTTCTCAAGGATAAGCAGAACTTCGCCTTTCTTCAGTATTGAAAACAAAGAGAGGGGAAGAAACTACATTAATACTCAAGGGTTTAAAGATATTCTGTGCTGAATATATGATGAAAGCAGAGGCCTAGTGGTCTAGTTTGTTGCTTCTACCCAAAGTGACTGCTATTCTTATACTGTGGTACCTCAGGTTACATACGCTTCAGGTTACATACACTTCAGGTTACAGACTCCGCTAACCCAGAAATATTACCTCGGGTTAAGAACTTTGCTTCAAGACGAGAACATAAATCGTGCAACGGTGGCGCAGCAGTAGCAGGAGGCCCCATTAGCTAAAGTGGTGCTCCAGGTTAAGAATAGTTTCAGGTTAAGAACAGACCTCCAGAACGAATTAAGTTCTTAACCCGAGGTACCACTGTATTTCTACCAATTGATGCAAAATATTACTGTGGAAGATCCTAGAGTTGGGCATGTAAATATTGAATGGTTTACAGATGCTCTTAAGACTGAGCTAGCTGTTATATTGGGCTTCCAACATCACACATATAAAAGCTTGATCCTGAATCCTACCTCGTTGCTACAGTCTAGAGAGACACTCTGGGAAGACCAAGAAACTGAACCCAGGCTAGGCCTATGCAGGTGGTGGGCTAACCTTGATTCTCAATGTTCACATTAAATGGTAGGGGACAAAAGAAAAAAGCTACAACTAGGAAGGGAGAGGTGAGAGATGGAAAGCAGGAAAAAGCCTCCCCCCACCACCCTAGAATATGGACTCACCCGGTATATATTTAGTACCTATAGCAATCGAGATATTTACCTTTTCATGTGAGAGTAGTACACTTGGAGAAACACTGTAACAGGGATAAAGCCTTATCCTCATGTATAAGGAGGCTCCAGAGATGGAGGTGCACTGCTGCTCCCCTCTCCTATACAGTGCACACCTCTCTCCAGCTATAACAATGATAATGGCCACCTGTTCCTATTAGGCTACTTGGCATCACGAGCCAACTTGGTACCTATCACATGCATAGCAGCATTGATTGACTTTGTTACCCTAGGGAAAAACCATCACTGCTAGACTTGTGTAGCATAATCAAATAGAGTTTTTGGACACTGCAAGAAGGCACCAGAGTGGGATTGGTGATGACTGACTTATGCTATGTCTACACCAAATGAACAAACAAATCCTACACAGCTATAGTGCTTAGTGAGATATGCCCACATAAACTAATAATATTACATTTTACTTACTTTAAAGGTCAGGTCGCCTTCTTGCTGTGCAGAAAAATCACCAAGAGTGATAAAATTTTTAATAGCTGAATCATCTCCGAGTTTGTCTTCATCTTCGCCATCCTCTTCATCATCACCATCATCCTGTGTACTTTCTTCTTCTTCCTCCTCCTCCTCCTCCTCATCTTCCTCTTCACTTTCTTCGTTTTCTTGTAGTGTTTTTGGGCTGTCCTTCCTTTTTGTATTGCTAACCCAAAAAGAAACAGAGTCCATCACAGTCTTTTGACAACTGCTTATTCTAATCAACCACTGACACTGACAATATTGTAAAGAACTTCTCCTTTCTTGTTCTGGGGTATAAGAAGGACCAGGTGTCTCAATAATTCCTCAGTTTCATATTTTGAATACATTAATATTTCTAAGCATTCTCATCCCTTAACTTTGGGGTAGGTAGCAATTAACAATTACACAATTATGTCAGATAAAGCTAAAATTATGTAGCAGACAAAGCATCAATGACTATGCACCTGTAACTATAAGGGACGAGGGTGGTGCTGTGATCTAAACCACTGAGCCGCTTGGGCTTGCCGATCAGAAGGTCAGTGGTTCGAATCCCCACGATGGGGTGAGCTCCTGTTACTCTGTCCCAGCTCCTGCCAAACTAGCAGTTTGAAAGCATGCCAGTGCAAGTAGATAAATAGGTAGCGCTGCAGCGGGAAGGTAAACGGCATTTTTGTGCACTCTGGCTTCCATCATGGTGTTCCGTTGCACCAGAAGCAGTTTAGTCATGCTGGCCACATAACCCAGAAAGCTGTCTGTGGACAAACGCCGGCTCCCTCGGCCTGAAAGCAAGATGAGTGCCACAACCCCATAGTCGCCTTTGACTGGACTTAACCATTCAGGGGTCCTTTACCTTTACCTTATAACAAAATTTTATGTTGATAAAGATGCCCATGCTCAGACTTGAGCAAGCATGGGATAATCCAGCTTGATTAATAAAAAAAGGGTTTTAGAGTGCAATCCTGTACACACTTATCTGGGAGTAAATCCCACTGAACTCAATGGGACTGAAGCTGCAGACCTAACCATAAATACACAGAAGTAAGTCTCCTGAATTCAGTGGGGCTTACTGGCAGATAAGTAGGGTTAGGATTGCAGCCTTACCTCTGAGCAGACTCCCACAGGTTTATACTGTTAATCTACTTACATGCTGGAGTCCTTGGTCACATCTTCCCGGCTAAATATTGCTATAAGTTTATCCAGCTGCTCAGAAAGCATTAACAATTTTTCTCCTTCTTCTTCTTTTCTCTGATTATAATTTCCCACAGGGGCAGGCTCATCTGACTGCAAGATAACAATACACCAGATTTTTCGTAACATTCTTGTGTACATTAGGATTTGAACTAAAATGTCAATCTAGCATAGCCTGGCATTAATCACATTTATGGAAAATATGCTAATTACAGGTAAACAATCACATGGTGCTTTATACTTAAAAAAATAGTGCCTCCTTTGACTTTGGGATACGTTTACCAATAGTATTATATATACAGATGTCTAAGGAAGTTGTATGCATTACAACAAATTTAGGTTAACCATTGAAGGATGGACAGGGTAAATGCAGTAATCTCAGGTCCTACCCTGACAGAGTATTTTTCTGAACCTCCTCTCCGATTTATTATTGTGGAAACAAGAAGTGCTGTACCTTAAACACTTACTTTCTTCAAGTTCTGTAGAGCAGAGATATTTTCATCAACAGACTTCTTCAGCTCCAAACATCTACAACAAAAACAGTACTTGCATTGTATATACTGCTTACACGGCCACAAATACAGGTGTTGAGCCCTCAAATCTACAAATGCTCAGTTCTAATAGATCAGTCACATAATTTTCCATTCACCTCAAGGTTAGCATTAATGCCAACATGGCACTACAAATTACTTCTCTGAATAGGGAAAGACAGTGGACATATTCTCTTCTGGTGCAGCGGGAGAAAGTGTGTGTACACTGAGACTGGACATCATCAAGTTGCTCTATCTCTCTTGCTGAGAAAACACAGCAGACTATCTCAACTGTTCATTCTCCTGGAGGATCTGAACCAAGTGCTTGGCCAGGGATGAGGGAAAGTAGATTGTAGTTCTCTGGTGGGCCACTTAGTACCTCCTGGTACTTAGTATTTCCTGGTACTAAGTCTGCCCAAACAAGACAGTTCCATTCCTAGGCAGGAGCACACGCTTAGGGTCACACCTTAAAGGTATGATTCAACTGTCAAGAGATCCTAAGCATCTCTTAACAGCTAAAATAGACAGGAAACCTGTTTGCAAACTGGGCTTGCAGGCCAGCTCTGTAACAGTGGAGAGGAGGGCTAGCTTTACTTCAATGCCACTATTCATCCTCTAGCCCCAGCAGTCCCTGAGGGGACCCATAATTCCAGCCAAGATGCACATGAACACCTCACAGAATGATGATTATTATAATGATAATAATAATTTTATTATTTATACCCCACCCATCTGGCTGGGTTTCCCCAGCCACTCTGGGTGGCTTACAGCATATATTGAAACATAATAAAACATCAAACATTAAAAACTTCCTGAAACAGGACTGCCTTCAGGTGTCTTCTAAAAAATTATGTAGTTCTTTATCTCCTTGACATCTGAAGGGAGGGTGTTCCACAGGGAGGGCACCACTACCAAATGCAACTGGATGGAACAATAATGGAACTGAAATGGCCACAACAGTGTTAGGGGGCTGGCATGTATGAGTGTGAGGGTGGTAAAGGAAGAGGCAGCCAGCTGTCGGAGGCTTTCGGGTAACCATTCACAAGTACTATATTCACTTTCCCCAGAGTTTTGAAAATAAATCTCAGCACATCAATCGCCACCGTCTACATTCATGAACATCCTTGCATAAATACAAATTTATGACAAACCTCTAATGCAATATAGTTATACATCAGCAAATAAGTCCCACTGATCTTGATAAAGGTAATCATTTTTAGGATTGGATCTGTAAATATTTTTAGACCTGCAATCAAATTTGTTTACATCCGAGGAACCAACTAACAAGCATCAATAAATGTTGCTGGTTGCACCTCTGACCTCAAATACATTTGCATTATGCTTACCAGAAGGAGTTTAAAATATATATATATATATATAAACACATTACCTCTGACTAAGGCTTTGCTTCTTTCCAGAGTCCAGAGCCCCCGCTTCCTTGCTTTCTTGGAGCAAAGCATTCACCTAAAATATTGAACAACCAAGATTCGCTTTGTCAAACGATAACAAAAGAATTAGCAAACTACTTTTCGGCGTGGGATTTGTGGCTCTCCAGAGACGGCTGGACTCCCAACGCCCGTCAACAGAGCCAATGGTCAGGGCCGGCCCAAGACATTTCGGCACCTGAGGCAGACCCCAAAAGGGTGTCGTCCCCCCTCTCTAACAGAGAAGAATCAGGTGAGGCCATATCTACATCAGGAACAAGGGAGGAGGCAGGGAAGAAAGATCGGCATTGGGAAATGATGTCCCGCTGGATCATGCCACCTGAGGCATCCACCTTCACCTTGCCTCATGAGTGGGCCGGCCCTGCCAACGGTCAGGGCGAATGAAATTTCGAGTCTGAGGAGGGCCGCAGGCTCCCCCACCTCTAGCTTACGCCTTTCCCTCCTACTAGCCCCATGCCTCTCGTTCCCTGCAACTAACGGTAGCGCCGGGCAGGATCCGCTTCCCGCCGCGCCCTTCCTCTCCCTGCCTCCCGTTTCCCCAGCTCACCTGCTCCCGCAGCTCTCGGCCCCGGCGCAGCGCGCTCTGCAGCGGTCCCGTCCGGCCCCGGCGCCCGGTCATACCGCCAGCCGGGCGAAAGCTCTACGAGGCGCCTGCCCTGCGCGGAGGAAGAAGGCCGCAGCCGGTCGCCTAGGAGACGGAACGCTGCGGCGCGGGATTTATAGCGTCATCCTTAGGCGCCTCGAGGAGACGGACAGCGACGCTTCTCCGGCGTCGAACCGGACTACATGTCCCAGCATGCAACGCAGCCGAGAGATTAAAAAGGGGCGGCACACCCCGAGCTGCCCATGCAAACGGTCCCTTTGGTGATTTTGTCGCTATTTTGTCCCCCACCTTTTGAAGTGTGCCTTCCTCTCCCAAGGATTTAGAATTCCATGGTTCAGACACTTACCAGGTACTGTGTGTTGCTTAGGTGGAAACCAGAATGCTGAAGTGCTATAAAGCCGATATAATACGTTTGCAATGTCATGCTAGGAGATAAAGCAGCTTCAGTATTGGGGTAACACGCAATGCATAAACTACTAGGTTTTTGTGTTTTTTTACATGGCATCTATATATGACTAACTAAAAGGTGCGCAAAGATCTCCAAGTGAAATGCTCACCACATTTCCAATGCGAAGTCTCTGAAGGTTACGTTATCTTACATAACACCCTCTCATGTAACTTTGGAAACCTTATCTTCTTCACCACAACCAGTTTTCCTTTAGCGAAAGAAGTTTCCCTCTTCTAAAATGCCATTAGGGGACTTCTCATCACAGGTTTTTAGCACAATCCAAAGTATCTCTAGTCATAAGTAAGTCCTATTAAGTTCAAGGGGGGTTACACACAGGTGATTGGGTATAGCAGTGGTTTCTAATTGATGGTCCACAGACTCCAGGGGGTCCTCGTAACCCACCCAGGGGGTCTGTGGCACCATCCCCATAACAAAAACTACCACAGAGAGGTAAAAAAATTTAAAAAGTAGAGGGTCCATGGCTTCACTTTTGAAAAACAAGTTTTAAATTAATTAGCTAATTGGGAACCACTGGGGTATAAGATTGCAGCACCATTATACCCAGCATCATCAGATGTGTAAATGAAATTATATAGTGTATGTTGGTTGAGATATATATATATATATATATACCCACACCCACCCCCCCAAGTGATGTGAGATATATATATATATGTATGTGTGTGTGTGTGTGTGTGTGTATATACACACACACACACACACACACACACACCGTAATAGCTATTTCACTTAGCTGATCTGCAATCAATTTAGGATTTGCTTTATACCAAGTCAGACCACTGGAACATCTAGCTCAGTACTGTTGACACAGAAAAGCAGCAGTACTCCAGTTTCAGACAGGAGTCTTTGCCCAAGCCCTGCCTAGATATGCTGGCAACTGAACTTGGAATCACTGAGCTACAGTCTTTCCTCATTAGCTGCTGCACTTCACACATAGCTCAATTACCTTTTCATAGGCTTTGCTTTAACTTTAGCCAGTTGGCCGTATCTGGCTTGTACTGACTCTGGTACTTTAAAGTGTATGATTCTGTTTGTTTGTTTGTTTGTTTGTTTGTTTTAATGCTGTGAAGTGCTTCAAGAGCTCACCTCTGTTTGATAAGTGGTATGTTACCTGTAAGAAATAAATTTTTAATTTGGTCTATCACCCAGTCCTTTTATGTAGTCAATGAGCAAACTATAACCTCCAGAAGATCATGCCACAGTAAAACAGCTCAGTTCTGTGGGTTGGTTAGGGAAATGCGACCAAACTTTACCACCAAGCAGGAGGGTTAAGTTTTCACAACTAAAGGGACTTAGAAATAAAGCATGCCTTCATTCTCTGAGCCAACACAATTTAACTAGAATAACTTGTTAAAATAAAGTTTATTTAGTCACATGCAGACACTTGTTATCAAGATTCAGTCATCATAGTTCAAGTGTCAGACAATGAAACAAATCTTCCAAACATGGCACAAGAAGTTGACCCCATCAAAGCAGACCACAAAATTTCAGCGTTTATATTGATGATGTTCTTCCATACATGTTGAGCTTCTTCGGGTATCAGTCTTATTGAGTGAAATAACAGAAGCATTATTCTCGTACGTGTGTGTTTTCTCAAAGTCTGTTAAATGTCAGATTTGATCCAAAGGCTTCCTCTTGCTTCCATTTGCTCCAGGCTGTTGATAGGAAGAGAAACAAAATAATAATAATATAAATGATGCTATCTATTCAGGTTTCTTCAAAATCAAAAGTGGATAGGTAAAGGTAAAGGGACCCCTGACCATTAGGTCCAGTCGTGACCGACTCTAGGATTGTGGTGCTCATCTCACTTTATTGGCTGAGGGAGCCGGTGTACAGCTTCTGGGTCATGCGGCCAGCATGACTAAGCCGCTTCTGGCGAACCAGAGCAGCGCACGGAAACGCCGTTTACCTTCCCGCCGGAGCGGTACCTATTTATCTACTTGCACTTTGACGTGCTTTCAAACTGCTAGGTTGGCAGGAGCAGGGACCAAGCAACGGGAGCTCACCCCGTTGCGGGGATTCGAACCGCCGACCTTCTGATCAGCAAGTCCTAGGCTCTGTGGTTTAACCCACAGCGCCACCTGCGTCTATCTATTCAGGTTTCTTCAAAATCAAAAGTGAATACATTGAAGCAAATAAAAGTTGGGTAGCCAACTGCTAGTTTGGCGTTCAAAAGCCAGCAGTCCTCTTTTTAGAAAGCCATGGAAGGGGGCATGACCCTTCCCGGCCACCACTCCCCCGAGAAGCCATGCAGAGGGGAATGACCCTTCCCGGCCACCACTCCCTCAATAAGCCATGCAGAGGGGCATGACCCTTCCCGGCCACCATCCCGCGACGTCCTCACCTGCCTTACGCCAGGTCCAGCTTCTTCTGCGTGGCCGCCAGCTGGTCCTGCAGCCGCTTCTTCCGCCAGTCGAGGTAGCGCCTGCGCGCCCTGTTCGCCTGCCAGCCCACCAGCACCCCCGAAGCGAAGGCCAGCAGCACCGCCAGCTTCACGGAGCGCTCCGAGAGCGGCTCCGAGCTCAGCGCCATGTTTCCCACCGTCCACCTACTACGGTGCCCACGGAGGGCCAAACTGCTTCCCTTTGCGACCGGCCAAAGGGAAAGGGGGGAAAGGGTTTTTTTCGGAGCAGCGGCCACTAGCGGTCGAGCGTAGGCAGGCACACTGGGGCTGCGATGCTGTGCGATGAGCGCTTTTCCTCGACAGCAGATCCGGCTGAAATTCAGTAGGCTTCCTTCGGAGTTAAGCCGAGGCTCGCGCCTTCGAAAGAGCTTTTCGATTTTCTGCCCTAAGGTGCCATTACGCTGAAGAGGAAAATACTAGATAGAAGTAGTCATGATTGTTTGTTTTTGTATATTTTTGTTTGTTTTCAAGAATAATACATAAGTACAGATTAATAAAAATATGTTCAGCAGTAGATATTTGCCGTTTTTCAGTCATTACTTGCTATTGCAAAGGTTGATGAATGCAATACATCATGTAACCATAAAACATAGCTATATACTGCCACAACCCCCCCAAAAGTAAAAGACTTAGTAGTAGTAATGTTTTTAATTTTGTATGTATTTGCTTTTTTACTTGCCTTTAACCTTTTATGATTTTATTGCTTAGTTTTATGTTTTTTATATTATAAAGTGCTGTAATATATCTAGTTAAGGCCATGCCAATCTTCCCCTTGAACGCTGTTTTCTCATTCTTTTATAAATACAGTTTTATTGATTTCCAATATATAACAACAATTACAAAAGAAAGGGTGGATGCAAAAGCAAAATCCCAGTTTACACTCCTCCAGGACAGATCAGTCTACTTGAGTTTGCCAAAGTCCGATCTGTGATTTCAGTGGTTGCCGTTCTTCAGGGTTATCAGCAAAGTATTTTATAGATGCCATATTTCAACAAATTTGTCTACATAATTTGTATTATTCAATGCATGTAATCTCTTTGTTAATTATTCAGTAATAACATGGCAAAGAAGCAGTTCTCAGGATACACACACACACACATACACACACACATTGCACAAACACAGAAATAAGTACCTAACGGACATTCATGCAAGCACATTTTCGCTTCCAAAAGGGCAAATAAGACACTATCTTCTTAAAACAACAGGTGCCTGTTTGTTTTTCCAAATGGTGTTTTCCCTACTCTATGGTATTCACATGGAGACAAGTATTATACAGTTTCTCATTCATTGTCGTCCTCCTCCTCATCTTCCTCCTCGTCATCTTCTTCGTCATCCTCCTCCTCTTCTACCTTTTTCCAAGCTGCAACAGCATCTTTAGCTACGGGACTCATTGCACCATCAAACTTGCCTTTAGACTTGTAGTCAGCTACATCCTTCTCATAGTTCTCCTTCAGTTTTGCAGCCTTGTTGTTATAAGGCTGTTTCCCCCCATCACTGAGGTTGTTCCACATTTCACCCAATTTCTTTGCCAAGTCTCCAATGGAGGTGCCAGATTAGTGGATTTGATCTTGGGATGGAATTCTGAACAGAACAGGAAGAATCCAGACGGTGGCCATTTGGGGACATTGGGGTCCTCCTTCTCCTTCTTATCCACCCTTTGCTGGTCCGTAATCTTTCATTTCTCTATCATACCGCACTTTAATAGCTTTAGCCATCTCATCAAATTCCCCCCTTCTCTTTGCTTGACACGGTCTTCCGCCTCTCTGAGCACTTTTTGGAGAACTCTGCAAAGCTGATGGGAACTTCTGGGTTCCTCTTCTTGTGTTCTTCACGGCAGGTCTGAACAAAGAAGGCATAAGCAGACATCTTCCCCTTCAGCTTTTTTGGGTCACCTTTAGCCATCTTTACTCCCTGTATTGTTCACTTTAACCTAGGCTATAAGCAGGGGAAGAAAGCGAGACACACACATGACATGCCAAGACTCAACGCTAGTAGTTGGGGCTCAGCCTCACTGTTGTCTGGGGCTTTATATGCCAATAGCAATACCTCAAAACCAGCTTGGGGGCTAGTAGGCAACCGGTGTTGATCCCTTAGCACTGGTAAGAGGCACTATTCACTACCTGGGCCACCAGCTCCAGCCTCTGGACCAGCTGTAAGGGAAGCCTCACGGAAAGCACATTACAGTAGTCTAAACATAAGGTTACCATCCCATGAGCCCCAGTGGCCAAGCTGTGCCTGTCCAGGAAAGGGTCAGATGACACACCCATCAAAGCTGGAGGCAGCTGCTCTTCACAATGGAGAAGACCCTACCTTTGGGCTGATGTCCTCCCTGGATTCCATTGCTGCACTCCTTTTCTTGAGAGAAGTCCTGCTTCCCTATCCAGGGCAGCCATATCCTGGGACGGGAGAATACCCACCTCTTCCAGCCTCTATTCTCCAGTCTCAGTCCCTGCCGGTCATCCTCCTGTTGTTCCCCCCCCCCCCCATGCTCATCTGTCTCAGCCTGCCACTCCACACCTGAGCCAGTCATGCGAATCATGACAACCGAAAGATGCAGCAGATACAACAGGATCCCACTGTCCCCAACAATGTATTCACAAACGGACAAAACTCCACTCTCCACTGCAGATCCGTAGCCAGTTTACATTCCCACTCCTTAGGTGTTATTGTTCCCCTGGGGTCCTCAACAAGACACTCTCAAACACCACCACTCTGGGTGCCCATAAAGACCGCTTGCCCCTCCAAAAATGTTGAATTGTGGGGTTTTGTAAAGCTCTCCCCCCGCCCACCGTGAGTGGCCCTGGGCAGAATCAAAAGCAAAGTGCAGGCATCCAATCACTTTATACTCTTAACCTTCCTTTCCCAGAATTCCTCTGGGCTCCACATGAGCATACATTCCCTGTGTTTATGTTTGCTAGTGTGTGTTTTGCCTGCTTTTTGTTTTTCTTGGTTTGGGGTGTTTTGCCTGTTTGGGTTGTTTAGTTGACATGAGTCATACCTCATGTTACGTTTGCTTCATGTTACATTTTTTCAGGTTGTGTCCCGCAGCGACCTGGAAGTACCGGAAAGGGTTACTTCTGGGTTTTGCCGCTCACGCATGCGCAGAAGTGCTAAATCACGCTATGCGCATGCGCACAAAATCACGCCACGCACCTGCGCAGATACGGCGCTTCAGGTTGCAGGCTTTTCATGTTGCAAACAGGCCTCCGGAATGGATCCCGTTCACAACCAGAGGTACCACTGTATTTTCCCTTTTGGGAGGAGTGTTCTCCTCCTCCTCTTCATTTGGGGGGGCAGTTTAGCTATTTTGCCTGTAGGTGGGATTCCGGGCATCATTTATTTCTTCCCCTTCTGTGAATTTGCTTCTACAAATGGGATGGATTTCCAAACATTCTTCCCAGGCCAAAAAATGTTGGGGACAACGATGCACGCTGTTCAGAAATCTGTTTTGCCAGTTCATTACCTCCCACCCTAGCAGACCTTTAACCACTGTATTTTCATTTGACTCTGCATAGTAGCAGGGCTCGTCTAAGCCTGCAATCCTATGTACACTTTCTTCCAAATAGACATGCATAGGATTGCACCTTATGTCTTGTAGTGCCGGCCACCAAGCTTTGCTTTGTTCATTTCCTCTCCTATCCACATGTGTATTTGTGTGTGTTTGTGTCTGTGTGTAGAAATCTGTCAACTAAGAATAATATCTCATGTATTTGACAGAATGGACTCTAGCCCACCAAAGCCTGGGCTGCAATTAATTTTTAACCTTGAAGGTGCCCCAGAACTCTTTGTTCAGCTGAAAGCTAATAAGAACAGGAGTGTGCCTACAGTAATCTAATAGTTAAATACAGTTGAATGAACTTGATTGTGCTCTTTGTATGCAAACCCGTCCTCTGTACATCCCTGGACAGAGAAATGCTTCCTCAGCATTTCTGAGGCACTGCTTAGAGAAACAATATTAAGCTGACTTTAATGCCAAACTTCCTTTTCCTGCATGCCAGATTTCACCGCTGGCAGACGAACAAACCAGCGAGCTGCAGCCACAGCCCATGAAAGCAGCGAACTTTTCAACCCTCCGCTGTAGCCGCTGCTTTGAGAACGGCCAGATGGGCAGCCATTTAGTCAATGAAACCATCCAGGCCACAAGAAAAGAGCATTATGCACATTGCGTATGTAAAGTAGGAATGAAACTCTAAATAAAATACTTCTGGGCAGCCACCTTGGCTGAAAAAATCCCAGTCCTGGCATACAGCCTGCCTCCCGTAATTTTCCAGTCCTTTACCGTAAAGTTAACCAGCCCTCAGAGCACATAGGAGACTGCCTATTCCAGATCGGACCATCTGTGCATCTGGCTCAGAATTGTCTACAACAGGGATGGTGAACCCGCTGGGCATAGCCAAAGAACATCTGTTTTGCATGCACAAGGTCCCAGATTCAGTCCCTGGCATCTTCTGGCCAAGCTGTGAGAGACTCCTGCCTGAAATTCTGGATAGTCGCTGCGGCATAGTAAACTATAAGTTATAAGTGGAAGACAGTTTCCTATGTTTCCGGGTGCCAGTGCATTCAGCACACCATCCAAGAAGAGTCACTCACTCTTGCTTGATCAGTGGATCTAGTTTAACTTAGTTGAATCTAGTTTTCGATGAAATCAATGGGCCTTAAGTAAGGTCTTCTTCCACAGATTCCATTGGCACTTCACTTCAACTGGTTGGTTGGCAGCCGCCTGTCTCAGGAGACAATAGAGGACTGCTCCTTTGGGGGTGAAATCAAACCATTAGAGATTTACAGCACCTGCTGTGGCTGTAGAGACATGTTTTGTTGCAGCTGGGGCAGATGCATCATGGTGTTTCTTCTCTCTATGTTCTTCCCAGAGGTCATTCCTCCTATGATCACTGCTATGGATACATGACTTAACTGTCTCAAGGCACTACGGTCATCTGAAAGGGATTCCCACATGGCAGGGTTCATGTTACAGTTGCAGACATCTTTGTAACACAGAGTTGCTCTGCCAATGGGCCTGCTGTCTTAATAATTGGCTCTCATGCATTTGAGAACTCAATCAGGGTTCCAGGTAACATGAAACATCTGTAGGCGCACATCTGTGCCTGCATAGGCTCTGTTCCAGGCAAAGGCAAACTCAGCCCTCCAGATGTTTTGGGACTACAATTCCCATCATCCCTGACCACTGGTCCTGCTAGCTAGGGATCATGGGAGCTGTAGTCCCAAAACATCTGGAGGGCCAAGTTTGCCTATGCCTGCTCTGTTCTGAAGTCATTTGTACAAACATACATATGAAAGGCAAAAGGGAACACATCTTTTAGGATGGTGATTGTCATCTGCACGTTTTATGAGTATTAAAAGTATTTTTAAAATAAAATAAAAATCTGTCTAATATACTGGAACACCTTATACTTGACCAAAAATGTCTTTGCAGTGTAATCCTAACTGTATCTACCACTTAGTTTAATGTGACTTACTCCCAGGTAAGTGGGGTGAGGATTATGGCCGTAAGCAAATTAACTCAGGGATGGTCCTCCAGATGTTGCTGAAGTACAATTCTGAAATTATTATGGGTTCCTCGGGTCCCATCAATGGGTTAGTTTCACTGCTGTATGACATTTTTGTCAAATGCTACTTTTACTGCAAATCAAAATCATAAGACCTGGTGGGAACACAACTGGGGAGTTCAGACAGAAGATGAAGATTGGGGGGGGGGGGAGAAACTGGTCCAAGGTCCCATATACATCTGTTTTGGCTCGAAGAGGGAACTCTCCCTGAAAATAGCACATAGTTGGTACTTAACACAATGATTCATTCCTTTTGTACATGGGGGTGCTTCACACTTAGGCTGGAGGGGCTGCCAGGATGCTGGGACCTACCAGCATAAGTGATAGAACTGCCCAAGGTAAACTGATTGAGGACAAAAGTATTTTCTGACATCTCATTGATAACTGGACAAGCAATTCATCCCTTCCCTTGTCTGGATCTTGGATTTGTTTGCAGATTCGAATCAAGACCAGAAAAAAACAAGGAATTGATTTTGCATCTTTTGATAGCAGTCCAAGACACAATTATAGGTTTTGGAAAAGCTTATCTTCTTTTTAAAATAAAAAATTGCAGTGGTTTTGATTTAGATCATGGAACCCTTTGTAATTATAGACCACAGATCCTTTTCCTCCTGGTATGTTTTATTGTTGATTTAGTAAATCACTTAGCTGTATTCTATACCTCTTTATTGGCAATCATGACAATTTACCTTTAAAAAACTTTTTTTTCGTTATTTCTTTTTTTCTGAAAAAATGGGAGGGGAAACCTTACAACTCCCATCAGTCACAGCCAGCACGACCAATCGCTGGGGATGATGGGAATTGTAGTTCTGCAACATATTAGGGGCCAAAGGTTCTCCACCCCAGGATTAAGACAACCCCATTAAATGCAGCAACCCTGGTTTTGTCATTTCTGTTTCCAGTTGTTTTGTTGTTTTAAAATCTGTATGTTATTCGTAAGTTGCGGTGAGACCCTTTGGGGTTAGTTGGTGGGAAATTCAGTGTTATAAATGAATTGTCCATTCCTTATTTGGATCCTTAACATTTCTTTTAGCTTTGCAGCACTTGTAGCTGTGACGGGGGAGGGAAGGAACAGAGAAGTGTGGCTGCAATCAGACACGTCATAAAAATGGAAACATGCATATATTGTGGGATGCCAGAGTCTTGTGGCATCTTGAAAACAAATGGATTTATTGTGGCATTAAACTTCCATGGATTACAGCCCTCTTCATCTAATGCATTTAGTGTTATCCCGATTTGTAGGTCCGCATATCTTCTTCTTCTTCTCCTTCTTCGGAGAGGATTGTCAAGTGTTGCCAAAAAGGAATGAAATGCAGAAAAGTGCAGACCTTGATAATTGCATACTTAATACGGTGATTTACAAAAATGCTCTCCGTCTAATCTGCAAACGATAGCATTGAAACTCCTGATGCATTTAAAGCACGTGGCTGCCAATCCGCTACTAAGCTCAGTCCAAGGTACACAAATGGTGGGAGATGGAGTCCAGCAACGCCATACCTCCCTGATAGAGTGTCTGCCCTGCACAGGTGGTCGCCGGTTCAATCCCCGCTGGCATCTCCAGGTGGGGTTGGGAAAGGCTCCTACCTGAAACCCTGGCGAGCGGCTGCCAGTCAGTGTAGACAACACTAATAGACCAATGGGCTGACTTGAGTACTAAGGCAGCTTCCTATGTGTTCCTTGAAAACAGGGACTTGCTTTCCCACAAGGATGTAGCGAGGTGGCAAGTTAAACGTGCAGAGGATGGGGGCGCTTTTGAAATCCTACGATGCCCCTTTGTTGTTGTTTAGTCGTTTAGTTGTGTCCGACTCTTCGTGACCCCATGGACCAGAGCACGCCAGGCACTCCTGTCTTCCACTGCCTCCCGCAGTTTGGTCAAACTCATGCTGGTAGCTTCGAGAACACTGTCCAACCATCTCGTCCTCTGTCGTCCCCTTCTCCTTGTGCCCTCCATCTTTCCCAACATCAGGGTCTTTTCCAGAGAGTCTTCTCTTCTCATGAGGAGGCCAAAGTATTGGAGCCCCAGCTTCAGGATCTGTCTTTCCAGTGAGCACTCAAGGCTGATTTCCTTCAGAATGGAGAGGTTTGATCTTCTTGCAGCCCATGGGACTCTCAGGAGTCTCCTCCAGCACCATAATTCAAAAGCATCAATTCTTCGGCGATCAGCCTTCTTTATGGGGACGCCCCTTTACAAACCCCAATAAACTCAGCCGGGCTTCCTTTCCGAGGCAACCCACAGGGCGGATCCAGATTCTCGCCGGCCTCCTTTGCAGCGGGGGCGGGGAGGTGGAGGAACCCCAAAGTTTTGCAGCGCCACGGCGAGCGCGGAATCAAGGCGCTTCGCGCAGCGCCTGCTCGCTCATCCATCCTTCTCCGGGGCTGGGAGTCGTTTCCGCTGCCCGGAGTCACGTGCAGCTGGGGATTAAAGCCTCCTCGGCGCCGCTGCAGCTTCGGGGATGGAGTCTGCGGGCCGGAGTCGAGTCGGGATCCCGCAACCGCCCGGAGTGCAGGAGCAACCAGACTCCGCAGCCGCGCAACCGCCGCGCAGCTTAGCCGGAGCCGCGCCCGACGCCGCGATGGGAGACTCGGCGCAGGAGGAGGTGACCCGCCCAAGACTGGTTCTTGCGCGACCGTGGCGAGGGGAGGAGAGGGGAGGTCTCCGCTTGGAGGGGCTACATCTTCCACGTTGCTCTGCTGGTCCCCCTGCAGGCCCAGCCCAAGCCTGCGCAACTCTCTCTCCCCCTTTCCCCCATGGCTGCTTTGCTACTGCAAATGTTTCCACGGGCCCCCACTTTTTGGAAACGAGAGATTCCTTTGCATCGCGCCTGCTTGCACCAAACACCAGCTGCTCTAGCAAGTGGTTATTTTTCTTGGGGTGTCGCGTGAGTTAAGGGGAAGAGTTTGCCCACTTCTGCAGCTGTGCCTCTGGACAGCTAGTTGTGTGGCATCTTCAGCAACTTTCCTTCAGCTCCATGGCGTACAAAAGCTTCTCCTGCGTAAAGGGGCGTTTGGGTGGGCAGGAAGGCACGCGTGCAAACTTAAAAGGTTGGCAGAGACTGTTGCTCTGCTGGCCTGGCTGCTGCTTCTCGGCCAATGTGCCGAGAGCCTTTAAAAAAAAAAAAAGCTGAGCGAGGCGTTTTCGTCGCATTCCTTGGCAAAGGCGAGATCCGTTATACAGGCAGAGACACAGCAGCTGCTGCCTGGGGTGGAGCAATTCAAGGGGTACCTGCGGTATCCTGCAAGCAAAGGTGTGTCTTGCTGGGATGACTGGTGCCTTATCGACACCCATCGAGAGTCCAGCCCAGAAGGCAATCTGGCCTCTGATTTTCCCATCACAGTCCAACTTAGGATGGCAGTTCTGTTTCAGAGGCTGTGTACAGTACATATTATGGGCTGGAAATGCAGTTTGTTGTTGTTTGTTGTTTAGTCGTTTAGTCGTGTCCGACTCTTCGTGACCCCCTGGACCAGAGCACGCCAGGCACTCCTGTCTTCCACTGCCTCCCGCAGTTTGGTCAAACTCATGCTGGTAGCTTCGAGAACACTATCCAACCATCTCATCCTCTGTCGTCCCCTTCTCCTTGTGCCCTCCATCTTTCCCAACATCAGGGTCTTTTCCAGGGAGCCTTCTCTTCTCCAAAGTATTGGAGCCTCAGCTTCAGGATCTGTCTTTCCAGTGAGCACTCAGGGCTGATTTCCTTCAGAATGGATAGGTTTGATCTTCTTGCAGTCCATGGGACTCTCAAGAGTCTCCTCCAGCACCATAATTCAAAAGCATCAATTCTTCGGCGATCAGCTTTCTTTATGGTCCGGCTCTCACTTCCAAACATCGCTACCGGAAATGCAGTTAGGTTGTTCTTTTTCTCAATTTGGATCAAAACTGGGTCTTTTAAGTGGGGCGGGAATGCAAAAGTTCATAAGAAACAACCGGACGGAATTGGATTGCGGCTAACGTCGTGCATGCACTGCTTCCCAAACCAGAGTATGCCTGCAAAGTAAATGGGCTTGTGCGCACAGCCTTGGTAGCTTCATTATAGAGAGTCAGACCATTGGCCCATCTGTTCATCCAGGTCAATATTGTCTGCACTGGATGGGGGGCTGCTATCTGGGGTTTCATATGGGGGAACATTCTCAGCCCTCGCTGGAGATGTCTGGGGTTGAACATTGGGAACTTCTACCTGCAAAACTGCCACTGAGCCACAGCCATTCCCAACAGCTGATGGAAAGACTTGATTCATAAAGGCAATAGGTGTTCCTCTTCTCACATTATTTAATGGTGATCAATGCATTAGATTTCCAACCCCGTTTTGCTTGACATACAGTGGTACCTCGGGTTACATACGCTTCAGGTTACATACGCTTCAGGTTACAGACTCCGCTAACCCAGAAATAGTACCTCGGGCTAAGAACTTTGCTTCAGGATGAGAACAGAAATCGCGCGGCGGAGGCGGGAGGCCCCATTAGCTAAAGTGGTGCTTCAGGTTAAGAACAGTTTCAGGTTAAGTACGGACCTCCGGAACGAATTAAGTACTTAACCCGAGGTACCACTGTACTTGGGCTGTGCCCAAGTTCTGCTCGAAAGAGGAAACTCTATGAATTTAGATCAACTAGATTGGCTTCTTGGTCATATCCTTACTGTTATCAAAATGAACATAAGAGCATCCATGCTGGTTCAGGCCAGGATCCTGTCCTCTCTGTAGTCAGCCAGATGCCCATGGGAAACCTGAAAGCAGGAACTGAACACAGGTGCATCTCCCTTCCTGCAGTTTCCAGCAACAGGCATCCGTAGGATGAATACTCTCACACAGAAGAGGACTCTGGCAAAGCAGTTTCTCCTGTGACTTGAGGTGTCCCTCCTGATGGAGAAAGCAAGGTTGTTTTCCACAAACCCTTGCAAGGAGAGCCTACTTGGGGCTTCCCTTACCAGGTTTCAGAGGTGCTTGTTAGATGCACCCCATCCTTAATAAAATCTTAGGTGGAAGCTGTAACTTCAGCCCAGGCAGGATCATGCCAGCTGGATCAAGGGGCTGGAGCAGCTCCACTATGGAGAAAGGCTGTAGCCCGTGCAGCTTTTTAGTTTAAATAAATGTCTTTAAAGTCTACCTGCTTTTTAGTTTAGAGCAGATGCACCAGGTTGTGCCCAACGTTGTGGAGCCATCGTGCTTGTGTGACCCAGTATACCTGAAGGAGCGTCTCCACCCCCATCGTTCTGCCCAGACACTGAGGTCCAGCGCCGAGGGCCTTCTGGCGGTTCCCTCCTTGCGAGAAGCAAAGCTACAGGGAACCAGGCAGAGGGCCTTCTTGGTAGTGGCGCCCACCCTGTGGAACGCCCTACCATCAGATGTCAAAGCGATAAACAACTACCTGACATTCAGAAGACATCTTAAGGCAGCCCTGTTCAGGGAAGTTTTTAATGTGTGACATTTTAGTGTGTTTTTGGTCTCTGTGGAAGCCACCCAGAGTGGCTAGGGAAACCCAGCCAGATAGGCGGGGTACAAATAATAAATTATTATTATTATTATTATTATTATTATTATTCAAGCACACAATGATGTCCCTGTGTGTTGGGAAGAAGCCAAGAGGATCACTTTAAAGAAGGATTAGACAAATTCATGGAGCAGAAGCCTCTTAGGGGCTACTTCCATGGTATGTGTGTGGAGGGGGGAGATTCCCACAGTGGTGTTGCATGTCTGAGGTGCTTATAGGTGGTGGGTGTGGTCTAAACCACTGAGCCTCTTGGGTTTGCCAATCGGAAGGTCGGCAGTTCGGATTGGTGTGACAGGGTGAGCTTCCGTTTCTGTGTCCCAGCTCCTGCCAACCTAGCAGTTCGAAAGCACGCCAGTGTAAGTAGATAAATAGGTACCGCTGTGGCAGGAAGGTAAAAGGCATTTCTGTGCCCTCTGGTTTCCATCACAGTGTCCCGTTGTGCCAGAAGCGGTTTAGTTCTGCTGGCCACATGACCTGGAAAAGCTGTCTGTGGACAGACGCTGGCTCCCTCAGCCTGAAAGCAAGATGAACTGGACTTTGACTGGACTTTGACTGGACTTAACCGTCCGGGTCCTTTACCTTTACCTTTTACCCTTTTTTAAAGGAAGATAGGGGACTGCCTTATATGGAGTCAGACCATTGGTCCATCTAGCTTAGAACTCTCTACACTGCCTGGCCACAAGTCTCTATGGTTCCTGGCAGTGGTCTCTCACAGACCTTCTTGAAGATGCTGGAGATCAAACTTGGGGCGTTTTGCATGCAAAACAGATGCTCTACTATTCAGCTATGGCTCTACTCCAATAAACTTTACACAAGAGGCCCCAGAAGGGTAGTGCAACTGTTGGGATGGTCCCAGAGTCCTGCCCACTTGTCCTCTGCAAACTTCAGAGGGTGGCTGGGGCATCTGGGTGTTGCATGTTGCGTCAGAGGCATGACACACCTGTAAGGAGGATACCACCAGCTCCAACTTTAGGAGAAACGATGACATTCATTATTCCTGCCAGAGGGGAGCACTCATTGCAATGACGAATGTTGCAGTGGACCCCTGACTTTGATATTTGCCACACTGGAGATCAAAATGAGGTTTCTTTAAAGGGGGCGGGGCTTCACGGCTTGGCTTTAAAGGAGTGTTTAAAAAAATTATCTGTGCAAGAATGGGCAGCTTTGTAACCTAAGTAGGGACACTGTGGGAGTTGTTTTAGTTCAGCCCGCCAACATTCGGGGTCACATTGGGACATACGAAATGTCACTTTTGTTGCAACAATGCTGAAGTCTCTATCCGACTCGACTGTGGCTTGTCTCAGAGCAAGTATTTTGGAGTGCTTGGCCTTCACAATGTTGCAAGCCCAGAGCAACCTCATTGTCTGGCTTGACATGTAGCCAAAGCTCTTCTCTGTGGAAGTTGTGCTCAAATTATAAGCGTCATTGCCAGAGGATACGGGGAGACCAGTGAGAGGGGTGTGGAGGAAGCAGATTGTTGTATGGTATTATGGAAAGCAAAATTGCCCATCTTCTTTTAAGGTGTACAACGTACTAGATTTCTTTTAAGGTGTACAACATACTGGATTCCCCCTGCCCCCTTTGATCTTAGTCAGAAGAGCCGTAATCAAGTAATCTGTTATGCTTGGAACAAGCTGTTTCTTGTGAGACAACTACTACTTAAAATTTTTAAACAGTTAAGCATTGCATTTTAATAGCCAAACAGTCCACTTGAACTAAACCTTTGACAGTGTTCTGAATTGCATAGCTCTTGCTGACAGATGGACGTACATTCTGCCACTCGATGTCTTACTCTGCAGTGGTCTGCAGGCCGTGATCCGAGTGATGTGGCAAACAATGCCAGGCTGTGTGTGCGCACACATTGTGGACTACTAAAAGGCTGGAGATCTTTTCTCTTGTCCTATAGCCCTGCAGCCAGACCCTGTGTATACTGGCTTGCAAATTAGTCTTTAAGCAGTGGGAGTACTGAGCATGTTAGCAAAATCCTTTCTATGCACTGTTGTATAAGGACATACAATTTCTATGCGCTGTTGTATAAGGACTTACAATTGGCTACATTCCAGCCAGGGATGCGGGTGGCGCTGTGGGTTAAACCACAGAGCCTAGGACTTGCCGATCAGAAGGTCGGTGGTTTGAATCCCCGTGACAGGGTGAGTTCCCGTTGTTCGGTCCCAGCTCCTGCCAACATAGCAGTTCGAAAGTGCAAGTAGATAAATAGGTACTGCTCCAGCGGGAAGGTAAATGGCGTTTCTGTGCGCTGCTCTGGTTCGCCAGAAACAGCTTAGTCATGCTGGCCACATGACCCGGAAGCTGTACGCCGGCTCCCTCGGCCAATAAAGCGAGATGAGCGCCGCAACCCCAGAGTTGTCCACGACTGGACCTAATGGTCAGGGGTCCCTTTACGTTTACCTTACATTCCAGCCACGTGAAAGCTATAGGTTTCTGTTCCACATGGAACATGTGCGTGCATCTCTTTGAAAATACTCCATGCAGGCAAGCAGGAGGCATTATTCCAGTTGAAGAAAACAGACAGACATAAGTGGCTGGTCAGAGACGGGCATGCGCAGGTCCCGTGCTAACTTCCCAGAAGGTGGGATGCTGTTGCTTACTAGGGAATGGTGAGTTCAGCACAGCACTAACACCAGATCAGTTCTGCTGGTAAGAACATAAGGAGAGCCTGCAGAATCAGGCCAGTGGCTCATCTAGTCACAAGAGAGCTCTCCCTGTTTTTAGCAACTGACATTCAGGACATGGCTGCCCCCGACAGTGGAAGCCAAGCATAGCCACAATGACTAGTAGCCGCTTATAACCTTTGGTTATGGGTAGGAGAGAATATATTAATTGCAGTTTATTCCTCCAGATGCTCATGCATGTGGGATAAACAGAGGTTCAAAATCCCATCCTTGGCAGCGAAATTAAAAGCATAGGATTTAGGCTGTCAAACCTTGTTTTGAGCAAGTCCATCTATGAAGTCATCTGGCTTTCCCCTTCTTAACCAGCTCAACAAAGAATTGGGCAGCAGCTTGTGAATTAAGTCTGAGTGTAGAGCAGTCAAAGTGCAGCCGTGTTGAAAATGTATTCCCTCTTTACAGCAGAGTCTTCTCCTGGCAGCAGCGTATGTGTATGATGCCCAGTACAATAGGAACATCCCCTTTGATACCTCTCCACGGGCAGTCAGGTAAGTGCATGGTTTGGGGGCGTCATGCTGAACACTCTGATGCACGCTGCAAAAAGTGTGTAAGGTTGCTGAAATGTGAGAGTGCCTTGGCTTCATTAATTTTTCAGGCTGGGTGTGTGTGTGTTGTGTTTGATATTAAATAATAATAATAATAATAATAATAATAGTTTATTATTTATACCCCACCCGTCTGGCTGGGTTTCCCCAGCCACTCTGGGCGGCTTCTAACAAAATATTAAAATACAATAGTCTATTAAACATTAAAAGCTGCCTTCAGATGTCTTCAAAAAGTCTGGTAGTTATTTTTCTCTTTGACATCTGGTGGGAGGGCGTTCCACAGGGTGGGTGCCACTACCGAGAAGGCCCTCTCCCTGGTTCCCCGTAACTTGGCTTCTCGCAGTGAGGGAACTGCCAGAAGGCCCTCGGCGCTGGACCTCAGTGTCCGGGCAGAACGATGGGGGTGGAGATGCTCTTTCAGGTATACTGGACCGAGGCCATTTAGGGCTTTGAAGGTCAGCACCAACACTTTGAATTGTGCTTGGAAATGTAATATTAAACCTTGCGCAGTAGCGTAGGTAGCCAGGGGTGGGGGGTGGTCTGCACCGGATGGGGGGGCAGCATGGGAGTCTTAAGTGTGGCACGGTGGCTGCTATGCGGGGGTTGGGATTCTGGGCGGCAGGTGAGCTTGTGGGTGGCACGTCAGTTCCTTGGCTTTTAGGGTGCTGCAGGAGGATAGAGCCACTTCCTGTCCCAAAATCGGCCGTTGCCCTAAAAAAGCCAGGTCATGGTGGTACAGTGGTACCTCGGGTTACAGACGCTTCAAGTTACAGACGACGCTTCAGGTTACAGACGACGCTTCAGGTTACAGACACTGCTAACCCAGAAATAGTACCTCGGGTTAAGAATTTTACCTCAGGATGAAAACAGAATTCGCACGCCAGCAGTGTGGTGGCAACAGGAGGTCCCATTAGCTAAAGTGGTACCTCAGGTTAAGAACAGTTTCAGGTTAAGAACGGACCTCCAGAATGAATTAAGTTCTTAACCCAAGGTACCACTGTACAAGCTACGTGGAATGAAGATGAGGCCTGTGGTGCTGTGGTTGTCTCAAAAAGTGTATTTTGGGGGTTCTGGCACAAATGTGGCTAATATGGCATGATG
Organism: Podarcis pityusensis; assembly: GCF_964106645.2. NCBI lineage: Eukaryota > Metazoa > Chordata > Lepidosauria > Squamata > Lacertidae > Podarcis > Podarcis pityusensis. The sequence continues at coordinate 105,843,556 of NC_138026.1, read as the reverse complement.
CTGTTTTTGAGCAAGGTTGATACTGAAGATTCGTCTCATTGTTGGTTTTCTCCAGAATGAGGCTTTATGATTCCTCTAGCAGCCTTGTTCCCAGCACTGCTCAAGAATTTTCAGAAACAAACAGAAGTGCCGTGTTGACATTGGTTGGATAAAATTCAGTGTACTTTTGAAAGGTTAGGCCCGCCGTCCCGATTCAAAACGGCATTCGATTGTATCCAAGCATAGAAGAAAAGTAGCTCTTTGAGCTCAGAAACCATCATGCAAAATTTGGACACAGTATCTTATGTGGTGTCCAACGGCATAGCAACAGACAGATAACTTCTTTTATTTCTCCAATAGATTTTATTAAAGTTCAAAAAAAGATATCAAAGGTGGATGTTGGATACCCAAGAAATGAATCTAAATAAAAATACAAACTCAAAAGAGGAAACGAAAAAAGGGGAAAGAAAGAAAGGGGGGGGGGGAGAGAAAAGAATATAACTTCTGATTCTTCGTCTGTCAGCTATATATAGAAAATTATTCCCAACATCCACTCCAGGATAATACCCAATAATTCCACTTTCTATAAACCAATATTTTCTTCAATCCTCAAATCAAGATATCACAAGTTCATTTTCTTTTTCACACAAAAAGTCTATAAGGAGTTTCCAGTCAACAATGATAATTACTTTCCAAAATATAGCAGAAAATACCCAGCATTGCTCAGGAATGCTGAGAAACCAAAAAAAATACTGAGATTTATAAATGGGTAGTATAATGTGTTGGTTTCTAGGGCTGCGCTTTACAGTTCGCCAGCAACTTTTGATCCTTGTATGTTTTAAAGCCCCAGCTTGTTTTCAGTGACTGCAAGTTTTATTCAATCATTTCAAATATTGTGTTTTGATGCAGTAACCTGCCCTGGGACCCTCGGGGAGAGGGGCTTAGAAATAAATGAATAATAAAATCTTAGAGGGAGGTCCTGGTGGTTTAGAGCAGGCTTTAAATATTCTCCCTGCTGTTGCCGCCACAACAACTGCGCTTGCTGGAGCTAGAGATCATTTTCCTACTGAGGTTCTCAGTTGCTTTTCCGACTTCTCTTCGCAGGCTTTACTATCTGTATAACCACTGGACTATGCAAGCAGCTACCTACTTCTTTATATTTGTAGACCTCGCCCTTGCGCTGTTTGAAGAGCCAGCTGTGTACCTGCTGCCTTTCTTGGTAAGCTTTCATAATAATAATAATAATAGAGAGCCAGTGTGGTGTAGTGGTTAAGAGCAGTAGTCTCGTAATCTGGGGAACCGGGTTTGCATCTCCGCTCCTCCACATGCAGCTGCTGGGTGACCTTGGGCCAGTCACACTTCTTTGAAGTCTCTCAGCCCCACTCACCTCACAGAGTGTTTGTTGTGGGGGAGGAAGGGAAAGGAGAATGTTAGCCGCTTTGAGACTCCTTAAAGGGAGTGAAAGGCGGGATATCAAATCCAAACTCCTCTTCTTCTAATAATAATAATAATAATAATAATAATAATAATAATTTATTATTTATACCCTGCCCATCTGGCTGGGCTTCCCCAGCCACTCTGGGCGGCTTCCAAAAAAATATTAAAATACTATAATACATCAAACATTAAAAGCTTCCCTAAACAGGGCTGCCTTCAGATGTCTTCTAAAAGTCTGGTAGTTGTTGTTCTCTTTGACATCTGGTGGGAGGGCGTTCCACAGGGCGGGTGCCACTACCGAGAAGGCCCTCTGCCTGGTTCCCTGTAACTTAGCTTCTCGCAGTGAGGGAACTGCCAGAAGGCCCTCGGCGCTGGACCTCAGTGTCCAGGTAGAACGATGGGGGTGGAGACGCTCCTTTCAGGCAAATTGGGATGGCTAATAATTCCATCCTGATGTTGGAGGCTCAATAAAGTGTGTGTGTGTGTGTGTGTGTGTGTGTAAGTGTGTGTGTGTGTGCGCCTTAATCTAGAATGATTAACTTTGGCACAATTCTGCATATAAGAAACTTTTTTCTCTCTCTCTCTCTTTAATAATAATAATAAATTTTATTTATACCCTGACCTCCCCGGCCAGAGCTGGGCTCAGGGCGGCTAACACCAGTATAATTACAGTAAAAACGTAATGGGGGGGGGGGGGACCAATTTAAAATGCAATTTAAAATGCAGCCTCATTTTAAAAGTAGCCCATAGATCAAAACCATAAGGGGAGGGAAACATAAGGGTCAGACTGAGTCCAAACCAAAGGCCAGGCGGAACAGCTCTGTCTTGCAGGCCCTGTGGAAAGATGTCAAGTCCCGTAGGGCCCTAGTCTCTTGTGACAGAGCGTTCCACCAAGTCGGGGCCAGTACTGAAAAGGCCCTGCATTAAGAAATACTGTTTTATGTGTCCCGAATCTTCTGACATTTCAGCTTTACTGATTGCCCATGAGTTTTAGTGTTATGAGAGAGGAAGGAGAACTTTCCCCACTTTTTCCATTCCACGCCCAATTTTATAAACATCTTATCATGTCACCTCTCACTCCCCTTTTCTCTACTAGGGTTTCCCAAACTTGGGTCTCCAGTGGTTTTTTGGACTACAACTCCCATCATCCCTAGCTAGCAAGAGTAGTGGACAGGGATGATGGGAGTCGTAGTCCTAAAACAGCTGGAGACCCAAGTTTGGGAAACCCTGCTCCAAACTAAAAAGTCCCAAAGGCCACCACCTTTCTTCCTAAAGGAGTTGCTCCACCCCCTTGAATCATTTGGGTGGCTCTTTTCAAAACCTTTTCCCCACTGTCCTAGGCAAGCCTTCTACCATTTAATCCCTCCTGTCTGGAAACTGTCTGCAAAATATGCAGGGCAAAATATCCAGACTTCTGCACTGGGTTAATTAATTCTCAAAATACTTCATCATGCTTGTGAACTTTAATAGCTTCCCACCTAATTAAAATGTCCTGCTTTTGCATCGAAGTCTGCATATACAGTGGTACCTCGGGTTACATACGCTTCAGGTTACAGACGCTTCAGGTTACAGACTCCGCTAACCCACAAATATTACCTCAGGTTAAGAACTTTGCTTCAGGATGAGAACAGAAATCGTGCAGCGACGGCGCAGCAGCAGCAGCGGGAGGCCCCATTAGCTAAAGTGGTGCTTCAGGTTAAGAACAGTTTCAGGTTAAGAACAGACCTCCAGAACCAATTAAGTTCTTAACCTGAGGTACCACTGTATTGTGTTACCCACGGAAGCTTATAAAAGGCCAACAGTGTGGAAAAAATGCAGCACTCGATCTGCATAATTCCATATTAGTTTGTATTAACGTGATCTATTTTAGGAAAGTATCTTGCTCAAGTTTTATTTAAGGAACAAGGTGACAAAATCTTGCCAAATGGGAATTGTGTTAATTCTGTCCTCTGACCTGCTTCCATATGTACAGCCTCTGTTCTCCCTGAGAATGGCATGTTGCTATTTTTTCACTCTCTGCCCTAAAAAAATAAATAAATCTCAAAGCAAATTATCAAATTAAAAAAACCCTAAAACACACTACCTATCTATCTGTCTATCTATCAATAAACTGCACACACACACAGAAAACAGAGCCAGCTCCACCCCACTAAAAGTTAAGCAGATGAATAGGATCCAAAGACCTGGGTGAAAAAAAGAAAAAGAAAATATTATTATGATTATCCCAAACATGCATTCAGTTTATTAGCTGCTGTTTTCCTGCCGCAGCAGGAACCAACATGGTTCATTGATTTGGGTAAAGGGGATATGTGTTGGCATTTACCATCCAAAATGTTGGCTGTAATTCCTTTTTTGCCTGTTGACATATATGGGTTTTTATAAAGAATTACTGTATTTTTTTCCCTATAGGACGCCCTTTTTCCCCTCCTAAAATGAAGGGGAAATGTTTGTGCGTCCTATGGGGCGAATGCAGGCTTTCGCTGAAGCCTGGAGAGCGAGAGGGGTCGGTGCGCACCAACCCCTCTCACTCTCCAGGCTTCAGGAAGCTCTCTGCAAGCCTTGGGAGCCCGCTGGAGTTCCCGTCGGGCTCCCTAGGCTTGCGGATAGCAGCCTGCATCTCGAAGCCTGGGGCGCGCTGCACAGCGCACCCCGGGCTTCGGTTCCCCAACCTGGTTTGGAGGCTCGCGGCGGGAAGAAGCACGTTTCTCCCTGCCGCCAGCCCCACAAGCTTGGGGGACAGTGGGGAGGCGGAGCGCCGCCATCCCACTGTTCCCCAACCTGGTTTGGGTTTCAGGCAGATATCCGCAAGCCGTGGGAGCCCAGCGGGAAGTTGCACCAGTCTCCCAAGGCTTGCTGAGAGCTGCCTGTTCTGGTGGCTGGGGTCGGGGGAAGCTCGGGCATCCCCGGCCCCAGCCCCGTGCCTGGGGGAGGGGATTTTTTTCTTTATTCCCCCCCCAAACTAGGTGTGTCCTATGGGCCGGTGCGCCCTATGGGGCGAAAAATACGGTAGCTAGACGTGTCCTACTGCAACTGCCAGTGGTTAGCAATAGCAGTAAAAGGAATCTGCATGCTTTTGACAGTGGGCTTGTGGAGACAACCACTGGGCTGATCCCCATCGTTTCCTGTTTGCCACTTTCCCAAGGGGAAACTGTTGAGTCAAACCTCTCTCAGACCCAGCATGTCTGTTCCAACCTAGTTGTTTTGTTTGTTAAAAGCCCATCTCCTTTTAAGCTGCTGATTTTTCCATTCCAACAGGTTACCTCGCTGACCGAAGTCTTATGCCTTCTGGTTTTCTTCGGAAGGCTCTTCCATTTTGCGCAAGTCACTCCTCGCGACGTGTTCTGGAAGGATACAAAGAACATCTGCATCATGATAACCATCCTGGTCAGTTGTAGCTCATGGCTCCTTCTGCGAGTCATGGAAGGAGCAGTAGCTTAGCGGACTGTTCTTCTGAATGGCACCGCCTTCCGCTGCTCCTGAGGTAGCAATGCCATGCTCAGTCTAGCCTGCAGTGTCGCTAGATGTTGTTAAACTCACGCTATTCTGCTTGTACAATTTCATACTCCTCCAGAGTATTGCGTAGCCATGATGCCTGCACCAAAACCACATTTCAGTGCAGAAACTTGGGTCCAGGGTACCTTAAGAATCTCCTGGACCTTCATATTCCAGCTGAGAGCATCTGAAGGAGCATCTGTGGTCATTCCCTGAGTTAGTGAGGCTCGTTTGACAACAACGAGAAAGTGAGCTTCTAGTGTCATTGGCCCAGTCCTGTGGAACTCCCTGCCAATAGAGATTCAGCAGGCGCCATCTGTGCCGACTTTTAAATGGCTGCTGAAAACTTTCCTATTCCACCAGGCAATTAAAAATACATCACTCACAATGGTCAAATGATGTTCTGTTTTTAATTTATTTTGCTTTTACCTTGATTTTATTGTCCATCGCTGTAAACATCTGCAATATGTTTTTATGATACAGCGGTGTATATAAATATTTTTAATAAACACAGTCGTACCTTGGAAGTCAAATGGAATTCGTTCCAGAAGTCTCTTCGACTTCCAAAACGTTGGAAAACCAAAGCACAGCTTCTGATTGGCTGCAGGAAGTTCCTGCAGCCAATGGGAAGCCGTGGAAGCCCTGTCAGACGTTCGGCTTCCAAAAGAACGTTCGAAAACCAGAACAGTCACTTCCAGATTCCAATCATTCGGGAGCCAAAATGTTCGAGAACTAGGCTGTTCAAAAACCAAGGTACGACTGTAAATAAATAAGCCTGGCATCTTTTGTTCTGTATAAGTGGAGCCAATCCACATCTCCTCTGGCTGTTTGTTTGTACCAGACAGAACTGTGAATTGGCTTCTAGAGCCCTTCATTCCTCCGACGGGCTCCTCTAATTACAATGTTGTTTGGTTGGTTTGGACCACTGCTCCTTGAATTTCAGAGGTACCTTCTCTCCTCACTTCCCCCCCTTACCCAGATGACTTTGGTTGACCTGATTGTCTTCGGAGCTCTTAGAATCTCAAGCATACGTGGCGTCCGGTGGTCAAGGCCCTTGAGACCCATCTTCTTAATAAACTTTGCAGAAAGTCGCCAGGTAAGACTTTGGGGCCAGTGTTTCCATCGCCAGCAGTTCTAACCCAAAGAGATCCCCTAGTTAAATTAGCCAGCAACTCTAAACTGTATGGTGTGCATATATACTGAAGAGAAGGGGCCTTGCTTCAATTTTGTCTCGTCTGCCTGCTCCAGAGATCCAGCTGTAGAGTGCTTTCTGTTCTGAAATCATCTTCTGCTTTTTCTTTTCTCTATGCAAACAGGCAGGCTTAAGCCTGGCCTAGCTTTGGGGAAGCGGAAACATGAGGTAAGGCATGGCTGGGTCCCTGAAAATTGGGGAATGGGGGTGGGGGTGGGGGTCCAATGCCGCTTCAAATTATTGCAATTCCAGGAAGGTGGTGGATTCTGAACCTCATCCTGAGTCGCTTCTGATGGCAGCACCGGGGTGGAAAGAACAGTTCTGCTTTAATTACATTTTTTGCATCTCCTTTGCTTGGGATTTGAATCAATAATTTGTAGCTGAGATACCTCAGCTGAGATACCAGGGAACAGGAAGGCACTGTTTGGAAAAGCTCTGCTTTCAGAGCAGATTCCTACTGTTTCAGTTTAATGCAAAAGTGGGAGCTGAAGAAATTGGCAATGCTAATCGTTGGCTGTTATTAGCCAAGTCTAAGGTAAAGGGTCCCCTGACCATTAGGTCTAGTTGTGGCCGACTCTGGGGTTGCGGCGCTCATCTCACTTTATTGGCCGAGGGAGCTGGCGTACAGCTTCCGGGTCATGTGGCCAGCATGGCTAAGCCGCTTCTGGTGAACCAGAGCAGCACACGGAAACACCGTTTACCTTCCCGCCGGAGGGGTACCTATTTATTTACTTGCACTTTGATGTGCTTTTGAACTGCTAGGTTGGCAGGAGCAGGGACCGAGCAACGGGAGCTCACCCCGTCGCGGGGATTCGAACCGCAGACCTTCTGATTGGCAAGTCCTTGACTCTGTGGTTTAACCCACAGCGCCACCCGCATCCCTAAGCCAAGTCTAGTGCACTGAAATTGGTTGAAGCATGTACCGTTGTGGCTTCTTGCAAAAAAGGAAATGCAATTCTACTGAGGTTTTCAGCACTCCTGCAGTATGCAGAGCTCCTGGGTGGAAGTGATTAGTTTGAGTTATGTGGCATATATGCACGAAGGGCTCACATGTGTTCTCACTACCAGAATCCAGTTTGGGCCCTCTCTGGTCAGGGATGACAATGTTAACAGAGTCCAGGTACCTCTGGGTCCTTCAGCCTGATTCATACCTGAATCCTGTGATTGATTGGTATGTGATAAACAAGGCAGGTCCGTTGCCACATGAAGGCAGCATTGCCTTAACTTTGGGTTTTGTGCTGTTTAGATGGAGAGCTGTTTGGTTTGAAAGCCTGGTTCACGCTCAGCCCAAACCATCACAGAATCACAGCAGAGAACCGGCAACAGGAGTTAGTAATCCAACTGGGTACTTAAAGGAGAAGCGGTCTGGGAGTGGCACAAAAACTCTCAGGGGATGCATACGGCCATCTCTGCTTAAGACGATGGGAGCTGGGAGTCCCAGCATCTGTAAGCCGTGATGACTTGGGCTAACGAGAGTCAGGAGTCCAACAACTGAGGCAGCCCAGGCTAGAGAAAGAGGATGTGATGTGCCATTTACATATCACACCTATTGTGCTATACTTGAAGCAAATGGCAGGTGGCCTCTATGCATCCCACAATGATCCCGGGTCCATGTTTAGGGAAGTTTTTAATGTTTAATAGACCACTGTATTTTAATACTTTGTTGGAAGCTGCCCAGAGTGATTGGGGAGACCCAGCCAGATTGGGGGGGTATAAATAATATATTATTATTATTATTATTATTATTATTATTATTATTATTATTATTTGGACGAGTTGGGGGGGCGGGGATATGTCCCTTGTAGCCTGCAGTGCCTTACCTGCATGTACCACAGAGATTCAGTTTGTGCTGGAGGAGGCATATGTTCACGTTGTCTATACAAGCATGCCTAAAACTGGGTCTTGACCAGCTGTATGGTGCTCTGATGTTTGTTGTCTTTGTGATAAATAGCTATTTTGAACACCGAGGAGAGCATTCATCTGATAAACTCTGGAGCTTTGGAACCAGGGGAGGGGTGCCTGGCTCTTGCACCCAGACAAATAATAGGGCATTCAGGTCTTCTTACTGGTGGGTCCATCTCTATAGGTGGAAGCTGGGTGAGGAAAGAATATCAACATTGCTCCTTCTCCTCCTAATGAAAGCCTCCTGCTTCTTGACAGATCCGAAGAGCATTCCGTAGCATCCGGAACACTCTCCCGGAGATCACCTACGTCTTCCTGCTGTTTATGTTCAGTGTCCTGATGTTTTCTCTCATGGCTTTGAAGCTGTTTGGGGACAGGTAAGGGGACCGTCCTCCTCCCTCTCTTACTCTGAACCCAGAGGCTGCCTCACCTGCAAGGGAATGTCAGGAAATATCTCCTCCACCACCAAGAATCTCCTCCACCAACCCCAAGAATATTCAGCAAAATGGTACCCTCAGTTTTGCTGCCTGGAAGTTAAGGTGGTTTGGTGTTTTTTAGGAAGGTGTATTTTGTCTAGATTCCTTTGCTCCATGGTCAAAGCAACTACTCTATTCCGAACTTAAAAATGGAAAGCGTAATGCTGGTGATCAGCAAAAGAGGTTTTAAGACTGTCTCAAGGCAAATCTAAAAAAATGTAGTATAAACACCGACAACTGGGAAACAGTGGCCTACGAGCGCTCCAGTTGGAGAACAGCCTTTACCAAAGGTGTCATGGGCTTTGAAGACACTCGAACTCAGGATGCAAGGGAGAAACGTGCTAAGAGGAAGGCACGCTTGGCAAATCCACACCGTGATCAACTCCCGCCCAGAAACCTATGTCCCCACTGTGGAAGGACGTGTGGATCCAGAATTGGCCTCCACAGTCACTTATGGACTCACTGTTAAAAGTGTGTTTATGGAAGACAATCTTACTCAGCTACAAGTGATTGCCAAAGAAGAAGAAGATATCTCGTATGGCACACCAGTGGAAAAAGAGCCAAAAATGGATCTGAAAAACCACCCTTGAGCCATGTTATTTAGCTTACAGCCTCTTGAGCACATTGCTTGAAATTCACGTTGGCATCTTCTGTGACTCTGTTTCCCTCTCCTCTTTTCTTCAAGGAATCTGAAGACTGTGGAAGGCTTGCCGTATTTTTCAAATTACCTTGAAATCGTCTTTGACATGTATGTGCTGGTCACCACAGCAAATAGCCCCGATGTCATGTAAGTATCTGCCTTGATCTCCACATGCTTTTAATTTTTCTTGTTGAGCTGTAGCAATGGGGTGTTTTCCTAGTGTAAGAGGGACGTCAGCACCACCTTGGTGACGTAACAATCTACTGTACTTCTCTGTCTATAAGATGCCCCCATGCATAAGACGCCCTCTATTTTGGAGGGCTCAAATTTAAGAAAATGGGGGGAGATGGTACAGAGTTGTGGAGTTTTTTTTTGCGGAGGATTGCCCAGAGTTGTGGAGCTTGCAGGGCAGGGTGTGCTCACGATTGTTGAGCAAAGTTTTTTTGGGGTGGGCGGAGATGCCAAACCGAATATCACTCACCCAACTGGCAAACGCTAACAATCGCAAGCAAGGAAGCCAAATTGCCGAAGCAGCAGCCAATCCAAAGCAACCCTTGCAGCAGACACCATTCACCCACTCAATCACTAGATCCTGCTCGCGGATGCAACCAATCGCCCATCCCCCCTTCTGCTCTACCCATGTATAAGACGATCCCCTCCCCCATTTTTACTTTATTTTGGAGTAAAAAACCCTCGTCTAATACACGGAAGAGTACGGTATTTTTCTGAAAGGCACAATCCACTGTTCAATGGCCGATGGGTGAGCCCAGGACAGCTTACAAAGTTTGTTGGTTTATATAAATCCAAATATCGCAAAACTGCTAAATATTATCTACACAGCAGACGAGTATAGAATCGGTTAGTTCCGAGGCTTTTCTTACTTTCTCGGTGGTGATGCTACTCCTCTCTTGTAGGATGCCGGCTTATGACTTCAGCTGGTGGTACTGCCTGTTTTTCATAGTCTATGTTATTATCAACACCTACATCTTCATGTCAGTCTTCCTGGCTGTTGTGTACAACAATTACAGAAAACACTTAAAGGTAAGCCCCGCTGAGGAAGGGATAAGAGATAAGTTGCAATTTTAGCTGAATCTGGGGGAAACCGCTTGAAGCATATCTGTTGTGTTGAGCTATTTCAACAGCTTCTCTTCAGTTTTCTCATTGCAAACAGCTGAAAGTCTGTAAATCTTGATAATAAACCCAATTTGCAATGGGGGTTGAGTAGGACTGGGGGGAAAGACCCCTATGCCTGACACCCCGGAGAGCTGCTGCCAGTCAGGGCAGATAGTACTAAGCCGGGTGTTCCTCTTAAGTGTATATATATATATATATATATATATATATATATACCCACAGGGACCCACAGGGACCCACAGGGACGCGGGTGGCACTGTGGGTTAAACCACAGAGCCTAGGACTTGCCAATCAGAAGGTTGGCGGTTTGAATCCCCGTGACGGGGTGAGCTCCCGTTGCTCGGTCCCTGCTCCTTCCCACCTAGCAGTTCGAAAGTACGTCAAAGCGCAAGTAGATAAATAGGTACCACTCTGGTGGGAAGGTAAACGGCGTTTCTGTGCGCTGCTCTGGTTCGCCAGAAGCAGCTTAGTCATGCTGGCCAAGCTGTACGCCGGCTCCCTCGCCAATAAAGCGAGATGAGTACCACAACCCCAGAGTTGGCCACGACGGGACCTAATGGTCAGGGGTCCCTTTACCCTTTACCTTTATATTTTCCCACAGAATGAGATCCGCAAACTTGCTTACATGAAACGCCGCAAGATGATAGAAGCCTTCAACCTCCTGAAGGTGAAGGAGGAAGCAGAGTTTGTCGTCAAAGAAGACCGCTGGAAGCGGCTTGTGAAACTGGTGGCTCCCGACATCAGCACATCCCACCGAGAGCTCTTGCTGCGAATATGTGACGAAGAGCAGAAGGGCTTTGTGGGTGGGTAACAGCAGACTCAAGCAGTGTGGATGGTAGATGAGCTTGCCAGGGCAGATGAGAGGGAGGGAAGGACAGGCGAAGGGGGTGGACTTTGGCAATATGGCACCCTGAGCAAGGACAAAATTTGGCGTCTCCTCCAACAGTATTCCTTATTTTCATGCCCTCCTCCCTCTTAACTTCCATTCTGCGCATGCTTTCAAGTGCACTATGCCCTAGTTGCAGCAGCTCAATCGCCCATCTGACCAGGGCCTAACTTTGAGTAGGTGTCAGGAGCTCGGCCTACACTCGAGTAGGACCCTGGTAGAGACACATGCCCGACTGGCATGTTCTCTCCCTCCTGGTCTTTTGTTCGGGAGCTTTTGGAATAATTAATTTTCAGAGTAGTTTTTACAGTTATATCAAAAATTACTGATTTGGTTATACTATTAGAAATACACTGACATATAATTATGAAATTATTGTGAGGTTTAATAAGTTAACAGTTTATATTTGGACAACTTATCTGCTGTACTTTGTTGGAAGGAGAAAAACAATCATTTCCTTAATAACAATTTAAACAATTTATTTAACTAAAACAATAACATTATAGCATATGTATCCATGTTTGTTAACTGATGTGGTTAAACGATTTTTTAAAATGAAAAACAACAACCTTAGACTGAGTTTTAGCACACATGAATAACTTAAAACAAATCCTTATTTCCTGATGAATAGCCTTTGGACAATAATGTAACTTAAATAGAAAACTACCTTTAGAAAGATTGTTCCTCCAAAAGTGTTTTATTTTAAATTTTAAAAATCCAATTTAAATAAAAACAATCAATTTTTTAAATTTATTTTTTAAATAATTGATTTTTATCCACCCTGATATTCAGTTAATCTGCAGCTGCCTTTACTTTTGTCTTATGCACATCTGGCGAGAAGACCTGGCCAGATCCAGATTGCTGCTCTTCTCCTGTAGGTTTATGTGTGGGGCTTGTCTGAATTGCTGAGTATTAGCCTAAGCAGCTTCTAAATGAGTCCCTCCCAGCCTTACTGGCATTATTTTCTCTTTATGGCAGACAAAAAATCCTTTGTGCGTCTGGCTGATCTTTTGAATATACAAGTGATCACCATGAAGCTCCACAGCCACCCCCTGGAAGTCTGGATTCCCCAAGTGTACAACTCTGCTCCTAGCCTCCTCCTACGCAAGATGGTTCAGCACAAGTAAGTCTGAATTGCTTGCCTTTCCAACAAAGTGCTTCAGGTGACCCTGAGGAAATGCTCTCACCTGCCCACGGGGCCATTTTGGATGGTACATGTGGCTGGACTGTAGTACTATGGGTTTTGGGGATAAATTTATTCGAAACGAACAAGTTTGGTTGGTAATTAACCCAGCGAACATCTCCCGCAGGGTATTTGTTTGGATGTATGATGTCATCATACTCATCAACGCCGTCTTCATTGCATTGGATGAGGAGAACCCCCTCATTTCCTACGCAGAGTGGGTGTTCCTCAGTCTTTATATCATCGAGATTCTTCTGAAAGTGTACACCTATGAACCCAGAACCTTTTTTGCAAGGAACCAGTTCTGGAACTGGTAAGTAAATTCTTTTATTTTTCTCCCTCCGCGTTATGAAGAAGGCAGTAGTTTCTTGTTCTCCTATATTGACTGGCTCTCCAAGATTTCCAGACATTTCCAGCATTACTTGGAGAGGCCAGGGATGGAACCTCTGACCTTCTGCAAGCAAAGCACGTGCTCTACCACTGAGCTACGGCCCCGTCTATTAATATCGGCTCAACTCCGACTCTCCACCATATGTTTAAAGCACTCTCATGCCACTTTAAGAGTCCTGACTTCTCCCAAAGAGTCCTGGGAAGTGTAGGGTCTTAGAAGTGCTGAGAGTTGTTAGGGGACCCATCACAGAACTATGATTTCCAGCAGCCAAACTACAGTTCACATGATTCTTTGAGGGAAGCCATGACTGGTATCCCACAGTGCACATAGCTGAACTCTGGAATTTGCTCTTACAAGAAGTAGCAATGGCTACTTGGATGACTTATTATTATTATTATTATTATCAACAACAATAATAAATTTATTATTTATACCCCGCCCATCTGGCTGGGTTTCCCCAGCCACTCTGGGCAGCTCCCAGCAGAATATTATTATTAATAATAATAAAGCGATAAAACATCAAACATTAAAAACTTCCCTAAACAGGGCTGCCTTTAGATGTCTTCTAAAAGTCAGATAGTTGTTTATTTCCTTGACATCTGATGGGAGGGTGTTTCACAGGGAGGGTGCCACTACCGAGAAGGCCCTTTGCCTGATTCCCTTTAACCTCACTTCTTGCAGTGAGGGAACTGCCAGAAGGCCCTCGGAGCTGGACCTCCAAGGTCCAGATGAGACACATTCAGGGACAGAATAAGGCTGTGTCCTGCCTCCACTACCGGAGAGATAGTATGCTTCTGGATGCTAGTTGCTGGAGATTGCAGATAGAGAAAGTGGTCAGCTCCTTCCTGCAGGATCTGGTTGGCCACTGTGAGAACAGGACACTTGACAAGATGGGCCACAGGACTCCGAGGTTCTCACAGGTGACATGAAAGTCATGGGAGATTAGACCAGCCTCTTCACCAAGCTGGAGATGTTTTGTACTGTAATACTGGCTGGGGCTGATGCAGCTTTCATCTGGAGGGTGCACTAGGTTGGTGAAGGCTGGTGGAGATTGTAATGGGCAGATGACTTAAAGTCACACTACAGTGGTACCTCAGGTTAAGAACTTAATTCATTCTGGAGGTCTGTTCTTAACCTGAAACTGTTCTTAACCTGAGGTACCACTTTAGCTAATGGGGCCTCCTGCTGCCGCCGTGCCGCTGGCGTGCAGTTTCTGTTCTCATCCTGAGGTAAAGTTCTTAACCTGAGGTACTATTTCTGGGTTAGCGGAGTCTGTAACCTGAAGCATCTGTAACCCGAGGTACCACTGTAGTCCAATTGTAGTTGCGGGTACCTGAAATGCAAGTCAAGCCCACAGGGTCCCCAGATGGACCCTATCCACCACTCTTGGGTCATGCTGTGTGGAATGTGGTTTGTGTGAGCATCATGGCGGAGCAGTTGTGTAGTGTATAATAGTCAGGAGAAGCACATCAGGAGTTATTCACACTAACAGCATAATAACAAGTGGCTGGGGAAACACGTTTGATTTCTTTGTGGAAAGGCCCTATGCATCTTTTGAAATTACATGGGAAATTGGAATTAATTTTGTAAACCAGCTAGGTGATGTTGCAAGCCTCCGTTCTTCTCACAGCATCCCAGAGCAATATACGTCTGTAACGCGAGGTACCACTGTAATTAAACAAGTGTCTTTCCCATCCTTTCTAGGTTTGATACTTCTATCATTCTTGCTGCCTTGATTGCAACTGTACTCAACACTACCCTTAAATCAGGTAAGTCTGTGTGTTTCACCCTTGCAAGGTTATGCAGCAGGTGAGATGAAAACACTTCTCCATTTCCAATATGGTTTCATGTCTCTTGTGACCATTGGTGCATCAAGGAACAGATAAGGCAAAACTTGAGGGTCCTTTGTGAAACTTCCATGGCCTTGGCTGGGTTGTAATGCTGGCTCGTGGTAATGTTAAACCATGGATTACCCTGATAGAAACAAGCCTAGTCTCCCTCCATGCTCACAAACTCATTCTTCTCCAGTGCAGCTGCAAGGAGGAGATGCAGAGCTTCTGCTTCTATTTGATATGGGTTGCAGTTTAGCATCAACCACAGTGGTGTGGAGATATTCCTAACCATGGTTTGTTAAAACAAGCTAGCATGACAAAACACAGCTGGAAGAGAAAGCTCCCAAACTTAAGGACACAGAGTAAATGAGCCTTAAGTTCACTGAAGCTCCTTGTTCTCAAGATAAGCCCAGCTTTCCCCCATCAGAATGACCTATGGCTTATGATGTCCAAGTATGAGGATAACGTTAGTCTTCTTGTGTGCTTTTCCTCACCCCCTCTTCTTTTTTTCCAGTGACCGTATACAACAGCCAGCAAGTTCTGGACATTGTTTTTATCCTGAGAGTTCTTCGACTCATAAGAATCATAGACAGTATACAACGGTAAAATAACCGGGTTTTAAGGGCTTTTAAAAGCTGTAAGAGCTATAAAGTCATGTTCTCTAGTGAGTTAAGTTGTTGGGTATTAGTTTGCAGAGTATGCTGACTGTGGTTTGTGAATCTGCTTAGACAATAGACGTAACCTGTTGCAACCATACACAGGCTGCATCTATAGATACAAAAATAATGCTTTCTTTAAAAAAAAAAGTTTAAAAATATATATGGCGTTTGCCATTAGCTCAGCAGCGCCATCTAGTGTCACATTTATATAATGCACTTAAAACGTTATCTCTGCAGCTGTATAGCTGAGTCCACAGATAAGTAGGTGCTTGTAAAGTAAAAAACAACAACAATGTACTAGCAAGTATATAACTTGGATAGAAAAATTTCTAGTTCCAAGCTAGCTAAGCTAGAGAAGACAAAGGCAGCCTTTTTCCTTTGTTCTCAAAGGATAGATTGAATGTGACAGCTCATATTTAGATCCCAAGAGAGAAGGGAGAGGGGAGGAAGTTGTAAACAGGATGCAAATTAAGATGCATCAGTCTAAACTTTAAAGGATAGGGAGATCAGCACAGAGGCCAAAGGTACAAAGACAGTCTCAGAATCTGGAGCTCCCTGGCTCTGTTTTATCCCTACGCAGACCCCTTTCTGCAATGTCTCCTTTTTTGGTATTTAATTAACCAGTGACACCTGAAAGGCCCATCCCATCCAAACTCAGTTTTCATACACTGTTTTCTTCTAGGTTCCGGGTCATCATGACTACGCTAATAAACATTGTACCTACCATGCTGACCTTTGGTGGACTGGCTTTGGTGAGCATCACCTTTTTAAAATTCCTCCTCATCCTCCTCGTTTTCATAAATCTGCACGGGCTTTGGGCTAGTTTGCACACAAGACAGGATTCAACCAAGCTGGTGTGTGTGTGTGTGTGTGTGTGTGTGTGTGGAATGAGGTACGTTTGTGCAGTGGGACTGTCCTCCCCGCTTCCCAAACTCAAAGCTTGTACAGCCTCAGTCATATCTAGAAATCACTCCCAACAGCATTATACATTTGCAGATGATTCCTAGGAGCAGGATGATTTTCCAAATAAAAAGCTAAAGGGACCCCTGACCATTAGGTCCAGTCATGGCCGACTCTGGGGTTGCATCGCTCATCTTGCTTTATTGGCCAAGGGAGCCGGCATACAGCTTCCGGGTCATGTGGCCAGCATGACTAAGCCGCTTCCGGCGAACCAGAGCAGCGCACGGAAACGCCGTTTACCTTCCCGCCGGAGCGGTACCTATTTATCTACTTGCACTTGACGTGCTTTTGAACTGCTAGGTTGGCAGGAGCAAGGACCGAGGAACGGGAGCTCACCCCGTCGCGGGGATTCGAACTGCCGACCTTCTGATTGGCAAGTCCTAGAGAAGTGTCCAAATAACCTTGTCTGATCAGTATATCTACTAATTCCTGGCCCATTTACGGCACGTTTAACAGGAGACTTTCAGACAGGGCTGGTCCACCCATGAGACAAGGTGAGGTGACCACCTCAGGAGACCAGATCCACTGGGGCAATATTGACAGCCCCCAGCTCACTGTGCTGCCTCTGCTGTGGCCTCTTGGCAAATAAGAGGCGCTACAGGTCCCGTTCCTAGGGAGGAAATGGCAGGGGCTTCTGGGTTCTGCATCCACCAAGCATGATTGAATGGGCCCCTTTCCCCACCCCCCTCCACTGGCCCGACAGCCTTTGATTCCAGCTTCAACCAGGTGTTAACATTGATTTGATTTCCCTTCCCTTGTTCCCAATGTAAATCTTCACTCCCCCTGTGTTCACTGACAAGTAGATACCCTCATTTTCCCCATTAGGTGGTGTATTACGTGTTTTCCATCATCGGAATGGAAATCTTCCATGGGAAGGTCCAGTTCTTCGGTGGAAACAGCACTGTGCAACATGCCCTCTACTGCGGAAACCCCGCTCTGAAAGACACCACCTTTGCTCGGGCCAAATATTGCAAGAATAACTTCAATGACATTGCGTCGTCTTTCGTCGTCCTAATGGAATTAACTGTCGTCAACCAATGGCATGATATCCTTTGTAAAGTAGCATGGTTTTTAAAAAAAATGCTTTGGAAGGGAGTAAAAAGCCGCGAAGGACTTCCTATCCTTTGGCAAAGCTGCACACTATAATAACAACAACAGCAGCAACAAAACAACAACAACAATAATAATTTTATTATTTCTACCCTGCCCATCTGGCTAGGTTTCCCCAGCCACTCTGGGCGGCTTCCAACAAAAGGTTAAAAATACATTAAAACATCAGTCATTAAAAACTTCCCTAAACAGGGCTGCCTTCAGATGTCTTCTAAATGTCAGATAGTTGTTTATTTCTTAGACATCTGATGGGAGGGCATTCCACAGATCTCAGTGTGCCATGAGCAGAATAGGCCAGCCCTACTGTTGGGTAACAGTGACCTGTCCCTAGTTCAAACTGGAACCAATTGCTAGTCCAGGTGGCTCAGGCATGCAGAATAGGGATGGGGGGGGGGCGGGAACCATCCTGTCCTCCTCGGGTAGTGAAACATTTTGGGCTAGCCCTGATTACAGAGAGTCATTTCCAGAACAAATGCATATATGCAAAAGTCGGTGTTAAATCTCCTTGAAAGCAATAGGAGTAAAAATATTCTCCTATAATAGTGTTGTGTTTTTTTTAAGGTTTGTAGTCTGTGCTGTGCAAGAGGCTTTCCCTAATGCCCCAGGACTTCTTCTTTCCATTCACACTCAAAATCTGATCCAGTGGATCCCCCCAGACCTCTGGAGCTGATTTTGGGGGCTGTAGCGGAGAGGAAATGCAGGGGAGAGCTTTATTGTACCAGCAGAAGCCCCACTTCCCAAGTGCAACAGCAGCAATTGGATACAACCCTAAATGTTAACTTCCATTTGGGAAGGTTCAGTGATCAATGGCAAACTTCTAACAATTATTTCTGCAGCTTCTCTTATGTCACGGACATAATGGTCCTAGCACTTGTACCTGGTCAGGCTACACACATCTTTGGGTAATCAGAAGTTTACTTTCTAGAACACATTTTTTGTTTCTCTGTCCAAAAAATGGGGGTGTCAGCTAGATACATGTATGCATGTGTTTCCAAATTCCTTCCCCCCCTTTTTTTGGGGGAGCTATTCTGTTTCTATGAAGCTGCTTTTTAAATTGTGAGGCAGGCCTTCTGCAGAAGCCTACGATATAGCATAGAGGAATGCTTTTGCAGAAAGATTTCTGAAAGGGGGAAGAATAATGAGAGGCACTGGTATAAACAGACATGGTGGGCACTTTAGATCCATGCCATCAGTGAATGTTGCTAGTGAAGGTAAAGGTAAAGGGACCCCTGACCATTAGGTGCAGTTGTGGCCGACTCTGGGCTTGCGGCGCTCATCTTGCTTTATTGGCCAAGGGAGCCGGTGTACAGCTTCCGGGTCATGTGGCCAGCACATGGCGAACCAGAGCAGCACACTGAAACGTTGTTTACCTTCCTGCTGGAGCGGTACCTATTTATCTACTTGCATTTTGAACTGCTAGGTTGGCAGGAGCAGGGACCGAGCAACGGGAGCTCACCCCGTCACAGGGATTCGAACCGCTGACCTCCCAATTGGCAAGCCCTAGGCTCAGTGGTTTAGACCACAGTGCCACCCGCGTCCCTTGAGAATGCAGTTAGCCAAGTTCAAATGGCTAAAAGCTTGAGGGATGGGGTGAATTATGGAATTTGCTCCCATGAGAGAGGTAGAGATGGCCACTGACCTGGATGGCTTTAAAAGAGGAATAGGCAAAAGCTGCGTTCTACCTCCACAGCTGGAGGCAGTATGCCTCTGAATGCTCGCTGCTGGGAATCGCAGGTGGGGAAAAGAACTTAGGTCCTGCTTCTAGGCTTCCCATAGTCATCTGACTCTGAGAACAGGACACTGGGGAAGAATGGCCATTGGTCTGGTCCAGCAGGCTCTTCCTACATTCCTAACTGGAGCCTAACTTGGCAGATGGGTGGTTAGTAAGCATACATATGGCAAACTTCCTTTTATAGTCCTTAACTTTCTACTCCTCGCCAGTGGATTTGCCCTTGTGACTCACGAGGCAGCAAAGCTGTACTTCATCACCTTTCATATTGTCGTGGTCATTATGATCATTAAGTAAGTCCAGTGGGTTCCTGCGCCTTCTTCCTGGGGATAGAGGTGGGGGCATTGGGTTGTATTCAACCAGAGTCCTGTTCCAAGTAGGACCAGTGAAGCAAATGAACATCAGTTAGTCCTAGCAAGAGTAGAACCACTGATGCTAATGGACATGACAAGTGTGATATCAGACTCATTCTGCTTATATTTAATGTTCCAAATGTGTGTGCGCTTGCAAGCAGAGTAACACTGATGCTCTGAAAATCCAGTGGGATTAAGGTATGGCATAAACATCTGTCCTCTTCTGTTCTAGGTGAAGAAACTGGGTTTGTGTGTTCATAGTGATGGGCTGCTTTGGGGGGAAAGTGGGGTATGAATTTAATAAATAAAATAATTAAAATAGGAAAAAAGTCTATGGTGTGTTGATGGTGCCAACTGCCACATGGACGGATGAGGTAGAGGGGGAGAAAGGATTGTTTTTGAGGTGCATTGTTTCCATGTGTCAACTTTTGATTTTTAGCATCTTTATAGCATTTATTCTGGAAGCTTTCTTTGTGGAGTATTCCCTTGAAAAGAGCGAAGTGGAAACTGCCATTGAGAAGAAAATCCAAGAACTTGGTGTGGGCATTCAGGAGTAAGTTAACCAAGGACAGAATAACATCTCCCTTCCGGTCCCATATACATGGCCCAATGAATGATGGCTGAGGGATGCTTGATTTGTATGGACTTGAGCAGCTGCCACCTGCGAAAACGGATGCTTCAGTTATAACTTCTGTGGCCACTTGGCTGAATGTATTTACAATGGATCCACTTTCCCTTCAATGGTGGTCCAGATGTTGGACTGCAACTCCCATTGGCCTTTCTGGCAGAGGTTGATGGGAGTAGTAGTCCACCAAAGTCTAGAAGGCACCCTCAGATGTCCACTCATGAACTGCAATTCTTAATAACTTTTGTATCTAACTGCTGTCATTGTTTGGTCATGTAAACTGATTCTTTAGTTTTAAGAATTGGAACAACCTGTCAACTTATTATATATAGAGAGAATGAATGAATGAGTAGGGTAGGAGAGCTTAAAAATGCCAATATATTTCACATCTGGCAACCCATGTGCCCCTTTGGTTTTGTGCTTAGTTTGTTTCTACTACATTATGAAGTCTCAATTTATTTTTAAAAATGAAACAAGAGGTGCAGGGCACCTGGCTGCTGTAGACCCCAGATCTATTTTAAACATTTACCTGAGAATAAGCCCCACTGAATTCATTAGGACTTTATTGTTTAGCCCTGCTGAGGATTGCAGCCTTCAAGAAGAAAATTGCATTTCCAGTAAAAAGCTATGCACCTAACAGGAAAAGCATGATCTGCAGCCCTGTATGGAATGTATTGAGAAGGCAGGTGCTTATAGTTTTTGTGGTGGTTTTTTTTTTTTTTAAGGGATGAACTACTAGAAGGTCAACTGATAGACAACATGGAAACCAGTGAAAATGACCTTGGAGGTGAAGAGGGAGCAGCAACAAAGAAGAAACCGAAAGGACTGATGTTTAAAGTTGCTTCCAAAAGTGAGTGTGCTGTCAAACTTTTTAAAGGGTTGCTGCTGAATGTTTAGCATGGAACTTGAGTGAATGCCGCGGCGAGACTCCTTATGGGGTCCTCACCGCGGGATCACATTCACCCGGTGCTATACCAGCTGCACTGGCTCCTGGTGGAGTACAGGATCAGGTTTAAGGTGCTGGTTTTAATCTTTAAAGCCCTATACGGCCTAGGACACTCGTACCTACGGGACCACCTCTCCTGGTATGTCCCACGGAGGACTTTACAGTCTTCCAACAAAAACATCTTGGAGGTCCCGGGCCACAGGGAGGTTAGGCTGGCCTCAGCCAGAGCCAGGGCTTTTTCGGCCGTGGCTCCAATCTGGTGGAACACTCTGTCACAAGAGACAAGGGCCCTGCGGGACTTGACATCTTTCCGCAGGGCCTGCAAGACAGAGCTGTTCCACCAGGCCTTTGGCCAAGGCACAGTCTGACCCCCTCCTTTGGTAATCCTCACAGAACTCTAGCCCAATGGTTGCCATTAATTTGATTTTGAATTGATTTTAAAATGAACTGATTTTAGAATGCTGTGTTACTTTTATTGTTGTTAGCCGCTCTGAGCCTGGCTTTGGCTGGGGAGGGCGGGATATAAATAAATTTTTATTATTATTTTCCAAGACATGAGTGTGTTAATACGCTGATAAAGATGAAGTCCTATTGACCCAAGGGTCAGACTAGGCTGCTGAGAGAGGTCAAAGTGGTATCCGTTTTACATGGTGTCAAATGCATTTGTACTGTGGTGCTCAAAGAAGCTTTGAGCTTCTCTGTCACTGGAAATTAACATTGTTCAGCTTTTTGTCCCCAGGATACAGGACAGTTGATGCTTTACTTCAACGCATGTTTGAAGCAGAGATACCTCCGGAAGAAGAAGGCCCTTCACTGGAGCAGATCTTAAACCTTTCACCGGATGACACTTACCTGAAGAACCCTACCTTCAACAGTGCCGTATAACTGGAAGTTGTTTTTCAGGTGGCTCCCTAACTGAGCTACCACATGCAGATAAGAGGTACTGATGCTCTGCTCTCTAATCCCTTCCTCCAATGAACAGAGCATCCCACAGTGCTATTTTTTTAAAGTGTATAAAATCATGAAAATTGCAGTATTTTTTATAAAGGGGAAAAAAGCACATTGAATGTGTCTAAAATACTTGACTCTCTCCAAAGATACTTAGCATGCTATCTAAATACATAGTACTAAAACCTGTATGAAATGTCTAATATTTACCTCTGTAACCTGTTTTGATACAGTAATGCTTTTCCTTGGGTGCATTATCAACCATTGTGGGGTAAACCAATAAAAAGGTTATAAAGAGAAGACTGTTTCTATCTCTCCTCTTTTTCCTGCCTATTATCCTGATGAATCTTTAAAGCAAGGAGAAAGGAAACAAATGGATTTTGTCTTGTGGCCTGGTTTAAAAATGCTACATCTTTGCGCAAACTGATACCTAACAGGTAAAGAGTGCTTAAAAGCGGCGATCTCTGGGCCGTGTTTGGCAAAGTTAATTATCGGAAGATATTAGCAGCCAAAATTCAAATGTCAGAGTTGACACCAGTTTGAAGGCTGGTTCATATGGGTGAGGCAGCTGCCTCTTAAGTCATGCAGAAGCAGAGCAGGCACAACCACTACCACCCTGCAGCTGGCAACGTGTGACATAAGTCTTAAAGGCATGCTTTCCCCCTGTTTATGGGGAAAAGATTGCGCAGAAGCCATAAATATGAGCCGGCAGTATGATGCGGCTGCTAAAAAAGCAAATGCAATCATAGATTGTATTAATAGAAGGAGTGTTCACATCACATGAGAGGCAATAGTTCCACTATTCTGTACAGCTCAGGTTGGAGGGCCATAGATTCCTGTCTTGAAGGTTGGACTGAACGACCTTCAGGGTCCTTTTGAATTCCAGGATACGTCGCATGATGCAGAGGAACAGATTGTACCCTCTGCTCCAACACAGAGTACTTCATGCCAACTGCATTTACTAACTGAGCCACACTCATGCTCCTGCTGCTAATTTATTAAAGAAGATTTCGTTGTTGATCTTAATATTTTTAGCAACATGCTCCCGCTTGTTTCTTTTGCTAAAGTTTCTGTATATATTTGGACGAGGCTTCTATATTTTGAAGGATGCCTTCTTGCCTCCAATAGCTTTGACTGTTTGTTAACTAAACCAGCATCCTCTTGGCCTTGCTGCTCCCTTCCTGATCTGTGGTATACACCCTAGTTGAACTTCTAATATTGTGCTTTGCAACAACTCCCAACTTCCTTTCTAAAAAATCCCCCTTATTTGGGGGCAGTTTGTCTTTTGAAGACAAATGAAACCATGTTAGATTTTCTTAGCCATCGGCCGTTTACATATCTTGAATTTGATAGCACCGTGGTCACTGTTCCCATGTGCTCAAACAACACATTCTGCGAGAATCGCACTGCCAGGGACAGGGAACTTTAAAGCGTTAAGATCGGAATGTGGAAAATATGAGAACAACAAGAAGACGGCAGTAATGAAAATATCGGAGATATACTTCAGAGGTCCAGACTATGGGAAGCCCGAAAAATTAATTTGGATTGTAATTTGGCTGTTTTTTTCTTTTAATTGTTTTTAATTGGATTATGATTTGATAGATTTGTTAATTGGATGTTCTTATTGGAAAACTAATAAAAATGATTTATTTTTTAAAATGGTTTAGAGCACAGTGCCACCCACATTCCTTTATTTGGATGTAGGGGACAGGAAGAGGAAGTCTGTTCTTGTAAGATTGGATGTTACCATAGTAAACAGTTCAGAGCCTGAAAAACTCATTCTAGAACATGGCAGTTAAAATCTCTGCTCTACATATGTAATGTAATTGGCTATATTGATTTACAATTTGATTAGTTAAATTTGCTCAAAAATATTAAAAATAGACCCCCTTCTATAAACATCCTCATCTTAGCTGTTACAGTACTGGATTTTTCTCCCCAAGCCTTTATAATTCATTCTTCTCCATCCACTCATCATAGTACCCTGGGGTCCCATTCTCAATCCTTTCCCTATTCTCTTAGCTACCCAGTTTCCAAGCTGCTATACATGTTTCCTAGGCACTGTTAAATTTATTAAATTCATAGTTACAATAAGGTGGGGAGCATTCTCTATTAAGGCGTTTGTGGGCCTTGGAGTCCCAAGATTCACTTCCGTGAATGTTTGTTTTCCACCAGCAACACGGCAAGCCTTTTACGGAGCACTGCTACTTTACTGGCGCAAGTGCTCCGAAATACGTCTCTCAATCTTGCCCGCAGCACTCCCAACGAAGGAATGTGGTTGCAGTCTTGTACATTCAGCAAGGTGAAGAAGAAATCAGTCCAGAGTTCTGCATTCGGGAACCTGGAAGATTAAGCACAAGGTTAAAGACTTTACAGGCATCATTAAAAATGCCCACTGCGTCCTAATATAACAAGCTCAAACTTTCTCATGACACGAGACCAATGTTGGTCTCCCTCAACCAAGCAAAGTCTTATTAGTCACTGGGTAAGTTTTCACCCATTTAACACGCAGCCAGGATACTACCCAACACAAGTGCAAAAGAGTAAAAGTAAAATGCTTCTTTCAAGCTTAGTTTCGGTCAGGGGAGGGGAAGCACCACTGTGCAGGCAAGTGCGCCAATAGGCAACCTCTGATTTAGGAAGCTGGTGAACATGTGTTTTATGCCAGCAGGCCTTTAAAGTCTAGGAGGCTTTGACATCACTGGTTGTTGCTTAACTGCAGTCTTCTTTATTTAGTTATTTATGGGCTGCCTTGCTGACTATACCCCCACACAGAGTAAAGTAACAACAACAAAATGTAAGACAACATAATAAACAGAGCAGCAGCCAAAAGCGGATCACTATATATATATATATATATATATATATATATATATATGTATGTATGTATCCCCACTTCCTCTTCAAACTTCCAAACATGCTCTCCTCCTGGATATTCAATCCCTGAACTGCTTTTCTGCAATTCTTTGAGTTTTGTGGCTTGCAAAACTATTTTTTTATTTTGTCTCTTTAAGCTTTGTGAAATGTGTTTTTTTGCTGTACTCTGGCGTGTTTCTCAGTGACCCCAATCTGCCTCCTATCTTTTCAGCACTCACCCCTTGAGTTATTAGACCAAAACTTTTTAAACCGGTACTGTAGCAAGGGAGGAGGGGGAAATGACGCCAAAAAGAGAGAGAGAGAAATGGTACCAAAATAAGATGACAACACAGCTTTTATGAGAGAAGCTAACTCTGTTCAGGAGTCAAGTGAAACAATGCATTTGCTGCCACAACTGTTTCAGGAGACCAACTCTACAGCAGTGTACCGTTAGCTAACCTTACTAAATAGTGCTCAATATATAAATGGTATTCAAATCACTGGTGTGCCTTGAAGTCTTATTGAGGGTTCCTCAATTAAAGCATCAATATAATGATCAGAACATTTGCTGATCAGAAGGTCAGCAGTTCAAATCCCTGCGACAGGGTGAGCTCCCATTGCTTAGTCCCTGCTCCTGCCAACCTAGCAGTTCAAAGGCACATCAAAAGTGCAAGTAGATAAATAGGTACTGAGGCATCTAATCATAGCCTGCATTTTTATCAAGGCTTATAGTTTGATTAGGGTCTGTATTTTAAAATGAGCTTAAAGATTTTCAAATGTTTTATGCCAGGCAGAAGACCAGCTGCCTAAGTACTTTGGCAAGATGTTTATCCTCCTGGACAAGGGGGCCCCCTGATTTATAGCAGAAAACAATTCTCAAAGTCGTAAAAAAGGGAATTACAGGCTGAGGGCAAGGTTACACCACCCTACATAATTAAGAGTTGGTAAATAGTAAAATCATTAAACTTGAGCCATATCTTCCTAAGGTTAAAGGCCAAGAGCAAATGGAAAAGAAAGGGGAGTGTAAACAGAAGAAGAGGCTTCTTTCCTATTTTATTTTGAGGCTGTAAACTGATTCCTTCCTTTTGCTTTGAGAAGGTTTATTCTTCTAAAAAGCTATCTATGATAATGTATGAAATATACTGGCTTAAATGTAATTATGCAAAGGATCTAGAAAGAAAGAAATGTTAAATTCTTATTTCATAGAGTCATATTGCTGTAGGAGACCAGAGGGGCAAACGAGCCCAGCCCCCTGCCAGACAGGAGACGCCATCGAGCACTCCTGACATATGGTTGTCAGGCCTTTGTTTAAAGACCTTCAAAAAGGAGATCTTTCATTGATGATGCATGAGAATGTGAACCCAAGATCTCTGACATCTGTTTAAGATAAAAATTTAAAACTATTAACCATCTGTTTTGGAGGGCAATAGGGCAAGGAGGGCAAGAGGTGAGCTGGTAATTAAGGTTCCTTGTTGAGACAAATGTAAGATATATGACTACTTATTTGTCATTTATAGATAGAAGAATATATAGCTTTTTGTATCCCATAAAAGGCAATAGGAAATGGGTGTATCTTTTAGGATTGGTTATAGCAATCAGCCAATAGGAAATTCAACCAGGCTGATTGGACAGAGGCAGCCAAAGGAGGAGCAAGGGGGCTGGGCTGAGGGAATATAAGTGCTGGCCATAATGGCAGGAGACCAGGCCAGAGCTTGGGAACCATATACCACTGTGCCTCTCATTTATTTGTCTGACAAATAAATTATTATTTTAATTTCTCTATTGCTGCGTTGAATATTTCATTCCAGCTAAGCGTTAACCACAAGCAGGGTGCTACAGTACCACTCCGGTGGGAAGGTAAACGGCGTTTCCGTGCACTGCTCTGGTTCGCCAGAAGCGGCTTAGTCATGCTGGCCGCATGACCTGGAAGCTGTACGCCGGTTCCCTTGGCCAGTAAAGCGAGATGAGCGCCGCAACCCCAAAGTCGGCCACGACTGGACCTAATGGTCAGGGGTCCCTTTACCTTTACCTATAATGGCAAACAAGCAGCTTGTCCCCCGCTGTTCCAGTGATATCAAAGACTCTTGCCTCCTAAACGGATGCTGATGAGTCTTAGGTGTTTATGAGGCAGTGCGCTTAGTTACTGTGGGTCAGTGATGATGATGTCCAAAAAAAGCCAATGCCCAGCATGAACAAAGTACAATTCCTAGAACATCCCCCCCAGACTGCACAGGAATATGTAGCAAGTGCATAGACATGTTACGCATTACCCCAAAGGCAGACATTTTGGAAAAAGACTTGTTCTTGACCAACCTCCTAAAGACAGCATCAGGTTTCCAGACTCCATCCTCCTGTTTCACTTTCATGTATGTGCCAAACAGCATGCAGTAGACTGTTGCAGCAATACCAAAGTAATCAGTCTAAAAAATAAGGACATATTTGTAGAAAGCTTCACAGCTACACAGGAAGGAAAAATTAATATATTCCTCAAAGTTTCTGGTGATCCTCAACTAGCCCGTGCTTCTGAACTGCTGTATGTAGTTTTCAGGATCTAATCTTACAGTCTGGTGTGGCGTTTTGTTTTTTTCAGATCTCACCCTTCTGCCACTGAGCTCTGGGTGGCACATAAATTTTCTCCCCCACCTCAATTTTATTTTCACAACAGTTCCGAGAGGTAGGGTTAGGCTGAGAGTTGGTGACTGGCCAAGGTCAACCAGTGAGATTCATACCTGGACAGGAATTTGAACTCGGGTCTCTAGTCCTAATCCAGCATTCTAACCAGCACACCGCCTAGTGTGAACTCTGAACGTTCAAAGTTAATGATATTTTTTAGTACTTCTGCATACCACCAGCCTTCCAAAAGCAGTGAGCCACAAGTCCTGATTGAAATGAAGACCCAATGGCTACCAATAGATTTTTAATTTGCGCGGCGTCTGTCACCAATGTTGCTGCTTTATACCTAGTCAAAAATTTTGGCCACTGAGTTTAGTGCTGGCCACATGACCTGGAAAGCTGTCTGCTGACAAATGCCGGCTTCCTCGGCCTATAGAGTGGGATGAGCCGCAACCCCAGAGTCATCCGTGACTGGACCAAATGGTCAGGGGTCCCTTTACCTTTATACACTGTCCGGCAGCAGCTCTCTCAGGCTTTCAGACAGGAGATATTCCTTGCCTGGTGATGCCAGACATTGAACCTGGAAGCAGATGTTCTACCCCTGAGATATGTCCCAGACTGCATATACAAAGACAAAAACCATGCATTTGCTTCATACCTGGTAATTCCATGGCTTGTTTGTCATCATCTCAATACACTGAAATCCAGATGTTTTGCATTTTCCTGTGAATACAGTTCCTGCAGGGAACAGGCTCATGTCTATGCTTCGGCCAAAGTCAATTATTGTCAAGCCATGAGACACGCTATCCACATCGCAGGCGTCGTCGTCCAAAAACCTTTTGCGATTCAAAGAAATCGAACCATTATTTCCAATACGGCAAGGCAGGTTATTTTGATTGGTTTTTTTAAAAAAGGTAAAACAACTCACAAGCGAAATACTTGCCTTGCACTGAAAATAAAGTTGTCGGGTTTAATGTCGCCATGAATTATCCCACAGCTGTGAAGCTCTTCGACCATGCGCAAAATGTGTATGGTGAAGTAGATAACAAGCCCTTGGGGCATCACTTTCTCCACCAGCTTTTTGTATATGTTTATGGTGTTCTGAAGTTGAGAGAGTTGGGGGTGGGGAAGAGAAGATGCTTATGAACGATCCTAGCCATGAGTGGACAAATTAAGGCATAAGGCTGAAATCCTACATATGCTGAACCAAGGAGCATGTTTCAATGAACGTTTGCGTAAACATGCATACAGCCAGGCTACAATGGAAGCTGTACATGAACATGCTAGACCAGAGATAGGAAACCAAATACAACCCTCTGCACCTCTCTATCTGGCCCTTGGGACTCTTCCCTAGGACACATCCTTGATTGACCCTGCTTTGTGCCCTTCCTTAAGTGTTTTTGCCTGGCTAGACTATGCCCTTGATCTCTGATAAGGTGTCTTGCTTGCCTGGATGGAGGACAGAGTGGGGTACACAAGTGTGTGCAGAAGCTAGCCTACTGTACAACGGCGAGTTTCACATTTACTGCCCCGCCCACTTTTGCCTTTGACCCCGCCCACTACTGGCATGTGATCTCCAGAAGCTTGCCCAGAATGGTACAGTGGTACCTCAGGTTACAGACGCTTCAGGTTACAGACTCTGCTAACCCGGAAATAGTACCTCGGGTTAAGAACTTTGCTTCAGGATGAGAACAGAAATGGCATGGGGGCAGCGCGGCTGCAGCAGGAGGCCCCATTAGCTAAAGTGGTACCTCAGGTTAAGAACAGTTTCAGGTTAAGAATGGACCTCCAGAATGAATTAAGTACTTAACCCGAGGTACCACTGTATATGTGACCCACAGGCTGGGAAAAGTCCTATATCCCCGATTTGGACCAAGACCACCCGCAGTAAATCTAACATTCATTGATACCCAGACCGCACTCACCAGCAAAGTCCCATAACTGTAAAGCTCACCCACTAAAATGCTTCCATTGTGGAAAAAGTGAGCAGAATAGAACTGGATGAAAAGATGGCGCAAGCTTGGTTTAAGCCTTTCTGTTAGCTGAGCTACTATGTAGAATTCCCAGGGGCTTGCTGGCTTCTGTACCTGCAAATAAATGCACAAACACTTTTAGGGTAATTATTATTACCATATTGGCCTAAATATAAGCCTCACTTTTTTTTTCCAAATTCTGACTATGAAAAGTTAAAGTGCAGCTTGAATTCGCAACCTTACAAAAATTGGCTTTTATGATATCACTGCTGAAACAGACATACAGTAAAACGGAATGGGTGTGAGTGCGGAATTTTAAGGGAGCAGCTTATATTCGGGTATTGTCTTTTTCCCCCTTGAATTTTAAAGGTGCGGCTTATATTTGGGCCAATACGGTATTATTTATTGAATTTATTAGTCGCTTTCTCTTGCCCAGGGCAAGTTCATTTTCTGCAGCGAATGGAGGAGACCCAAGGAAGGCTTGCTCCTCCCACTCATCTACTGTATAGATCTCCTTCTCCACTGAAGGAAAAGAGAACATTGGACAAACCACATTGAGTTCATTTTCAGCAGGGTCAGGGTAGAGGAGATTCATGGGAGAGTGGGAGGAGCAACATGCAGGAAAAACCCACCATCACTACAGGAAAAAGTGACTTCCTGAATCCATGTTAGGCACTTGCCTGAATGGTGGGGGTTGGGGAGCGGATTGGAGAAGGGCAGGGTGGACACAATTATCACTAAAATAAAAATTATGGCAAATCCCATTACAGATAGGACCTTCTGCCAAAAGGTGCAATGGCCACAAGACAGAAGTGTCTCTTGTACCATGGATCAACCCATCTGTGTGAAACATACAGAGCAAGTGGCAACCCAACACTCTCTTATCCCAGTATAGTTCCTGGTCTTAACCTTTAAACTCTTTATAACCTTAAGTACATAAAGACAGAAGGGTCTGCTTAGGAAGCATCCACACCTGACCTTTAAACAACAGCAGTACGGGATGGCATTTATTTTCAGATAAGCCGCTGAAGCCCAAAGCCCACTTACTTTCAGTATGACTTTCCGATTATTTTTTGTGTTGTCCATATCAAGGACAGACGCTTGATAGACGCGTGCAAAAGCTCCTTCTCCCAGTAAGCAGTCAACATGAAAGGATGTGGTTGCTAAGCAAGTGGCAAGGAGAAAGAAGAGGAGGAAATGTAGAAAAAGGAATTAGAATACAGCAGAAATGACCCATTTCAAACTCATGTGCTAACTTTCTGGCCTGACAGTGGTACCCCCTCCAGGAATTCTATGGAACCAAGGTCCCAGAGACTGGTATGAAGGTGCATGAAACAGGTCAAGCAGGTCTGCGTGTGGACAGGGAACCATATGGAAACCTAGGTATGTACATTGTCTTGAGTCTCGTGACTTCAGAGATTGATACAGGAACTACCTACACATTTTCAAGCATGCATTGTAGCTGCTATAAGAGCTAACTACTTTTTTTTTAAAAGAATTAAGCAACTCCATGAAAGCTTAATTTCTCAGGATGATGAATTCTGCACCATATCCTGTACAACTGAAGACCCCTGATTTAGTATTGTGCAAGGTAGACACTGATGCTCTGCAAAAACTTTGCTTTGGAGTAAAAAAAAAAGCCCAAGACTTCATTATTCTTGCAAAATGCAAGTCCCAGCTTCTCACTTTCTGTCTGGCATCCTCCAGTGAATGCAAACTGACTACTTCTTTCAGACCTCTGTCCACATCACACAGTTTAAACTGACATATGTGGGGGGAAACCAAGTATAGTATGTATGCAGGTCTTACCCAATTTGAGTTCAGCTTTCGGTTTGAGAACTGGAAGCCCTGATTCCCATTCAAAAGTATTTGAGTAGGCACTGATTGGCTTGGGCAGCCCAAGCAGAAGCTGATGAATTAAGCTGTTGCTCCAAGGGTCTTCAACTACTTCAGGAGAAAAAAAGATTCTGGTTAAGCCATTTAAATCAGGGAATTAACAAGATTTTCTCATTGACAGGCATCAACAACATTTGAAAAGACAAGCCTAAATGAAGGGACCAAAAGAAAAGGCATGGAGAGACAGCCAAAGGTCTGGGATGAAACACTGAGCACTTGGGATACACATTTATTCCCTATAATTCAAAACATCGCCATTTATTTATTTGAACATTTTCTACCCCCGCCTTTTCTCTCTTAAAAAATGGGCACAAGGCAACTAAGGAATCCAGTGGAGCTGCAAGCTGGTGTTATACTGCTGAATCTTGCATTCTCTGGTGCAACTGGGAGAAACAAACCATAAAGCCATAATTAAGCTCGGCTTTGCATCTGAAACCAAGGTCGCTCCCTAGGAAGTCAGGACTCATAAACTAACACAATCCCACCCAGGTTTCGACATAACCGGTGCAAACCAAGCTTAACTGGCATTTTCTCGTTAGATGCAGAATGGCCAGCAATAAAGTGCTTATAGTCAGGCAAGTTCGCCTAGGAAGACCATTTTTTACAGCCCTGTATTCTTAGACATATTCCTCCTGGGACAGAAACTTTACCCTGAGTCAGTTGACAGGCAGACAGTGGAATGGTGTGGAATGGCGTAGAGGCAAGTTGCGCAGCACAAGCAAAATCTCCTGTGCTGCCTGGAGTAGGAGCCAGGGTCTTGTTGCAGAAATTAGCCCACACAGTGCAGTCATCCTTCAGGCCCTCCGTTGGCGGATTTACCTCCTAAAGACAGCAACACACAAGCTACATCCACCTTTCCATTCAAAGCAGAAAGCAATATTTCACATCCCAAAAGTTAGGGACATATAAAGGAAAATCCCCACCCCACCCCCGGATTTTATTTTGTTTGGCAATAGCAGAAGATTTACAAGTGTCATCTCCCCTGTTGCAGGCTAGATGCACATAGCAAATGTGTGATGATGTGCACATAAGGAGTTTGTGAGGCCATGTGCACATAAACAAATACATTCAGATGTAACACCAAACCACAGTTTGGCAATCGGGAGAGGAACAATCAACTCTTGCAACAATTGCATGCCCTCACAAAGTGAACATAGCTGGGTGTCCTGTTATATTGCCCACCAGGGCTTTCATTTATTTTATTTAAAATTTATTTTATTTGCCCCAGCCACTCTGGGCAGCTTCCAACATAGTCTAAAAACACAACTGTGCATCAAATATTAAAAACTTCCCAGATGTCTTCTAAAAATCTGATAGTTCTTTATCTCCTTGACATAAGACGGAAAGGTATTCCACAGGTGGCTCCATATAACTTCACTTCTTACAGTGGGGGAACCGCCAGAAGGCCCTCAGAGTTAGATGCCAGCAGCTGAGCCAAGGCTGTTTAGGACTACAACTCTCATCAGCCCAAGCTACCATGGCCAACCGTCAGGGATGATGGGAGTTGTAGTCCAACAGGGCTATTGGCTCACCATCGTTGGGTTGATCCTCTCCTAAGACAACACATACTAAGACACATGAGTGCCACATCCAAACACTTTCTTTAAAATGTTTGATTTTCCTCATATGCAAATTTAAGCAGCAATACATAAATCAACTAAAACTCCACAATCAATCAACAATGGTTTCTTTAGTCATCTGACAACGCAAGATCTTTCTCAATTAAGGTTTTTATTTAGTTTTTTTCCCTTTGTTTAACAGAAACAACAAAAGACAAGAAAAATAAAAAGGTTGACACAGAGAGGGAGTGGGGGAGACAGGTTGAGAGGGGTCAGCACAGGTTGTGGCAGCCCACTTTGTACCCTACACAGACCTGAAGCTTAATTTACAAACACCCAGTGGTAAGGAAGAAGCTTGCCCCAGGGGTGAGGCAGCATAATTCCAACAAGGCTCTATGTGGGGTGGGAAGACGACTGGGAGAATTCTCTCAAAACACTTGAAGAATCCTGCATTCTCGAACTCCTTGATCTATGTCTCTGTTATAAATGCCATTCACTTACTGCTGATTTGGCAGCACAGCTGACTGTGGGACGTTCTCCAAAGACTTTGGATCCTGTCAACTTTGGGGGATGCACGGGAACACTGAAAGGAAAAGTTCAATTCAGGAGCAAATCTTTCGGGCAGAGCAATTCACACAGAGAATGAACGACGGTCCAAAATGGCCACTGTTCTCGACAAGCCAGGTTTGTAAGTCACACAACTTCATTTTGTTGCCTTTTTAGTAAATATGAACCTGACATCCTCACTGCAGGCGCGGAACATGCTAATGGTGACGAGGATATATGCTTATACGTGCAGCTCAGAGACTTGGGCATGCTCACACTTCCTCACATGTTCTTTTAAGCCCCATCTGAAATGCCAGAGTAAGGTGTCTAGTCATTTGGCCTCAACCCTTTAGTCATGCCAAACAGACTAAAGAGATTCACTATGGGAAGTATCAACAAGATGCGAAAGAGAAGAGTTAATTCCTTCTGGCTCCTTTTATTTTACATACCCTGCTCTTTCTTCAGGAAACTCAGAACCATTCTAGAGAACTGCCAGGCAACCTTCTATCTAGGTAATGATCAGTCTGATCCTTACGTAGCTTTAGCAGTGTGGCAGCATCACACACTTTTGGACCACTCTGAGGTGCACGGCAGCGTACGTAACATTGAAAGAAACAGCGGTGAGACTTCTTGCCTGAACTGAGAGTAGCCCAAAGATGGCTGCAAGAGGCTATCTGAGATAACGTAGTGCCACTGGCTCCTATACACAGGTTTTGCAAACAGTTCAACTCACTCTGCATTCTCGTCTTCAAAGATCGTAAAGGCAGGTGGTGCCGCAGGAGCACTGGGCTTAATGCTGGAAGCCTTGCCCAGTCCTAAAAAGGTCAGAAAAGGGGGGAGGGGGAGATAGATAGATAGATAATTTATTACGGTTGGAGACCAGCTTATAAAACACACTTGGGGGTACAGTCCCAGAAGGAAAACAAACAATTAAAACAATGTACAACAATAAATTTAAAATTTATAAATGCGATAAGCGTATAGACACTTAAAACTTTAAGATAAACTACCGCAGAGAGCTGACCCAGAGTCACCCATGGAACCGAGTTTGGGGATTTTCTTAACGGACTAGTTTGAGTCGGGAGATGGTCTGCGCCTACAGGTCAGTACACAGAATCTGGCGACCATCCGGGTCGTCTTCTGATCTTTGCCTAACAGGAAAAGGCCAATTTTTTGCTTTTCCAGGAGGTCAGTGAGCCTCACCAGAAGGGGAATCAATGGTCTTACTAGATGCCTCTTCATAAAAGGGACATCTAAAGAACAAGTGCTCTGGGCTTCCTATCTCCCCCAATGAACAGGCGCAAAGTCTCTGAGCATGTGGGACTTTTTTAAAGGATCCTTCCAGGACCGGCGAGGGCAGAGCCAAGCTTCTGGTGGGAGGGGGAGAGAAACAGATTTTGGCTTTTCTTAGTAGGAAGGGAGAGAAAATGACAGTAAGACAACCCTCTGCACATTGATCTCTCCACCATGTGGATAACATTATGAATTGAACAGTCTATTACAGTTTTACCCTGCCCTTCCTCCATGGAGCTCAAGCAGGACACTCCCAGAGTGGCTTACAAAAAAAGAAAAAAAGAAAAAGGCCGGCCCTGCCAACAGGCATCAATTTACCAAATCAGGTATCAACTCTGAAGTAAAGAAACTGAGGGGGAAATCCCATTATTTTCAGCGAGCATCTTTTCGTTTGGAAGTAACGAACAGGTGAGGAAAAAAAGTTGGTTTTGAGAAACAACTTCCCAAAGAATTGCTTTGCACGTTAACCCATTTTTAAATAGCATTTCCTTATCTACTTTCCCTGTAAAGCCAGTATGAGGCATGTTTATTCCCAGAGGTTTGAGCTACCTTCAGGAATTAAAACAAATGTAGGTTTTGCCCTTCAGCCATGAAGAAATACTACCCAATTTGATTTCTATGGTTGTTTTTTACCTACCACATCAACTAAACTCACACTCCAGCTTGACTAATATAAAGACTCTCATGTATCTCCTTATATCTAATCTCTGCCTCACCAGGGACTCATGTATATTGAAAACAAATGAGAAGCAGGGAAGAGAGGGAGAGGGAGAGACGTTATCGGGTCTTTGTC